>NC_137455.1:213210420-213854341 GCF_964235325.1 Thermobia domestica
ATCCAGGTTGGAAACTTATCCATTTTTCAGACACAATATTCGAATGGTATTCGTGTATAAAAATAAAGTATTACTTTATTGTTTTTTTTTAAAATAAAGGTCTAATAATATTTAGTATACCCGGCTATTGTGAAGTGGGGGTAGTGGTGAAATGCAGAGAAAATGGATATCATAATACAAGAAGCATTGATGAATGATCGAGGAAAGTTTGTACAGAAAAACTCTCGATTATGCAGCTCTCACACGACTTCCTAAAGTACTTGGTACGGCTGAGGACAACATGAGCTCCCGGAATTGTTGACGGATAGTGTGTAGGGTGCAGAGTTAAATCTAGTTGAGTGAAACAGGTGAATATGGCAATGAGGCTTCTTTTGCCGGATCAATTACGCTGGTGTGTCATCATTAGATTGGAAGCAGGACAGCATCATGCCGACGTAGCCTGGTGGCTCAATATCGATCCAGCAGTGGTCCGGAGGTTATGGAGCAAATTCGACAAAACACATAATGCTTGGTGAAGTTACAGTGGCGGTTGACCGGGTGTAATATCGTCAAGAGATGATCGATATATCCTTTGAACAGGTCTAAGAAACAGGTCTGCAGCAGCAAGTCAAGTGCGTGTGAAGGCTGTTGCTGCCATTGGATGACCTCTACCAACGAGTACAGTACGCAGACAACTTCGCGAAGGTGGGTTGTATGCCAGAAGACCAGTGGTGTGTTACAAGAGACAGAGATTAAATTGGGTATGAGCACATGTGAATTGGACCCAGGAGCAATGGTAGTGAGTTCTCATTACTGATGAGTCTAGTGTTTCTTTGGACAGTTATTCTAAGCACAGCTTGGTCTGACGGGAAACATGAATCCGTTACCATCCATCCAATATTCTTGAAAGGGATAGATATGGTGGTACAGGTGTGTTTGTGTGGGGCGGCATCTCCCTTGGAGGACGTACGAGTGGCACAATGACAGCTCAGCGTTATAGGATGTTGTTCTGGATCGTCACGTTGTACCCCTCACACGCACTAGAGGTCAGAGATTCATTCTACAAGACGATAATGCTCGTCCTCATAGAGAACAACTGGTGGATTAGTATTTGGAATAACACTAAATTTAACGAATGGAGTGGCCATCGAGGTTCCCGGATCTTAACCCGATCAAAAATACGTGGGATGCTCAAGGGTGATGCATTGCAATCCCTGTACCACCTCCATGAACTCTCCAAGATCTTCAATGGGATCTTCGTCAACAATGAACTCAGATACCAAATCAGCTAGTACAGATAGTTATTACCAGCATGAGACGACGTTGTGAATCTTGTATTACTATGCGTGCTGATCATATACCTTATTAGTGTCAGCAAACCATCCTGTTGCGGCTTCAGTTTCGCAGTTTCAGTGCCACCTACGTACGTTTAACATCAGTTTTCCTTACGAGTGTACTTTCATTTGGTAATTTTCCTTGCTATATGGCGTAGAATAGATGCTTCTTTAATTTCAAAAACATGTTGTTCACCAGCATGCATTTACTTTCCCTATACACCTGAGTACCCATTTGTTGCTTAATTTATGACGGTCAGTGTATAATAAATACAATGAAAACAACACCTGCTAGTTGCTTTAATCGTTGAAGCTTGTAAGTAGGCATAGAAACTACTGAACAATATGTGTGCTACTCATTACATTCTTTAAGCTTTAAGTTCATGGTAATTATATAAAGTTATATAGGTATTAACTCTGTTCTGTTAGAGTTCAGTCTCATAGGATTGAGACATTGTGTAGTTAGTTGTTTGCGCCTTAATATCTGGAGGGGGACCTTACAAGCCTTACATAATAAGGAATATTCCCAATTTAAACGTTTTTTTATATTATCAGGGGTAAAATAGGTGACCGCCATCGTTATCTCGAAAAATCCCAAGAGTCATGAACCCTAGATTTCTATCGAAATCTGATATTGGGAATGTTTAAAAGAAAATTTATTAACCGAAACTCTTTAAGGCTTAGTGGGACTGGGGTGGCTCAGTGGTAAAGCCTTCACCTCTTGTGCATGAGGTCTTTAGTTCGATCCTAGCTCGCACCAAGTGAGTTTTGTGGTGGACAAACACCGTGTGCATGGGTTTTCTCGGGGTTCGCCCGTTTCCTCCCCTTTCTTTATTCCTCCGTTTTATTCGTTTCTCATCATCACCGTCTCCTTTAGCCTAGCCGGTATAACCGTGGGACATACAACTTAAAGCTTTCAATTTCTATAAGGCTTAGAAAGAACTTAACAAGTGAAGATTAATTGTAGCAATTATTTATTAAAGTCAAAATATCCAGAAAATGAATAAGATGATTTAAATAAAACCAAACAACATAGCCGAAAGGATATAACTCAGAATTTGCAGTACAATAGATCCTTTATGACAATAGATTTGTATGAATAGTGGCATCTGTTCTAGCCTTTGAATATCAAAAGTTTTCTAAGTAATGGTTCTGAGAAAATTTAATACATTAATTAAGCCATGACAAGAGTAATAACATCTGGGGGAATAGAAGTAAACATATAGAAATCTTCTAGATGACTTGTCTCAAGCAGTACAGCTTTCCGTTGAACCAAATTTGGTTCACTTAAACACAGAGATCAGTTGAACCTTATGAATGAGTCCACAGGTCAAACAATTCTACGATAACATTTGTCATCCTGCCACTGGAAGAACGCTGAAAGAGTAAACTATTCATCGTCCAAAACCAACCCAAGATGTAGAAGTCAGTTGTAAAGCTAAAGAAAGTTCTGTCAGCTTTTTCACCCACTACCTCAGAAACATCAACATGTCATCTAAGATCACAAATAGTCCCAATCAGCACCAACGACCTTCTGCCAACGTCCTGGAAGACCATGGATTCCATCGTGGTAGAACTTGGTGGGCCGAGGGCCGCGGTGGCTCAGTGGTAGAGCGTTCACCTCTGGTGCTTGGGGTCCCGGGTTCGATCCCAGCCCCCGCCAAGTGAACTTTGTGGTGGACAAACACCGTGTGCGTGGGTTTTCTCGGGGTTCTCCCGTTTCCTCCCACTTTCTTCATTCCACCATTTCATTCATTAATCATCATCACCGTCTCCTTTAGGCTAACCGGCATAACCGTGGGACGTAAAACTCAAAGATTTCATTTCATTTTTTGGTGGGCCGTGAAGCGAAGAATGTATTAAGTACATTTTGTACCTCTACTATTGACTTGAACTGATGTCCTCTAAAATGATTGTCCAAGGAATGGCACAGGTGATATTCTGACTGTGTAATGTCCTGGAGTATTGTGGATGCAACATACAATAGTGTTTTTTTTTTAATCCAAGGCGTAGAATGGTGTCCTGGGTCATCCTAGCCACTTGAAGCTTAGTTTGTCCTGTAACAGGAAGACTAGTTTGCGATTCAGAAGTGCTAGCTCCAGAGTTTTGAGTTTTCTTGTACACGGCTCCACTGCCGACAGTATGCAGTTGCGTTGTTATCTAACCAGCTGGTAGCAGTCCTCGATGCACGATGCGGCTAGAAGTCCACCAAACGAAGGAGGACCTTCTTCTGGTGCAACGCTGGTTTCGGCTAGTTTGGAACCGGTCCGTAGGATGCTAACCAATGATGATGGCGCCGTGGAGCTTCGAACAAGGCCCACTTTCTATCATGTGCCAAAACCCTGTCCAGAAATTGCTCCTTCTAAACGAGAGAGCAAAGAAACACAGGTGTCTGTTCGCGTTGCCTTTTGGTTCGGATCAAATCATGTGGATCCCATCGATTCAACTTGTAGTGCTTTCCAAGTAAATGGAGGTGCTGGCGAATAGTTTCTCCAGTGATACTGAATTGTAGTTCTAGTTCCTCACATGTATGGCCACTACTCGCCTGAATTGCTGCCTGAAGATCGTCATTTTATACATGTGTTGGCCTTCTTGCACGTGATCCGTCTTCTAGTGTTTCGTCACCGTCCTTAAACTTGTTAAACCACCGCTGGATTGTCCGAGTAGTCATGACACCCAAATATTGATATTAGAATGATGTTATCGGTATCAGTACTTAGTATAAATTATAGATATTTGTAAAGAAAATTATGTGCTTTCTGGTACTGGGACAGGTTCCACATTTTGATAGTTTAGCATATGTTATACAAAAATGTCATCTCAGGAACAGAAAAATCCCTGTGAACTGATTTGCCTTGGTTCCTATTTATGTCCGAGAATATCATCCCAAATGCAACTAGTGGAAGATTTACAGGGTTTGGAGCTTTCAGGCTGAAGTCCACTCAAGTTGCATGATTTCTTTTCAAAAATTTAATGCTGATCGTTCCTATGCGTCAAAACGTCTAGTGATTAAAAAAATAAAATTTAAAAAAAACTATTTGAATAAATCCCTTCTCAAACTATTTTTCTGGATCCGCCAGTCTTCGTAATTTATTTTCCACAAAGAAATTCACCCCGGCATCTATATAAATGAGAAATTTACCTAAAAGTAAATGGCAGGAGGTACGAGGATTAATAATTTCCTATATGAGGGGCTATTTTGGACCCGTACAAAGTAACCCTGATTAGAGGCTGAAATGACCTTCTCCCAGTTTTGTTTTTTAATAACTTTAAGATGTTTCCCACTTCAACTTTAACTATTCCTTCAAAGTACCATTATAGAAGCTAAAAATAAACTTATATTTCTACATTAAAACTGAGAAATTATGATAATGGAAGAAGAAGACGTTAAAACTTTTATTTTCTGACTTTTACACTGAACGATAGTATTTTTTTCTCAATTGGAACCAGAAGAAATGCAATCTTAAATTTGCATGTGTAACTTCGTATTCTGTTACAGGAACTTTCTCCCTTAGACCCACCATCCAGGTGATATTTTGTTCTTTCTTCTTAATGTTATATAAGATGTATATATCGTATGTTATATATTTATTTGTTTAATTGATTCTGCAGATGGATATAATCATTTATTGTTTTGAACACATTTTTTATGAATTTATATTGATCTATTATAATACACACATGTAGAGATTGCGGCGACTCAGTGGTCGCCCTCCACACTGGTCTAGTGGCTAACACATCCGCCTTTGGTGTACAGGGTCCTGGGTTTGATTCCCGGTGGCTCCCCCGGTCTTTGGAATTTTAACTGTCCAGGATGTTTGTGTTCGTGTCCCTGTTTAATTTGGTGAAAGTTCAAGAAATCTTTTATACGAGCAAACTCGGGTGACAAGGAAACTGAAGTATGTTCGGTTGATCTTTAAAAAAAAAGTGGTATAGCGTTCACTTCTGGTATGTGGGGTTCCTGGTTCGATCCCAGCTCCCACCAAGCAAGCTTTATGAGGGAGAAACGCCATGTGAGCGAGTTCCATCGGGGTTCTCCCGTTTCCTCCCATTTTCTTCATTCCGCTTTTTCATTCATTTTTCATCAACGCCGTCTCATTTAGCCCACCCGATATAACCGTGAGATGTGGAATTCGAATTCGTGGAATTTCATTTCATTTAATTTTTAAATACACATGTATATTGATTTAAGCTATGTAGTTTCGAAGGAATCGAAATGATAGATATTATGAAATACTAGTTACCAGCAGTACGAAATTATGATTTCTCTTTAATTTGTTATCCATGTTTTTTTGTTTTGAAAAAAAAAATAACACAGAAACATTGATGAAAATGGAATTGATACAAGCAAATGTTGTAAGATATTAAAGTAATATATTAATAGCTGGCAAAGCACGGGTGGTGGTGCTGAAAAACACGATCTGATATTTAAAAGAGTATTTTATTTTATTTTACAATAAATATGTCTAGTTACAAAATCTGTTCCAGTAGAACTATGGATTATTATTGGCAAGGAACCACCTACTTTTTCCGCCATACAAGTTTATTTTGAACTATTTTCTTGAAAACTGCCAACTATATAATTTTGTTAAGTTTCATATGGGCCTATATCAACTGATATATGTCTTACAGTATTTTAGTTAAATACAAAAGAGAGCTTAACTGTTAATCATAATTTTTGGCTATATATCACTAAAGTGCATTACGTACTGACATCTAGTTAGTTATAATATAGAGCTTAATGAAGAAATCCTTCAGTATCAGTTTCACCTTAAAAGTCATTCAGCTTTGATTTTTATGTTTACAAAATCATTTGTTTTTCTACATTCTCTCGAAAACTACGCATGAACTTTTTACTGACATATGCTATCTTGTTGAGCTTAATAGGCTTTATCAATTTGGAGCATGTCTCTTCTTTCGACATTTTTTTTTTTTTTTTGTTAAACCCGTGTACCATAATATTGTAGAATTGTTATAATTAGAGACCGGATGTTTAGGCACTAAAAACCTGTAAAATAGGCAGGCAAATAGGCACTAAAAAATTTAAAAATAGGCAGTAAAATAGGCACTAAAATGTAACGCGAAATAATGAAGATAAATACTCAATACCTTTAAAAAATAGGTTCAGGTCATAGATAATGTTCAAAGAATATAGAAACATACCTGTTTGTTAATATCTTCTTTTATTGTACATATAAAAACGAAGCTTGTTATGCATTCATACATACTGGGTGAACCTAAAAGATCTGCACATACTTCGGAAGGTGATTCGTGATATCAAAAGAAGACCTGTTGCATGATGCATATCAAAAGAAGGCAAAATGTCCTGTTGCATGTTGTGGAATTTCGCGTCGTGTACGAGTGACAGGGGTGCCATCTTAAAATTGAAAATCGAATCCTGATAATTGGAACGAGACATAAAAGTGTGCACATACTTCGGGAGATGTTTCCTGACATTCAAGAGGACTTTTTGTCTTCTTTACATGTCACGAATCACCTCTCAACGTATGTGCACACCTATCTGTTCCGTTCCAATTATCAAGATTTGATTTTCGATTCCAAGTTGGCACCACTGTCACTCGTACACGACACAGAATTCGACAAAATACAAGAGGACTTTTTGTCTTCTTTTGATGTAATTAATCACCTCCCAAAGTATATGCACATCTTTGAAGTTCACCCTGTATGTACATTGTAACGTAGCACATATTTGTATTTACAAACACTTATTATACGTATATATGCGTCTTTATTTATGTTGTATAAATTATATATTTTCCCAATGAAGGCTTATTTTAAAGAAAATGCATAAAATAGGCAACATTAGGCACTAAAGCAATTATTTAGGCAGTAAAGGTCGAAATAGGCAAAATAGGCAAAATAAAATTGGCTTAAATCGAAACTATAACCCCCCACATAAACTTTGAAACGTTATTTTTGATCATATCTTTAATATTAAAGAATAGGCATTTTGCCTAACATCCGGTCTCTAGTTATAATACTAATTGTAGAAGACAACAAAAGGTGCGCTGTTTGGGAACGTATTTTCATCAAACAAATAACATTTTCACCAATGTATATTCTTGGATACGATTGTAATTTAAATATTCGTTGAAGCATAGTAGCCGGTCCACTGCACATCTCTGAATTTTCTATCTCGCTTTACACCGTGTTTTGTAATGAGGAAAGGGAGAAAGAGAGGATGGTTGTTTCTATTTCAAAAGATAACAAATGTAATGTAGGCTCTCAACAGTTGATCATGTTTACACAACCGCAATAAACATTGACCAGGGACGAGCAGTGGTGGGAACTGCATTTATGTCTATCCCTTAGGCATGTGTTTGCATTGGCGTGATCACGCACAAAAACCAGCCTCGTGTCTACTGCGTGAAATAACATTGCACATGACGAATTCTCGTTATTTCGATTTTTCCCATCCCATTTTATATTTTGTTTTATTCTCTCTCCTCCTCCTCTGATTAATCTTTCCTCTCTCGCTTGCTCTTTAACAATTCTACCTTTCTGAAACGATGTATTGGGTAATACTTTCGCTTTCGGTTATAACTGTTTCTCTTTCCCTTCCTAACTGTATCCCCTGTCCTTTAGAACTCTTCTATCAATGATCTACACTTAATGGCAATTTTTATCAGATTTCAATGCAGGAATAGGTGCAGCAGTAAATACTTTTACTGTATTTAATCGATGCTTGTGGCATATTTGCTAATCCAAGATTTCATAAATGCCTATACACAATGTAAAATATTAATGTAATAAAACCCTCATTGACCAAGGCTGCTTTCTATTATATCCAATAACATTTAACTGAAATTATCACTGATCGTATCTACTATATTCTTTGTTCTACTTCTATTTATTATACTTGAAAGATTCAATATATATATATACATATATATTTTCAATATATATATACATATATACATACATATACATATACATACATATATATATTTTCGTAGAACCGTTTCTGATGCGAAATCATACGAATGCAGTGACAAAGCTATTTATAAATATAATGTCAAAATTAGAAAATTGTCACACACAAATAGTGTTGTAAATAGAAAAAAAAAACGGTTCGTATTTTTTCAGAAACGTACGTTGTTTTAGAAAAAAAAACATTGCCTCTCGTTTTTTTTCAAATAGTCATTTGTAATGCAGCTTACGTCTATTTAAGTATGAAATATTTTTATGTAGGTGTAATCACCTTAAAATGCAACATAAATTAAACGCTAGATACTGATACACTACAAATATTTTACAATTTACATGAATACCATACCTATTAACAATTCGGGTTTCAGCAGTTTTCATCAAAATCAACTAAGAAATAAAAGTAGAAATGAAATTTTGTTTTTCGTGAAAGCAGACCTTTAATAAGTACGAAAATAATGTCACGAACAGTATTAAATTCCAATAACTTGTCTAAAGGTAAAAACTAATACTAATTTGCCTAATAGTACTTTTTTAAATTTCATATATAAATAATAGTACTTTTGTCGACTAGATATATATGATATGCAGAGCCGGCTATACCATATATGCAACACATGCATTTGAGTGGAGCGGCAAGCTTGGATGGTCCGGCAAAATCTGTTATAAGTATATTATTTAAATTAAATATTTGTTGCTGGAAACAGAATTCATGATGATGGTAGTTACATTTACTAAGCTGACCTTCTATTTGAATACTATTTATACATTCATAAATTATGTTTAGGTTGCATTAGTTTAAGGCCACGTGGACAATGCTAAAGCAAATGGTCGAATAAATCCGAGCACAAATTGCTTGATTGTTGTCAAATGCAAGAATTCAATTCTCGAATAGTAGTAAATATCTTTTCCATTTAGTAAGTTATCACAGTTTTGATATCAAACTAGCCTTGTTTTTGTCAGAAACAAGTTCCTTATCATTGAAGATAGAAACAAGTTTTCTAAAAAAAAAAATGTTAGAAGTTGTAGAAGAAAATCAAGAAATAAAGATAAAAGAGCTAGTTGCACTGGAATTGCAAACTCATACATTGAGATTGAAGCTCGATAGTGAATTCTATAAAAAGGATTATCATCTTTCCTCTGCAGGTGTGTTTGCTTTATCTTTCACTAACAGAATAGATTAATATTTAAAAATAAAAAACAGATACAACGGGGTTGCTTTTTAGTAAGTATTTAACCCACAAACGCCCCTTGTGCCACCAGTGACCCACTTTATGTTTCACTACGTTACATGGGCTATATCATTCATTTAGGCAAAAAAAACAAAAAAAAACCGTTGTTCCACTTCAGGCACACTACCCGTTCTCTTGTAAGAGTTTCGTTCACTTCTCTTCTCAGGTTTTCGATGTAACACGTATGCAGGTTTTCCATGTAACGTTTTCGGTATTGTTCAGGCAGTTGCTAGTGTATGCAAATTTTTGTTACCTAACTGGTCTTGGGGGGCCGCGGTGGCTCAGTGGTAGAGCGTTCACCTCTGGTGCTAGGGGTCTCGGGTTCAAACCCTGCTCCCGCCAAGTGAACTTTGTGGTGGACAAACACCGTGTGCGTGGGTTTTCTCGGGGTTCTCCCGTTTCCTCCCACTTTCTTCATTCCACCATTTCATTCATTACTCATCATCACCGTCTCCTCTAGCCTAGCCGGCATAACCGTGGGACGTAAAACTCAAAAATTTCATTTCTAACTGGTCTTGGGCGTTTGTGGGTTAAGCCTTTCTGAGTACGACTGCACTTACTCTCACCTTTGTTGTTCATGGTGGAGTAGCATATTTAAAATCATGACTTTTAACATTTGTTCTTTCTGGAGAAAGGGGGAGGCGGCAAATTATGCCATTGCACGAGGCGACAAATTGACTAGCACCGACCCTGATATGTATATAAAAGACATGAATATAGGATGACTTAATTTGAAGTAATGCAGGGTGTTTCAAAATTAATATTAGGGTTTTGAAACTTTGTAGTATCTATTACAATTAACTTACAATTATAAATATTATATCAAATGTAAGAGCAACTCCAACAGTTTTGTACGCACGCATGTACATGCATTGTTTCTTCTGTCTAGCCGTTAGAAAGAGCAAGCAGCAAAGATAGAGACTAGAGAGCAGCAAGCTTTTTGTGTTTTAATAAAGACTGAATCTGTACAGTGCAACCGTCTGAGTGAAGAATATTAAGGAGACGCTTGCAACTACGTCTTTACCGTTTGCAATTGCTACAGGTCTAAAGCCTACAGACTACGGTTTACGTGCCAATTTCGCAAGTGAAATATTCATGCATAACAATGAAAATTTTCTGGATCGTACGTCTTACGTGATAAACCGACCCTTCACCTAAGAGCTAATGTGAACACTCATAATGTTTGCATCTGACCGTCAGCAAATCCTCAGGAGATGGTACAGTTGAAACGAGACTCCCCTAAATTGAATGTGTTTTATGTCATATGGCGAAAAGTTTATGGGCCTTTCTCGCCTATCGACTAGATGTGTGCCGTGTGACGAATGAATCTCACATTGAACACTTGTAGGAAAGACTGTTTGAGGTGCTCTTTTACTTGAGGCATTGCTTATAATTGTACGTAAAATGTAATAAGTACTACGAAGACTTAAAACCCCAAAATTTATTTTCAAACACCCTGCATTTCTCATCAACAGTGTTGGAACTAAGATGTAAAAAAGAGAGAAAATTTTCCTTATAAAGTTATTGTTTACAACGATATTATTATTAGTCGAGACTATATCTACAAAAACAACACGAGTTAATAGTCAAGAAAATGTAATCAAATGTATACTCGGTGGCCCAGGTGGCCAAAGTGATACACGCGGGTGTGTCACTTATTTAATCCACTCCTGTGTGGACACTAATTAAGATATCGGGAAGATATTCTTGCAAAATATGGTTGGACTATAGTTTACCATATTAATTTATTTTTCTTCTGGTGTCAAATTTCCTTCTCAAATTTCACCCCACTCAAAAATTCGAGAATTTTCTAATTTCGAATTTCCTTTACTTCTGTTTTCCTTGTAGCTTCCTTCGTTGTAGAAAGACATCCTTAAGACTTGCCAGGTAGATACCTCGGATGGATACCTAACTGTTGACATCAATTTGATGGGCCTACGCGCAGTGTTGCCAATTAGGGAAATTAAAATTCTCCTATATTTGGGCAAAGAATTAGAAATTTTTGTTTATAAATCCGTACCTATACGTCCGAGTGCAAGTCAACTTACGCCAATCGAACATTTGTCCTTACTTGAAAAGCGCAAGTACAGATCGTTACAATGGGGTAATTAGGGGGCGCACGTAAAATTCGCATTTAGGTTCTAACCCTTGATTTTTCTATTTTTTCGTTACTTTTCTGTTTACCGTAATATATTTTTGGTAATTAGAAGCTTTGTTCCTTAAATATCGCCATAATAGTTGTAGGATATATTAGTGGTGTACCAGTGTTTAATTTGAGATAATTTGTGTCTGTCTGGTAGCAGTGTTGCCAGCTACAGAAAATTTTAATTCCAGATTTTGGGGGAAATTTTGGAAAAATTATATGTTTTGTCTCTATTATTTCCCTGTTGTTGGCTATATCGGAACAAATGTAACAGTATCTGGAAGTCTCATCTTTGCTCTACACAACGCACTATAGAAAGTTTCAATAGGATAATTAGGGGAAGTGCGGTTGAGGTCTACAGTAGACCTTGTTCTCTAATATAGAAGATAACTGTGATTTTTTTAAAGGTAGAATGATATATTTTTTATTGATATGCTTACTTTATTAGATATCGTCACAATAGTTGTTGGATATAATAGAGGGATACCAAATCTTATTTTAAGATAGTTTGTGTGTGTCCGATAGTAGTGTTGCCAGCTACAGAAAATTTTAATTCCAGATTTTAGGGGGAAATGTTTGAAAAAATCCCTTTTTTATTTCTTTTATTTCCTTCTTGTTGGCCACATTCGAACAAACGTACCAGTACCTAACAGCCTCATCCTTAGCCTACACAGTGCATCATAAAAAAGTTTCACTAGAATAATTAAGGGAAGTACAGTTGAGGTTTATAATAAACCATGTTCTGGAAATGGTAAGGAAATGGTGAATTTCTGAGGTAGAATCAGATATATTTTTTTAAATTTCATGCTTACTTTGTTCTATATCGCCATGATACTTGTAGGATATATTCTTGGAGAACTACGGTGTATTTTCAGATAGTTTTCGTCTGTGTGATGGCAGCGTTTCCAGCCAAAACAATTAATTCCCGCTATTAGGTGAAAATTCGGAAAATGTCCTTTTTTCCCTCTATTATTACCTTCTTACTCGCTACATTGAAACGAACGTACCACTACCTGAAAGCTTCCTCTTTGCCCTACAGAACGCACCATAAAAAGTTTCAATAGGATAATTAGAGAAGCTGTAGGCCCGGCATATTTGATTTTTGCTTCTGAGGCGTAAAAAGTGTCAAAATTTCATGTGTATGACAGAATTTTTTGTTTCCCTCTTTGAATGGAAGCCGCGACTTCAGGATTTCACTGTACCGTGTCAACATACCAAAGATTTGTTTAGGTCACTTGAACCCATATAGCAGCAGTTGTGCTAGATACAAAAAAAAAAAAAAAAAATTGAAATTCGGTTAGGGAATTTTTTTGTAAATTTTCACCCCTACATTTCCCTCAATAATTTATCACCCATTGGCAACATTACAATGCAACTTACACTAAAAAATAGCCACATCCATTTTCTAAACAACAAGGTCTTAACCATATCAATCGAGTGAATGGTTTCTGAGCAATAATAAGTCACTAACTAGAAATGTAGGAAAACGCCAAAAATGAACTGGGGCCGAAAGGAATAATCACACAATTTTGCTCGTATAGGTACAAAGAAACAAACGATTTGTAAGTTACGAGGGCTTCGACTCAAGTTCTGTTGATTATTTCAATAATCTGCAACATAAATCAATAAATAATAGTTGCCAGAAAAAAAACAGATATTTGAAAAAAAAACAAGAAAAAGAAATATGTTTTTTATTGAAAAAATCTTCACAGAAAAAAAAACTTTTTTTTTCAAAACACTACACACAAATATACACAAATTAACAAAGGCTAACCTTCTCAACAAACATATAAATATACTTCCACACATGTATTCTTTAATATATTTATTGTTAGAAGTGTACTGATTTAAATGGTATTTAAATATAATAATAAATATTCTTGATTGATCAATATTCAATATACATGTACTATTTTTCTATGTCATCAGGAGACCATTATTCTGAGCAAAAGAAGGAATTTCATGTTAAAAACTATCATCAAAAAGTGGGTAAAAAGGTAAATATCTTACAAGATAATCTAAATATAGTGTTACGATACTATTCTTCGGAGGTCTCTGGTTCGATTCCATCGACGGACTTTTGGATTCACGACATCTACTTCTCTGGATTATTTTTTTTCTTTCTTCGGAAAGTTAAATTATGTTGTCCCAAGCTTCGTAGAAGCATTTTTGTATACATTTGTGTTTATTAAAGATAAGTGTAATACCAGATTCCTTTAACCTTATATAAAGTCAATACCCTTGTTTGTTTCCTTACCTTTATGCAAGCTATCTACTTTCTACTTGTGTCTGGCTACGTTTTCATTTCTTGGCAGTGTGACTAGTCTGCGTTTGAGGACATTGCTCACATTCTACTAATTTGTAAATTTTTAGTAGCTCCCAGTTAGCTCTTCTCTAGCTGATTCAATGGATTGCCTCAGCTAAAAGCTACTGTCTGGTAACTACGTCGACGATTATTGTTAAGTGTGTATTTTGTGTTTTCTCCTTTTTCCTGAGGATTAGCTTCGCACTGGAAATTCCTCTAAAAGTACAACTCAGGACTAGGAGGTGAATTTTCCAGCTTGTGAGGTTTTTGACTTATGTGACGTCACGAACACAGTGTTAGGAGGAGGTGAGTTATGGATTGACCATATTTGGTATTGTGGAAATCAGGAGGTGTGGTTTTAGGCCTCAATTCGGAAAAAAAAAAAACTGGATGGTGAGTGTTTCTGTGGGGACTGCGTTTGCAGTTATGAGAAGGTTAACCCACTAGAGAGAGAGAGAGGCGAGAATGGAGTTTCAACCATTGATGAAGGTACAGTAAATACGTCGAAACATCAAGTGACTACGCCAGACTTATCGTTAATAATCTAACTTTACCTTTCCTTATCTGCTGCACTCTTGAAAATGCAAATTTGTGTACGAGTTATAATTTCTAAATACCTGAGAGCTACATTTCCGTGTGCTTTATTTGTCGAGTTATCTTTCAGATTAAATTTACTTTCATATTCCAACGTAAGTTGCTGGTGGTGGAGAAACAACTCCAAAATCTAAGTCATCTACCGGTCTCATAATGACCAAAGGGATAGACGCAATTAAGCTCAATTAACTGCTATTTAGACATGTTTCATGATGGAGATGCTTTAGGTTTGATCTCTGTAGTAGCTTTGCAGCTGGGTTAAAAAGGAAAGGAAAAAAAGAATTTTGGCGTTTTCACTTTAGTGTTCTGACAACATTTATTTGGAGATAATTTTTATATGTTGCGTTACTTTGCTGAGGATAATGTGTTTTATCTGATTTTTGTGATCATTTAGATGCTACTGATTTTTTAAAACCGATTATTACATTATCTCCGGGTCGCATACGTTTTACGCCACAATGTTTTGATAAGATTAAAGAGCAATTACAGTTTACGCATTTACTTTCGAGTATTGGCACTATATCTTCGTTAGATTTTGACAGGTTTGAGGTTACTGTAGACATAGCTGTTGGGGGAAATGAGGATACTATTGGTATTTTGAGTCATATCCTTCGGCCAGAACCAATTTTTGGACATATGGGCGATGATATATTTCGGTTTGTCGATCAATTTGAAGTATTGGCTCAAGTTAATAATTGGACAGACTTGAAGAAAAAATGGATTCTGGGTTCGCTTTTAAAGGGGTCAGCAGAATATTGGTTTCACACTACGTCGAAACAAGCAGATTTTCCGGAGTTGTCATACGAGCAGTTTAAACAGAAGTTAACAGCTACTTTCAAGGACGCGCTTTTGCCTCAACTAACAGAACAGGAAATGCGGACGCGAGAACAAAATGACGGAGAGAGTATTTTATCATACATTTACGCCAAGCCCAATTTGATTTTACGTAACGATAAGGACGCGTCGGTAGCTAAGCAAGTGCAGTTAATAATCGATTGATTATCTCCGGAGTAGGGTGGTTGTGCCAGTCTTCGACCACCCCCTAGTTGCCGACCACTTTTCACTTTAAAACCATATATTAGGTCTATTTTCCGATAAAAAAAAAAAAGCATGCTTTTCCGTTATAATTGAATTGCAGCTTATTCTGAACCAATCACAAAGATACTGTGAAAATAGATTGCACATGCATTCGGTAATAGCCAATCAAATGTATGCCTACGGAAGACGCACTGAGTTTTCGACAACTTTAATCTGTTGCAAATGGGAATGACAGCGCTATGTTTTTCGTACTTTTCCATAGTTTTATCTCACCAGGTAAGAAATACACATATTATTCTGTTACATGGAACTGTAGAGCACATTTTAGTAATTAAATTTTAGTGATAACTGTCAGGTATGAAGAATAAATCAATAAAATGTAGTGGTCGAACAATGACTTATGAAATATTCTTTGTTAACTAGTGTTCGACCACAGGGTGGTCGAGCACTGAAAAATTGTAGAAATATCAATAACGACTAACTTTCGATTCATCTGCATGAAATGAGTACCTAGTTACCAATTTTGAAGTTATAATGGAATACGAAAACATTTACTAGTGTTCGACCACTACTTTTCGTTATACATTTGTACTGGTCGAAGATTAGCTGTTTCTTTCTCAGTGTCCGACCATGCTTTGAGTTTGCATTTTCTCGCAGAATTTCTTGATTCAATCACTAATTTAGTGATCAATTTACATTTGTATAATCATCTGCTGAGTCTTAGCGTTAATACATGAATATTTACCGAATGGCCGTGGCTCACTGGTAATGGTGAAGAGGCAATCCACTGAGGGTTCGAATCCCTCTCAAGAGCAAGGGTACTTTTAATTGTCCTCGATATTTCTGTGTTCGTGTCCCTGTTAGGATTGGATTACCTCCAATTGGCTCGAGGAGCATTCAGGCTTAATGTCTCGGCTGAGACGAACTTTGAAAAAAGTAGTAAAGCGTTGGCTTAGCATTCGGAAGGTCCTCGATTCGATCCCAGCGGTCGACCATCTCGACTGAGTTCTTTCGGATTTTTCCTCAGTCAAATGCTGGGATGGTATCTTCAAAATAGGCCCTGGCCGTCTAACTTCCAACATCCTCTCCCCCACCTTATCCCGGTCGGAACCGTAGCTGCCTAAAGGCCATAAAATAAATTCAAATTCAAGTAACTGAATATTCATGTAGTTTCCCAACATTTTGATGGAAAATTAACGGCACTGTTAGGGTATGACATCTAATTTGAATAATAAATTTATTATATTTGGTCTAATTCGTTTAATACTGAACTACACAATTCTCGCTTCGTCGTGGAACGCATTCAAATATTGTTAGTGGAACAGCTACTATCAGCTTACGTCTGGAATACATCTGTTTTCCTTGCATGTCCTTAAGATTTTTTGTTTCTTTCAGAGATAATGAGTGAGTAGGCCTAAACTTAAACTGCCAGCTTATTCAAAGAGGATCTACAAAAAGCTCTGAAGGCTTGTCGCAAAAAAAAAAAAAAAAAAAAAAAAAGCGATCCATACGAAAGGCACCAGTAATCTATGGAATTCCTCGGGTAACGCTGATGGATAAATTTCATGGTCACAGTCCCAAAAAGCGAAAAATAAATCCAGAACTATACCTAACACAGAAAGAAGAAGAGGGATTAGTAAACTGGCTCCTTAATGTGAGCAAAAGGGCTTTCTACAGAAAAAATACGATCTTTTGAACAGTGGTAATAAAATGTCGATTCAGAAAAACGCAAAACGCTGTTCAAAGACAATCGAGCTGGTGAAACCTGGTACTACACTTACTTGAGGAGACACCCACAAATCGTGTCCCTAAACATTGAACAAGGTGCGATACGAGGGAAACATTCACTTGTGGTTTTAAGGCCTTGAGAAATACTTGAAAAAAACTGGACAATCTGATATTCTAAATGATTCTGAGCGAATTAATGCTGGTGAATTCAGCTTTCAACTGTGTCCCAAATCAGGAAAGGCGTTGGGGTCCAAAGCGTGGAAAAATATGTACGAGGTGAAGGGCAACGAGAAACATTAACACTGCTTTGCATTTTTTCCGCAGTAGAAGAAATTGTATCCCCGATGGTCGTATACCTGTATGCAGTGGCGTATTTACGATTTTGTTTCGGGAGGGGCTTTGCTAACTTTCGGGGGGAACTTTGCCTGCAAATGTGAAAATTCTGCAAGATATTTAATTTACTTTGCTATACTAAGTAAGATTTCGGGGGGGGCTTAAGCCCGGAAGCCACCCCCTAAATACGCCACTGCCTGTATGTAAGAGATCTTCCAAAGGACGTCATCAGTGCAGTTTCTTCAGAGATTTTCATATGCAGGTCAGGTCAGATAGCGGCTGATGCGAAGTGAAATACTACGAATGAATAGCAAACGGTTTTCTAAAATGGGTGAATGATCCCTCTATTAAGAGACCAGCCCTTCTGCTAATCGACGGCCACAAGACTCACTTGGCAATGGAAGTCAGCGAATTTTGTTCCAGCCATGCTATAGTACTCTACTGCCTTTCACCAAATAGCACACATATTCTTCAACCCTTCCCAGCCCCCGCCAAGTGAACTTTGTGGTGGACAAACACCGTGTGCGTGGGTTTTCTCGGGGTTCTCCCGTTTCCTCCCACTTTCTTCATTCCACCATTTCATTCATCAGTCATCATCACCGTCTTCTTTAGCCTAACCGGCATAACCGTAGGACGTAAAACTCAGAGATTTCTTCAACCCTGCGATGTATCAGTGTTCAAATCGTTTTCGAGAGTTCTACATGGAAACTGAGTAAAATGCTACATGTGTTATTTCTGTACCACTAATTAAACGAGTGATATACAAGGTAGCAACACAATTAGTCATTAAAAACGAATTTAGAAGATGGGGTTTATACCCCTTCAACCCAGAGAAGACGAAGCATGTTTGGTGCTGTATTCCACTGAACCTTAAGTGAATTTGATGGTCCCTTTCTTGACAAATCTATCACAAAATTACTTAATCTCAGCGACTATTTGCGAAACTGCGAAGTGATACCTAAAAAAACTAATGATGTAACATCTACTGATGCTAATATTATTTTGGTAAAGTTATGCTTTAGCCTTCATACTGTAATTAAAAGCACATTAACTGAGTAGTGGTCGATGACTAAACAGTAGGCGGTCGAAGATTAACGAAAAGAGGTCGAACACTAAAAGAAATCGGTTACTGGTGTTTCTCCGACTAATATTACATAAATGGCATAAGTTATCTCAGTTTTGGATAAAGTATAGATAAAATATAGTTTTAAGAACACATGTGAGCTACTTGCATCCTCCTAAGTTGTTCCATTGTGTGAAAAACGATTAAGAACCATAAGAAAATGAGTTAGGTGGTCGAGGACTGGCACATTTACCCTATATGAGATTGGCAATAAAAAACAAAGATACCGTTGAAGCTTTAGTGCAAGATTTGTTGAATGAAGAGAAGGCGCGCGTGTTGTTTTTGGAGAGAAAAGCAATTGACAAGCTTATTAAGAAAACTCCGTTATTAACAAATTCTCAACTAATGCAATGCAATCCGCCTGAGAATACTCAAGTTCAATCGGCTTCTGTTCTGCAAAGTCAGCTTTCCCAGGCTGTAGTACAGACTTCGCCTTCTCAAGCTACGAATGCACAGGAAACTGATCAGGTTAAAAATCAGCTGGCTGCTATACAAAAGCAATTAACGCAATTGCCTTTGTAAGCAGAAAATAAGAGAACAGATGATCAACGTTCGTTTTCGAGACGTAATACTAATAACGACAATAGTAATAATAATTATGGACGTAATTATAATAGACGGGGCAATGGCCAACGGTTTCAGCAAAATCGTTCCCGTGGGGGTCAAAATAACAATGTAGGGGATAGGACAAATCAGAGGAGTCCTAATATTTGTCATAAATGTGGAAAAGAAAACCATATTGCCACCCACTGTAGAAGTACTTTAAACTGGTCAATAGAATTGATGATGCAGGGCCATTAGCTCTTCAACGTCCTAAAGTAACATGTTTCAATAGTATAAACAAGTAAGAAAAGATAAGGAAGTATTTAAATTTTAAAGAATAAAGTAATAAAATGGAAGGAATAGAAGAATAAATTAAAAATGTTAACTCTTAACGACTACGTGGACTAAGCATGCAACGTAGTCTTGCTTCTAGGATTCGATTTTGGGATGATATACTCTAAACAACATGCATGAGATAACTGCATATACTTCTCTTAAATAATTTGGTAATCAGTGCTACTTTTCTCAGCTAAATAAATATTTATATTTCTATGATTATAGTAACTTAAACTTTCATAGCTGAAACTATTTCTTCAACGACTATGATATTTCTACTTTACTTTACAGGGCCAATTCAAACTATTAGAATATGAAGTTTACTAAAATCTTAAATAATACGAAGAAACACTTTGAAAGGGTTCAAATAGTGATCTTTTATATTCACAGTCGGTTGTCTTAATCATAACACCACAACCACTTTGCTATGATAGTATTGTTATTGATGTCTTAAAAGCAATTAAATTAAGTTTTCTCATTTCGAACCTTCTATGTTTACTTCTTTGTTTCACAGACTATTTCACTATAGTTTCATAATGCATGTTGTGATAACTTACTTACAACATGCTTTATTTGTAGTAATATATTGATGCACTTTCGGTGATACATTGCTACTTTGTGCACTTTTGGTGAAAATTTTGGTATTTCAAGTCTATGTTGATCGGCCAGAAGGCCATCTACTTTCTCCGAACACCCTTCTGGATACGCTAGTGTTAAGTGGTGGCTATTTAATAAAGGTGGCAGTTTCACATGAGAGAGGCTTTGTGAGACAAAATACATTCAGGGCAAATTCTGATATTTTTCTATTTAACCCTTTTATCTGCTATTCTTACTGGTTTACAAAGTTGGACGCTTCATCTTATACATATCGAATATCGATTGCACAAAATAAAATGTAAAGAATATCCTTATAAGAAAAGTATTTGTTTTTCAAAATTTCTTAATATGAGACAAGAACTATAGGACAAATTTGTTCTTTGCAAGAGCGATGTAGCAATATATGCTGTCTATAACCTCATTCCTTTTCATGGATTATATGGTCGTCACGATGGTCCATAATTATTAGTGGAGTAATTAATTATCCTTTAAATGTTGCTTCTTCCTCCCACTCTTCATATATGGAAATGAGATTCAGTTAATACGTGAAAACTCTTAGCTAAGTTGTGGTTATACTAGCACACTCTCTTTCGGCGTTGCATACCCTAGCTCGATTTCGGTGGGAACTCATGTACTTTGTATCTAACGTCAAGTTATTGGCTCATGTCAAATGGTTCAGCCTCGGTGCAGAAATGTAATCTTAAAAACTACAATCTAACTAATCAACCATCATTAAAATAATCTCTCACACTCACCTTGTCTCTCTTCTTCGCTCTCACCCTGTCCAAAGTTTATAGCTCTTAAGAAATGCGTGTGGTGTCTATTAATCAAAGCTAGTTCATTCTAAAGGCAGTGAAGTATGAATCGTGATACTAAAACTATTAGGGTTCGATCGAAATCTTCTAAGTTCTTTTTTTTAATTTGTAGAGAGGTTTTGATGTCCGTACGTCCTAATAATATTTTGCTTAAACTTGATATATATATATATATATGTAATATTTTCCACTACAACCTTTTTAAAAGTACTTTATACAAAGCCTATATGAAGAACAAAACCTTTTTCATGTGAATAGTTAACATATTTACAATTTCTTTTGAATTTATGAATACTTTACAATCGTATGTTATTTGAAGTCATAATTATGTTGATTTTAATATGACTTTCACTCTTTTTTTCTGGTTTTTACTTTGATTTTAAATTTAGCGTCCTTTTCAGCAGCAATGCCATGTGAGACATGAACGTACAGCTTAACGTGGGATCCTAGCAATACGAGCTACAACCATAAGTAGAGTCCCTATGCCAAGGAGGCGTAGCCATATATATATTATCAGGTGGAAGCTTTTGCTGTACTTGTGTAAGACTCTAGCTAATGTTTTAATGTAAAACCACAATATTATACTCCTAGACTAGAAAGATGTTGGTGATAATATTGAATTGAAAGATGGGAAGAAAATGTGGAAGTAATCGGTAGAACGATAAGAAAACCCTCGGATACGATGTTGTTCATTACAAACTATCTAATTTATGGCTGAACTATCGAGACGCTATTCGTCTTGTACGTTAAAACACGTAAGTAGTAGATGAGTTCCACATCAAACAATAGTGTCTCATGCTTTGTCTTTGCAGTAATATCTTCTCGTTATGTAAAAGGAAAAGAAAAATAATAATTTCAAAAATTCATGTACTGTAGGGTTAAGGTCGAGCAAATATAGAATAAAATAGAAAGAACAATTAGAAAAAATCAAACGTAAAAGTCAATATAATATACGAAACAGAGATCCTATGAACCTCAAATTATCAAGAAAAATTGAAAATAAGTAATAGGGACAGTAAAATGAAAACTATAAGAATAACTAACTAACTCTATGGCCTATGGAACACGAAGGTTCAATGCCGCGTTCACAAAAGCTCTCCACTGACGTCTATCCTTAGCTAACTGCTTCCAGTTTCTACTTTCTATTCCAATCTCTGCGAGATCCATCTTAATAATGTCCTATCATCTGCGCCTAGGTATTCCTAATGGTCGTTTTCCGATTGGCCTTCCAGTCAAGACTTTGAAAGCGTTTCTACTTTCTTCCATTCTAGCTACATGACCCGCCCACCTAAGCCTCCTAGACTTGACGACCATAACAATGTTGGGTAACAACAATAAAAGAAGAAATTAAATGGAAGAGACTAAGAAAAAATAACCAATTAATCCCACAAATAAAATATAGAATAAAGACACTAAAAACATCTTCAACTACCGAAACTAACCAACGTTGTCAGTCGGACCAAGTCTTTCTCGCCCAAATATTCTGAACGTTATAATAGGAATTGCAGAATAATGAGCGCCTTAAAGCAAACTTCGCAGGACGGGTGGTCGACGTTATCTGCTAAATATAAAGGTTCTTGAGTAGTGTCTTATTCCATAGCAAAATAAGTTCGCTTCTTTTTGGTAACTAGTACTCGACGACTTTCCAGTTACTAAAATATGTGCCAGATAGTATAGATCATTTTTGTTGTTATAGTTGCGGTATATTTATTACTGAGAGTGTATCCAGTGGATGAAATAGTTACAGAGATCAGACGGGAGAAGAGAGTGTTCAAATGCAGCACTAACCAACTTGGAGTTCTTTACTTCTGTATCGACACACTCATTTCCACAAATACTGCTGTTTCCGGCACCTTGAACACAACAGAAAAGCAGTGTTGTTTCATCTTATGCTGTCTCCTATCCTACAGGAGGGCAAGTTTACCAGAAGATTCAGGATGCATCAAACATTCTCAACTAGTGCAAATAAGCACCTCACGCAGCCAAACTTGAAGTTCGGGAATGAGAGCAAGCTTAACTAATGTTACCTCACCACTTAATACTTAACACAGATAATGAAGAAAGAATTCCTAGTTTATCATCGTCTCTGACTGAGGCAGAATCAACAGAATTTGCATATTTGCAACAACCTGTATAAAATAAATTATAATCATATCCTGCTGTTTCAACTTTCTAAACTCTTGCAAATATTCCTGGGATTATTTGACCTGCAATTAAAACAGAAGTCCGAGCCTTGGCCCAGAGAAAAATCCAATTATACTATTGTACAATCATGTAGCAAAGAAGTATATGACACATAAAGATTTTCAAATTGAGGCTTGTAGACATGGTCTATATGTAATATTGAAATATGCAGCGTGGTAAGCTTCCCACTACGCAAAGTAGCAGAGGAAGGCATAACGATAAGTTAAATGAAGATTATTTCCTTCTAGATGTAGCAACAGAGTATTCTCTGAATGAATATGGAGCCGGAGACCTAGTGATGAGAAGTAATCAGTCTTTTTAGCAGAGACGAGCTATCAGAGGAGTAATACAAGCGCAATGAAATTTAAACAGGATAACACCACAAAATAAAAGTAAAGAAAAATACAATCTTCTCGTAACAAAAAATACAAGGTTCTCCCGCTGGTACACGAAGCAAACTCAGAGCTTAGAAGTAAGAGTATTCATCGGAGATGCGCAGTTTTCCTAACATCGTTCACCCCAAAATGATTCCCTCACACTTAGAACATTCACCCTTACACTCAAATATCACTAATGTTGTTACTTTCACTCACACACACCCTCAATCAACTCGCTCATACTCACACTGATGCCTTTACTCACACTCAGCTTCAATTTATTCCTCATACTCACCCTTACTTGCTCTTATACTCATGTATCGAATGAGGGTTAGTAACATTGAGATCGACCCACAAACTTACGTACTAAATAAACTATTAATAAGTTTAAATAAGATTCTTATTGAAGTGAGTGAAGTTTACACATTAACATATATATATATATATATAATATCTATATTATTGCTTGTATCCGAAACGATATTTTTTTTGTTCTTAATATCCGCCGCGAAAGATATTTGAATCGTTTTAGTATTCTCCGCGTATCGTACTCGCTATCGCTTTCGTACGTAGTAATAAGTAATCCAACCACATGAAGAAGTAATTAAAAATTAGTTCATTTTTCTCTGTAGAACATTAGTTATAAAAATCCATAACTCTTCAGGATTAGTTATAAAAATCCATAAGGAAATAACTCTTCAGTAGCCAATCAGTAAGAAAAGGTTCCAGATAGTTTTTGTTTGCCCTTTATAATGCTGCTGTTCAATATGTAACTTGGTCCACTGGACAACTAAATTTCTCTACATTTCACTGAATGTTATTGAGAGAACCACTAAGTTAGTCAGCAGTTGAAAAAATTGTTAAATTGTTAGAAGGTAAAGATATTGTAAATGACAGTTCATTATTTCATGAAATAGTTAATTTCAATATCAAGTTCATTTGTTATAAGTAGGATTAAAATAAAGAACATTGGGATGAAGTTCTGGCAATTTTATTTCCTTTTTTTTCGAGCTTTCTTGCTCAATTGACACAATTTAGAGAATTTCTTAACATATGGTATTTCTTCTCGCTGCCACTGCACAAAATAGAAAAAGTTTTCGGAATTACGTCTAAAAGGAACATTAGGAAAATGTTAACTACTTATAGAATTAAGGGAGTTCAATTAACGTGTGTCAAGTTTAGGAAGTATATTGTAGTGAGTTAGTAAACCTGACATCTTGAATGCAATAGGAACTTTTAAGCATTATATTGAGTACTTAACAAGAGAAATCACTTTCGGTAGTTATGGGCTAATAACAGTATTTTTGCATACAACAAATCACCAATACTAGAGTTTATTTTCATATAATTATTAGTTAACTAATTCACACTGCTTTATTATATTTTCAAAACATAATAAACACTGTTGGGGTTTTAATTTCAATAACCATTTTATTGTAAAAGTGTTAAGTATTAATGTATCAAGAAATAATATTTTTCTAGATTTTATTCTCTTTTTATGTTTTAATTTTAGCTGTTGAACTTGTGGAAACTCTAGGTCTGCACCACGTCGACAAATTAATAATTTTAGTCATATATACATTATGTACTTTTTAGCATGAGTGTTGATCTTTGGAGATAACTCGTTGCTGCAGAGTTTTCGCGTTCATCAACATTTGGATATTTTGCTAAGATATTTGACAAAGAAACACATACAGGGGTTGGAAAAATCTAAAACGTTTGCAAAAGTAAGAAAATCACACCTAGTATGGTGTGGAGCCTCCTTTTCCGAACAAAACAGCTTGGATCCGACGCGGGATGGACGTATACAGCTCCTGAATCGAGGTGGTGTGTGGAATTTTGTACCATTGTTCCTCCAAAACATGATCCAGTTCCTTAAGGGATGCTATTGGAGAGTATTGAGACCGAACATGCCTTTCTAACTCAGACAACAATGGCTTAATGATGGTCTGATCTGGTGATAGTGAGACCTAGGGGAGGTGTGCTTGCTCCTGATCATGCTCCTCAAACCATGATTTACCGTTTTTGCAGCGTGCCAGAGTGCCAAGTCATGGCCTCATACGCCTTAGCATTCATCATTCCATGCAGGGTTATGATGGGACCTGCCGAAAACCACGATATCACTGCCCACACCGTAACAGAACATCTCCCATGCTTTACAGTTGGGAGCAGACAATCTGTATCTTAAGGCCTGCGACGGTGTTCTCCATACGTAAACAGACCGGTTGTTGGAAACAAGGTGCAGGTCGATTCATCGGACCACATTACGTGTTTCCACTGCTCATGAGTCCACGCCTTGTGGTCCTTGCACCACTGGATACGCCTCTTCGCATTTACTGCTGTGAACAGGGGTTTGGCGAAGGCGGCTCTGCCATGAATTTTCATTTTATGAAGTTCCCGTATCACTCTTTTCGATGAAACCGGATTCTGTAGGCCGCAATTGAGTTGAGACGTAATTATCATTGCAGTGGACTTCTTTTTAGCTGTTACAATCCGTCTTAATGCCCTCCGGTCCCTATCTGACAGGATTGTCTTTCCACCACTACTGTGCTTTGCAGACGTCGTTTTCCCATGAATTATGTATGCCCTCGTGACATTGGACACAGTGCCTTTACCCCCACAATGTTTGCCACTGTTGCACTTAAGCTCCAACCAGACTGGCACCAACGATCATGCCTCTTTCGAAGTTTGTCAGGTCGCCCATTTTACCGCACCACTTTCACACCACGACACTCACAGGTGAACGGATTACTGTTGACGCAAGAGGAAGGTCAACATGACACATTGAAAATGAAAAAATGATCGACAACCGCAACACGTGCATGGTTTGTACAGTGGAGGGCCAAACTTACGTGTCCTGTATGAAGTGTTTTTAGATTTTTTGTTTTCCCCTGTATAATATACGCATCAACTTGACAAAAGGAGTCTCCTTTGCGAGTATAAGGGCATATTACGTAACAATTTGGCATTCGGTATTGTTTGAATATATACCCATCACTGATCATAAAAATACCGAATGCCAGAAAAAATTATCTCCCGGGGAGGAGGGGAGGGAAAGTGGAACTTTTATCTGTTTCTATTATTAACTATATATCCGTAACTATTGTGGCTAGAGCATCCACTTTTTTCTTTTTTGTCAAATTGTCTTCTAGAATTTAATTCCCTTAAGAGTTCCCCATATTCTCTCAATTTTCCCTGTTGAAGTACGCCATAGGCCAAAAAAAAAAAAAAAAAAAAAAAAAAGCACCTCTGGAAAGCTTGTTTTATGCTGAAGAGCAGGAACTGTAAATCATGATTTTCTAATGAAGAGTGTCGATGCAATAGCTATTTCACTGCGAGTCTACGATTTTCCTTACAATAACGAGATT
Source organism: Thermobia domestica (assembly GCF_964235325.1). NCBI lineage: Eukaryota > Metazoa > Arthropoda > Insecta > Zygentoma > Lepismatidae > Thermobia > Thermobia domestica. The sequence goes on from NC_137455.1 coordinate 213,237,398, forward strand.
AATGGGCACCAGGGACTTATCCCGTTGTCCATGACACTTAATTTTTGTGCATAAATTTATCTTTGTTGTGCTTATCGAATGAACTAGCTTGGATTCGGATGCATGGGTGGCAGGTTCATGTCCGTTCCTTCTCAGTATTGGTTGTGTGTTAAATAAGTTTTTTAACCACAAATTCTTTACAAGGTCGAATTCGGAAAAATGTTTCCTCTAAAAGTTTTTCGCATTTTTTGGTCTTTCGAAAAATATTTACTTATATCATTTTAGAACCTGAGTGCCTGAGTAATAAGACACTTTATTCTGTCGTGTGTTAAACTGATCACCGCGCGGCCTAAGAGTTACCTTCCCACAAAAGGTATATATTAGTAGCTGATGATGATTTATGATTTATATATATATATAAAGAGAGAGAGAGAGAGAGAGAGAGAGAGAGAGAGAGAGAGAGTCAAAATAAGATTTACAAGCCAATATTTCGCGAACTGTACATCAAATAAGAAAAATGTTAAGAGTCAATATACAATACAGAGGGACCTAAAAAATGAGTTAAATACGAGGTTTCCCCTCGCCCCCATTTTGGAGGGAGGGGGTGTACGTGAAATTTTCAAATGGGAACATAGGTCGAATGATACCTCGATCGAAAGAGCTTGAAAACCTGAACAATTTTTGAAGCAAAGAATTTGTAATATTGGGCACCGTTTTCAAGATGGCCCCCCAAAATGGTCCTGTATCAGATAAAATTTACAGGACTTATAAATCAGAAGGGCTGTGTTTCTTATTATAAATTTATTGTATTGTAGCAACTGTACACTATCTTAATAATAGGCATATGCTTCTTCTGTAAATAAGATTTAACAAATTAAAAAAATATCATTTATAAAATATATTAGGCATATCTTATTTTATGCTTTTTTTTCCTTACCGTTACAGTAAGTATTACATTTAAAGGCAATAATATATATAAAAGGTGGATGGCAAATTGTTCATGATTCTCTCTTTAGATCAATTTTGGAATCTGGTTCCTTGTCCATTTCGTTCAATACCATTGTAATAAAGAAATCGAAGGACTTGTAGCAAAAACAGCCCTTGTCAACACAATATTTTTTCAGAAAAATGAATGGAATCCTGCATGTTTGTGCATCTGTTGGAAAGTATCAGAGACACGTATAAAGAAATAGATTTGCAAAGGTTCTCATAGTGTGTACTAGATGAAGCTCTCTTTTCATTATTCAGAGAAATTTTGGGCCTTGTGTAGAGTTGTTCTGACGCGTGATTAGTGACATACTAATAAGTTCGACTAACATACGTTTCCTGCAATAGTCAAACCTTTAGTAGAACGCTAATCATACGTCAAAACGACTCTGCGTAAGGCCTTTTGTGTTTTGACAAGATTTATTTTGATATTACAAATGGGTATTTTTAATTAGATTATAGACAGACTAAATCTTCAGGATTATATACTTGCACTCAGACAATATATATATATATATATATATATATATATATATATATATATATATATATATATATATATATATATATATATATATATATATATATATATATATACATATATACAGGGGTGCCCACAAGGGGGGGGCTATGACGCAAACTGCGTCATTGAAATATTTGGGGGGAGTAAAATCTATATAAATATGCTTGAGGGTGTGTAAAAATTAATTCAAAGGATTTTATTTTCATGGAAGAACACCTACGGATAGACAATTGAGGGGGGTGCGTCATGGACATGAGGGGGGGTGGGCACCACTGATATATATATATATATAAATGATAATCAGCTGCTAATATCTACCGTTTGTGGGAAGGTAACTCTTGGGTCGTACCGTGACCAGTTTCAGACACGATAGAATAAAGACGCTTATAAATCAGGTACTATTAGTTCTACACTAATATAAGTATACATTTTTTGAAGAGCAAAAGAAGTCTGCGGTAGTACACTGCATTTACGGTCTGGTTTGGAGGAACTTCATCCAGTAATATGACACCATGTACACCGTATGTCACTAACAGCATCACCTTCACATTCCCTTTATGTTACACTTGCTTTTACGCTGAGGCAGTTTCTTGGGTCGGGGAGATAATGGGTGGCGGTGTTCATTGGATTATCGCTTAAGTTCTGGCTCATAGAAGCGCGGCCATGTTTCGTCAAACGCGATAATCCTTGCCGGAACACGAGACTTTCCCGTCTATAATGTGTCAAATGATCACCGGCGAGGGCGTATCCGTGCCATTTATGTATGCAATTTTTCGGCAACAATTGATATTGTGCAGCACATTCAATACTGTAGAGTGGGACGCTTCTACCTTGTTAGCCAATTCCCTGCCAGTCCACTTTTTTGTCCACATGCAACAAAGATTGAGTCAATTCAATGACTCTGTTTCCGACCCCATGTCGACCTCCACCTGCTTCCTGTTGCACACTATCACGTCCTGCACGAAACGTTGCAATCCAAAGTATTACGATCCGATACCACAATGCATCATTACAGCATGTTTCATGTAGTTCAGAATGACATTCCCTGGCGTTTTATTTCCAAGGGCCACTTTGATCTTTACTCATGCACGTTATTCTAACTTGGGAAACTTCCCTTTGAAGCGGTGTGATTTAAAAACCCACGTTCAACACACTCCACCTATCACTACAGCACCTACACTAGCGCCGCCCCCCGCGTTGTATAACTCAACTCACTCTCTACATGCGTTGCCAACTGCAGCTAGAACAAAATTCCCTGGGTATGTATAAAATAGTATTGCCACATTTCTTAACAGCCCTCGTAATTATGTCTAGCTTTACCATGATAGCTAGCAGAATATTAGAATGCTAACGCTGCCATCTACAATGCACAATTTCACCGAAGCTGAAGTTTAACAAATATGTTTGCAGTGAATGGTCAGGGTCCAATGGACCCGCCTGGGACTTAATGCTATAAATTGGTAAATCTACCGCATGTCTTACAAGAATAAAATAACACCTAAGTAATATAAAACAAGAATGCAAACAGGAAAAAGTCAGACAATATCAATACCTGCAAACACTGAGTATCATTAGAATTACTGACAAAAGAATCCCTATGGGTCCAATGGACGCACCTGGTAATCGTAGGGTCAAAGTGTATTTCTAGTCAGTTGTTTCTTTCAACTACATTTCTTCAGATTGCATGATTATATGTAAACACTTGAAAGATGATGCTTTCTACGGAAAATAGGAGCATTTCATATTTTATTAAGCTCGCGTGGCTCGTGATTCATACCATATGACTATAAGAAAGAACAGGTACTTCCAGAAAATCACTTGTATCTATCTATCATATACAATATGTATAGCTAGCATTAGAAACCTTTTGCATAGATCTCTTCCTCACACCTCCACCAGAGAATGTATTTGTAGAACAATATTCAATAATAATAATAACAATACTCCTTTCTGTAAAATTTACAAGGATGCTTTTTTCAGATATCGAATTCTAAACGTTTGGTGACCTTTTCCTACCCCTTCGAGCTTCTTCAGCTTGCTTCTTGCAAAAAGAATTTGCTTTTCGCAGGAATATATAAATATTTCAAGATAAGAAATAAAAGTGTATGATTCTATCGGCTACAAAAGGCTGAGAAGCGAGATGTTTCATAAAATATTTTAATTCAAATAAAACTGATTTCGTTTAGTCTAGCTACTCAAAATAAAAGTTGTTTCCTCTATCTTTAAAAAAAATGGCGGGAAGTTATCCTGTCAGAAATGAAAACTTTCTTCTCCAAGGGAATAAATTTTCTCAAGAGGGAAATGTCTGTCACCCCCTTCAGTTTGCACATTCAAGGTGATTTTGAATAGTCACAATTAAGTCTTTGAGCTGTTATTATTAAAAATATTTTCAGGAACGTGAGGTAACGTATTTGCTTTTTATTATCTTTATACGCTTATTGAACAAAAAGCTATTCGGGTTAATCTGTAGCGCATGTATTGAAGTAACACTAGGAATGCAAGTAGGTCGGTAGCCAGAACGCTAAGATAGGATGAGAGACATGTAATTTGAGGGGTAACTGAAGTGTCTTATTCGCGGTTTATTCTTGTATAAATGATAATATTATGGAATACTATTTTTCTTTATGACCCACGCAGAAACAGAAGCATTTGAAATACATCGAAGAATTAGCAAAGTTTATTACACTTTTAACAACTTCTCAAAAGTTGTTAAAACTGTACTACTCCAATAGTCAATTATTTTTACCATGAACTGTTCCGCAATGGATAAGCTCAATAAAAACTCTCTATTGGCTATATAATTACCTTGAAGACCTGAATTCGATCTCCGGTAGTTGCTTATGTAGTTCCGATTCCATGTTGAGATGTAGGTCCACATCCTATATGGCCTTAGTACTGAAAGGAATCCGAAACTCCAAAGAAACGAAAAAGCCAATTACATGTCAATGTCTAGCCTAACATTTCACACGAAACTATAAAAGACGTGTTTCTAAATATACACACGGAATCCTAACCCTTAACTTTCACGAACGACAAGAATTCTTATCAGTTACCCACAACACAGGTATAGTTCGTATTTCTTAGTAGAAGTTTTAATACCATGTTCATTCTACCTTGTCAGAAAATTTAATATATTTTTCCAATATAACATATTAATAAGTGGATTTTATTATATAGTGTGAAACAGCAGTAGACTTCCCAACTATTAAAATTCAATACTCAAGCATTACGTAGTAGTACATCTATACTATAACTACTAGTTATTTATATAAAATTGGTTTATACATATTTCTAGATATTAACGGTATTTCTGGACTTAAGTCCAGGCCCGTGCTAGCCCACCGGGACGTGTCCCGGTGGGCCCTCCGAAACATCACAGTATAATTAAAGGTACAAGTTTTTAGTTTTATTGATAAAGAACCCGTGAAAGGCGCAGTGCGCCCTTTACATTAGACGGCTTGCGAGACCATATCAAAGAAGGGCGATTTTATTCACTCTTCTGTATACCACAGTCATGCAGTCTACACTACACAGAAATTCTTACAGCTTTATTGGTAAAGAACCAGTGAACGGCGCAGTGCGCCCTTTACATTAGACGCCCTTGCGAGAACACATCAAAGATGGACGATTTTACTCACCCTTCTGTATACTACAGTCCTGTACAATATACACCTACAGTTACTATTTGTAAAGAACCCGTGAAAAATACAGTGCTCCCTTTACATAAGGCGCCCTACGAAAAATAACATTATAGATAAGTGGTTTTAGTTAGCCTATCCTGTATACCAGCTTTGTATAATAAATTCAAATAGTGACTGTTAATAAAGAACCTGTGAAGGATACAAGGCGCCCTTTACATAAGATGCCCTGCGAAAATCACATTTTTTAAAAATATATTCTTCTGTATTTCAGTTTTGTATTATAAATTCACACAGTTGCTATTAGCAGAGAACAAGTAAAGAGTGTAATCACTTACAAAAATATTATAAAGTTATGTAGTTATAAAGTGAAACAATGTGATACATCAAGAATAGTTTGGATAGTCAAACGTACGATGCATTCATGAAATACTACATTGACACTAGTCTCTAATTTACAATTTTTACGGCATCTAAGCTTGCACAGTCTTAATATGCATCCATACATCCGAGCATATTGGTTGTTCCTGTGTGTTTTAAAGCAGTGTTCGGATAATCAGTACCTATTGTATTTCTAAGATATAGCTATATTAGTTTCTGTGAAATGTGGTCTTCCTGTCACCACAGCATGGCGCGTCCTGAGGTTGTGCATCGAGGAGAAGACCTCTCTATATAGAGGTTAGCTGCGAATATACTGAATAAGCAGCCGCTGACAGGCTACAAGGGGTGATCCTCCAGCTTTAGGATTTGGTGTGGGGCGACCAACCTCATCCTGCAAAAAAAAAAAAAAAAAAAAAAAAAACATTGTTCAGACACTGTTCTCAAAATCCTCGGATTAGAACTAATTACTTGGCTTAGTAAAGTAAAATCGACATGATATTTGGAACATGGAATATAAGAAGTCTCCGTAGTGCAGCGGCGTTAAAATTTGTAAGGAATGAGTTTAGAAAAAGAGGATGTACCTAGTGGGATATCAGGAAGTTAGATGAGAAGAAAATGGAGGAATCAAGTCGGAAAACTTTACGTTCTTTTAAGGGAAACGAATTAAAAATTACCAACTAGAAACAGGGTTATCCATTCACATACGAATAATATTAGCAATTACATGGTTTGAATTTGTTAATGATAGATTTTCTTTTACTTCTCTTTTGTTTTAAATGCACCAACATAAAATAAGGATGACGATAAAAAGGACAGTTTTTACGAAAGAATAGAACGCGTATTTGATCATCTCCTGCAATATCATATGAAAATTCTGTTAGGCCGTTTCAATGCGAAGGTAGGACGAGAGGGTATTTTCAACCCGATTATAGGGAATAAATGTCTGCATAAGAATAGTTATAACAACGGCGTTAGACTCATGAACTTTGGAACATCCAGAAACCTTATTGTGAAGATTACAAAATTCTCACATCGCGACATTCATAAATATACTTGGATTTCATCAGATGGAAAAACACATAATCAAACTGATCACGTTTTAGTATACAGAAGAAAACAGTCTAGCACTACTAATGTTGGGTCGTTCAGAGGAGCTGATTGTAAAACTAATTACCACCTGGTAGCAGCGATAATAAGAGAGAGAGAGAGAGAGAGACTATCGTTGAATAAAGGAAATATTCAATATCTGAAAACGGGGCGGTTTAATTTAAAGAAATCTGAGGAGAGTCAGGTGAGAGGGAGCCAGATTAAAGTGTCAAATAGATTCTCTATTTTAGAAGGTTCGGAGTGCACTAGTGTTCATTACTTAGGATACTTGGTTGAAACTGGAGATAACATTAAAATTCCAGCAAAAGAAAAATTAAACGCAGAGATGCGTAAGAACAAACCGTGGTTCGACCAGGAATGCACTAGAGTAATAGAGAAGAGAAAATAGAAGAAACGGCATTGGGTAAAAAATCGGAGCGAAATATTTATATAAAATTTCATTCTCATCAGGCGGAAAACTTACAAAATTTTAAGAATAAAGGAACGCGATTTTTGAAATGTAAAATTAATTAACTTGAAGATAATACTAAAAACAAAACAAGAAAAAAAAAACATTCGGGACATGTATAAGGGGATCAACGAATTTAAGAAAGCATATCAACCTCGTGCTTATATATTAAAGAAAGCCAACGTAACAGTTCTCACTGATACGGATAGCATCTTAAATAGATGAAAAGATTTCTTTGACGATTTGCTTAACACGCGACCAAAAACTAGTGTGAGTTGAGAAAAGAACATACACACCGCAGAACCGTATATTCCAGAATCCAACCGAATAGAAGTAGAAACCGCTATAAAGAAATTAAAGAAACACAAATCTCCGGGTGTAGATGAAATTCCGGCTGAGTTAATTTTAGCTGGAGGCGAAAAATTGTGAAACAAGATACACAAATTCATTCTCCTTATCTGGAACAAGGAAGAATTGCCACAAGAGTGAAAAGAATCAATCATTGCTCCAATTCACAAGAAAGGCGACAAAACTGACTGTAAAATTATTGAGGTATTTCTCTTCCGTCAACATCCAAGAAATCCTCTTAAACATTGTATTAGAAAGATTTCATCCATACGCAGATAAAATTATTGGAGAATATCACAGCGGATTTAGGTAAAATCGATCAACTATCGACCACATATTTACCATTCGACTAGTACTTGAAAAGAAATAGGAATACAATATCCTGGCACATCAGTTATTGACTTTAGACTCGGGTAGGAGGGAAACATTGAACAACATGCTTACAGAATTTGGAATGCCGATAAAGTTAGATTAATTCATATATGTTTAAATGAATCCCAAAGTAAGGTTCGAGTAGAGAAATTCTCGTTCACGAGCATTCACGTCGAGAATGGCCTAAAACAAGGACATGCGTTGTCGCCATTATTATTTAACTTTGGTTTGGAGAACACTATAAGGAAAATCAAAGACAGCAATCAGATCCTAGAGCTGAATTGTATTTACCAGGGTATGGCGTATGCTGATGACGTAAATTTTATTGGGGATGTTAGAACAATAGAAAGGAATGCAGAAATCTTAATTAACGCTTGCAGGGATATGGGCTTAGAAGTAAATGCAGAGAAAACTAAATACATGGAAGTTCGTCAAGATCGTAATACAGCATTTTATGGATGCGTTAAAATACCAGATAATGTTTACTTTCGACAAAGTGGATATTTTTAAATATCTAGAATCATTATTAACAGACCAAAACCATAATCACTAAGAAATTTGACATCAACTGAAAGCAAGGATTTCGTGTTATTATTCAGTTAAAAATCATTTGTTGTCGCGAATTCTGTTGAGGCATTTGCAGCTTAAAATATAAAACGATAATCATGCCTGTTGTGCTGTAAAGTTGCGAAACATGTCACTGATTCTGAGGGAAAATCGCGGACTGAAAGTATTTGAAAATAAGTTTCGGACTCCAAGAGGAACGAGAATGAGGAATGGCGGAAACTTCATAACGAGGAAGTGCATAATTTATACGTTTACCAAACATTGTTAGGGTCATTAAGTCTAGTAGGCTCAAATGGGCAGGCCATGTAGCTAGAATAGAAGAAATTAGAAACGCTTTCAAAGTTTTAACTGGAAATTCAAATAGGAAAACGACTATTAGGAAGACGGAGCCGTAGATGGGAGGACAACATTACAATGGTTCTCGCAGAGATTGGAATATAAAGTAGAAACAGTCCAATAGCTAAGGAGAGAAATCAATGGAGAGCTTTTGTAATCGCGGCACTGAACCTCCAGTGTCCAGAAGCAATAGAGCTACATTAAGTTGTTGATATATTTAGCTTCTTTTTATTAGACAGAAATGCTGTTACAGGAACTAAAAAGTTTTACTCTATTAAAGAGGATTTCGATTCGAGGTTTTCACAAATTAGCTATTCAAGTTAGTACTAAAACAAATTTGGTGGTAATTTTGATATTAAATGGCACCCATACTTTCTTTGAAAGTCTGTACATAAGATATGCATATACATATACATATATATATATATATATATATATATATATATATATATATATATATATATATATATATATATATTCCCGTTTGTATGGGCGCCCTTTTAGTAGACTTGTCCACCGCCATCATAAGTATCCCAGCACGGGTCTGCTTAAGCCCATCACGAGTGAGAGATGACGTCCCTCGGTGAGCATATTATCTGGGGAAGGAGGAAGGAAGAAAACGCCCTGGAATCTACATAATACGTATTATCCCGTTATTTGCCTGGAGCGAATAAGGAAAGAACAGAGAAAACCTCACTCAGGATGGCTAGCCTGAAAAATTCTTTTCGACCGTGTGTTCCAGTCGTGAATCGAACTCGAGACCGCTCGAATCAAAGTACCAATATTAAGTTGACAACTAAGCTACGCAGAATTACGTGCTACTGATTACAACAGATGAATGAGATGAAAGATAAAACCTGTTCCTCGAACTCTGAATATATATAAAAAAGGTATTTATTACAATTTTTGTTCTATGGAGATTAACATTTAAACCAGAAATGCTAATTGATGTTTAACACTATCTATTACCCTTTCTAATCTATGACGGTCTATGTTGAAGCAAAAAAACGGTGTTCCTCAAACTCTTATAAAAGATACTCACTGAGAAAAATCCGTTATTCGGACAGTAGTAGATTGTACAGATATACGGAAACATTATGTTTACTACGGAAATCAGTACGGATTATATGTTATCCATATGCTACATACTTATCCCGCTTAAATGTTATATCATGCCGTTGCAGGATGTATGACACTTTATAGTCTTCCGCATTTTACACACACATATACGTATGTTACATACGTACATGTGTATGTGACATCCTCATCGCCTATATACACTTCTGTTCGTACGGAAAGTACGTTTATTCAGGACACTTGTGCGGAAAGTATTTATAAAATATACTTTTCAGTTATACGTCTGCTGTACGTGAAGGCCAGAAACTACATGATTTACAAACCTACGTTTTTACATACGCTACATAGTTGTTTTCTTTTTTCTCTCTCTCTCTCTCTCAGTGCACTTTTCCATATCTCTCTTGCTCTGTGGATATTAATCTTAAAACGGAATGTATTAGTAAAGTTTAACCACTTTTGATTTTAGTAGAGTGTTGCAGATGGTGACACTGAGTCGATTACAAAACACGACTTGTCACTATTCTTAATGTTTTTTCTATGGCGATCAACGTTAAACTGAAAACGATTGATTTTTACTACTCTTGGTTTAAATACAACTTTAAGAGAGGAGATACAATGTACTATTGAAACGCAGATCGATGAAAATAAAAGTGCTTCTCTGTAGCTCTTAACGTTTTCTCCTCTATGGAAATCAATATTGAAACCAAATGTAATAGTAAATTTCAACCACTTGAGACTTCAGTACAGTATTGCGCATGGTGACGATATGTTCACTTGAAACGCTAAATCGATGGCAAAAAAAGAGAAAAAACCTCTCATGTCAACCTGTTACAGTTTCTGTTCTACGCTGGTAAACCCAAAGTGAAACGAACATGCATGAAATGTAGCGGCACTTCTAAATCACCTATGCGTCTTTGTGTGTGAATCGGTACCGAAAAATAAAATAAAATACTAACTCTCATATTGTACAGTACATTGCAGAAGCGAGCATTTTTTTCTTTTCTCTTTTTCTTTTTAGTGGGCATTTCCATCGCCATATCATTTGCCAATTTCGCTATATTAAATAAACATCGCAGACTTTTTCTTCGGAACTCTCTTGTATCATAGTTTTAAAGTTTGGAACAGGTGAATTTATTCACTGATTGTCGAATTCCTATCCAATCAGTAGTGTTTGGTATAGCCACATCCATTCTATCAAAGTCGCAGATTTCTTACAAAAGCTATCGTGAGACACATTTTATTTAAATTAACGAATGGAGATTAACTTCACTCGCTTATTCTCGGCTGATTTTAAACCGAAACATTAGAGATATCAGAAGTTCGGAGAATATCATATTCACTAAAATGGAGTATAATGTATGTTTGTCTGTTCCGCGATAAATCTTGTAAAACTTATCCGATATTAATTAAACATCTTATGTAACTTCCTCCAACGTTCTAAAATAGCTCCCCTCTTTGGGATCGTAATCCATCAACAATAAGGGCGCTAAATCTATCTTAAGTTGCAAGTTTTCACATATACATAAAGAAACTAGCATTATAAACTTCGTAAAGGGGCTCATACACTATCAGTTTAAATGAAGGAAAACCTGATCCCGGCGTCAGATGTTGAAAGAAAAACTGGGTGAACTGAATGAATTCGTTCAATTCAGTCAGTTTTTCATGCAGTTATTTGGACTGAAGAACGGTTATTTTGAACTGAACAAACTAACCGTCTTTTGCTACGATAACTGTGCTATTAACTGAAGGATACACACAGTTGCCTCAACCCAGGTCCTGCCATCATGGCAGCTAGTAAAAGTGAGGCATTGTCGGCATTTATTGAAGCCTACCATGCTCATCCCGGATTTTGGGACATACAACATGTGCATTATGCGTATAGATATAAGAAAGGAGAGGCGTATAATGTGTTACAAAACTAAGAGAGCTAGAATATCAGGCGACACATGACACTGTTATAAAAAATAAACAACTTCTGGTCAGCATTTAGGGAGGAATTGCGGAAAGTGAACGAATCCAAGAAATCGGGACTGGAGGTTAGGAAGTGTATGTTCCAAAACTTTGGTAGTTTCAAGGAACTTAGAACTGCACTCGACAGAACATCTGAAGGAACTGAAGAAACTGAAAGATTCCACTTTATTAACTTACGGTACTCCACACACTATCAATTCAGTTCATCGTACGATCGGTTAAGTCAGCTTTTAGATCAGTTGGACTGATCAGTTAAAACTGATCACATAGGCCATATAAGAAATTATTTGATGAAACATAGTATATATATTTTTAAGGTATCTCAATCATTTGCATTAATTAGGGTAGAAGCCGAGAATGACAATTGTGTAAAAGACGAGATAAGTTCTCCTAAACTTCGAAATAACTTATGTAGAAATTTTTCGAAATTTATGCAATTTGGTGTATATCTCGTATTATTTTGAAGGTTTTCTACTTGGGGTTAAACTACGTCAAGAATGAGAATTAATTTACACAAGTGAGAGTAAATTACTCCCCACTACGATTTAAAGCATATGCTTTACGGTAACCTTTGTAATATATTTAATTATGGTGCAATATTTTGTATCTTCTTTCTTACCTTTATAATCATCACCATGGTTCGGGAATAAAATAACTAAAAAAACTGGGAGAATGAAATTCACCTCCTACCGATATATTTGAGAAAAAAACTTCCGTAATATACTCACATTTAAATAATTATTTATACAATAGGAAGCATATTTGTTTTAGACCCTTTGACCATAAATTTCGTCATCAAGAATTCCGACGGGTTTATTCCAATCGAGATAATGTAAACTATCATACATAAAGGAAACCAAGAAAGCTCTGTCGCTCCCCCCCCCCCCCGACATTCAAAAATCTATATGTCACCTAAGATGTACCTGGAAGATCAACAATAATCCCCATCAGCGTTGACGACCTTCTGCCAACGTTCTGGAACGCTATGGATTCCTTCGCGGTAGAACTTGGTGGGCCGTGAACCGAAGAAGGTATCTAGGGCAGTTTATACCTCTAATAGGGAATTGAACTGGAGTCGTCTAAGGTGATTGTCCAGGGAATGGAACAAGTGATAATCAGACGGTGCAATGTCTGGTGAGTATGACGGATGCAATAGTGTTTCCCATCCAAGCCTTATAATGGTATCCCGGGTCATCCTAGCAACGTGGGTCTTAGCGTTGCCGTGTAATGGCAGGACCCCTTTGCGATTCAGAAGTGCTGGCTAGAGGGCTCTGAGTTTTTCTTGACACGGCTCATCTGCTGACAGTACACAGTTGCATTGTTGTTCTCACCAGCTAGGAACAGTTGTCGATGCACGATGCCGCAAGCAGTCCACCAAGCACAGGAGGACATTCGTCTAGTTCAGTGTTGGTTTCGGCTGTGCAAGATATGCTAATCAATGATGACAGCGTCGTGGAACTTCCTACAGGACCCGCTTTTCATCACATGTCAACAACCTGTCCATAAATTTCTCTTTCCTCAGACGAGATAGCAAAGAAACACAGATGTCAGCTCGCATTGCTTTCTGACCCGGACTCAAATCATGTAGGACCCATCGACCCAACTTGTAGCGCCTCCCAAGTTGATGGAGATGCTGCCGAATGGTTTCTCCACTCACACTTAATTGTAGTCCAGTTACTTATACGTGTGGCAACTATTCGTTTCAATTGCTGCGTGAAGATCTTCACTTTGTACATGTGTTGGTCTTCCGGCACGTGGTGCCTCTTCGAGTGTTTCATCATGGTCCTTAAACTTATTAAACCACAGGTGCACTGTCCGTGTTGTCACGACTCCCTCACCAGAGGCTTGGCATATCTTCCGCCCCGCTGCAGCGGCGTTTGACCCCAGTTTGAACACGTTAAGCATACACGCCATTATGACGCTCTGTGGATGTCCCATGTTCTCTCTGTCCTTACGCAAGTTAACGGTGTAACTGAACTACGACGACCAGGTAGTATGTTGGATAAACTCACACCATCAACTGACCTTCACCTTATCTCCATTCGCATTCAACTCACGGTGTTAGGGCCAATGGAACACAGATCTTCACAAAAAACGAACGAACTTTCTTGATTTCCTTTATATTATGTCTAAGGTTTCAGAATCACAACCATTCTTTCGGTTGGATACCAGTCAACGGTGAGAAAATAAATTCATCCTCCTCCATTAATGTGAAAATAGTGTCATAAAAGGTACTGAGTTTTGATACAAAATAGAAAATATTTTAAACCTTTTCCCACAATCCTACTGCTATCAGTCAAGAATGACAAGCGAAGCACCCATCTACACTTTCTACGAAATATTTCACAATAAAAATGTAGTATGATTCTCTTTTTGTTTTTCAATCATCTGCACTGCTTGTAGTTGAAACGAACTAATAATGGGAGAATACATTTAGAATCTCGTTTTTAAAATTAGGTTTCTTAATAAATTCTATACAAAATAATAAACCGTTTTGTTTGATTGAAAATATAGACAGTGCGACGCCATCAGCAACTCAAATATCAGAATGTTTATCCTTACTGTAAAGCATGCGTAGAAGATAAAATGAAGAACTACGCTGGCTGAAAAGGAATTTCCTGCCAGCTCATAAAATACTTTTGAGTTGAAGCACTCCGCCCAAGAACAATATATGTTACATTTTAGTGATTTAGAGAGAAACGAGAAAAAACTTGTAGTATCTTTCAGAAGTTAAAGATGAGAAAATGAAACCAGGTACAAGCACGTTGTGAATGACTGAACAATATCTGATCTAATGAGTGACTAACTTTTAGTCTTGAGCAACATGCCAGGCCGCGAGAAAGTTCGCCAGTGGAATAATGATACATGTGCATAACTACAATGCAGTACATGAATGTCAATAGTTACGGGAACAGTACGGATTTTTTTTAAATAACTGTACTAAGTACGCCACAACACCGACTGAAAATATGAACTAGTGCAATGAATTAAATCCGGATTATCAGAAATCCAAAATCCGGATTCTTTGTAAATCAGGCATCTGGATTTGAAATCTCAAATCCGAGTGTCACATTTCTGATATCAAATCCGAAATACGGATTGCAAATCCGAAAGTCGGACGACAAATCCATAGTCGGGTAGCTTGATTTTAAGGTTTCCAAAATCCAGAGTTTTGGCAGCACTAGTATGAACACACGACACGTCACCCTAATACCAGTTCCTCAACGAAAGTGAAAGAGAAATTGCTCGAGTACAACAAAAGATATATTTTATTGTGATAAACAACTTTTATGTAGTTGAATCTGCCCTTCCCCAAAAAGGAAGACAATGAAAATGGTTTGGGTACACCGAAATACAGAATGTCTTCTGGAAAGTTACACTAATGCTAGTTGCTAAAACATAAACAAAAAATAATAAATAAATAAATAAATAAATAAATAAATAAATAAATATAATAAAAATAGACATAGTTTGCTTACACCAAACAACATAAGTCAACTTTGACGAGTTATTTTAAATTCCTGCTTTGTAACCGAAATAAATAAAAAGAAACCCCTATGCTATGTGTACACCAAAATACACACTTCACTCTGATAAGATACTGTAATGGCAAACCGGTAACCAAAAGAAAACAACTTTTTGACACAAGATCGCAAGAAACAGGTGTCCTTTGCAAATTTCAAACGACTGCCATTTTGTGATATATTGATAGATCGTTATGATTTTCATACTAAACGAAGATCTTGTCAATATCAAGTTTTCTGGAAACCTTTGGTTTCCATCGGTTAATAATTGGAAAAGTTACGATTTTTTTTTAAATTCAAAGAGCCGTCATTTTACAATCCGACTTTCCCTATTTTACTATTTTAATACTACATACTTTCAGGTTCAAGAACCTATTTAAGATTTAACAAAAGAGACACTGACCAAAGCTTAAAACTTTACTTTATTTTAAATTATAATTTGTAACTGTTTCAAATTATAATTTAAAATAAAGTAAAGTTTTAAGCTTTGGTCAGTGTCTCTTTTGTTAAAACAATTAATCCAAAGCCATGAATAGTCTTACTATTTAAGATATCGATACAACCAATGTTTTACCCAGGTTTGGTTTACTGTTATCTTACTGTTTATTGCACTCCTTTTTCTGGTTCCAATTTGACATATATCATTATTCCACTCACTTTCGTTGGCTGGCATTTTGTCCTGATATTCTTACTTCTTCCACTTAGTGCTTCTTCTGCATCCCTTCACCTTCACCTTGTCCGGTTCTTACATGCATATCACATTTATTTTACGTTTTTTTGTTTTTATTACTCCGATGAACGTAGGTAGCTGTTCTTGATGTTCTTCATGGTGTTTTAAAATATTATTGTCCTGGTCAGAAACCATTTTGGCAGCACGCCAGTGTTATCTTGTGGCCAAGGAGGCCACCAAACTTTCAATATATGTCCGACATGTTCCGTAGGGCGTGGGGCGTTTCATTGTAGAATACCATTAGTTTAAATGTTTTCAAGGTGTCTCCCTTAACTGTTAAGCTTCTATTGGAGAAGCACCATATTGCACAAGAAGAACGATTTAGGCAATTTTTTCTAGAGAGCTAATTACCTTTCACTCACTAGTCATCTTATCGTATTTGAAAATCCAGACTTTAGTGAAATTTAAGATGTCTTGGACACCGACGGAGATTACAGTTTCCTTTGAGAGACGAACTTGTTCTTAAGATGGCGAAAAATTCAATATGTTCATTAATTTTCATCCCAGTTTTGTATTGCGAGTTGTGATGAGGTGATATTAGTTTTAGATCACTGATAAAACCAGGTGTGGATTTTTTCACGAGACAAGAACTGGGAATTTTATTTCTACACTGTTAGATTCACTAATCTCAGGGTGGACCCGTCAGTTGTTCCAGATGAAATATATTTCCTGAAAATAGAGACTGAGAACGGAACAGGGATTTACTCTTTATGTAACATTTTTATATTGTCAAATTTTCCAATTGTAAACACGTTAGCTCAGTGGTAAAACACCCACCTTGTTATGACATATCGCAGCCATATGCCTGTATAGAGGAGAACATATTGTCTGTATTTTTCAGTTCTCGTTTATTTTCAAATTATAATTCTACTAATTATTTCATATTCATTCACATTCACTGATAATCCACCTTAATCAGTCTATTGGGAATAATGTTGTGGGACATCAAACTTAAATATATCATTTCATATAGTTTCATTTAAAAACGCCCGAATCTATGTTTTATGTATTTTGCTGATACAGCTGTACTGCGTCTTTTTTCATATAAGGTATATTTTCTCCCTATGTAAGACATCTCAATATACTAATTATTGTCAGTGACTCATAAGTGACTCCGGTTTTGGATTTATTTATTGTCACTAACTCTATTTGCTGGTGTTTTGTTTTGTGCTGTTCAGTTTTCATTCTTATTGTTTAGAAGATCGGAACGAAGCATTTAAAGTATTTATTTCCATAAATAGTACAGTCTTGTTCAGTAGTTCAGTGTTTTATTTCTGTTCTTATTTGTAAGACGTGCAGCAATGTTGTCTTGGCAATTCTTATTTGGTTATAATTTTTATGATTATGCTATTGTGGAAACTCGTAAGTGATTGATTATTATTGCAAATTAGAGCACAACGTTTGTGTCTATATAATACAATATTCTACGTTTGTAGATGTTCATATAGTGACCATTTTGTGCTTGGAAATTATGCTAAAGTCCCTTTACCATTGCAGTGTCATTCACATTTATGAAAGTTTCTATTATAAGGTAATAAACTACATAAAACATTATGTTACGTCTTCATGAGAGTTCACTGTTCCAATAATTCCAATAATAAACTTGTCCTTGTTTATCACAATTTTGATCGTTATTATATTTATTATATTCCATTACGTTCAATAAATGTGAAACATATGTTTTCTTTTCCACGTTTCGTTTCGCTGTCAGAGTTTGTCTACAATTGATTTCCCTTGATATTACTGTTACAGGAAATGTGCTACTCAAAAAAGAGCATATTAAAAAAGTAGTAGAGCGTACAAAAAGAAGAAAAAACATACCAAATGGAATTATGACATTTACTTGTTCCGCCAGGCGTTACCGTGACAGTCGGAAAAGGAGCAAATTCTGCTGTCGGGGAAATCGGCAGTTACACATGATGTCACATCCAACAGTCGTGGGTTTTGCTGCGAACAACGCACACCATCTGTCGCCGTTGCACTTGGATGAAGGCGCGAGATGGTGCTTCTCAAAGGATCACAAAAAGTGGAATGGGGAAAACAAAAATACCAAAAATTACGAATAGACGAGAAAAACGGCACACATGAAACTAGTATGAGAAAGAAAGGTGAAAGAGCAAAGCTCAAAATTGCAATAAAAGAACAATACACGAAATACAGTAAGAGGTAGTCAAAATTATTGTGAAAGAAGAAATTATGTTATTGTTAAAATAAAGTAGGTTTGTAGTACATGATAAATGGATAGATGATTTCAATTGTTTACGTATGAAACAAATAATACATTATATGTTTATTTCACACATCCAGCTGAAAAATGACAACACTAAAATATTGCGTTAAAATATTTGGTAGAAAATTACAAGCGAAAAGCAACATAATCATTTTCAGCACAGTGCATACACTGCTCATTTTCAGGCTGGATATGTTCAAAATGACGACGATACTGTACTAACATATTACGAAGTTTTGTTATCAACAAATTAGATTGGTGTGTTAATTATGATTCGGAGTTGTCCTCTAAACTTTCACTGGGAAACTAGGAGCTGATCTAGTAATTTCACAAACACAATCTAGTAACTGACGTTAGCAAGCCAATAAAGATTTACAAAAGACAACATCTTACACACATGTATTAATTTTACTAAATTAATATAAAAGAAACTTATTTGACAATAAACAAATCCAATTCATTCTTTTAGAGCAGTTCCTAAAGTATTAATCATTACATCTTAGTGAAACTCCGTATATATTATTTACTACGTCTCAAAATAAAAATAAACGAAAAGAATGAGTAATGTGAATATAGCTAATTGAGTAACAAAGTTATTTAAATTAATAAAATTGATTGTTGTGATCAGTGCACAAGCCTAAGGATATTCTCTGCAAGGTTTTCGGTCAAAAGAGAGGAAATACTTTTGATGGACATGTTTGAGTTACATGTGTGTGTGCACGACGTCTCCTAGACAAAAATAGTGAAATCCGTTCAAAAATAGGATTAGTGGTTATCTTCTTATAAAGAAATGAAAGAACGTTATAATTCCAAGATAGTATTCTAACAATGAAATAAATAGCAACAGAAATTCGTTAAAAAAGTATATTTAAAATTTTTCAAATATTAATAGCATCGACAGAATGAACTAATGGAATTATCAAGTGACGGTTCAAGTGTTCCATCGATTGAATCAGCCAAATCAGGTGAATGTAATATAGCTAAGATTGATTCAGTTGCCAACATTAGCAGGAATAGTAATGGCCGCTTATCTACTAACTCTAAGAATGTGTTACCATGTCCTCACTGTGGAAAACATTATGTGAATTCCAGAGGATTAGCTATACACATAGGTAAAAAGCATCAGGTTATAAATGGGGACGAAGATTGTTGTCATATCTATAATAATAGCTATCCTGATTATAAAACTAAAAGAACTAACATCTCTAACCGCAATAAAGGTACACAGGATTTGACGGTGTCTAACTTGGGCAAAATATTAATATCGTTAAGATCCTCAACACATATATTAAGACGTGTCCCTCGAGGTGCTCGAGCTGCAGTTGCTGATGCACTTGCCGATGTGTTACTTCAAGTAACCATTTCAAATGACGAAAGAGATTGGATCAACATGTTACTATTTCCATTAGTTGCACTAACTGCTCCCAAAAAATCTGAAACTGTAAAAAATCTTACCTCGTGGGTAAAACAAAGAGTTCGTCTTTGGTGTGATGTAGGTATTGACGCCTTAACCTGGCATCCAACAAAGATCAGGAAATCTCTTCCAAAACAGAATGTTTCCAATCTTAAGATTGTAGAAAACAAACTAGCAGATGGTGACATCCGTGGAGCAGTCCGTCTACTAATGTCAGATGATACTGTTGCAGCCCCTGACATTTCTGTGTTTGAGACGCTATTGGAGAAGCATCCAGCCCATCCTGGTGAATTTACTTTACCGAATTTTCCAGATGACTCAAACAACTGTGAAGGAGTTTCAATTAATGAAATTAAGGTAGCTATTAATTCCTTTCCATCTGGTAGCGCGGGAGGTCTCGATGGTCTTCGCCCATCGGTTCTCAAAGATCTCCTATCCTGTCAAGTACTTGAATCGAAGGAAAAGCTCTTAAAATCATTATGCGATCTGTTTAATTTAATTATTTCAGGAAAAGTTTCCTTGGAAGTTCGGCCATTGTTTTTCGGAGCCAAACTTACTGCTCTAAAAAAGAAATCTGGTGGAATTAGATCTATTGCCGTTGGTAATGTCTGGCGCAGAATATCAGCAAAAATTATATGCTTCAGAACACGGGAGCATTTTAAGAACTTTTTGTCTCCCCATCAACTTGGTGTTTGTACTCCCAACGGAGCCGAAGCAGCTGTACATGCAACCAGGGTTTATTTTTCCTCTATTCACAATACTCCTAAGGCTATCTTAAAACTGGATTTTCGCAACGCATTTAACGAGCTTCGCCGGGACTCCATGCTCACTACAGTGTTGAATGAATTTCCTTCAATCTATCCATATGTTTACCAATGTTACGCTCAACCCAGTGATCTATTCTTAGGTGAAGACACTATTTCGTCCCAGAGAGGAGTACAACAAGGCGATCCCCTGGGCCCAGCACTTTTTGCTATAACCATTCATTCCTTAGTGAAATCGATCAACACTGAATTAAACATTTGGTATTTGGATGATGGAACTATCACTGATGAACCTGAAGTTGTTCTTTCAACTCTAGCACAAATAAATGAGAAGGCATCTGCACTTGGCCTATATTTAAATTTTTCAAAGTGTGAAGTTGGTTTCCTTGGATCAGACGAAGCCAAGTTCGACCTATTATTTAAAAAAAATTGACGAAACTGCCCCAGGAATACGTCTCCTATCTAATCAGGATGCTTGTCTTCTAGGCGCCGCTCTCACAAAGGAAGCTTTTACCAATGTCCTGTTAAGCAAAATATCGAAGTTGGAATATTTTTTGTCTCGACTCGCCTCGATTTCTGTCCATGCAGCTTTCTTTCTTCTACGTGCCTCGTTTAAACTACTTCTTACGATGTTTTCCTTCTTGGAATGAGACTCCATTACTGGAGAAATACGATCATGTCCTTAAAATGGGTCTGGAGTCAATTTTAAACTGCTCCTTAAGCGACGAATCTTTGATTCAAGCATCCTTACCTGTGAGATTAGGGGGTCTTGGTATTCGACGATCCGTGGATATGGCGATTCCTTCCTTTTTAGCGTCCTACCACGGATCTCTTCGTTTAGTCGAGGCTCTTCTTCCGCAAGGTTACCACCTAGACCCAGATGGCACAGTTCAAGAAGGCTCTACCAAATGGAAAAAATTAACAGATACAGATCTTCCAGAGATTAACAAAATAGGTTCTCAGGCATCTTGGTACACACCAATTGCAGCGCATTTTCATGAACTTCTCTTACAGTCAGTTATTGCTCCAGAGGATAAAGCCAGGATTCGTGCTGCCTCATCCCTACATGCTGGGGCATGGTTGAATGCATTACCCTCCCCACCATTAGGTCTTCATATGACTAATGAGGCATTTCGAATCTTTGTCGCCTTAAGATTAGGTGCAGATATTTGTGAGCCACATCGCTGTCCAGCTTGCGGGAATCAAGTTAACCAACGTGGCCTGCATGGCCTGTCATGCATGAAGAGCATGGGTAGACACGCTAGACACTCCTCTGTGAATGATATCATTTTACGAGCCCTTACCACAGCTGGAATTCCTTCAATACGTGAACCTTCAGGATGTTGTCGTTCAGATGGTAAACAACCTGATGGCATGACATTAGTTCCTTGGTTGAAAGGCAAATCACTAGTTTGGGACTTTACGTGTTCAGATACATTTGCCCATTCAAGTCTCCCTTTAGCTGTTGTGAATGCTGGGGCTGTTGCTAGTCGTAGAGAAGTAGAAAAGCAAAGGAAATATAACAGCCTCCTTGATAAATTTATTTTTGCTCCAATTGCCATCGAGACTAGTGGTGCTTGGGGATCTGCAAGCCTTGATTTTATTAGAGAAGTAGGCAGACGCATTTCTATCATTACTGGAGATATTCGTTCAACATCTTTCTTAATACAACGCATATCTATTGCTATCCAACGTGGCAACGTGTCGTCTGTTCTTGGCACCTTACCACATGGAAAAGAACTAGATGAGATATTTCTTCTCTAACACAGAGGACAATACTGAACATTTGTACAACTGGACGACGTGCTATGCAAGTAGAGGGTGGTGTCATTGGATGGCGTGGAAAGGCAGGCAGTGGCACTGCATGTGATGCCATTGATAGGTAGTTTTCTACCCCTTCCTTTGGTTCGACTATCGAAATATGTTTTCTGTTGACTTAGTTATTTTTTCTTAATTGTTTCATAAATTTATTTAATAAATGTGCCATTTTTATTGTTTGTCGTTTGCGCAACATGTAGGCTACATTTCCTGATAATTTTGTCTTCATATACAGTTTGTTATAATTTCATTTGTATTTCTTTATGTCATATAGGTCCATAAGCTTCTCATGTATTCTGGTTTGAAATTTACTCAGTTTGATTGTTAAAAAAAAATCTACTAATATATATTTAAAATATAACAGAAATTTAAATTTGTAATATGTAACAATATCATATAATTACATTGTTAATACATTTTAATTGTCAAAAAAATAATAAAATATATTGTTAAAGGAAAAACTTTAATCATATTATTGTGAGTTTAGAAGAATCTTTCCTTAGTCAAGGACAACAAGTTTGTGACGTTCAGAGTGAATCTTTAATATTTCACGTTACATATTGCCAAAGCTATAAGACCAGGTTATATAAAAAGATATTTATCCCTTGAAGGTCAAAATTTAGGAATTCATTTTATTGTGTTTAGAAGATAATATTCAGAAACCCGCATACAATATTTTGTTTCATGACATTTTCACATCTTTCCGGCAATACTTTAATCCCGTCGTTGTAGAAATTCTGTGAACTTTTGTGGTCTCTGAAAAAAAAATGTTAAAAACTCTTTTCACAGATATCTTTCGAAACTATTTTAACATCATTCTTGCAAATACGGAAATAAATGATAATCTGACGGTACAATGTCTGAGCTATTCGGTGGCTGCATTAAATCTCCCAGTTCAACTTTCTTAATTTCCTACAGATCACCGAATATATGTACGGTCTTGCCCTGATTTTGTAGTATACGACATTTATTTTGGTGACGAATTCAGATGGATTCTTTGTGTCTTTTGAATTTGCTGGGGAACTCGCTGCAATTATCAGCAGGATAAATTCAAATTTATTATTATGACGGGCGGCCGTAGCTTGCGATGCAAGATGCCCTTCCAATTCCACCAAGTGCAAAGAACGATCTTCCTGGGTGTTAATGGGGTCTTTGTTACATATTGTTTAGTTTTCCATTATTTGTACCGCGACCTTCTTTCTCATGTTGTTATAGATTTTTTACTTTTTATTACTCGTGATCCTCGACTGTAGAAATGGATCGAGTAAGTTGCGTTTCAGAAGAGGTACGTGGACGGAAATTCGATCGCGTAAACTATTTTGACTAAAATCGCGCGTTTCCCAAATGTCGAACTTATTTTCGTAGAAAGATTTCTCCAGATGGTTTAACACTATTTGGTCACTGGTGATATCATGACTACTTATATGATGGTATTGGACAGCGTTTGTCTGAACATCAATCAGTTTAGACGTTGCGTGTTTACTACTAGAACATTTGAATACATCGAAATTTTCAGAACGAGAGATACTGAAGCATGTTTTTCTTGTTAACATTTGATAACGTGTCTTTCCCAAAACACACACAAATTTCATTTTCTTGGGCAAAATTTGCGTCTTTATCGAAATGAATTTGTAAAATGGAACGCCATTTTGCGCAAATTTCACATTTTCAAGGGGGTGATTGAAACGCGTTTTGTATGCAACACCAGCTACAACAGCCGAAGAACTTGTTGTTCGAATTAATATAGCTGCGGCAGTCATCTCTGAAATTTCAGGTGTGTTTCACCGTATGCGGAAAAATGTTCTTCGCAGATATCATCTTTGCAATACTGTCAATAGTCCACAATAACAGACTGCATTGCACAAATACTGTACAAGGTACCTACATGTATTTCATAGTTATCCTCCTTAGTACGAAACAGAATGAATCGGTAGTTTGAAACTGTATTTCTTTGCATCATTGTTCAACACACGCAACAGCTTGTGTTTCATCGAGTTCTATTGATTCTGTGCTCGGAGTTATTATCTTTCAAAGAATTACGTATTACAAGGAGGAAATCTTTTAATACAGCTTACTTTCGCCCAAATTGTGTTGACATAATTTGTGACAATCACCGTTGTGATGTGAAGAATCCCTTCTTGTACTTTTCGTTCATCATACATGATCTTTGCTGCCTGACTGTCTTATGCACAGTCGTTATAAACCTAATCTGTGCACCTAATCTATAAACCTAATTCTTTGTCTCTGTGATATTTTTTCCATTTTCACACACTCTTACTTTGAACAGGAAGCAGTTAATTTGTCATCTGTTACCATTAGCCTAGAAGATATAACTGCGATGCGTTAAAGACTTCTTTTCATTTAAACTCTTCTTCCGATGTTGAAATCTTGTACTTGATTGCTGTACATTTCCTCATTTCCTCATTCAACGTTTGCTAAAATACTCGAAGGCATACTCCAGTTTCTTTGGGAGTCGCCATTGCACCCCCATTGCACTACACACGATTGTACACTAATATAATCTACAATTACGAGGGCTATCCAGAAAGTAGATTACGTTTTCGTCTGTGTCCGCTAGGGGCGGGGCTAGCGCGGCCATCTTGGGGTCAGAGCGTTGAGCATCTCAGTCGGCATCTAGCCGTGCTAGTGAGAGGTTCGTGCTGTGCTCCGTTAAGATACTGTGACGGTTTGAAATGTCTGCGTTAATTGAAAATCCCGCGAGCTGCGAGGTGCGTGCAGTAATAAGGTTTCTGACAGCAAAAAACTGTAAACCGATAGAAATCTATCGGCAGCTGTGTGAAGTGTATGGGGACAACATTATCACTGAAGGTGGAGTGCGACAGTGGGTCATAAGATTTAAAAATGGCCGAACCAATGTTCACGACGAAGATCGAAGTGGGAGACCCAGCAAAGTGACTGCCGAACTTGTCGAAAAAGTCGATGTTAAAGTCCGTGAAAATCGAAAGTTCACAATAACGGAACTTTCTTTGAGTTTTCCACAAATTTCGCGAAGTTTGTTGCACGAAATCATCAGCGAAAAGCTTGGTTACCACAAGTTTTGTGCAAGATGGATTCCAAAAATCTTGACAGAGGACCACAAAAATCAGCGAATGGCTGCAGCGTTGCACTTTTTGGACGCCTACAATAAGGATGGTGACTCTTTACTCGATCGCATCGTTACTGGTGACGAAACATGGGTGAAACACGTGAACTGTGAAACGAAATTGCAATCAATGCAGTGGGGGCACACAGGTTCTCCCCAAAAACCCAAGAAATGCATGCAAACAATGTCGGCAAGGAAGATGATGGCGACTGTTTTTTGGGACAGAAAAGGTGTGATTTTGGTGGACTTCCTGGAAAGAGGCACTACAATAAACGCTCAAAGGTATTGCCAAACTCTGCAAAACCTCAGAAGAGCAATTCAAAACAAGCGCAGAAGAATGTTGAGCTCTAAGATCTTGTTGATTCACGACAACGCCCGGCCCCACACGGCAAATGTCACGCGTGAAGTTCTTGAATCTTTTCAGTGGGAGTTGTTTCCTCATCCGCCGTACAGTCCCGACCTGGCACCGAGCGACTTCCACCTATTCCCAGCAATGAAGAAGTGGCTGGCTATGCAGCGTTTTGATGACGACGAACAGCTGCAAGAAGAGGTAACGAAGTGGTTGAAGTCGCAGGCGGCCGAATTTTTCGACGAAGGAATTTCCAAGCTCGTACATCGCTACGATAAATGCCTTAATTTGAATGGTGACTATGTCGAAAAGTAGTATTTGTGTGTGGCTTTCATCTGTATATAATAAAATTTGTTTCCTATACTTTGTTGATTTTTTATTCCAAAACGTAATCTACTTTCTGGATAGCCTTCGTAAATATAATGGACATTCTCTTTTGCCCAATTTCGATCCGACATTTTGTTCTCGAGTATGGCTGTTTTTGAATTTTTCCGAAAATTTCCGGGTGTTCATAGCTCCAGGTTGGTCTATAGTTTCCGTTTCATCTCGGGGACAGGAAACACATCCGAATGTTTAAGACATTAATTAAGTTATAACGCACACACACACACACACACACACACACACACACACACATATATATATATATATATATATATATATATATATATATATATATATATATATATATATATATATATATATATATATATATATATATATATATATATATATATATATATATTCACGTTTGTATGGGCGCCCTTTTGGTAGACTTGTCCACCGCCCTCGTTGGTATCCCAGCACGGCCCTGGTTTGTTTATTATTTTTCCCTATTTGAAATGGCTAATGTATAAGGAAAAAGGATTAAATGAAAAGGAAATAGAATACATGAATTTTTAAATAATGACATGGAATAGGCAGATGACATGGAATGGACAATAGAAATTTATGACAGTGAAAATAGTGATAATTTTTCGTTTCGTCCGGATGTTGTTGTCAATGAAGATAATGACGCATCCATGAGTGAGATCGATGATGTGTGTGATACGACTGCTGAAGGTCAGTAGGGCAAATCAAAGATTCTCAATGTTCAGTTGTACATTTAGACTCATTTCTACCAGTCACTAGCCACATTTAAGTAAAAATCATATCTTGCTCCTTTAGAATGTTTTCACAAACACTTACCTGAAGAATTGTTTACTAATATTGCTAATGGAACCTACAAGTATCCAGATGCCCAGTTGCGTGTTTTATTTCTACTGTTGAGTATCTATACTGGTCACGGCATTGGCAGTAAAAGAAAGTGAATACAAATGGTATAAACGCTTTTTGCTCTTGAAATGACTGTAGGGTTGTGTAAGAAACCTACCCTTAAATCATACTATCAACATAGGCGGAACTAAGGGGACAAGGGAGGGCCGCCCCCCCCAAAGAAACAAAGATGGCCCTCCCCAAAATTTTTCTACAGGACGAAAATAATGTTACACGCATAACAATTTTAGTAATGCTTGCATTCGACATATTAAATAGTGTCTATACTCGTCCGCCCATGTATTTTTTAATATGATCTGGTGCCTGGATGTAATAAAATCCCTGGACCAATGTGATAATGGGCAGTATAGAGATCTCTCAACTTGCGCTATATACATTTATTTTTATTTGATAGTTTCATTAATGTAAATTATTTTTGTAATGTTTCAAGTAATTAACATTATTGACGTAGTAGGTTTTTCTTGTTCATATATGTGTGACAAATCAGTCTTATTGTTATTACTATATTTATAGGATAGTAATATTTGAATACTTAAGATTCTGGAACCAAATTATTAAAGTATATTTAAAAAACAACAGAAAGGAAAGAAAGAAGCCGAATTCATGAATTGCTAAACTCTAGCGATTGTTGTCTTCTACATACATACATATAACACCCATTCAAAAGTCATTGTCCAATATCGTTGATTGCTTTTCCTTATTATTATTATTTATGAACTGAAATTTGTGGTTAGATTCTTAAGGTATAAACTCTAACCAGGCGCGCACCCAGAAATTTTTGTGCAGGGTGTTGGGAGGGGTAGAAAAAAGACCCTGGCTCTACAATATTGCAAGACACAGACACGACGTTATTCTGCACCCGAGTAAACGATAAATAATTTCCAATAGCGAAAGTCGTGCATCCCAGAAACACTTTTTATATTTTGCTTTTCAAAAGTGAGTATATTTGTGCTATGCTAAAGAAAAAAAAATAAGTTCCTGATAACCTGGAATTTTAATTTCATACTGTGAAAGTTACATGAGTATTGGAGCAGTAACAAGAGCCAGAGCAATTTTAATCAAGCAAGTCATGTCGTCTCTTGGCCGGGGGGGGGGGGTTACCAGTGGACTTAAATTATTGTACCTAGGGATTATCATAAATTTGATGATAATCGATTATTGCTAATTAATTTACTAACTAACTAACTAACTCTATGGCCTATGGAACCCGGATGTTCAATGCCGCTTTCTTTTATTCTAGCTACATGACCCGCATACCTAAGTCTCCTAGACTTGACGACTCTAACAATGTTGGGTAAACCGTATAAATTATGTAGTTCCTCGTTATGAAGTTTCCGCCATTCACCATTCCCGTTCCTCTTGGGTCCGAATATTCGTCTCAGGATCTTGTTCTCAAATACTTTCAGTCTATGTTCTTCCCTCAGAGTAAGTGACCATGTTTCGTAGCCATACAAAACAACAGGCATGATTATCGTTTTGTATATTTTAAGTTTCAAATTCCTCGACAGAATTCGCGACGACAAGAGATTTTGAACCGAATAGTAGCCCGAATTCAATGCTTTTAATCGACATTTAATTTGTTCGTGGATATGATTTTCCTCTGTTAATATTGATCCTAGATATTTGAAACTATCCACTTTATCAAAAGTATTATTTAATATTTTAACGCATCTATAATTTGCTGTATTATGGTTCCGACGCACTTCCATGTATTTAGTTTTCTCTGCATTTACTTCTAAACCCATGTCCCTGCTAGCGTTTAATAAGATCTCCTTTTCTCCACGCACACTAGTTTTTGGTTGCGTGTTAAGCAAGTCGTCAAAGGAATCTTTCCATCTATTTAAGATGCTATCCGTGTCAGTGAGAACTGTACCGTCAGATTTCTTTAATATATAAGCACGAGGTTGATAGCCTTTCTTAAATTCGTTGATTCCCTTATACATGTCCCGGATGTTTTTATTTTTACTATAATCTTCAAGTTCAATAATTTTAGCTTTCAGAAAATCGCGTTTCTTTGTTCTAAAAGTTTTGGAAGTTTCCCGCCTGATATCTGCGAAATTTTGTGTAGTTATTTCATTCGGATTTTGTAGCCAGCGTAATTTTGCCTGTTTTCTCTTCTCTGCTAGTTTTATGCATTCCTGGTCGAACCATGGTTTGTTCCTACGTATTTCCGCGTGTCCCAATTTCTCTTTTGCTGAAATTTTAATGCTATCTCTAATTTCAATCCAGGTATCCTCAACACTAGTGCATTCCGAATCTTCTAAAGCCGAGAATCTATTCGAAACTTCAATCTGGTATTTCTCTCTTACCTGGCTCTCTTCCAATTTCTTTAAATTGAATCTCTCCATTTTCGGACAATGGATATTACCTTTATTCAACGATAACCTCTCTTGTATTATCGCTGCTACCAGGTAGTGGTCGGTGTCACAATCAGCCCCTCTAAACGACCGGACATCAATTATGCTAGATTGCCTTCTTCTATCTACTAAAACGTGATCAATTTGATTATGTGTTTTCCCATCTGGTGATGTCCAAGTGTATTTATGAATGTCGCGATGTGGGAATTTTGTACTCTTCACGATTAGGTTTTTGGATGTTGCAAAGTTCACGAGTCTAACACCGTTGTCATTACTTTCCTTATGCAGACTTTCGTTCCCTATAATCGGTTTGAAAATATCCTCTCGTCCTACCTTCGCGTTAAAATCCCCTAATAGAATTTTCATATGGTATCGCGGGAGTTGGTCAAATATCCGTACCACTTCTTCGTAAAAACTGTCTTTTATATCGTCATCCTTATCTTCAGTTGGGGCATGTACATTTAAAACAATAATATTACACCACCGTCTTTTAAGAGTAATAAAAGAAAGTCTGTCAGTAACAAATTCAACCCGTTTAATTGCTGGTAATATACGTTTATGAACGAAAAACCCTGTTTCTAACTGGTGATTTTTATTTCCTTCCCAGTAAAAGAACGTAAAATTTCCGGAATTCGCAGGTCCATTCCCATCCCACCTAACTTCCTGAACTCCTACTACGTCCATCCTGTATTTCTCTAACTTAATTAATTTACTTGTTAAATTAAACAATGATAAGTGCAATACAGAAATCATAGCCTGCTTCCTCATTCTCAATAGGATGGGAATTTTTGCATTATCAAGTAACTTTGTAAATACAAGGAATATACTGTTACATAAAACAAATACTATTGCAGTTTCATAAAATTGTTTGCTGAAATAGCATGCAATGAGTATGGAACTAGGCATATTGGTTAAAAAAGTACAAATTCAGAAGTTTTAGAAATACATCAGATAGCTATCATCAGTATTGTCCCTTGGTACGTGGATCGCCCTAAAAGTAAATTTACCGAAAGGAGCGTATAATAAATTAGAGTAATCGGAATTTCCTTATAGAACTGTAGCAAAAGCTAAATATAATATACATTATATTTGCCATAAAATAGAGTACTTTGTTTGATCTTGTCATTCTGTGCAAGGAAGCAGGGGGTGCCGTTCAAATCTACCCCTTGGGGGGTAGATTTAAACAAGCATGGGGTAGATTTGAACATGCGTGGGGCAGTTTTGAACAAACCATTATTTTACTACAATAATCGTTATTTTCAGGATGAATTCGTTTACGAACAACAAGGCTAATGTAACAAAGGATCATTAACGGTTTAAGACACAAGAATTAACCAATCGCGTATTTCAAGGAAATGATAATAATAGTAATAATTGCTGAAACATATATGCAGGCCCGTATTTGTATATTGTGCGCCTCTGTGCTCTAAATAATTTGCCTCCCCTTCGGAAACACATCTGAATTGAATTGAATTCATAGTTTTTGGGGTCACTGAGATGAATAGTGACAGTTTCAATCCAATTCAACTTCAAGGTCATACTCAACTACCAAGTGAAGTAGGCGAGAGTTTAAAAGTAATCGAAAACGACAGATATAAGTGTTGAATTCATTGTTTTCGAGGTCGCTGAGTTTAGCGGTATCAGTTTTCATCATGTTCAAGTTCATCCTCACCCCTTGGGGTGGGAGTAGGAGAGGATAACTTTTTAAAAAATAATCAGATAAGCTAGCTAATTAATAACTACTGTAATTAGAGCGAATTAAACATTTTCTCGCTCTTGCGCGGGACTCTTAGTGTGGTAGTGTTAAATGTAACTTTATTGTGAATCTTTTTTCTTTTAAAAATTCCAAAATTTTGCCGCCCTCTAAATTGTGACGTTCTGTGTTCGAGCACAGAATAGTAGTTACCTAAATACGGGCCTGCATATATGCTGTACGTTATACGTTACACACACACACACACAAAAGGATATGCGGACAACATATCTATAGGCGTAGGTGTGATCTGAAGAAAATTTTTAAAAAATATGATCATCGAAGCATATCTGTGAAAATATGATTATGATTCACTTTTTAATTTTGCTCGTCACACCTGATAGGCTTAATGGTAAACCTATTACTATCTACTAGCAATCTAAAAGATCTAAGAAATTACATTTTTTTCACTACTAACCGGGTACTGGACACGAAATTTATTCTACCCTAAAATTCTGCAAATCAACATGAAATGTCAGAATTTTGTCTCTCCAGAAGTTGTGGGATCAGAAAGTCTACACACAATATCAGCAGTTGGCAGTGAACATTTGTCTTCCTTGTCTGAGAACACAAACATGTTGCTGATACTTATAAGTTTCAGGAAAGTATAGGTAGAACAATGTTCAAATGTGCCCCCTAATTTTTGTTCAAAACTGCCCCAACCGGCATGACCAAGCAGAATTTGGTAATACCCAGATAGTACAAACTATTGTGAAATACAAAGGGCAACATTAGATAAGTAAATTAATGTACTTGCTTCTGCAATGAATGGCAGATAATATCAAAACACAGGCTTCTGTCAAAAATCTTACAAAACTTCACACAAATTCCAACTTTCCACCCCACAAATGTAACAAAGTACTGCTGTTCATCAACAGTTACACTAAAATGGCAGATAACAGTTGACCGTCACGCAACGCAGTTTTGCCAAACTAAAAATTTTGAAACCACCAAATATGCTATTATTTCTAGCTTGTTATCTTAAATGTTCAAAGGTACCCCATGTTCAAATGTACCCCCCTCTCCCCTACAAGGTAAGTGAACTCCATGATTTGATTAATGATAATCTTTGTGAATCTATTCCGTAACGGAATTTAGTTGCGTATGTAAGCTAATGCTATATACATTTCAGACAATATCTTATAAAAGAACACATTTAAAACAGGAGTAGTTTCCAAGTTCAACAGGCGTCACATTGCAAATACTGTGCCGTGTATAAACACTGCAATGGAAAAATTTAACTGTAAGTATCGTAGTGTAATTTTCAGCGCAATAATGGTGCAGATTTGCTGTACATGTTTGTACACTTTACAAAACAAATTCGTAATAATATTTTAATAGACTAGTATCTATATAATCTAAATGGTTGTGTTCTTGCCTGTGAGACACGTGTCTACGTAGAAAACATTAAAGTCGATCTAATGCACGGATTCACCCATCAGGTAGCTAGTAAGCACAGGATATGAAGTGAAGTATCCAAAGTCAATGTACTAACTCATCACGCGAAACTATAGAAATGTCCGAGAGTTGAGCGATTCATACTTTGCAACACCAATCTGTAATGTCTTTAGTAACGCACAAATGCATAATTCAATACGTAAAGTAAGAGATTTTATGCTATATACAATGTCTTGCGCCATCCTCTATGTGTTCACCAATCTTCGCTAACGCGCATGCTCCATGTTCTTATTATGTACGTACACCGAAGCCTCTTAAAGTAAATCTGTACAAAGGAATACAACCCCCCCCCAAAAATAATAATAATAATAATTTAGTATTTTAAACGAAGTTCGCTCGAGCAGACGGCTCTACCAAAAACAAGATTTATAGGTCAAATACGATGTCAAACACTTTTCGTGAAAGAAGTAGAGTGTGAACATAATTTATTTATGTCATTAGATATCACATTGAAATACATTTTGAATGGGAGTGAACGTATTGTAAGTGTAACTATCGGTATTTACTGAACCGGAAGGCGGAAGAATACAAGAATGCGAAAAAGGTGGAAAAAAATGGCGGAAATGTTCTCTTCGCGTTAGCAATGGACATTTGTGATGGATATAATGCAAACATACGATTTTATTACAAAGAACTGTATGATAAAGAGCGTCATATCATGAAGTTTTGGCAGCGTCATGGTATGTTGAAACGTAAAATCAACTACGCGAAGCGTGGAAAAGTAAGTAAAAATTCAAAACAAACGAATTTCTCCTCGCAGTGGTCCATTTGTACCCGGAAAACTAGTGAAGCCATTTTGAGTGAAAATTATTGCGGATATTTTATGTATTTTTCCACTATCCCTTTTTATGTGTATGTCCCCCGTCGCTGACGCGCCTGCTCCCTACGGACGCACCCCTTTCCTCCGCTCGGGCCCTCCGGCTGCGCTCCTGCTCTGACTCGGTTTATAGCATTCGTGGTTTTAGTGGCCACCTAGCACAAGTTGGTTCGTGGTTTATACATTAGCTCTTCATTTAGTGCATGCTCTGCTAGAAGAAATCGGAAAATGCAATAAATCTGTGAAAATTTGGTAGAGCCTCTGCTCGAGTAATGCTTTAAACGTATTGAATTACGCATTTGTGCGTTACTAAAGACATTAATATACAAAATTTTGATTGACTGAAAAGCGACTAGGCCTATACGTGCAATGCACTTAAAACCCGTTTTTTTTGGGTTTAAATTTTTTTCTTTGTTTAAATAATTTGCTGTGTGTATTTGTATCACATATGGACAGAAATAACTTTATTTCAACTTGGTGTTATTATGCAACAATCAGACTATGTACGAAGCGGTCACATAAAGTAAAAGCGGAATCCAAACTGTTTCTCAGCTTACATCCGAGAAAAGTTGTCCTCCATTTGAACTCGAAACCGGGACTAATTGGCCACAAATGCGATACGTCTGCCGACACTCACGAAGGATTCCTGATTAAAAATACGTTTTACCGATCTTTACGTACTTGTTAACAGGATTGGCTGGTTTAAACCTTGATTTAAACAAGCTATTAAAAAAAAGAAAAAAAACAACTGGCTTAAACTAAAAAGTACAAAGAACGAAAAATGCTTTAAATCGTGTGAACTTCATGGTGACGTTTCCATATTTCAAGCCATCTGCATTACTTTAATCTCCTTTTCACCTTTTAATCAAGGTGTCCCACGTTCAATTGTCCGTCGAACCACAACCCTTCTTTCATGTATATACCAAGTAGCGATTTGGATGTCACTGTAAAGAGAAAGTCTTCTTTATAACCTCGGTATTACATAAAGATGTTAAGCCTAAACATACGAAATAGCCAAATTGTATGTTTTTGCTTGCCTCAATGCTTGTTGTTTTATAAACAAGCAAAAGTTGCCTAAATGTATTGATAGACATTGGCAAAATTTATCGACTGCCTACGTAGCTTCCAACATTAGCTTGGATTGGTTTTCAGTTTATTGAATGATATCTAGATACTAAATTTGGAATTTAATACCTCAGTTTTAGCGTCCTGATTATGATACGTTGACCTTAGATTTTACATGCAAAGCAATAACAGGATTTGCTTTGCATTTAAAGTAATAACAGGATTTTCCCAATGGCTAACATGGGAGTTTCCCGATTTATATGTAATTCTGTATAATGGTTTCACTTGTGCAACTATTTATATTTTTGTCCTGAAATGACTTTTGACAATTATATTAACAAGTATGTAAAGATCAGTTCAGCTTATTTTTATCAGGAGTCCTTCGTGAGTGAGTCGGCAGACTCATTGCATTTGTGAGCAGTTAGTCCTGGTTTCGAGTCCAAATGGAGGACAATTTCTCTCGGGAATAAGCCGGGAAACTGTTTGGATCCCGCTTTTACCTTATGTGACCGCTTTCAGCATAACCCTGTTGTTGCATAATAACAGCACGGCGAAACTTTTTTTTTGTTTTGTTTTTTCAATAAAAACAATGTTTTTTGCCAACCCTGCTTGTTAATATAACTGTATAGAGTCATTTCAGAAGGACTAAAAGATAAACAGTTACACAAGTGAAACCATTATACAGTGTTATATAGTGTAACGATTACTCGTTAAATAATAATATAAAAGAGAGAGAGATTAAAGAGCAATATGCGGAGAGGGAGTTACTTAATTTCTGCGTATAAAAATATATATTGTTTATTTTTGACTTATCAGGAGGCTAGCGCGCTATCAATTTTAATACTACTTAGAGCGCCACTTGTAAGAGGTGGTGGAATGCCGAACTAGGCTGAAATGAGGAAGCGCGCTGGAGTATGCACGGGCATACAAGTGTGAACTTGGGAACGGCTAACACTTCACCTATGTGGTCGGATAATATTATAGTTAGATTGAAGCGAACCGCAAGTTTATTTCGTTATGGAAGTAAAATCGTATTGTGGCAATTATTATTGGTATATAGATATAGTGCAATCCGAAGTCTAAATGGTGTTAAATTACACTTTAATGGATTGTCCGTGGAAGTACCTTCTTAAATTGTTTGGTAAGTTCATCCATATTTCCATTTTGACGATCTATTGATTGGATTGAATTTTTCCACAAGTGGACTGTTCGTGTGTGTGATCAAGTGAAATCAGTAATTATACCGATTATCTGAGAGTGTTTCGTTAATATTGCTATTTCCGCAATCTAGGAGTTAAGTATGGAATTACTCTCCCACTTCGGCATACTACTATGCTATTTAAAGTACCTAGGCATAAATGTGGAGTCCTACGTAACGAAGAATTGCTGTTCGTAACTTAGCCTATACCATCTATTAGGTAAGCTAAAGACTTACTTCCTAATATTGTATTTAATCTTCTCAATAAGTGCAATTCTGAATACTAGTTGTTTCCAATAATGAGGTTATATAGCATAAGATAGATATCATTGTATGTGGTTAGTTCACATTATAGTTATTGAAATTACTTTCAGAAGTATAACTGAAATGGTTGTTTTGCAAGAACATTACTTATACCCTAATAATATATCTATATTATCGAGAAATTGTATATATCTATTTTGTATTCAATTGATACGATTCTTTATTATAAAGAAGGTTCCTTTAAATTCTTAAAAATTTTATGTTTGTCTAGTATAACCCACGTCACTTCATTAGATTGAGAAAAATTAGTGGTAGGAAGTCATTCGAATTGCATTACATATATGGAAATTAGTATTTTAATATGAAATATAAACGACGTGTGTGAGATAAGATATTGGACCGGAGTTCCTCCAACATCCGCATTTCGCCTTTATTTGTATTACTAAAAATTATACCCGAGAGTATTAAATAAGATTGTGTAGTGGGCATTGACTATTTTATTATTATTCTAAGCTCACTGGCCGATTCAGAATTCGTCCCTTGATGAATTTGGTTACAATAGACAATTTCAAAATATTGCAGAGTACAGAACTATTTTAGTCCAAGTTAGTTCGCTACGACTTTTATTAGTACAAGTTAAAGAAATACGACGACTTAAATTGCATATCAGTAAGAAAAGTGAATAAAGATAAGAATTGTTTGAGTCCACTTTGACTCTGACCCATTTATACATAAATAGATAGATACCAAAGATACTTCTGATTTAATAAATGCCTCTCGTGGGGTTTGTATGACCCCCTCCTCCCAAAAAAGTACGGCATTTCGATGTATTTTGAAATGAAACGAAATCTTTAAGTTTTACGTCCCACGTTTATGCCGGTTATGCTAAAGGAGATGGTGATGAGTGAAATGGTGGAATGAAGAAAGTGGGATGAGACGGGAGAATCCCGAGGAAACCCACGAGCATGGTGTTTGTCCACCACAAAGTCCACAAGGCGTGAGCTGGGATCGAACCAGGGACCCCAAGCACCGATACAATATTTAGAGTTTTTCTTTGCAATTGCATAACAATAATACAATATACAACTATAAAAAATCACAAAAGAAACATTCATAAACTTGTAAAGAAAATGATGGTTTTGTAATATAATCTCTTTGAGTAATGAATGGGGAATTTAGATCTGAATATAATACGAATAAAACGATGCTTTTGTAATATAATCTCTTTGAGGAATGAATGGGGAATTTAGATCTGAATATAATACGAATAAAACAATGCTTTTGTAATATAATCTCTTTGAGTAATGAATGGGGAATTTAGATCTGAATATAATACGAATAAAACGATGCTTTTGTAATATAATCTCTTTGAGTAATGAATGGGGAATTTAGATCTGAATATAATACTAATAATATACGGGAGTGAATCGTTGTTGATTAACGTTCGTTAACAATCAAAATTTGTTGACTTGATTAACGTGGAATCCGCTTCACATGAACTCCCGCCAAGAATCGAACCCGGATCTCTCACGCCAAAGGTGCATATACTAAGCGCTCAGCCACGAAGGAGCTCTTAGTCAAAATTTGTACAACTCCATCTGTAACAAATTATCTTTGTGTTGTTCTGGATAAATATAAAATATGGTGTTAATGAACTAAGCCAACAAACTGAAGGAGGCCATTCCTCAAGAAAAAGAAGTTCATATAGGCGTTGGGAAAAGTACAATCTACCCATCGAGATAATATTATAAGTGTCTTTGTATTATCTCAAATGAGTGTACATAGTTTTAGAGCTAGGATTGTCCAAAATGCAAAAATCAACACATCCGCTATTTTGAACATACGGAGCTTGGTGTAAAAAGAAAAAAAATACAGATGTGCAATATATGCATAGAAGATTCACTAAGGACAAAATTTCAGTTATACTCCTAGCAGAATTATGGAAGACGGCCAGGACGTGAAAGTGGGTTCAAATTAGACCAGATGTAACCCTGGACGGCAGTGAAATACGTTGATGAAAAGTTGGTTATGTTAGGAACTACGATTTCTCTAGTTCGGAATAACGCATGCTACCCGTTTTTTTTTTTTTTTTTTTTTTTTTTTTTTTTTTTTTTTTTTTTTTTTTTTTACGCATTTGGACAACTCTAGCTTCGAGAGTATGCTCTTTAACAAACATTAACTTTTCTTTATTTTGATGTGAAGAATCACCTCTTTCACTTTGTCGACATAGTTCAATAACACTAGGGGCGGAGCTATGGACGAGCATTGCCCCAAATTTTGGCAAAAATTAAAAAATGCTACGTATAAGATAATAAAAATAAAAAAAATCCACGGTTGTTCTGAAGGTCTGTCCCCAAGCAGAGAATTCCTAACTGCGCTTATGATTAACATCCTGTATATATTCGCTCGGCAAAATCTTTTGGCACAGATTTACAATAGGTAGATATGAAAATGGTGAATAAGTTGGTTACTAGCTATGTAAGTCATTCTAATCATTAATGTAAGTTTGCAGTCCTAAAATGGGATAGTATGAATTTGGTGACTCCACCCACATATTGAGGCTACTAGTACAGTAAGCATTTCAAATTGGCGTGGGAGAGCTGGGTACGATTCCTGGCGGGAACTCATTTTGCTCGGAT
Organism: Thermobia domestica; assembly: GCF_964235325.1. Lineage (NCBI taxonomy): Eukaryota > Metazoa > Arthropoda > Insecta > Zygentoma > Lepismatidae > Thermobia > Thermobia domestica. Next base: position 213,275,890 of record NC_137455.1, read on the forward strand.
TCCACGTTAATTAGTAGGTCCAGACTCATATAGCCTCTGTGCTGAAAGGAACGTTAAACTCAAAATCAACTCAACTGAACTCAAGCCTTTCAAATTATTTTAGGCTACATCATTTCTTTCGTACTTTTTTAATCTGGCCTTCTTAAAATAGGATCACACGTATATTTTACATCAGTAGCACCCATATTATCAATCTGTACGTGATAATTTAGGCATGAGGCTGTAAAATGAGACAGCAGAATCTCTCTGCGGGTTCATTTAAGCACACAATTCTACCAAATGGAAATTTATAGGTAAAATACGATATGAAACATTTTTCCTCAAAGAATGAGAGTGTAATTACTGTCAGCACACAGAATGTTGAAATGAGTTTTGAGTGATAGTGGATGTGTTGTGCTCTTCCCGTATCCACGTTTGTGCATATATCTCCTGTCGATGACGCGCCTGCTCCCTGCTAACGTATGAGCCTCCCTGCTGTGCTCCAGCCCTGACTCGGTTTGATAGCATTTTTGCTTTTTAGAGGCTACCTAGCAAAAAATATTTATACTGAGCCCTCCTTAAGTTAATCTGCAAGTTCTGCTAATGGAGCTCTTCATTTAATGCATGCTCTGCTAACAGAAATACAAAGTTCTAACCAGACCTGAAAATGTAAGAAATGTGTCAAAATTTGGTAGAACCGTCTGCTCAAATAACGTACTCCGCAAATTATGTCAAGAAAAATAAGACATATTTATTTTAATTTGCCTAAGTGTTGTAAATCTGCATGTAGCTTTTGTTATACTGCATAATTTTCGAAGTTACTTTTGCTTAAATGACGCAGTGAAGAATGTTTAATAAACTAAAAGCTACTAAAGGTTATTGCACTACAAAAACTCAATGTATTTCTATTATTCTACTTGTGCAGAGAGAAGTGTGCTTATTACAAGGAATTATTCTATGTATGTATTAAGAATTCTCTATTATGCTCTGCATATAGCACAATACTATACTTTAATAAACCATTAACACGCTAATTTAATTAGAGAATTCATAGTACGCTCAGTGCTCGTTTTTTGTATATTATTCCGGTGATCTAGTTCTGTGAGTCGAATTGAAATCACGGAATCACAGATCAACATACCCTAACGGCACGGAATCAAAACAAAGAGTGATTTGTGATGTCAGAACACTCAACCAATCAGAATAGAGTAATGTGGATTCTCGGGCGTAAAAAAATATGTGTACCGGTCCATGCTAACTCACGCAGCTCCCTCTACCTGCTTGTACAGTAAGCACTATGCACGAGGGGTTTAAAACTTCGTGCTGTTGGCGCCACACATATACATTGTAACGAAAGCCAACCAACCCTGAATCCCTGGTTCAAGGAAAAATGTCAGGCCGTCTTTCATTACAAAAAAAAAAAAAAAAAAAAAAAAAAAAAAAAAAAAAAAAAAAAAAGGGATATGAAAATAATTAATTATTTTAAATATACAGAGTATCATTAAATAGAATTCCTTATTAGTTCGTGAACATACACATGGCCATCTGACAAGAGCAGCACAAACCGTGATTAATCGGACCAACACACCCTTGTCCAATCATTCATAGGAACACGTCCAATTAGCGTATTTCTATGCCCAAGCGCAACGAAGTCGGCGGTGACGAGTCGTTAAGGACTACGTAGGTAACGAATGAGTCGTCTGCTGTGGAAATACTTGCGTGCCAGTTTAAACCATATGGTAGCGTGGGATATGGGCGTTGTGCATACACCAGTGAATTCACGTACACTGATCAATGTTGCCACAGTCCTAGCCCTGGAGTGGGCTGAATTCACTATTGTATACCAGTTGTAATACATGGCTCTAAAAGAGTAAAGTTCTAGAACACCCCTCCACTCTTCCAAGTCTAAATAGAGAAAGTGCTCTTTTTAAAAATTACTTTTTAAAAAACATCCAAATACGATGATCCCCAACAACCATGGAAGCATATGAAGCTTTTCTCATACGTAAGAAGTATAACAGAGGCCGCAAATTAAAAGGGAAAAGGAAACGAAACGCGTCTCTATTTCAAAGTAACCAATAAATCTAAACGGTATTATGGCTATATATGAAAAATACATAAAAGAGGAACAAATCATCTCCGAGTTCGCGTGTAAACAGTACTTTATAATAAAATATTAAAATATAAATTATCAGGATGCGCCCATCTAGCGTCATTTGTTTCGCGGTATAGTTCGAGTTACGAATTTTCCACACAAAGTTCATAGCGTTATGCGTTGCAAAGTTACAGAATAAATGTTTAGCATCACTTTTTAAAGAATCCAACACACAGTATGAGTAACGTGAGGTTTAGGAAAAGTCTTACTGACACTTTTGAAACTGTGTATTTGTATTTGTTAAATAGTGCTGAATTGGGTAGAATTGTACCAACATTTTCACAAAAGGGGCTGAAAATGCCAGCGTGGTACCAACGGGCTGATGAATGACAAAAAGGGCTGAATTTGGTACAATTGTACCAAGTGTGGCAACAGTGGTCCTGATGGTTCGTTTCGCTGTTATGAGCTGTTTGACGCGACACTCGCCCCATGTTTTGAACTTCCATATGCCCCTGCAGTTCCGTCTCTTGTAGTACGTTACCCAGTTTTCTTCCCACTTTTTGTACACTTTCACTACCCAGGAACGGGCGCCTTCGACGAGTATCGCTATCTCGGTTACTGACGTAGAGGAGAGTAGCCAAAATCGCACCACTTTTTATACAAATGGTTTTAACTCAAAACTTCAGTCGAAATTTCAAACAATTTTTTAATCGTATTAAACTTTATAGTTTTCAGATTCTTTCACAGTGATTCAATAACAATATCTTGTCATTATCATGATAAAAATTATGATATTTTAGAAGCCTACAATTGGTGCGATTTACGCAACAGATTTTCCAAATCGCACTATATGAAGCCAAAATCTCACCGCCATTTGAATACATGCAAATTTTACTGTAAAGCATACGGATTTAACAAATTATCACTTCCATGAAATATCACATTATTTTTTCATGTTTCATTAAGATGAGGAATAATTCATCTTTAAAGAGAAAAAAGTACTGCAATATAACTAACCGAGCACAGAAATGACATCTTAGAAATGAGCTAAGTTAAAATGCAACCTATAAGTAAATCAAGCAAATATTTCTATGATATATCACATTCTTTATCTCAGTGTTATTAATACGAGGAAGAATATACCATTAAAGAAAAAAATGTCCATACTGTTGATTCAGTGGACAATACCCATGAGCAATGTTGTTCAGAATTTTATGGAATGTAAACGTATCTGTATTTATGAAAAACACGGACAGCTACACCTTATGTGCAGAGAAATCACATTGGAATTGATGATCATTTCCTGGAACACCCACACAAGACTCATATATCCATGGAGGCGCGGTGGCTCGGTGATAGAGCGTTCACCTCCGGTGCTTGTGGTCCCTGGTTCGATCCCAGCTCGCGCCGTGTGGACTTTCTGGTGGTCAAACACCGTGCTCGTGGGTTTTCTCGGGATTTTCCCGTTGCCTCCCACTTTCTTCATTCCACCATTTTCACTCATTTCTCATTATCACCGTCTCCTTTATCCTAACCGGCATAACCGTGGGACGTTAAACTTAAAGATTTCATTTTTTTACTCATATATCCAGACTTTACAGAAAACACACTGTACCATGTCTTCAACTAAATTTTGTTGATAAAGGATGCAAAACCAATTTTGTTCATTGATTTCAATAGCCATGTTTGAAACACTGCGAACATGTAGCTCGGAGCTTCGTGATTGGGATGCATCTAATTTTCGTGTACAGTTTTTGGTGTTTGGTGTACAGGTTTTCTGAAGCACATGCAGACCTAGCTGACGGTTCAGAAAGATTATATCTCTTCAGACATTTGGATACTCTTGATTGCCTTTGCCGTTGTTCTTCAATATGCTTTTTGTAATGTGAAGTATCTGTCTATTGGAAATGAAGTGACTGTGTATTTGATATAAAGAAGCATGAAGTTTTGAAAACTTTGAAAGAAAACTTTGTTTAGAAGTGTACATTCTCAGACACATGTTGTAAATGCACATTTGTTAAATAAACTCGACTAGCTTCCTTCTTTCCTTTCCGCATACCTTCGAGCACAGCCTGATACTTCCCGATTAAGTCATCATTCTTGAGTTAGACAAAACTAGGAGGAACAGAACAACAAGGGGTATTCGACACGCGATCTAGAGAGGTGCAGGATCATCGGAGAGAAACGGATCCCACCATTGGAGGACCACCGACTCCAAGTCAAAGAGTACCATTCTGACGGTTCATCGCCGCAGACACCTTCAAGTTTGTCATCAGAGTAGTAGAATGAAGATGTAGAAGGACATTATCGTAAGACGCTTATCGACGCCCCTTGCAGACCAAAAGGATTAAGACTCAGATGTTGACTGTCACCAGCTAATCCAGACTTCTCCAGATATTCATCATTCCAGATGACCAGGACGACACCAGCTTCGTTGGATATGTCAGGCTAGTGCTCATTCCTATTCTTTAATTACAACCTTTCTCTTTCTCTCACCCTTTTCCCTAACTAGTCATTTTCTAAATTAAAAACATTTGAATTTTATTTAAATTCAACCACAATTTTACAGTTGAGTACCGTGTTGTGCATCAGTTCCATCCCCATTTGATTGCATTTATTTATTTCATATTCTGAGCTATAACTGATGACACAGCACCGGCACATGGTGGAGATGTTGTGAGGCTTACGCCTTTGTTACGATCCTAAAATTTCGATAAATTAAGATTCTAAATATTCGGTAGATGCTTTAAGATCCCAAATTTTGAGTAATTTGTACTGTGTAATTTATAGTTTGTCGAGACAAATTAAGTAGAGTTATTTTTTTAACCCACCCGCCCCACCCTCGCTACTTTATTCATTTGCTCTGTTAGAGTAATTTTTTTTCTGTTTCTTAATCGAATGATAAATGGGTGAGAAGAGAAATTTTTGCCAAGTTATTATATTTTGTTTTTCTTTGTGTTATTTACATTTTGGTGTTGGATATATATACATAGTAGTGTAAGATATTTATCTCAAGTGTGATTTTGAAAATAGATATAATGGAGAATACTAGTGTTATGTCTTCTGCTATAGATCGTTTAGTAGAACCCCCCAAATTTTCCGGCAAATTGAACGAGTCAGTTCAATCATTTTTTAGTCATTTTGAGGATTTTTCTGTCCTTCATAACCTACGTGATGTACAGAAACGTCATTTGTTGCCGTATTGTTTAGAAAACGGGTCTCGTGCTTATCTGCTAGCTTTACAATCAACCGCAGAATATGATAATCTCATGTATGTTCAAATTAAGAAGAAATTAATAGAGGCTTATGAAGATAATATAGTTTCGCAAGTTTTAGAGCAAGAAATGAGAAATAGAGAACAGTTAGATTCTGAATCTGTTTTAGATCACATTTTTCATAAGTGGAAATTAATACTCGAGTACGATCCGAAGATGCCAGTGACCGAACAAATTAACTTGATAATCGATGGGTTATTACCTTCATTTTATTCTGTAGTTGTAAGAAAATCATATAAGACTGTTATTGAGTTAGCAAAGTCCTTAGGTCTAGAGGAAAAAGTTAATTTTCTTGTCAGCATGCGTAGTCAGCAATCGAAGTCCTTGGCAATAACAAACGAATACAATATACATCCTGTTAGTAAGAATGCTATACAGCAAAAAGAAAATACTTTAGATGTTAATATTCAGAACGAAAATGAAATTGTAAGTCAGCCTGAAGAAAAAAAATACATTGATAGCTCAGTTGGACGGTATCAAAGTCCAGTTACAAGATCTCGTGCAACGAACAGCGGCCGCAAAAGTTTCTCACGCACACAAAGGAAAATCTGTGTGTATACAATCTTATGAGCGTTCGCGTTTGGAGCGAAGAAATCCATCCAACGCATCTTTCTTTCACTCACAGCGTTTTGCTTCCGACAATGCAGGCAATGTAAATGAGAATGTTAAATCGAATAATAGGAATAAAGTAGACAATAATATGTGTAATAATGTTAGAAATAGTAAGCGATATTATGTTCCTATTCAATATGAAGCTGATTTGCCTCATGTTAAAGCATATATTGATAATAAGCCGCATTTATTTCTATTGGATTCAGGCAGTACTGTTAGCTTAATTTCTGGTAATAGTTTAAGCAATAAGCATAAAATACTTAAAGGAACTACTTTTATTCGTGGTATCACTGGAAATTCTCAAGGAAGTGATCAAATCGCTTTAGTGAAATTTAAATTAGGAGGACAGTATTTTACGCATCCTTTTCGAGTGTATAATAATTTTCCGTATAATAGCATAATTGGCCAAGATTTTTTGAAAAGTCATCTTGCAATGGTTGATCACAATAAGAATTCTTTTAGTTTTGTTAAATTTGGTATTCCTCCAAGAATTGAATTGCCGCCATACGTTTCTTTTGAAGAAATTTCTAACCATATAGCAAAATTATATAAACCTCAATTTTTAGTGGCTCGCTCTGTTGTTTTGCCTCCAAATTCAAGTGTTCAAGTTACATTGAAAAAAGTAAATGATCTTGCAGGAAATCGCAATTTATTAGTTCCCAATGAGTTAATAGATACGCAGGCAGAAATTTTTGTGCGTAAATCAGTTGTAGACGAAATTCATCCGGTAATATCTGTGATTAATCCTACCAAAAGTAAACTTTACTTGAAAAAAGATGTTGTGTTGGGTTCTGCCGAACATGTTATCAGTGATACCAACTTCAAGAAACAAAATAGCACTAATAATAAGGTTCATCAAGTTAATGCAGCAGATACGAAATCTTTTCCTGAAGGTTATGATAAATATAGAGTAAATGTTAACCCTGAATTGTTGCCACATCAACAGCAGCAATTATATGATTTAATAGAGGAATTTTATTCTAGTTTTTCTTGGAATGAATTTGACTACGGTTGTGCTAAAGGATATAAGCATAAAATTGAATTAGTAGACAATATCCCAGTGAATCGACCCCAATTTTCGATACCATTTCATCTACGGGATGAGATCAAAAAAACAAGTAGATATTTTATTGAAAAGTAAGATCATTGAACCTAGTATTAGTCCGTATAATTCTCCGGTAATGCTTGTTAAAAAGAAGAATGGACAGTATAGATTTATACAGGATGCGAGATTTTTGAACAAAAAAATGGTTCCTTACAGTTTTCCGGTTCCTCCTATCCAGGATATTTTGACTAATTTGGCAGGACGCAAATATCTATGTTCTAGTGACGTTTTTGGAGCTTTCTTTAATATTCCCCTCACTGAAGAATCAAAACCTATTACAGCTTTTTCGATTCCGGGCGTGGGATCGTACCATTTTAATTTTTTGCCTCAGGGTGTCAAGACATCTACTAGCGGTATGAACAGATTAGTGAAACTCACCTTGGAAGGTCTTCCACAAGATAAAATATTGGCCTATGTTGACGATTATTTTTGGTCTAGTGATAGTTTTGATGAAATTTTGCAGTTAACTCGTATGTTGCTTCAAAGAATAAAAGAAATTGGTTTAAAGCTTTCCCCAGAAAAAACAAAATTGGGATATTTTTCATTAGATGTTTTAGGTCACACTGTTAGTAAAGATGGTTTGTCTATTTCGAAACGAATAATTAACTCAATCTCCAACTATCAACGTCCCAAAACAAAGAAACAGGTCAAAAGTTTTTTAGGATTGGCTTCTTTTGTTCGTTCGTATTTACCTAATTTCAGTCAATTAGCAGAAGCGTTACTTTCTTTGTTGAAAAAAGACGCTCCTTTTCGTTGGAAGGACGCACAGGAGACAGCATTCAATAATATTAAACAAGCCATCATTTCAGCACCTTGTCTCATGAGATACAAGCCTGATTATCCTCTGTATCTCTATTTTGATGCCAGCAAAGTCGCTCTTTCTGGACTAATCAAACAACCTCAAAATTCACCTGACGACACAAATCTAGTTCCCATTAGTTATTGTAGTCGTGCAACGTCTCCTAGCGAGAAAAAATTACACCCATATCAGCTTGAATTACTAGCATTATTGTACTCATTACGTTCATTTAGGTATTTTCTTTTGGGGCGTCATTTTTATTTGAAGACAGATTGTCATAGTTTAATTTATTTGAAGCAAACAAAGAATGTAAGTAAGATTTCTAGATGGTTGAGTGAGATCGAATCGTATAATTTTACTATTTCACATATCAGTGGGTCCAGTAACGTAGAGGCAGACGCCATTTCACGTTTTTCTCACCCCCCTAGAGATTTGGAAGACGAGAAAAAGAATCAAGAAGTTCCGAAAATTTTGTTTACTCAGACCACAAATTCATTTTCAATTTTAAATGACCCAAATCTGGCAACAGAACAGCGTAAAGATCCGTTTTTTAAAGATATTTTTTCTTGGTTGGAACAGAAAGAAAATAGAAATCCTAAAATAGAACGCCAAGCATTATATTTTACTATTAAAGATGGAATTTTGTATAGAAAGCAGAAAACTTCTCAAGGTATAAGATTTTTGGTTGCAGTTCCTACTTCTTTGCGTTATAAAGTTTTTAATGCTTGTCACACGTCTGCATTGGGATCATCTCATTCTGGTTATTCTAAAACCTATGATATGTTAGTAAAAACAGTGTATTTTCCCACCATGAAGAAATATATATATCAGAAATGTAAAGAATGTACGATTTGTCAAGTATCGAAATCGAAAATTGGTTCTCCGTATGGTACATTGCTTACATATCCCTCCGTTCCCCCCTTCTATCGCATCCACATAGATGTAGCTGGGAATTATTCCCCCAATAATATGTTAAATCACAAATATATGATAGTTGTAGTAGACAGTTGTACTAGATACATAATTGCAGATTCACTTCCTGATGTTAGAGCAAGTACTTTGGCTTCATTTCTTTATCATAAAGTAATTTTAAAGTTTGGAATTTTTTATGAGATTGTCTTAGACAAAGGCAGTGCATTCACTAGTGGACTATTTAAAGAATTATGTGCTATGATTGGTGCTAACATGCGTTTTGTAAATGTACATGGGCATTATAGTAATGGTGTTTGTGAAATTAGTATTAGAAACATAGAACAACGATTGAAATCACCTTTATGTGACAAGGATTTAGGAGAATGGATTGACTTATTACAGCCCATAGTTTTTTCGCTTAACGTCACCAAGAACTTATCGTCTCAAATGTCACCATTTGAATGTCTTTTTGGCTTCAAACCTAGGTTACTTCATCAGGCAATTTTAAATACCCCGTGTCAATACGAGGATAATGCCATTCGTTTACAGCAATTACAAGAGATTAGAGACAAAGCGCAAGAAAATCTTTACAAACGTCATAAAACGGCGACAAAATTTTTTGACAAGAGACATACGAAACCTGCTTTTAAAGAAGGAGAAAAAGTTTGGATTTTAGACACCACAAGAAAGAAAGGTCACGCCAAAGCATTCAGCGGAAAGTTTATTGGTCCAGGCATAATTGAACGTGTGGAAAATCCAAATTCGTATTTTGTTAAGTATAAGACCGGCCGAGGATCATACAAGATAGACAGCATAGCAGTTCAGAGATTGAAGAAGTTTTATGAGAAGGAAAACCCGGAAGAGGAAGACCACCTTGAAGACTCTGACAAAGAGATGCCTATCAACGTCTGCACGGAAGACCATACGATGAAAAGGAAGAAGACGAGACGCGAAGACCATCAAGGACCACCAACTGAAGAGATTTTCAACCACAGGAAACAATGTTTGGAAGAAGAAGTTTTCATCCCTTCTCTTCATATTAAGGATGTTGTAATTGCCGAAAATCTACCAACGTGGGCAACTATAGGGAAGAATTCTACAGAAGAAAAACCGAAATTTGCCTGTAATACTGCCATCAATCAGAAGATTAGTATTTATAAAGGTAACATAGTGGATATAAAAGCAGATGCCTTAGTAAATCCAACGAATGAAACCTTAACTCCTTTAGGTGGTGCAGATAAAGCCATTCAAGACGCAGCTGGATCTGAATTTTTAGAAGAATGTTTGACCATATCATCATTGAAGCCAGGAGAAGCGAAGATTGCCAATGGTTATCGTCTACCAGCTAATTATGTAATTATGACATGTGGACCACGGAATTCAGACAAGAAGATTTTACGAGAGACGTACAAAAATTGTTTTAAAGTGATGTTGGAGAATGACCTATCTACAATTGTATTACCTAATATTTCAACTGGAGCATTTAAATTTCCGAAGTTAGAAGCTGCCAAAATTGCCTTGGCTACAACAAGAATATTTTTAGAGGAACATCTTGATGACGTAAACCGTGTCGTATTTTGTGTTTATGATAGAGAGAATTGGGACATTTATCAGCGATTACTCCCCATATATTTTCCCATTGATGAAGAATCTGTTAGTCCGTCTGTCCGTACGTAACTTGTATGTGGATTACTTTTCTTGAAGATTGGATTGTGCATAGGAACACCTTGTAGATGGATGATGAACTTTCTTTTAGCACTGGCCACGCTTAGAAGTTAGTTTATCTTGGTTTTGATTTGTGCATCCAAATCTACCGGTAGAACACTTCGAAAATTTAGAACACTTTGAAACTTGGAATACTTCGAATTTTGGAACACGTTGGTATCTTCAAGAATTGTACCATTTCGTTTGATTGGACAGCGTATCACTACAGAACTTTCTTTTATTTATTTATTTTTTTTCAAATGTGAGTATGTGAAGAATGAAGAAAATCAACGACACGCGTATGGATAGATATTTCGATGGATATATTAAGAAGATGTAAGAAGATTGAAATCAAGATCGCAAGAACCATGCTCCATCCCTTCAGATGTTCAGCATTCGATGCCAGAAGAGGACAAGATTCAAGAAGAAAGAAGATGAAGATAAGAAGAATTTATATGTTAGGGTTGTAGGTTATATGTGGTGAATAGTTCTCTCGTGCTGATTTCATATAGTTTGATTACAGCCAGTATATGGGGCTATAACCATATCTTGGAATTCTTTTCCAGTCTACGGACGCTTTAAGCCTAAATAACTTAAAGCTCATTTTTCTCAAACTGAAATCAGTATCCTTCTTGTGCAGTCTAACTTTACTATCTTTGGTTAGCTAGATAGTATTACACCGTTTTTTTCTTTTCGCGTATTAGTTACGTTTGATATTGAAGTTATTTTTTTTTCTGCATTAGAGGAACATATATATATAGAGGTCTACATTGGATTATGAAATATTTATTTATTTGATTATGATTTTTTTTTATTATACGTATCTAAGTTTTGATAATCTGTGTAAGTGATAATTAAATTTAGTATTATTCCTACCTTTCACTTCCCTTCCCTGAGCACTTAACGGAACTCCAAACTAACACATGTCACTCAAAATGATATTATGCAAGCACTAATGTTTATTTTTCTTTTTCTTATTTTCCATTTTCCCAGAGACGCTGTCGTCATATCTTCAGGTTACCTAGTAAACTATATGAACTGTCTTAGGAACGCACACTCAGCATTTTGCAGTTTGTGGTCAAGGATTAATTCAAAACAAACAATATGTTACACAAAGAACTCTCTTACCTTTAACGAACAATTTTTTTTGGACTTTCTTCAATATTTTTTTTTCCTTTTCTACTACGGAAAATTAAAATTTTCGTGTAATTTGATTTCGAGGAGGGGGTGTGAAGTATCTGTCTATTGGAAATGAAGTGACTGTGTATTTGATATAAAGAAGCATGAACTTTTGAAAACTTTGAAAGAAAACTTTGTTTAGAAGTGTACATTCTCAGACACATGTTGTAAATGCACATTTGTTAAATAAACTCGACTAGCTTCCTTCTTTCCTTTCCGCATACCTTCGAGCACAGCCTGATACTTCCCGATTAAGTCATCATTCTTGAGTTAGACAAAACTAGGAGAAACAGAACAACAAGGGGTATTCGACACGCGATCTAGAGAGGTGCAGGATCATCGGAGAGAAACGGATCCCACCATTGGAGGACCACCGACTCCAAGTCAAAGAGTACCATTCTGACGGTTCATCGCCGCAGACACCTTCAAGTTTGTCATCAGAGTAGTAGAATGAAGATGTAGAAGGACATTATCGTAAGACGCTTATCGACGCCCCTTGCAGACCAAAAGGATTAAGACTCAGATGTTGACTGTCACCAGCTAATCCAGACTTCTCCAGATATTCATCATTCCAGATGACCAGGACGACACCAGCTTCGTTGGATATGTCAGGCTAGTGCTCATTCCTATTCTTTAATTACAACCTTTCTCTTTCTCTCACCCTTTTCCCCAACTAGTCATTTTCTAAATTAAAAACATTTGAATTTTATTTAAATTCAACCACAATTTTACAGTTAAGTACCGTGTTGTGCATCAGTTCCATCCCCATTTGATTGCATTTATTTATTTCATATTCTGAGCTATAACTGATGACACAGCACCGGCACAGTAAGAACTTGATAAGAGGACTTCTGTTCTCTGTGGTTGCCTGTTGGTAGGCCCACTTCCTCCTGCTATTGGACTAGGTAGCGTAATGATTTCATGAACCCTTTTTTAGTAGGTTTGGCGGTTTTCCGTTTTCCCAGTTTTCACTGGTGGCATACATTGCTACTATATTTGTTGTAACGTCCATAGTTCTTAGCTGTTTTGCCTGATTGTCTAACATTGGGATCGATATAGGTACAAAGTCACAGTCTCGGAATACATGCCGATCCACTGGAAATATACCAGTATTTTAGAAACCGCTCATGGCACTGGTAATTGTTGCTGCTCTTGAATAGGCTGCACGGAGTATACTAGACACATGACATTATCTAAACGAAGGAGAATTGGTTCTGTGCCATTTTGCCAATGCTTCATCGTAGTAAATCTGGAATGGCTTGAACACAGAAACGTCCAGCGGCTGGAGACGATGTATCATATGGCCTGGCAAATGAAGTAGCAAGACGCCAGTTTCGCTGACCAAATTGATGACTTCCACGTTTTTTGAGTGCGTGATGTGTCCATCCAATAAGAGAAGCACCTTCTCTTCCTTAGACAGTTTAACATGTGCAAAACAGTACTTGAAACACTTCTTTAAAAGTTGGCTATTGATGCAACCCCTTTCTGAAATCTCTGTAATGCTGGCGCTCTGGCTGCTACTGAACAATCCAATCCATACGCACTCGTTTGAAGATGATCATATGAGGAACGTGTGAATGAACTGCGTTTGTACAACAGACGACTGTAATATTCACATCTCTTTCGAACATCCAATACGCTTTTTCCTTTTCCTTTTAGTGTTAATTGGATTTGGGAGATGAGGGTTTTGCTTAATGACTTGATACGCTAAAGGATGAACATCAAGCGCTGTAAGTCCAAACAACTGTAATTCTAATTCTAAAATAAGGTTAGCCAATTATTTTTCTGTTTCAGTAGGCAGGACTGGTTGTCTGCCATTTACGTTGTTCGAACTATTACCCCGGCACGTTCCACGTGCTACTTCACTGTCGCAAAAATGTTTTCTTTGGAATACAATACTTCCTTTCTATTTCATTTAATTTTACTTTATTTCCTCTATGCTCTTTCCAAGCTCAATTCATAGACTCCGGAGACCATTTTCCATATTGTTGTGTACCCATCTTGTGTAAAAGAGAAAGAAACCAGGAAAAATAATTACACCATGGGAGCCAAAATCGCACTGGTGTGGTTTCGGACACATAGTGCTAGTGCGATTTGTAAAACTACGGCATTTTTAAAAATCGATTCTTTACATACCTCACAAATTAAAGAAAGAATAACTTAAGTTTTTCACTATAATATTAACGGTATTTTCAAACATAAGTGAGTTCAATTACCTTAATTCTTATTCTACTGTAAAATATCCCGCAAATTTGTAAGGAATACTCCAATTTCATTGTACTGCAACTGTACACACACATAACTTATTGAACATCGTCACTTTACTATGGAATTAACGAAGTATGCTTAACTATTTAATTTAACTACCAGATGACATGTAAGTACTATGATTCTTTTTAAACCAGAGGTGTTGCGATTTAGAACTCTCCCCTACCTACTGCTCATTTACACGTCCGTGAACTTGCCCCCCCCCACTTTGAGCACTAACGATAAAATTAGTGTCAATCGTTAGTGCATCGTTAGTTCTTAGTGCACCAACCCCTAACGTTAGTGCTTAATTAGGGTAGGAGCTACAAGCAAAAAACCTTTGGGGGGCCAAGTTCACGCTGCCCCCCCAATTCAAGCACTAACGAAATAACTAGTGCCATTCGTTAGTGCATCGTTAGTGCTTCCTAGTTCACCAACCCGTAACGTTAGTGCTTCATTATTGTAGGCTCTAGAGCCAAAAGAATGGTACACGCTGGACCCCCACTTCAAGCAATAAGGAAAGGAATAGTGCTGTTCGTTAGTGCATCATTAGTGCTTCTAGAAAATACTAAAAGTTTCGTTAGTGCTTCACTATTTGTGTAGATATAGCCAATTATAAGTCACGAAATTCCCATAAGAAATGCATGGGGAATTTTTCATTGCGTCAAATTACCGTCAAATTCAAAAGCACTATTGACCTCTGCTAGTGCAATCGTTAGTGCATCGTTAGTGCTTCTTACTGCAAAAACCGCTAATGTTAGTGCTTCATTAGTGTAGGAGTTATAAATAAAAACTTTTTGGGGGGGCAAGTTCACGCTGCCCCCCACTTCAAGCATTAACGATAAAATTAGTACCATTAGTTAGTGCATCGTTAGTGCTTCCAGAAAATACTAATACTTTCATTAGTGCTTCACTATTAGTGTAGATATAGCCAATTGTAAGTCACGAAACTCCCATAAGAAATGCATGGGGAATTATTCATTGCGTTAAATTACCTCCAAATTCAGAAGCACTAATGATCTCTTTTAGTGCAATCGTTAGTGCATCGTTAGTCTTTCTTAGTGCACCAATTCTAACGTTAGTGCTTCATTAGTGTTGGAACTACAATTAAAAAAAAATCCCTTTGAGCCTAGCGTGAACTTGGCCCCCAGTTTGAGCACTAACGAAAAGATTACTACAATTCAATAGTGCATCGTTAGTGCTTCTAGAAAATACTAATACTTTCGTTAGTGCTTCACTATTAGTGTAGATATAGCCAATTATAAGTCACGAAACTCCCATAAGAAATGCATGGGGTATTTTTCATTGTGTTAAATTCCCGAACGTAATAGTAACCATTACACTAATATATGGTTATTAGTGCTTTTAAATTTGGTGGAAGAATTTTACAAAATGGAAAATGCTACGTGTCTAAATTTAGCCCCGCACGCATCTCAAATACTAAAAAAAACGTTTGACATGGTTAGTGCATCGTTAGTACCCATTAGTACACTAAACTCTAACGTTAGTGCTTTGATTCAACTCTATATTAGTGAATATTATTTGCAAGACTATATTGAAATTTTTCTAATTCTACAATTATTGTCCTACAAAGGTGAGATAAACGTCAAAAGTTAGTGCATCCTTATTGCTTCCCGAAACACGAAGCATTAGTGTTAGCGCAATTATAGTTTAAGAGTTATAAGTGAATAACTCACTCTGTGCTAAATTTAATTTTGGCGAATTTTACAATAATTGTCCCACAAAGGTTGAATAAACGTCAAAGATTAGTACATCGTTAGTCCTCCGAAAGACACTAAGCATTAATGTTACTGCTATCATAGTTTAGGGGTTAAAAATGAATAACTCGGGGGGGAGGCTACTTTAGATCTTTAAATTTTGTACAATTTTACGTTAATTGTCTGACAGAAATGGAGCAAACCAGCGTTTAGTCCTCCGCTGAATAAGCACTAATGGTAGTGTTATCATAATTTAAGTGTTATTAACGAATAACACGCACGAGCCTAAATTCAAATTTGTCGAAATTTACAATAATTCTCAATCAAAAGGTAGGATAATCGCTAAAGGATCGTGAGTGTTAAGTGCTTCAAAAATACTAAGCATTGACGATAGTGCTGTCATAGTGTAGGAGTTATCAGTGAATAACTCGGACGGAACTCAATTAAAATTTACCTAATTTTACAATAATTGTGTAAAAATTGAAAAACCTGAAGTTAGCCCCGCTCGAGTTATTTGGTAAAACTCCTAAACTGTGACGGCACTGACGTTAAGTGATTAGTGTTTCATGAAGCACTAACGGTCACTAATCTTCGGTGGTTATCTTACCTTTGTGGGTCAATTAGTGTGAAGTTCGAAAATTTAAATTGAATGCTATCCGGACTATTCATCAAAGCACTAACGACAATGCTTAATGTTTTATAGAGCTCTAGCAATGCAGTAAGAGCTTGTGTTTGCCCCACTTTTGTGGTACAATTAGTGTAAAACTGTAATTAGTGTAAAGTTGAAAAACGTAAAGTTAGACCGGGTAGAGTTTTCATTAATAAGTCCAAAAATATGATAGCACTAACGTTAGTACTTATTATTTTTTGAAGCGTTAAGGATGCACTATCGTTTTGCGTTTGTCCTACCTTTATGAGAAAATTAGTGTTTTTCTATACTTTTAAATTCAGTCTCGTCCGAGTTATTCATTAATAATTCCCAAACTACGATTTCACTAACGTTAGAGCTTTTTGGAGTATTAACACTGTACTAACCTTTGACGTGTATTCCACCTTTGTGAAACAATTATTGTAAACTTTGATAAATTTAAATTTAGCCCGGAATGTGTTATTCACTTATAACTTCTAAACTATGATAGCAATCAGTGTTTAATAGGGCTCTATTAATGCACTACTCACTGGTGTTAGTCCCACTTTTGTGGCACAATTACTAAAAAATGTGTAAAAGTTTAAAAATCTAAAATTAGCCCCGAACGAGTTATTCATTAATAACTTCTAAAGTATGATAGTACTATCGTTAGTGTTTAGTGCACTAATGTGAAATTACTTAGCACTAAACATGTAAATAGTTTTACTAGCACTTGAGAACCATGCGGAGCTAAATTTAGACACTAAGCATTTTTAATTTTGTAAACTTTCCACATATTTAAAAGCACAAATAACTACATATAGTGTAATGGTTATGGTGTAGTGTAGTGTTAGTACCTCTTATTGCAAAACTCCAAACATTAGTGCATCAACATTATGGACGGTAGAAAATAAAACTTAGGGGAAGCTAACTATACGCTAGCCAATAAAAGCATTCACGATGAGAAGCATTAATGTTCGGTCTTGGTGCACTAGCAAGCAATAACGAAACACTAACGATACCACTAGAAGAGACCACTACTGCATTTGAATTTCATGAGAATTTGACCTAATGAAAAAATCCCCATGCTTTTCTTACGGGAGTTTCGTGACATAATTGCCTACATCTACACTAATAGTGAAGCACTAACGAAACTATTAGTATTTTCTGGAAGCACTAACGATATACTAACGAATGGCACTAATATTTTCGTTAGTTCTCAAAGTTGGGGGGCAAGTTCACGCTAGGCCCAAAGGGTTTTCACTTGTAGTTCCTACACTAATGAAGCACTAACGTTAGGGTTGGTGCACTAAGAAGTACTAACGATGCACTAACGATTGAACTACAAGAATTCATTAGTGCCTTTGAATTTGGCGATAATTCGACGCAATAAAAAATTCCCCATGCACTTCATATGGGAGTTTCGTGACTTATAATTGGCTATATCTACACAAATAGTGAAACACTAACGAAACTTTTAGTATTTTCTAGAAGCACTAACGATGCACTAACGAACGGCACTATTCCTTTCCTTATTGTTTGAAGTGGGGGCAGCGTGTACCATTGTTTTGGCTCTAGAGCCTACACTAATGAAGCACTAACGTCACGGGTTAGTGCACTAGGAAGCAGTAACGATGCATTAACGAATGGCACTAGTTATTTCGTTAGTGCTTGAAGTGGGGGCAGTGTGAACTTGGCCCCCCAAAAGTTTTTTGCTTGTAGCTCCTACACTAATTAACACTAACGTTAGGGGTTGGTGCACTAACAAGTAAACCTTACGTTTGGGTGAATCGAGTTGCTGACTGAGACACATATGAGAAAGTAGTACTAAATGTGGTCAGTATTTCAGTGAAGTTGTAGGTGCGAAGCTCCAGGGGTTTAGGAGATACAGCTACCAGAACATCACATGGAAGTACAGAATAGTCTTCATACAGTTGGAGGTAAAAGCTCTGTAAGACCTCTTGTAACGAAAAAGGTGAATAACAAATATATGGGTACATATTAGGACTAGGGGGAAGTCATATAGTAAGGGTATACCTAACGGCGGCCATCTTGAAATCCGCCATTTTGAATTAAGGTTAAGTTTTTAAAATAGGAATAGGGTCATGTGATACATGATTTAAGGCGTAAATTTAATCAGAAGAACAATGGTGACGTTAATTTTGATTTACGCGCAATTGGTAAAAAGTTACAGGGAAATTAAATATTGTTGCGGCATATGTATTAGTCCTTTACCCCACCTTGTAAATTTTGTGTTAACGATAATAATTAAATAAAAAGCAGTTGGATAAATATTAGGTCTATGGTAAGACTTGCCTTGATGGCAAACATGTTCAAATCCACCATTTTGAATCAGACAAAAGTTTTAAACAAAACGCATAACAGTGACACCTTATCAATAGCAAATTTTCCCATAACTCCAACGGTATAACCATTTTGCTTTTTTCATTAACCAGCACAAAATTAAATGGATCCCTCCTTACGACTACTGCTTTGACGGAATTGTTAACGACAAATGTGTCATTGCCTTTGTCAGGTGTGCTAACTTTCAGCAGAGCGTTTGTGCAAGTCATGCGCTCTTTTCTGAACTACATATTGATTGTACTAATTGAGGACTTTTCTGGAAGAAAGACCCAAGTTCAATTATGACTCAATTCCACTTTGGTGATTTTTCCTTAAATTAGCAACTTGTTTATGCGACAACAAATGCTGGTTAATGATAAAGCAAAAATGGTTATACCGTTGGATTTATGGTAAAATTTGCTATTAATAAGGTGTCAATGTTATGCGTTTTGTTTAAAACTTTTGTCTGATTCAAAATGGCGAATTTGAACATGGCCGCCATCAAGGGAACTCTTACCATAGACCTAATATTTATCCAACTGCTTTTTATTTAATTATTTTCGTTAACACAAAATTTACAAGATGGGGTAAGGGACTAATACATATACCGCAACAATATTTAATTTCCCTGTAACTTTTTACCAATTGCGCGTAAATCAAAATTAACGTCACCATTGTTCTTCTGATTAAATTTGCGCCTTAAATCATGTATCACATGACCCTATTCCTATTTTAAAAACTTAATCTTAATTCAAAATGGCGGATTTCAAGATGGCCGCCGTCAGGTATACCCATACTATATGACTTCCCCCTAGTCCTAATATGTACCCATATATTTGTTATTCACTTTTTGTCGTTACAAAAGGTCTTACAGAGCTTTTACCTCCAACTGTATGAAGACTATTCTGTACTTCCATGTGATGTTCTGGTAGCTGTATCTCCTAAACCCCTGGAGCTTCGCATCTATAACTTCACTGAAATACTGACCACATTTAGTACTACATTCTCATATGTGTCTCAGTCAGCAACTCGATTCACCCAAACGTAAGGTTTACTCTTTTAAGAAGCACTAACGATGCACTAACGATTGACACTAATTTTATCGTTAGTGCTCAAAGTGGGGGGCCAAGTTCACGGACGTCTCATTTACCTACAATCATGCCCTATTGCAGCGTTTCCCAACGGGTGTGCCATGGCACACTGGTGTGCCGTGAATGGGCCGCTGGTGTGCTGTGAGGAATCGAAACAAAATTATTAATTTTTAGAGGAATGAAATTGTAAAACGTAGGGAAAAATATATATTTGTATTTCACATTACTATGAATCTATAATTTTACGTTTCATACCGTGTTACTGTTCTGTACATTTCTAATGTTGAAAAAAGTATTTGTTGCCATTGTTATGACCATTATTGCTTCTTTATTGTTGGAGACTATTTCGTAACTTGCAAATTTAGAATATCATTCAATTCTTTGGACAAATTACCTACATTTGTGTTTTAAAAGTAAAAGAGATTTGTTTGTTCGTTCGTTATTTATTGATCTAAGATTAGATACAGTGTTATAAAAAGAAAGCGTACTTTTAAAGACTTGAGTCCAATATTTCATTGCAATTGTTGTTTTATTTTTAAATGAGAATGAAAAATAAGCATAATGATTTACCACGGACAATAACCAGTGATCGAGCTTTCTTCTGTGTGATAAGGAGATCAATAATCACAGAAAAAATAGCACTGTGTTTTATATTTACAAATAATATCTACAAGTGTGCCGCAAGAATCCAAGTAACACTCGTAGTGTGCCGTTGGACGAACACCGTGTGCGTGGGTTTTATCGGGGTTCTCCCGTTTCCTCCCACTTTCTTCATTCCACCATTTCATTCATTACTCATCATCACCGTCTCCTTTAGCCTAATCGGCATATTCGTGGGACGTAAAACTCAAAGACTTCATTTCATTTCGTAGTGTGCCGCAACTTGAAAAAGGTTGGGAAGTGCTGCCCTATTGGAATGCAGATAAATCGTGCCAACCTCCCACTATAACTGTCTGCTGTCTGTCAACATATAGCCTCAAGTGTGTTTTTTCTTTGCGATACTACCAGTCGGGGTGGTCATGTAATCAGCTCGACTGCTGACCACATATTCTTGTGTGGAGGGGTGATCTCAATTCCGTGAGCACTCAGTGTATATATATATATTTAAAAATGGACTCACACACAAGAAGATCAGGATGATGCATGTCTATCTCAGAGAAAGAATACGTCCGCTAATCATCCGTTTCGAAGGATCACAACAATCACCTACGCGCCTTCCCAGCGGTATTTGCAATTGAAACGCAATGTGCATAACATGGAGGTAAACGGTTATCAAATGAACGATACCGTTCTCCCAGCCCCACCATCGATCTTGTTTGGGGCTTTGCTACATGTATCATGAACTGAACTGTTTGAAATAATCTTTTAACATAGACAATACTTACCTTGACTTTGAGAGCTAGTAATCGAGGTATACGGTACTATATGGCATATACTGAATTATTTCATACATCGCCACATGCTCATTTTATATCAAGGATGCATTGAAAAGTATAAAGGTACATATTCACTATAGTTTTAAGCGGTCGAACGTACTTCTACGGAAATACCTAACAATACATCACTAGTTGTTCATAATGTATTATTCATTTAAATAGTTTCCTAATATTGAGAGAGATTAAAAATTATACCATAAAATATACGCCATTCTAGTTAGAGATATAAAACTCGGCGCATAGTTACACTAAAGTAACCGGTAAAGCATCTCTGAATTTTCGAACAATTCGATTTTGAAGGGAAATCTTGGTTATTTCAATATTTTATACTGACATTCAAGTGGTTGTTGACTGTATCACGATCACCGGAAAATAATTCCAAACATTTTTTGACTATATATACCTGGTGTTATGTGTATTATAAACATATAGCAACAATGGGACAGTGAAAGAAACAAATAATTATTTGCATCCTTCGAAAATAGTATGATTAGAAGCAGCTGTGTTTGTAGATACTTCGTCCCGTGGCTTTAGAAAATTAATGTACCGAAACATGGTTGTTAAATTTAATCCCTTGACAGGAGTGCTCTGTTCCTGTGACAAAATTTTGAATTAAGTTTTCTTTTATATATGCAAAAATGAGTAAGTACTTTAACTCCAAAATAAATTAAAGTTAGTGTGCTTGCATCTCAGAGCAACGACAGTGTATATAATATTCATAAATATGAAATAAGGATCCCGATTATGAATAAACAATTAAGTTTTCAGTATGTTTTTCTTCTTCCTGTAAGCAAACTCTTGTGGTTAAAAATGAAAAAGTAGAGATGCAAGTGCTCGAAAAAAAAAACGGCTTTTTTTTTTAAAAAAAACTCGGTTTTTTCTGCTTCGCTTTTTTGCTTGTGAAATTTTGAGCTTTTCTCAAAATTCTGCTTTAAATTGATAAATCAGATTTTGTTTCGCTTCTCTATAACACAAAATGTCATTTAATTAGTGGTTGATGCCGATAGTAATATAAAACCTCGAAAATAATCCATGAATTTCGAAAAGATATTTCAAACAATTTTACTTCTCAACATATTTATATTATGAATTTCAAAGGATTAACCATTGTATATAATAACATTTTTTAACCTCCTATGTACAAAAGCAAGCAGGGTTGGCAAGTAGTTGTTTTTGAAAATGCCAAAAAACCGTTTTGGGAGGGGGAGTTTAAACTAGGTTTTTTGATTTAAACCAGGTTTTTTTGGGTTTATATATTTTGTTTTATGTATTTATATTACATATTGACAGAAATAAGTTTGTTTCTCCTTGATGTTATTAGGCAACAACGGGGTCATTCTGGAAGAGGTCACACAAGCTTAAAGAAGTCCGGTCAGTAAATTTCTTAAATTGGGAAACTCCCGCCCTAGCCATCGGGAAAATCCCGTCATTACTCTAAATGTGAAAAAATAACGGAAAAATCCTATTATTGCTTTGCATGTAAAATTTAAAGGTTAACGTATCATAAGCAGTACGCTAGAACTGAGATATTAAATTACAAATTTAGTACGTACATATCATTGAAACCCCAATCCAAGCTAATGTTGGAAGCTACGTAGGCAATCGGTAAATTTTGCCAATTTCTATCAATATATTTAAGTAACCTTGACTTCTTTATAAAACAACAGGCATTCAGGCATGCAGAAATATACAATTTGGTTTCGTTTCGTATGTTCAGGCTTAACATCCTTACGTAATACCGAGGTCATCAAGGAGAAGACTTTCGCTTAAAGTTACATCGGAACCGCTACTTTGTTTACGTATGAAAGAAGGGTTGTGGTTCGACCGAGAATTGAACATGGGACACCTTGATTAAAAGGTGAAAAGGAAATAAAACTAATGCAGATGGTTTGATGTGTGGAAACGTCACCATGAAGTTCACATGATTCGCATTTTTCGTTCTTTTTCTTTTTATGGTTTAAACCAGTTGTTTATTGTTTTAAAAAAAGAAACAAAAACAACTGTGTAAACCAGCCAACCCTAAAAGTAAATACTTCTTTTTAAAAAATACACAAATAACTAGCAAAATTCTATGTAGTATTTTTACTTCAAGATATTCCATACCCTCTTTTTGGAACAAAATAAAATTAAAATAAAACATAAGAGAAATACTTAGATTTATTTATATGATACATCTAGAGCTTTTGGTTCTGTATATTCTTGAAATTCTACAGTTTTATGTAACCACCATCACGGTTTATTCAGTCCTCAAGTTTTCTGAATTTTTCACAAGAGGGATTCAAAATATGAAGGGTGTGAGGCAAGAACATGGTAACCCACAATTTTACTATTTTAAGAATTTACGAGATTTTCTGCTGCACAATCCATTTTGAAAGTCGGAAAGCTGATTTTTCACATAAGACTATACATGAAAGACAGTGTTCGAAGTGGGGGGAAAAGCAGAGGCAATATGTTTTATTATGATTTTGACTCAACATACCGGCTATTTAAATATTGTCTTGATCACTGAAAAACCAGAGACGGTATGTTCTCATTACTGAATAACCAGAGGCGGTATGGCATCCCACCGCATACCGTCTCACTTCGACCACTAATGAAGGATTAAACGAAGCGGTATGCGTTGCTGTCTATCTGGTGCTGCATAACTCAGCAATTGAAAATTTGTTGGTTACCATGTTTTTCGCTCACACCCTTCATATCATTACGGAACTCTTCCTCCACCAACACCACTAAAAAAGCAGGACCAGGGAATATATTTAAGTTAAGATAAATACAACTGCAACACAAACATAACTTAAATGGAGCTTTTGCACTTCTATCGGGAAGTCCAGCATTCAACCCAGCATTCGACCATTCTGACAAAGCTTTTCTTCATTCCATCTGTGAAGTAGAAATGGTGCGTGTACTGTGAGTTGGCCGACTTCCTTTCTTATTGTTTTTAAATCGTTATTATTACTAATTACCAGCAGTGGCGGTTTTGCGAAGGTTAAGGGGGCGGTCTTTCGGACTGAAGCCTGTTCCCCAAAGTTATGGAATGTCTAAAACAAACGAAATATCTATTAGTCATGCCTTTACTCATAAACTTTAAGCTGCCTTCAAATAAAAATTACGAATGTTTAGAAAAACTAAACATTAGTAAGAAAAACCTCTCTCAATATACTTTTCTAAATCCGCCACTGATTCTTAGTATAAAATGATCTTCAAGGTTGTATCCGAAAGATTATCGCTAAAGATATAAACGAAACGAAATATTAGTTATGCCTGTACTCATAAACTTCAAGCTCCTCCCAAATAAAATTAGGACATTTTAGAAAACGAAACAATCAGAGAAACCCCTCCCAAAGTACTTTTCTAAATCCGCTACTGGTTATTTGTATAAATTAGTATTCAAGATTGTATCCGGAAAATTATTGCTAAATCGTTGCACAGCTCGTATAACAGAAATGTGGAAGTACGGTTAGAAGGATATATTGAAAAACCTACGCTTTGACGGATATATAGAAAAACATAAGTTAAACTTTTGCGCTAGAAGCTAGAGTACCTGTTCTAAGCTCTTAGAAATGAAACACGGATGAGAAACTAAAATGATCTAGAGAAGAAAAAAAATGTCGATAACTCAAAAGTTAAAATAAAGTTAAATAGTCTCTAAAATCGCCCTCAAATACTACATTCTTCATGTTAGCTTTAATTCGTAAAACATGTGCTCCATCCATCTTGATGGTGAATTTCAGAGCGAAATATGGCATATAGGTCATGGAATTCTTATCTAACTATAGAATATACTATAAGAAAGCTATTTAGATAGAAAAATCACGAAAATGAAAAAAGCCAAAATTTCCAAAATTCTCGTTTTTTTCCAAAAAGCCGGCTTTTTATGTGAAAAAAAACCATCGATTCAAAAAAGCCGGCTTTTTTGCATCTCTATGAAAAAGTAAACCTGCAAATGATATAAATATTTTAAATTAACGCACCTCAAGTTTTTCGATACCCAGCATTTGTTATGTTTGTGATTCAGGTACGGAGGAGTTAATATTTCAGGGCTAATTAAAAGTTATAGTATATGTATATGTTTCGGACATATATTAAAACAAAGGAAGCAGGTTTAATTCTTTCGATGGTCAAGTTAATACGAAGAACCTTCGTTGAAGGACGTAGATTTTTTTATATTTAAGAATATAAAATAAGAGCAGATCTCCAATAACTCTGAATTAGGCATGCCTATACAAATCAACTATTTGTTTCTGATTACAATTCTCTTGAAGACTGCATTTCTAACACTGAACTTGATGGAAACGAATTAAATAGCTTCCTTTATCTCAACAGAGAAATCTGCCACAAATGTATTTTTAAACCCAAAAGTATCGCACTGTGTGTAATGGGAAAAACGTTTCCTTATACGGACAATACTTTTTTCTCTCATTGAGAAGGAATTGAGTTGATATTGAGTTTACCGTCCCTTTCAGCAGCGAGACTATATGAGATGGGACCTACTGACTAACGTGGAATCCGAACCACATGAGCTCCCGCCGGGAATCGAATCCGTGTCTCCCACATTCACTGAGAAGGAAATAGTGATACGTAATGAATAATGATTTGTTCTTTCTGTACATAATATACTATATGAAGAATCATTTAGCAAGTTTTCCTTCTGACTTCAAAGAAAATGAAATGAAATCTTTAAGTTGTACGTCCGACGGTTATGCCGGCTAGGCTAAAGGATACGGCGATGATGAGAAATGAATGAAATAGTGGAATTAATAAAGAGGGAGGAAATAGGAGAACCCCGAGAAAACACACGAACACAGCGTTTACCCACCACAAAGTTTACTTGGCTCCAGCTGGAATCAAACAAAGGACTCCATACACCAAAGGTGAACGCTCTACCACTGAGCCACAGCGACCATCTAATTTCAAAGAGTTGACATTTTTAGGTAGTGTGCAAATCATTAAAACAGAAAAATAAAGCAATTGTGCTCATCTTCTATTTATTATTTCACCAATAAAGATTCTCGTTTACTTTAGTTGTGCCATCAAAAATGTTTCACTCTTCGAAATTTCAGACGTCTTCTCAGATGCTGGGGAAGAGTCATACGATGAAGCTGATTCTCATTCTGTTATTTCAGACACTGAACTTACGTAAGTGAAGATGATTTGCAGACAGATGTTTTCATTTAAATGGAATGTGTTAGTGGCAAAACTAACACAGAAAAGCTATTTTTCCCGTTTGAAAGTCCGGTGTCTCCTAACAGAATGTGAGAAAAATGAAATTTTTAGACCTTCGTGGAAACTCTTGTTGAGCACACAGATGGTAATTAAGACTGGCATGTCTCTTTGAATTAGATTCGAGAAAAATAACTTTCTGCTGCTCACTGAAATGCTTTCTTTCATTTTGATTGTCTTCTTTCAAAATAATACATGTAAAATATTGTGTTAAAAACGATGAAGATGCTGGTCTCTTGCTTTTACTGTCATATATCGTATACTTTACTAAAAAGACTTATTAACGACTTCAGGTTAAATTACCTACAAGTATAGGCCTAATATTTTGTCATTTTTTTAAATATTCACAAATATAACTAAACTGATAAACTAGTCAATTTTACGATAAGCTAGTTCCCTTTCGAATTTATGTATTTTTGTTCGAATAATAAACATAAGGCTAATTATTTTATTTTTGCCATTTTATTGAAAAATAAATAAATGAGAAATGGATTCAGTTGAGTTTTCCATGTAGCTTTACCAGGCTAGATTTGGTTAGGTTAGGTAAACAAGTTTTCAAGTAACTTTTTCATAAGCTTTCGTTTAAATATTTTAAATTACGTTCAGACTGTTCCTCTTCCGAACTCGCTAACCTTCAGACAATTTAGTAAGTGCGTTTCTATCCAATAATACAATACTAAAATATTTATATATCCAAATTTCTAAAGTGCACAAACATAAATTTTCATATGTGGGGGATATATTTAAAATAATTAGATATGCATTTCACAGTCCTTTTATTATATTTTCAGTAAAAGTGGGGAAAAGTAGGAAGCTAAATTGAATGGTGATGTAAATGTAATAACACGATAACAATATTTTGAAATTCTTCGAGGTTGGGAACATATAGTTTGATATTTAGACTTCTGAGATTCGTAAAGCTGCAGGGCAAGCAAATGCTGGATTCAGGGAGCAAAGTTTCCAGCTAGCCGAAACTTGGACTATATATAGAAGCATGCAAAAATAAACGTAAAACGCAAACAATGATAATTTCTATCATTATGTTTCTAAATCCTATGCAGACTCAGTTCCTGCAATATATATATGTAAGGCATAAGATTCGCAGTTTAATGAACGACGAGTGATTTATGTGTTTGTACGTGTGTGTACAATAGGACTGTAATGAAATGCACGTAAGCATTTGCTGAACGTTCCGTTCTTCTTTCACATAAGTAAGTGCGAAAATTAGAAAAATCTATTTTCTATTATCCGAGAATTAATCAGTATCTAGAAGAAGTGTCTACCACCAATATATCTTAAGAGAACTGGAGCGGAATTAGAAAAGTTCTTTAGATTCTTTCGTTGGATAAAATGTATTCTGAAGATAAAATAGATGGAAAAAGAATGAAGAGAAATAGTGAATTATGTGTCGAGAAGAAAACGCTTTTCTCTGTCTTCTTGTTCCTTTTCTTAGAAACAAAAATTATCGAATCTATAATTAAAACAGATTATCAGTAAATGATGACATTCTTTTTACATGTGATAATGTCTTTTTGCATACAGCAAGTTTTTTCATATCTGTAAAATGTTAACCCTCTAAAAGAATTGCAATAACTAAAGAAACAAGTAATAATACAAACTATTGAATTTCAAGTTTAAAGCTTGAATGCGCTCTACCATTGATCCACCGTGCATCCGAAAAATAATTCTATAAATATTGGAAATTTGATATTGGCGGAAATAAATTGTTTGAGATACTCTGCACTGTCACAAGATTATCAGTATTAAAAAAATAACATTTGTATTATTTTCAATGACCTTACACCAGCCTTTCCCAACCTGGGTTCTGCAAGACTATATCAGAGGATCCGAAAGCCAATCTAAGAAAGGCACACACTGTGAGAAATACACCATTTTAAGGTAAATGGTCGAGTTAATAATAATAACTCAATTTGCGTGAGAAGTGATATTGAACCTACAAGAAGTTGTCTATATAGACCTACTTCAATTTTTTTTTTCTGACAAGCCAAAAAGAGTGTAGAGACTGATGTACGTACTGTAAAATATCTTCAAGCGAAAATCTTCTTTCACACAATAGGTGACTCGAAAAGGAAAACAGGAAATGAGAAATTCTTCCTCGGCATTCTTTCATTTGTCGAAAACTCTTGACCCAAACTATTTTCTGTGGTACTACATTCTTCCTCCTCCCCTCTTGCGCCTTTCCCATAGCTTTTGTTGTTACAAGTGTGAAAAGTGCTGTTTCCTTCACTTTTGTCAAGTCAAACTGCCACTTACTGATAATTAAATTTAAAATATACTAAGCGTTAGTACTATGTTACCACTGGTTAGTACTGCAAGATAACGTTAGTACTATCAACCATGTAAAGTAATAAACAAATTAATTTGGCAAAATTCACTTGACGTCAAGCCAGAATCTCCACTTTTTAAAATATTGTCCAAAGTAACCGTATAGACGTAAGTATAGACTGGTGCCAACCGTTAATGCTTCGTTAGTACTGGTTAGTACCTTACTACTCTCACCCATGTAAAGCTATTAACGAGTTAAAGTGGCGATAATCACTTGAAGTCAAACCAGAATCGCCACTATTTTAAATTTTGTCTGAAATATACAATAGTAGCGTTAATCGTTAGTGCGTAGTACTGGTTAGTACTGCAAATACTACGTTAGTACTCTCACCCATGTAAAGTAATTAACTAATTAAAGCGGTGATATTCTTTGATGTCAAGCCAGAATTTCAACCTTTAAAATATTGTCCAAAGTATACAAAAGTAGAGTCAATTGTTAGTGCTTCGATAGAGCCTCAAACACAACTTTAGTGCTCTCACTTACGTAAAGTTGTTAACGTACTAAGGTAATAATATTGAAATAATGTCATGCCAGAATCGTAACCAGGAGATTCTTGTAGCGGGCTAGAGACATTGTTCTTCGAATACCTGTTTGAAGTTGGCCCGCATTGCAACACTAATGATTTTTAGTGCAATTTTTAGTACTTCGTAAGTATTTATTAGAGCTCTCAACATTCGTGGTTCAATAGTTTCAATGCTAGAGGCAACAACATTGGAAGGAACCAACTTGACCTTATCCTCCACACCCCGCAGAAAACACGAACGTTGAAATGTAGTGCAATCGATAGTGCGTTGTCGGTACTTCTAGAAAACACTAAAAGTTTTGTTCGTAGTTCACTAATAGTATATATACGTTCAGTTATATGTCAGGAAATTCCCGTAAGAAATACATGGGGAATTCTTTATTCGGTCAAATTCTCTTCAAATTCAAAAGCACTAATTATATTTTCTAGTTCAACCGTTAGTGCTTCTTTGAATACTAACTCCCAACATTAATGATTTAATAGTTTGGATGGTAGAACCAAGAAACTTTAGAGCTAACTTCACGTTAGCTTCCTTGAAAGCACTTACGATGAAAGCTAGTGAATGGACAGTGCGTCGTTATTGCTTCTAAGAAACTAATAGTTTCGTTAGTGCTTCACTATTAGTGGAAATATGGAAAATTACTTGAAGAGTATTCGGGAAAGATATACATAGGGAAGTTTCCTTTGGGTCAAACTCTCGCCAAATTTAAAAGCACTAATGACCTCTTCTAGTTTAATCGTTAGTGCTTCCTAGAGTACCTG
This sequence comes from Thermobia domestica, assembly GCF_964235325.1. NCBI lineage: Eukaryota > Metazoa > Arthropoda > Insecta > Zygentoma > Lepismatidae > Thermobia > Thermobia domestica. Next base: position 213,305,865 of record NC_137455.1, read on the forward strand.
TCCCCAACATTAGTCCTTCAATAGTTTGGACACTAGCAAGAAAAATTTTGGGTACTGAATTCACGTTAGCACCTCCCGAGAAACTACTAACGATTAAATCTAGTGCAATCAATAGTGCGTCGTTAAAGCTTTTAGAAAACACAGAGAGTTTTGTTAGTGCTCCCTATTAGTGTGGATATGAACAGTTATGCATCACGAAACTCCCATAAGAAATACATTGGGGATTTTTCATTTTGTAAAATTACCACCAAATTTAAAATCATAAATGATCAATTATAGTGCAGTCGTTAGTGCGGGCTAGTGAATCAATTTCGAATTAGTGCTTCTCATCGTGAATGCTTATGTGGAAAGGCGTAAGTATGTAGTTTTCCCCTAAGTTGTATCTTCTAGTGTCCATAGTGTTCAAAAACTAGCGTTGGAAGTTGTGCACTAAAATCAAGTAACGAAGTAGTAATCATTACATGATATGAGGTCATTAGTGCTTTTAAATTTGGCGAGAATTTTACAAGGTGAATAATTACGCGGTATCTAAAATTAGACCCGGTCACATCTCAAATACTACTAAAACTTTTCACATGGTTAATGCTACGTTAGTGCACTAAACACTAACGTTAGTACGTTTAGAATTTATTAATGAATAACATGGGCGAGGCTAACTTCAGATTTTTCAACTTTTCACAAATTTACAGTGATTGTGCCACAAAAGTTGTACAAACACCAGCGGTTAGTGCATTGTTAGAGCTCCATAAAACACTAAGCACTAATAATAGTTCAGAAGTTATTAGCGAATAACTTCTAAATTTATATTTATCGAATTTGACAATAATTATCCCACAAAGGTAGGATAAATGTCAGGGGTGAGTGCTTCGCAAAACCCTAAGCACTAAAGTTAGTGCTACCACGGTTTAGGAGTTACATATAAATAGCACTCGGGACTTAATTTAAGTTTATCGAATTTTACAATAATTTCCTCACAAAGTTGAGATAAATATCGACGATTAGTGCAACGTTATTGCTCCAAAAACATTAATCTCTAACGTTACTGCTATCGTAGTTTAGCAGTATTAGTGAAAAACTCGGGCAAGACTGAATTTAAATTTATCAAATTTTACACTTATTTATCGAATTTTGTACTGATTTCTGAACTACTATAGCACTGACGGTACTTGTTGGTGTTTCGGGAATCAGTAACGTTGCACTAACCCTTGATACCAGTTCTACTTTTGGGAGAACAATTTTTGTAAAATGAGATAAATCAAAATTGTTCCGTTCGAGTGCCTAAACTATGATAGCACTAACGTTACTACTTAGTACTGTTTGAGCAGTTACGATGCACTAATCTCTGGCGTTTGAAGTAACCTCTAAGGAATAATTATTGAAAATTTTGATAAATTTAAATTTCTTCCAGCGCGAGTTATTCTCTAATATCTCCTACACTATGATAGCACTAACGATAGTGCTTAGTTTTTACGGAGCACTAACAATGCACTAACCTCTACTGTTTGTCTCGTTTTCGTCTGACAATTAATGAAAAATTGTGTAGAAGTTTAAAAATCTAAAGTGAGCTCCTCCCGAGCTATTATTCATTAATAACTGCTAAACTATCAACTAACGTTAGTGCGTAGTATTATTTACAGCAGTAGCGATGGACTAACCTTTAGTCATTGTCGTACACTTGTGGACAATTAATGTATAAGTAGATAAATTTAAATTCAGTCATGCCCGAATTATTCATTAATAACTCCTAAACTTTGATAGTAGGAACGTTAATACTCTGTTTTTTATGAAGCACTAATGATACATTAATCGTTAGTGTTTGTTCTACCTTTGTGGAACAATTATTATAAAATTCGATAAATTTAAATTTAGCCTCGAGTGAATTATTCATATATAATTCCTAGACTAGATAGCACTAACCTTAGTGCTTGGTGTTTAAGAAAACACTAATGACGCAGTAACCCCTTAGATTTATCTCACCTTTGTGAGATAATTATTGTAAAATTGTGTAAAAGTTGAAAAATCTAAAGTTAGTCACTCCTGAGTTATTCATTAATAACTTCTAAACTATAGCATTAACCAGGATCATTAGCGTGGGTTGTAAGCGCCCGTGGTAACAATTCCCAAGCATCCCCCCCCCCTTAGTGTGTTATGAAAAACAATCAGAGATTCTGTACTCCTAGATTTAAATATGGAACGTAAGATAAAATAAGTTGGTATTATGTCCACTTTTAAAAGTGAATGGCTTTTGTAGTTAAAAGTTAATGAAAGCATGGTTTTGGATTATTGAAATCGAGTGCTATTCTTGTTTATTTTGAACTTGATACACATGAACATAATAATAGCATAGAATGTACAGTACAAATAATGATGCAAATATTAAAGCCCAATGTGCAGGTGATTATAAAAACTGTAATTTTCTGACTTTTGCTAAAAAATGAATAAATAAAAATAAAATAAACTTTTCTTTCTTTGCGATTCACACATTTGTTTTCAGTAAATTTATCATAGAGTTGGAATGCTAAAGTAACTTTTTCAGGTGACGTTTGTAATTATTTGCATTTGCTTCAATTCAATCCTACAATTATAATTTATGTTCAAAATTAAAATGTATGGTTTGTTAATGTGTAGGGGAGACTTGCCCAAGATGGGACAGGTCATAAGACGGGACAGTGGCAACACTGCTTCAGAGACAGCATGGACTCACGTGATTGTGACGTCAGTTTGATGAGTAGTAAAGAAGGGATAACATACTGTGACAAAGGACCAGCAGCTGGACAAAACGAAAGCAAGGGAAGCAACATGTAAGTATATACCCTATTTTCTAAAATATATCTGAAATATTCAAAACCTGTTTTCTTCTACTCAGGCACACTTTTTAAACATGTTTGTCTGCACAGACATGTGTCATTTTTTAAAGAAAATGGATAAAGCATTGTAGTGCCACGTTGGCCAAGGTAATTTGTAAAAGGTGATGAAAACTGTAACGGAAGTGTATTTCCTAAGACGGGACACGCGCGAAATCCTAAGATGGGACAATGTCCCGTCTTAGGAGAAAAGAGAAACTGAATAGGATCTCAAGTTGTGTCCCTACCGGGAATGGAACCTGGGACCACGGCAAGCATGCTAGCCACTACGCTACACAGAAGCACTATAGTATAGGTCTAGAATACTGTCTTGTAGCTTATTTATACTGATATTCCTAAATTCGATTGCTAAGAATGTTCTTATTCTTTTACTTTCAGAATGGCACCGACTAAACATTACAAACGGAAAGCTTATCGCGGAAACTGGTTGGAAGATTATATGAATCAGGCTATATCTGACGTGCGCGACAAAAAAATGTCTGTCAGAGAAGCAGCCAACAAGAACAATGTGCCAAAAATCTACCTTAAGCAGAAGACTTTTAGGAAAGAACAAAATGGCAGTTGATGGTAAGGTACATCTTGGCCGGTTTGTCAACACGTTTGATGAACATTTTGAAAATGAACTGTGTAATTACATCCTTACCATGGAGACAATGATGTTTGGTATTACGTGTTCCGACCTCAAAAAGTAGCGTTTCAACTGGCTGAACCCAATGGCATTGAACACATATTTAATAGCGACAAGAAAGAAGCTGGTAACAAGTGGTTGTACAGTTTTCTGGCTCGACATCCAAATATTAGGGCCAGGTCACCAGAGCCAACGTCATGTGCGCGGGTGTTTGGATTCAATAGGGAAAGTGTTAACAAGTTTTTCGATCTTTTGGAGGCCATGTGTGATAAATATGGATTTACATGTGTTGCTCTCTATAACTGTGACGAAACGGGAATGAAAATCGTGCATAAACCTTCAAAGGTACTTGCTAAGAAAGGTAAGAAGCAGGTTGGTGCCCTAACGTCCGCTGAACGCGGTAGAAATGTGACAGTTGTGTGTGTTGTGAACACCTGTGGAAACTATGTCCCTCCAGCTTTCATATTTGCACGAAAGAAGGAAAATCTTGAGTTGACAGACAAAGATCCAGAAGTTTGTGTTCAATTTGTTAGTTCCAATGGATGGATCACAGGTGAAGTATTTCTCGCGTATCTCAAGCATTTTGCCTTTTACGTTAGACCAAGCAAACAAAACCCGGTACTATTGATTGTTGACGGCCACACCTCGCATACAAAGGACTTTCCCACTTTGGATTATGCATCAGAAAACGGTATAGTGCTTTTGACCTTACCACCACACTCTACCCACAAACTCCAACCGCTAGATGTGAGTGCGCTTGGTCCTCTGGAATTTTATTATGATCAAGCGATGGAACACTGGCTTCGGCATCATCCTGGAAGGTCTTTTACTGAGTATCACGTTGCGGAAGCATTTACAACAGCTTATGGCAAAGCAGCTACTGTGGCAAATGCTACAAGTAGTTTTCGTAAAACAGGAATCTGGCCTGTCAACCGCCACATTTTTGAAGACCATGAATTTGTAGTTCAACCTGTGGTTAGAAGGCTTGATACGTCTGATGTTCGAGATATCAGCAACGGTGCAGAACCTCCCGTTCCTAAAAATACCCAGCCTACGCATTCTGTTGACCTGGCACCTAGGGCTATAACCCTTTCCCCACTTGCTAATCAGTCAGTAGTCAACCAAGATAATGCCCTTCCATCATCCAAAATACTATCTTCTAGCACGTCTGCACCTCAGACATCGCATGTAAGCCCAGAAGACATCAACTCAGTTCCTACATTAGTTCTATATTCTCAAGAGAGCAGTCAAGGAAAGAAACCTACAGCATCGATGGGAGTGACTATACTAACCTCTACTCCATATAAAACTTCTTCGAACAAGAGTGTCATATGTTCGCCCTACCCAGGCTGCAAAAGCGTCTCACAGTGGTGAAAAAAAGAAACTCCAGCTGGAAGCTACTCAAACTTTAACTCTTGGAGTATCCAAGAAGGGAAAGGTAGTCAAAAACAAAAAGGAATGGTATTGTTTGGTATGTGGAAATCCATATTCCACTTCAACTGTAGGCTGGATTCAATGTATGGGTTGTAAGAGATGGGCTCATAAATCATGTTCAGCTGCAACCAATGGTGTGTATTATTGTGCGGAGTGCAATGATTAGGAGTGAATAGTGTTGACGATTGTGATCATAATTCAGGGATTAAGGTGCATCTAAGGTACATTAGTGAAAGATACCAATTAATGTAGTGCCTAACTATGAATCGTTCCTTGTTAATAACAATCACAATAAACTAATTATGACGAAGTGTGTCGCACAGTAGCTACACTTTTGTGTTCTGTAATTATTTCTTCATGTCTAGCCTAATTTTCTTTATGTGTTTCTCTTTGCGTCATTTTCTTTGTATTCCAGATATTGATATTACTATCATAATTATCTAATTGCTCAAAATATAGTGTATTTGCAACTGAATTTGAGTTGATGCCAAATTTATAATAATCTATGGTAGTGACTTGTGCTTGTGATAAACAGTTTATAATCTCATAACAAAACCTACGTTATAACTTTTATCACCTACAGGATGTCCCATCTTTGGAACTGCCTTGTCCCAACTTATGCGCACTATTTCTTAAGACGGGAGAATCACAAGCCTTTTTCTTTCTTTACAAAAATAATATTTATTAGTGTGGTAAGCCACTTGGACATTGCATTACTGGAGCAGAAGGACCATACATTTGAATGCATGTGTTGCCTTTCTTATTATTACATTTGTATCCTTTAAATAAATTCTTATTTGAAAAGTGTCCCATCTTGGGCAAGTCTCCCCTATTCTGCAAGACGATGTTAACGATACGTTGTTCCAAAACATGTAGTGTAAAGATCATATAATGATAACATAAAAATACTAATAAATTAAAATAGAAGCATGTATTAATAGAATAATATGTATTAGTATTAAACATAAAAATACTAATAAATTAAAATAGAAGTGAGCAAAATTAGCTTCATAATAACGTATACATACTTTATTCAAACACTAAATGGTATTCTCTTGACTTTTCTGTAAGCATGCATGGACAATATCTCCTTGAAATCTAACTTTCTGGCTTCATAATTTTCAATAGCTATTATGGCCAATGAATTACGTTTTTCCTAGGTCATTATTGAGCATAAATACGTCTTTATCAGCTTTAATTTACTAAAATTTTAATTTGACAGACATTCTTCCATAAATATAAAAAATAGAAAATTTATTTAAAATATATACGTTTGTTAGATACGACAATGTTTTGTGTTGTTGGCATTGTAATAGTTGCAGGATTCAGATTCGGTAACACCGGGAGGTAACACCTGGAAACCTCCCCCTCCGAGTACACGAGGTCCAGCAATGCCCTTCGAAACTTTTTGTAAAACAATGCCTTAAAATTGCATTGTAATGCATTTTAAAAAGATGTTTTCAGTTTAAACTAATATAGGATAGCCTAAATTTGAATTTTATTAAGATTTCTTTTTCCATTTTATTGGATGACCATTGAGCCCTCTCCTTGGCTATGTCTCTGATCGTCTCATATACAGTTGTTGTATGAGGTTAGTACAGAATTGAATGATCGAAAAGATATTTATTGTTATTGGAGCATTTCTTGGATGAAGTTTCTACGGTCTGTACCAAATTGTCATGCAGATAATAAGTAAGTAGTAGCAGATCTTGGTCAGTTTTCCAAAATAAAATGTCATCTCACAGAAGGATGGAGAGAGTTCCCGTTGAATAATCCTACATAATGACCACATATAGTGTAGTGGTTGCTACTTCATTCCTGAGTTGTATTGCAGAACTTCAAACATTAGACTTTGACGAGTATTGACGCTAGAAGATAGAACTTAGGGGGTGCTCACTACACGCTAGACCATTCCTAAAAAAGCATTCACCATGAGCACTATTGTTCGGAGTTGATGCACAAGCAAGCACTAACGAAGCATTATCAATTGCACTATAATTGATGATTGAAGTTAACTTTGGCAAAATTTTACAAAAGAAAAATTTCCAATGTATTTCTTATGGGAGTTCCGTGACACATATTGGCCATATTTACATTAATAGTGAAGCAATAACAAAATTATCACTGTTGTCTAAAAGCATAACGATGCACTATTGATTGCACTAGGTATCATCGTGGTTGCTGGGAGGGGCTAACGTGAATTTGTTCCCCCAAAGATTTTTTGTCCAAACAATTGAAGCACTAATGTTGGGAGTTCATACTCTAAGAAGCAGTAACGAAACAATAACAATTGCACTAGATTAATATTTGAATTCGGAGAGAATTTCAGCTAATGGAAAATTCCCCATGTATTTCTTATGCGAGTTTTGTGATATATAATTATATAATGATATATAATTATAATTATAATTGGCCATATCTACATTAAAAGTAAAACGTTAACGAAAATATTAGTGTTTTCTAGAAGCACTAACAATGCACTATCAATTGTAAAAGGTTTCATCGTTAGTGCATTATAGGGCCTAACGTGAAGTTAGCCCTCGAAGTGTTTCGGTTCTACCGTTCAAACTATTGAAGCAAAATGTTGAAAGTTGGCGCTCTAAGAAGTACTAACGATTGCACTAGAAGAAATCATTAGTGCTTTCGAATTTCACCAGAATTTGACCCAGTGAAAATATCCTCATGTATTTATGGGAGTTTCGTGACATATAATTGACAATATCTACACTAATATTATAGCACTAACGACACTATTAGGACCTTATGCAGAGTCGATCTGACGCATGACTAAAGAGTTCGACTAACATATGTTTTCTGCAGTTGTCAGCCCTTTCGAGTGACGCAAATCATAAGTCAAAACAACTATGCATAAGACCCTTAATGTTTTTCAGAAGCACTAACGATCTATCGATTGCACAAGAATTCATCGTTTGTGCTTTCCTGTGGAAAAGTTTTTGGCTCAACCCAGGGATGTAGCCATCAGGTTTGTGTATGGGGGGCGGCGTTGTTTTTGAGGGGCGGCGGCTACAATGTACAAAGCCAAGAAAAAATGCTGCTAGTGTTTTTGAGGCCTGAAAAAAAGGAAAATTTTGGTTTCCTTCTGGAAGACTAAAACACTATTTTAGCTTATTATTATTATTATTATTATTATTATTATTATTATTATTATTATTATTATTATTATTATTATTATTATTATTATTATTATTATCCATATATTTTATTCAAGATAGTTTTTATTATGCTTAATCAAGAACTACTGCCTGGGACCAAACGCTATATTTTTGTGCATAACTATAAAGGTAACCAAGAAAGTTCTGTCCCTTTTCGGGGAGGTCTGTGTTCAATTGGATCTCACACTGTGAGTTGAATGCGAGTGGGGATAAGGCGAACGTCAGTTGTTGGTGTGGGTACATCCAACATACTACCTGGTTGTGGCAATTCAGACACACCGTGAACTTGGTTAAAGACAGAGGGAACATGGGACATCCACAGAGCGTCATAAGAGCATGTATGCTGAACGAGTTCAAATGGAGGTCAAACGCCGCTGTAGCGAGACAGACGATATGCCAGGCCTTTGGTAAGGGTGTCGTGACGACACGGACATTGCAGCGATGGTTTAACAAGTTTAAGGACGGTGACGAAACACCCGAAAACACCACGTGCTAGAAGACCAACACATGTACAAAGAGGAGCTGGGACTGCAATTCAGTGGGTGGAGAAACCATTTGGCAGCACATCCATCAACTTGTGAAGAACTACAAGTTGGGTCGATAGGTCTCTCATATTTTGACTCCGGGCCAGAAGGCAACGCGGCAGTCGCCTGTGTTTATTTACTGTTTCGGAGCCATTTCTAGACAGGGCGTTGACATGTGATAAAAAGTGTGTCCTATACGAAGCTCCACGGCGCCGTCATCATTGGTTAGCATCCCATGAACCGATTTCAAAACAGCCGAAACCAGCACTGTACCAGAAGAAGGTACTTATGTATGTTTGGTGCATCGTGCATCGGGAACTGCTACCAGCTGGTCAGAGTATCAATGCAACTGTGTAGTGTCAGCAGTTGAGCTGTGCTCAACAAAAACTCAAAACTCTGAAGCCATCACTTCTGAATTGCAAGTGGGTTCTCGTTTACAGGACAACGCTAAGTCCCACGTAGCTAGGATGACTCAGGACACCATTTTCCGCATTGGATGGGAAACAATATTGCAACCACTATATTCCCCGGGTATTGCACCGTCCGATTATCACCTGTTCCATTCTTTGGGCAATCACCTTAGAGGACGCCAATTCAAATCCCTAGTAAAAGTCCAAAATGCACCTGATACTTTCTTAGTTTCACGGCCCACCAAGTTCTACCGCGATGGATTCCATGGCCTTCCAGAACGTTTTCAGAAGGTCGTCGATGCTGATGGGGACTATTTTTGATCTTCCAGGTTAGGTGACATATCGATGTTCGAAGGTGGTGGGTGAAAAAGCAAGAAAACTTTCCTTGTTACCTTTATATTTAAATTTAAGACCTTGTATACAGAACCTATCTACACAAGATTGATTTTCTTTGAAATTTCGCTTAATTTCTTTACGGTTTCCTGACAAAAATATTTATTTATTATTCGTGACTAAAAAAAAAAAACAATTGTTTTATTACACTGCGTGGAAATAAAAGAGAGAGCGAATGAAATCCAAATTGAATAAAAACATTGTTTCTCACCAAATTTTCCATCCTCTATATCTTTTAAAACACTTGTTAAAGCATATAAAATATAGTGTACTTACAAATCAGTTGAGTACCTATGGCTGTATTTGTATTACCTTCTTAAAACGTTTGTCTTCAAACTGTCAAATATAAATCGCAGTAAATTGTGTAATCTGCTGTCAGAAAAAAGGTATCCTAATTTTCGATCGGTATGGAAAAACAATATTTCTTCATACTATTTTACCATAAATTATTAATTGTCAATAAACTTTGTTACTTTTAAATGAATGAAGCGAGATAATTTTACTATGATGTTTTAAAAGCTGGTCATTTGGGAGGGGGGCAGGAAATCATTTGGGGGGCCAGGCCCCGATGGGCCCCCCCTTGGCTACACCCCTGGCTCTAGCATCCAAACTATTGAAGCGTTAATGTTGGGAGTTAGAATTTGACCCAATGAAAAATTGCCATGTATTTCTTGTGGAAGTTTCGTAATATATAATTGACTATATTTACACTAATAGTGTACTACTAACGAAACTATTAGTGTTTTCTAGAAGCACTAACGGTGAACTATAGATCACAGAAAGATTCACCGTTAGTGCTTTCTGGGGGAAAGTTTTTGGTTCTAATGTCCACAACTATTGAACCATTAAAGTTGGGACTTGGAGCTCTAATAAGCACTGACGATAGCACTAGAAGTGATCGAGAGTGCTTTAGAATTTGCCAAGAATTTGACCTCATGAAAAATTATCCATGTATTTCTTACGGGAATTTCGTGACATATAATTGACTATATCTACACTGATAGTGAAGCACTAACGAAATGATTAGTTTCTAGAAGCACTAACGATTGCACTAGAAGTGATCATTATTACTCCTATGGATGGCAACTTCACTGGGGTTATTCAAAGAACAGTGTTTCTGGCTAGCTAAAAGAATGTCCCTATTTACGATTTTGGCTTGACATTTCAATATCGTCACTTTAGTTCACTTGGGTGAGAGTACTAACGTTGTGCTTGTCGTACTAACCAGTACTAACGTAGTACTAACGATTAGTATATTTTTAATTTAATTATTAGTAAGTGGTGATTTAGACTTGACAAAACGCGTTTCCTCCAGATTATTTATTTATAAATGATTGTACTGCCGCATGAGTGCTGGGTAAGAGAAAATCTGATGAGTGAGACGCAGCTGGTACAACCTCGCCCCCAACTTTTTTTTCTTTTTTTTTTTTTTTTTTAAGAAACTGAGTGCATTAAGCTAATGCTGTTGTTCTTGAACATCGGGGCGAAGAAGCTTGCACCTGACTGTTTGTTTATCTAGTTCTGAATGCAAGTCTTGAAGGGGCTGAGAAGAAATATTCTGTATCATATTCTAGAACACAGATACACTTGATACTTGGAGTTAGTGGATAGTGTGCTTTCGAAGCTAGGGCATCGTGTTTATCTGGAGTTTTTGTGTACGTGTGTGTGCAAATTCCACATAATAGATCGGTGGCTAAAATCAGGTTCACTAAAACGCGGATTAAGCGAAACTAGTGACACTATAGAAGGAGAAAACAAGGAAACGGTGCGAGTTCAAAAGAAAAAAAATGTGATTAATATTTAGGGATGAGATTTACTGTAGTTGAGGCAAACGGTGTTCAAAAACTGCAGTGTGTTGTTTGTGGCGAAGTGTTATTGAATGAGTGAACCATCTAAACTGCAATGACATGTCGAAAGTAAACATTCTGAGCTGGTTAAGAAACCGGTTGAGTATCTTAGAAATAAGCTGACAGAACCCAGTGCTTACAAGGGACATCACCCAATTGTCCGGCTCCGATTTCAATGAAATTTTTCTAGCTGATAGAGGACATATATGTATTATTTGTGATGACAGAAATTTTTGCCATCGTGCATGTTTTCTATTTTTTATAATTTTTAAGAGTTGTGATGTTGTTATTAGAGATTACTGCAGAAGTCCCTTACTAACCTTTGTAAACGTAACGTTAATGAAAGAATAACCATGTAGATACATATAAGGCCTAGGGGGAAGTTGTATGGTAGGTATGACCTTGATGGCAGCCATCTTGAAATCCGCCATTTTGAATTAAGGTCAAGTTTTTTAAATGGGAATAGGGTAATATGATACATAATTTCGGGCTAGAATTTAATTAGAAAGACAATGGTGAAGCTAGTTTTGAGATACACCTATTTGGGGAAAAGTTACAGGCATTTAATTGTTCACTTACTACGTGCGAAAGTCCCTTACCTCCGCTTCTAACCCGCGTATTAATGATAATAAGTGAATAAACGCTTCGGTAATACATATTATGCCTAGAGGGAAGTAATACGGTAAGAGTATCCTTGATGGCAGCCATCTTGAAATCCGCCATTTTGAATTAAAGTGAAGTTTAAAAATGAAAACCATAGAATGTGACACCTCATTTTAATAGCAAATTTTCCCAAAAAGCCAATGATATGCTTATTTTTGTTCTATAATTAACCAGTGTGAATTTAGGACTGCTTCTAATGTGCACCAAACGTCCATTATTCGATCTTTCAAATTGGCAACACTCCTAACTTTCACCGCATGTTTTAAGATTCCAACTGGCACTCTGCAATTGTTGCCATGGTTCATGTTTTCTAAATTTATTACATTTTTTAAGAGTTGTGATTTGTCAGTTCATGAATAGTGTTGGGATAAGCATCCAGCAATCTTTCTGAATTTTGAAGGCTTGCAATGTAATTATTCATTTTAAACGAGAATACATGAAGAACCTATAGACCTATGTGACGTAAAGAAATACAAATGAAATTATAACAAATTGGTGTTATACGAACACCAAATTATCAGGAAATGTAGCCTACATGCTGCGCAATCGAAATACAATAAAATATTTTTAATAAATGCAACATTTAAGAAAAAGCAGCAATGCTAGAAAATATCAAAGAGGCATTATATGACTGTTCCCACAACATTGTTTTTGCCATGAACATAATATGAAAACAGGTAACTTCTTTATAAAGAGGTGTAACCTAATTGAGTGCCCGATCAATACTGATTATAAATTTTACAACCATGAACCATCGACAACAATCGCTAGAAAACGAATGACTTTTTTATCTGACTAGCTAAAAAATTGCCATAGAAAATAAATAAATAAATATACAATAAAGAAATAAATATAAAACAAAACAAAAGACTCTTGATTTTCACACAATCATATTTCGTTTTCCTTTTTCAAGTAAATTTTCATTTTATTTTTCGTCTCATCTACTACACAAGCTACGTCTTCGGTATTACCTGAATGCAAAGTTGGAGTTGTTTCGTTGTGCGATGATTCATGTCAGTAAACGAGTTTTTGAAGAGCAGGTATAGGAAATAAATAATTACATGGCAAGTCTTCAAAATTCAGAAAGATTGCTGGATGCTTATCCCAATACTATTCATGAACTGATAAATCACAACTCTTAAAAAAAAAAATGTAATAAATTAGAAAACACGAGCCATGGCAACAATTGCAGAGTGCCAGTTGGAATCTTAAAACATGCGGTGAAATTTAGGAGTGTTGCCAATTTGAAAGATCGAATAATGGACGTTTGGTGCACATTAGAGGATACCCTTACCGTATCATTTCCCTCTAGGCATAATATGTATTACCAAAGCGTTTATCCACTTATTATCATTAATACGCGGGTTAGAAGCGGAGGTAAGGGACTTTCGCACTAGTAAGTGAACAATTAAATGCCTGTAACTTTTCCCCAAATAGGTGTATCTCAAAACTAGCTTCACCATTGTCTTCCTAATTAAATTCTAGCCCGAAATTATGTATCACATTACCCTATTCCCATTTAAAAAACTTGACCTTAATTCAAAATGGCGGATTTCAAGATGGCTGCCATCAAGGTCATACCTACCATACAACTTCCTCCTAGGCCTTATATGTATCTACATGGTTATTCTTTCATTAACGCTACGTTTACAAAGGTTAGTAAGGGACTTCTGCAGTAATCTCTAATAACAACATCACAACTCTTAAAAATTATAAAAAATAGAAAACATGCACGATGGCAAAAATTTCTGTCATCACAAATAATACATATATGCCCTCTATCAGCTAGAAAAATTTCATTGAAATCGGAGCCGGACAATTGGGTGATGTCCCTTGTTAGAAGAAGATACTTAAACCCATTTATGCCCAGGTGGGTCGTTATCGACCCAAGAACTATTTACGATATTTCATCTTAAATAACGAAAAGGCAATGTTGGCTTCTTATGAAGTAGCTTTATTAATCGCGAAAGAAAGGACTATCACACACGATTGGAGAAGAGTTGGTTCTTCCAGCTGCCAAAGTGATGACACGCCTAATCTTTGGGGAAAATTTACCAAACGAGTTGTCTTCAATTTCATTATCTAAAAATACCATCAAAAGAAGGATCAAAGAAAGGGCTGGAAATGTACAGTACATGTTAATAGCACGAGTGATGGCCAGTGAATACTTCACTTTCCAATTGGACGAAAGTACGGACGTTTCTGATAAACAACATTTATTAGTGTTTGTCAGATATGAACACGACAGTGCCATACAAGAAGACCTTTTATTCTGTAAACCGCTTCCGCTTAACACAACAGCAAAAGCTATGTTCGAAATTCTTAATTCTTTTATGGTGGAGAATCACATACAATGGTCACCTATTGGCGTTAGCACAGACGATGCTCGAGCAATGACTGGCAAACATAAACTACTGAGAGTATGAATTCAATCGGTTGCTCCATTAGCGAAATGGATCCACTATAGTATCCACAGATTAGCACTAGCTTCACGTGAGATGCCATACAAAATGATATGTGTTCTTGACGATGTAGTGAAAATTGTGAATTATATCAAGTCTCGTCCTCTTAACTCTCAATTATTCAATGCACTGTGCAATGAAATGGGAAGTGAATAACAACATCTCTTGCTACATTCCGAAATTCGATTGTTATCTCGTGAAAGAGTCTTGACCCGTGTTTTCGGCCTCAGTGATGAATTGAGGTTATTTCTTTTAGATTGAAAATTTGAATAGAAGCTGCCGTCTGAACGATTTCACTTTTCTCTCAATTCTAGCATGCATGCCAGATATTTGCAGCTTTTTAAACTCCCTAAATAGAAGCCTTCAAGGCAAAAGTGTTACCATATTAAATGGTTCAAGACAAGATTGAAGCAACAATTAATAAACTAAATCTTTGGTCAAGCCGCCTAGACAAAATAGAATATGATCCTTTCTCCATCCTTAGCGATTTCTTGTCAACAACTGAAGATCTTCCTTCTGATGTTGTTATCAACATGAAACAACAAACCATGGCCTTCAAATCCATTGATTATTTCCCATTAAACAAAGAAAACCAAGTGTGGGTAAAGAATCCTTCTCTAGAAACGGGAAAAGAGTTTCCAAATAACGAAGAAGATCAGTTGTTGGAACTATCGTGTGACTCTGTTAAGAAAATGAAGTATTCATATTTCATACTGACTGATTACTGGTTGCATCCGTGATCAGTGTATCCCGAAATCTCGAAAAGGGCGCTACGATGCTTAAAGCCGTTTGCCACGACATACCTTTGTGAAACAACGTTTTCTGCTCTTTCTTATCTAAAGAATAAATACAAAATAGACTTGATGCTGAGGCTGACCTTCGCTTGAAAGTTTCTTCGTTTAATCCTAACATTTCTAAGCTGGTGACTAAAAGACAACACCAACCATCACATTGACTGAAGTTGGGTATCCCAGTAACTCATACACTTATTATCGTGTTAACCTGTTGAAGTTCATACATTTTTTTTTTTTTTTTTTTTTTTTTTTTACAAAATTACATTTTTCTATACCTGATGGGTAGGTTATTGTGGTTTAGTTTTGTTTACGTAGTGGATTTATTTATATATTTGCAACATCTTAATCAAAGTGTCCGGGCGCAGGTTTGAAACCTAGGACCACCCGATTACGGAGTAGGCATCATACTCTTCTAACATGATTATACAACTGCAACAAGGTGTTTCAAATCAACACCGACAACTGTTGAGATGTAATACCTGACACTAAGATAAGACAAAAATATAGACCAACCTGGATGCACAAATGCTTCCTTTCCGAGTTATAGTTTGCCGAAAACATGAAAAAATGAACCTAAAATCCCTAGCTCCAATACTATGGTACCTACCGTAGTCTGCTCAAGACTTCACTTAGAAACTAATATGTGCGCTTTCCAAAAATACATAGTTTACAGTCCTATGGTACTCACATAACATTTTTATAAAGGGAGTTTGGTTACGAGCATATGATTTGAAGTACTCACGAACTACCTCTATAAAAATTGATAAGGGTTCTGAAACATGAATATTTTAATAAGAGAGTGAAGTCTTGACCAGATTACGACAGTTTTGGAGCTATGCACCCTTAAATTTCTTTTTTTTTTTTTCATGTTTTCGGCAAACTATAGCTCCGAAAGGAAGTATTTCTGCACCCAGGTTGGTCTATACTTTTTGTCTTATTTTAGTGTCAGGTATCACATCTCAACCATTGTTGGTGTTGTTTTGAAACACCTTGTATATATATATTTTCTTTGCAGTTGTATAATCATGTTAGAGGAGTATGATGCCTACTCCGTAATCGTGTGGTCCTTGATTATGTTGTTGAAAATATATAAATAAATCCACTAACAAAACTGAACCACAATAACCTACCCATCAGGTATAGAAAAAAATATTTTTCTGAAAAAATAAATTGTATTAACTTCAACAAGTTAACATGATAATAAGTGTATGACTTACTGAGGTACCCAACTTCAGTCAATGTAATGGTTGATATTGTCTTTTAGTCACCAGCTTAGAAATGTCAGAATTGAACGAAGAAACTTTTATTGGGAAAAAAAGTTACTAACATTGTGAAAAATATAAACACTAATCGTATATATTGAAAGGAGTCCTTCGCATGTATTGTAGGCTCCAAAGGGGAACGCAGTGTGGAAAAGGTTGGGAAAGGCTACTCTATACCATTTCTTTATTCGTCAACGCAACAAATTATTTTATCCAATTTGTTACAGAAAGATCATATTTTCCAGAATAATAACTTTAACATTATGTAGGTGTTGTTTTTTTCTTTTTTTCCTTTCTATTTGCTTTTTTTTCTCTTTCCTTTTTCTTTTGATATAAAGAGAGACCTGTACTAACAGTTTTAGTTCTACCTGAAGAAACAAGGAAGTTTAATGTTGATATAAACATGGAGCAAAAGAATTCATTTTGAACTATATTTTGCAGTAATACTAGATCGGCAATATTATGCCTTTGTACTAAAGAATAAATAATAAAATTGGCTACCAGTGTGCTACAGTTTTGAAGTGAGGAGTAAATTACAGTTTGGTTGAATACCAAATACCTAAGAAACGTTACTGAACTTTCCCGATTTTGTTGGAATTAGATTTTTTGCTACGATTTCCAAATTACAAGAAGAAATTCAAGTTGGAATTTTCATACGGGTAATAACAAGTGTTGCGATATTACTGAAATTCTTCTAATTATGATTCCTAATAATTTAAATGCAACAAAAGTAGAGATGCAAAACAGCCGACTTTTTTGAATCGATGGCTTTTTCATATAAAAGGCCGGCTTTTTTCACATAAAAGGCCGGCTTTTTTGGGGAAAAAACGAGAATTTTGGAAATTTTGGCTTTTTTCATTTTCATGATTTTTCTATACCTTTATCATAAATAGATTTTTTTTATAATAAATAGCTTTCTTATAGTATATTCTATAGTTAGATAAGAATTCCATGACCTAAATGCGATATTCGCTTTGAAATTCACCATCAAGATGGATTGAGCACATGTTTTACGAATTAAAGCTAACATGAAGAATGTAGTATTTGCGGGCAATTTTAGAAGCTATTTAACTTTTGAGTTATCGACATTATTTTCTTCTCTATATCATTTTAGTTTGTCATCCGTGTTTCATTTCTAAGAGCTAAGTACTCTAGCTTCTAGCGCAAAAGTTAAACTTACGTTTTTCTATATATCCGTCAAACTGTACTTCCACATTTCTGTTCTACTGTAGCTGTGCAACGATTTAGCAATAATTTTCAGGATACAACACTGAATACTAATTTATACAAATAATCAGTAGCGGATTTAGAAAAGTACTTTAGGTGGAGTTTCTCTGATTGTTTCGTTTTCTAAAAAAAAGTCCTAATTTTATTTGGGAGGTGCTTGAAGTTTATGAGTACAGGCATAACTAATATTTCGTTTCGTTTATATGTTTAGGAATAATCTTCCGGATACAACCTTAAAAATAATTTTATACTGAGAATCAGTGGTGGATTTAGAAAAGTATTTTGGGAAGGGTTTTTCTTACTAATGTTTAGTTTTTCTAAACATTCGTAATTTTTATTTGACGGGAGCTTAAAGTTTATGAGTAAAGGTATAACTAATAGATATTTCGTTTGTTGCAGACATTCCGTAACTTTGGGGAAAAGGCTTGCCCGAAAGACCGCCCCCCTAACTTTCGGAAAACTGTCACTGCTGGTAATTAGTAATAATAACGATTTAAAAACAGTAAGAAAGGAAGTCGGCCAACTCACAGTACACGCACTGTTTCTACATTCACAGATGGAATGAAGAAAAGCTTTGTCAGAAAGGTCGAATGCTGGGTTGAATCCCGGACTTCCCGATAGAAGCGCAAAAGCTAACCACTCAGTCATGTTTGTTGTGCAGTTGTATTTAGCTTAACTTAAATATATTCCGTAGTCTTTTGGGGAGAGGGGAGTTCCGTAATGATGTGTTGAATCCCTCTTGTTAAAAATTCAGAAAACTTAAAGATTGGGTAAACCGTGATGGTGGTTATATAAAACTTAAGTGTAGAATTTCAAGAATATACAGAACCAAAAGCTCTAGATGTGCAGCCTTTAAGTGTATCATATAAATCTAAGTCTTTCTCTTATGTTTTATTTTAATTTTATTTTGCTTCAAAAAGAGAGTGTGGAATATTTTGAAGTAAAAATACTATATACAATTTTGCTAGCTATTTGTGTATTTATTTTATAAAAAAAGAAGTGTTTACTTTTAGGGTTGGCTGGTTTACACCAACTTTTTTTTTTAAAAAAAATAACTGGTTTAAACCAAAAAAAGAACGAAAAATGCGAATCGTGTGAACTTCATGGTGACGTTTCCACATATCAAACCACTTGGAATAGTTTTATTTCCCTTTCACCTTTTAATCAAGGAGTCCTATGTTCAATTCTCGGTCGAACCACAACCCTTCTTTCATGCGTAAAGCTTGATAACCTCGGTATTTCGTAAGGATTTTAAGCCTAAACATACGAAACGAAACCAAATTGTATATTTCTGCATGCCTGTTGTTGTTTGTTGCTTTGTTTTATAAAGAAGCGAAGATTGCTTAAATATATTGATAGAAATAGGCAAAATTTATCGATTGCCTACATAGCTTCAAACATTAGCTTGGATTGGACTTTCAATGATACCTACGTACTAAATTTGTAATTTAATACCTCAGTTTTAGCATACTGATTATGATACGTTGACCTTTAAATTTTACATGCAAAGCAATAACAGGATTTTCCCGTTATTGTCTTACATTTCTAGTAATGGCGGGATTTTCCCGATGGCTAGGGCGGGAGGTTCTCAAATTTAAGAAATTTACTGACCGGACTTCTTTAAGCTTATGCGACTTCTTCCAGCATAACCCCGCTCTTGCATAATAACACCAAGGCGAAACGAACTTATTTCTGTGAATATGTAATATAAATACATAAAGCAAAATATCTAAACAAAAAAACCTGGTTTAAACCAGAAAAGCCTGGTTTAAACATCCCCCCAAAAAGCGGGTTTTTGGCATTTTCAAAACAACCATGGTTCTTGCCAACTCTGCTTACTTTTGTATATAGGAGGTTAAAAAATTCTTATTATATACATTGGTTAATCCTTTGGAATTCGTAATGTAAATATGTTGAAGAAAAATTGTTTGAAATATCTTTTCGAAATTCATGGTTTATTTTCGAGGTTTTATATTATTATTAGCATCAGCCACTAATTAAATGGCATTTTGTGTTATAGAGAAGCGAAACAAAGTCTGCTTTATCAATTTAAAGCAGAATTTCGAAAAAAAAAATCCCAAGCAAAAAAGCGAAGCAGAAAAAAACGAGTTTTTTTTTTAAACAAAAAGCCGGTTTTCTTCCGAGCCTTTGCATCTCTAAACAAAAGTAACATCTTGGATGTGATTATTCAACGTTACTTTCGTTTAAAATGTATTAACTATATCTTTAACTGTATTAGATATTTCTATGGAAGAATCATTATGCTTATGATCATATTTAATAATATTTTTCTTTCTTCTGTACTGTATTAGGTTACATTTGTTTAGTTTTATTTTATTTTTTTTTTCACTAAACACCAGTTCGCAAAACTCTTATGTTGTGTTGTAAATCTATATAATCATACACGGATTTTGTCTTTCCGAATATTTCGAGAATTTTAGAGAACACTGATGTTTTACTATATCATTTTGAACCTACATTTCACACGTAAGCAGAGAGTATAACATTTAATACTCAGTGTTACAAAGTAATGACACTAATGACACTACAGTATCACAAATATTCAAGTCGTAAATGTTTCTTCAATAGTAATAGCCCAAAAGATACCGACGAGACAATGAATATCCTTAGTATCTTTGTGACTAATACGGTGATAGCGATATTGTTATAGTAAAAATTACACGAACTCACAGTAAAAGTTACACGGAATTTAAAATTTGAACTTTTATTAAAACGCCATATTTCGAAAAGCTACCGATCTCACTCGTGATAGTTATGATTAGCATACTCATTTTAAACGCAAAGGATCTGAGTTCGACTTCCGGTCGGGACCCATGTAGTTCGGATTCCACGCTACGCTGTAGCTTCTCTTTTTATACCGGCCTGTTGCTGATACTTCTATCAAATAACTTTGACATTAATTTTAACAAAAATCTGCCTTAACGTCATAGATTCATGTGATCATTCCAGGTATCCTGAATAAAATCAGTACAAATATTTTTGACCTGCAGATCACTCTGTGCTAGTGTGGCTGAAAAGCTCCAAGAATATGTTAGTGGTGATAGAGGACAATTCGAGCATGTAGGAAACTAATATGTTTGTTTCGTGTTGGGTGTGATGGTCACTGATACTTGGAACGTGAATTAAATTATATTTTGTGTTTTGTGTGTTGTGTCTGAAATATCTATACAACTAAATATGAAATTAATTTGGTCTCATAATAATTTGAAAATTAAAAGTGGATATTGTAATTCAGTAACAATATTGTAAATTAAAAGTAAGTTATGTAGAATATGAACTTTTCCTAATATCATTACATTTATAAGATTATACGCTAAAACTACTCAATTTCATTCCATTTGTCCTTCTATTTATAAAATTAATAAAACATTAAAGTATAGTGTACCGTATTTTTGTATGATTTTGTCAAATATAATTACACTATACTTATCAAATTTTAAGAGTTCTAAAAATACGCTTTGCATTAACTCATGGGTGTTATTTAGGAGATCAAAGAAGGGCAATTGCCCTTTTAAGTTTCACACTCACACACACATATATAATATTACTGAGATAAAATTTGTTGAAGAGATCGGATATAATGGTCAACTTGAATTCAAGAATTTTTTTTTAGGCTCGAGGCAACTATTGCCCTCACAATTATGTAACTATAGTTTTCCAGCTTCGTAGTTAATACAATAGAACAAAAGTTCCTAGAATTGATAAACATAATTCATGTCATGTTTCTTGCTATTATTTTTCTTTTCTTTTTTTCTTTTTTGCAATCATATTTCTTAAGTTTTGTTTTATTCCAGAGTTTCATAATTGAAACCTTTTATTATATATTAGAGATGGATAATATTATTATGAAGATAATATATGGAGAAACATGGTTGGAACTGAGTAGAGATGGATGTTAATTGTTATTTTTTTTATTATTTTTGTGTCTATATTAATATTATTTAACCAGAACAAAATGAATTATTTAATAACTATACGATTTTTGTTACAGTTTCAAGGTTTGTTTGTTATTTGTTTGCTATTTGAAGATATTGCTTTACAAATGATTGGTTTTAATTTATTGCAGAAAAATGATCAATCTATGAATAATTTATTACTACGATTGAAATATTTAGCAAATATAGGCATACATTTCTGTGCATTTCCATTTGTGCTTCACAATATGAAACATGAGTGATCTAGTATACTTTAGTGAATATATAGTTAACAAATGATTTGAAAGTGTACAGCACCAAAAGATCAGAGTGTAGATGAACTTCCTTTTCACTTTTCAAGAAATAACAAGGAAAACAAGAAGTTTACAGTTATATGAATGGTGCAAGTGTTTTCTTTAAATATTTAATGTGTCTAAACATTAGGTTAGATAATACACAGTGTATATATAAAAACTATAGGCACAAACGACCTTACCATTGCAGTACGTTCAATGTTCATGTATTGGGGATCTAACTGGAACTTTGTCCACGTCTCGAAGACTAGTGGATACGTACATTTATTCATCTATTTATCCTTTTATACCTGTCTGTCTCTCTCTCTCATATATATATATATATATATATATATATATATATATATATATATATATATACATATATATATAGGGCCGGATCCAAGATTTCTTGAGGGGGTGCATCAAAATACTACCACTGTATTTGATTTAAAAAAATTAAGTTCAAGTGCCTTTAGGCATCTGTGGTATGAATGAGGAATACTACTTCGTTCAGTGAACCCTTTTCTTCAACCTTCAGAAAATCGACCTAAACTGTTACTTTTGCGAAACTAAGTTTTCTTTTAAGCCTCAAACTGACACATGATAGCAGAAAGTTTCGGAAAATGTTGCTTTTTCACTGTTAGATTCTCATTTTAGATAGTGTATATTTACAGTGAATTGGGGTGCATGTTGTCCCGGTGCACCCCTCCTAAATCGCGCCCTCTCTCTCTCTCTCTCTCTCTCTTTCTCTAGTTAAAGAACAAAAATACAGAATCTTTCTTGAATAAGCAATACATGCATATAAATATTATTTCACCCTGTCTTTTGTTTACGGGGGGTGGGTTTTCATTACTAAAACTTACTATCTTCGTCCATTCCATTTTCGCGAAATCTCAATGAACTGTAGTACTTTTGTGTTTCTGGTCCACAGAATTGCTTGAACAATGCAAGTCTTCGGGAAATTGTCCTTTGTGCGAAATGGCCCTTTTTGTTGTATCTCTTGCAAAAAAAATGAAAAGAAAAAAAGAAAAGAAAGTAAAAATAAAAGAAAAGAAAAAGTGTTCTCCATTGCCAGAAGAATTCCTGTATACAGTCTATCACAATGAACAATTCAGGATTATTTTTCTTTTTGTGTGTGTTCAACGACCTCACGCCAGTCATTAGGTGTTTTATCTTTGGATCGGGTATTTATTATGACTAGAGTCCGGACTTTTATGTAATATCAACCCCCTAAATATATACATAAATATGTAACAAAAATTTATTAGAAATGTAAGAAATATGTAATATTATATAACAATATGTAATGTTACATATGTTACATATTTATGAAAACGTAATATTAACACGAGTATGAGTATACAATATTTAAAATAATTATGAAAATAAAAAGGAAAATCGACTACACTTTATCCTGCTTAATGTATGCCCGTGAAGTGAAATGCTTGAACAGCTGAGACAGCCATACGTCACTGACGTGACTGATTGCAGGATAATAAAAATCAGACGCAAATGAAGGAAGATGTGAATCGGCTAGAGAAAAACAGGAAAGCCTCGAGAAAAGCAATGCATACGGCATTTTTACGTCAGAAATCTCATGTGGTGTGGTGTGGTCCCGTTTCATATCTAGAGCCTTTTACACTAAATGCGCATCCGTCGCTACGAGCAAATCTTAAAATTAATTATATGCAATATACAATTTTAAATACTAAAAGCAACTTAAGACGAAATGTATTGTTTTATATATATTTATTTCATGCAGGGAAAAGCAGTCCTATATCGTTTAAACAGTACCAGCTGAACCAAGATTGAAGAATATTTCCATTAATGAACATTTTTAATTTGAAATAAAGTACTTACAAAAGATGTGCCTGCAGTTCAACTGTGTGTTGTTGCACAATGGGTTATAAGGTACATTTCCAAATGATCAGAAGTAAAATTTTGTTGGCGATCGGATAAAATATTCTTGTATGCAGAGATTGATTTCTCCACATCACATAAGGTAACAGGAGCGTATTTCAACAGGGGGATGTATCTGGGGGAAATATCTTCAGGGAGGGTTCTTGTTTCACCATTCAGAATCTCACACACTGCCAATAGGCTGTCGTAACCCGGGTTTCTTTGCAGCACTGCATTTACTTTCTTTCGCACTTTTTCTCCTACATCTCCACACACACCTTGCAGCAGTCTCTTTGCACACTCCATGATTTAAATGGATTCCGGAAGAGGTCGCCCACAGTCTCTAGCTTTTTAATGCTTGTAGATAGTCAAACAAAATGCTTTTTAATGCTTGTATCTATGTATGCGATATCACACGCTACTTTTGAGTCATTAAACAGTTTCTGAGCAATTCCAACTGACACAGCAGACTCCGATGGAAATGAATGAACAAGAGGCTTAATTTTTTGAATGTTCATTGTAAAAATGTACTGCCTGTATCCAAATGCCTCATCGCGTTAGCACATACTCCGGAGGAAGTGGCACGTCTGGCAGTTGATCTCTGTAAACTTTAACACATTGTCGCGCCGTAACAAACATTTTTAGTGGAAGCAACTAGTTGGTTTACTTCGCAAAAGTTGTCTCTCAACTCTTCAGCAATACGCTGAAGAGCATGGACCATACAGGTGAAATGAATTAAGTGAGGGTAGAAAACTGTAAGTGCTCTAGCCGCTTTTAACATGTACGCTGCACTGTGTGTATAGAGAACAAGGACTTTTTCTTCCTGAACTCCTACCGGCCACAACACTTTAAGACCATCGTTTACAAAGTGAGCAATCGTGGAATGATTCGTGCGTTCCAGCAATATATTCGCAATAAGATATGATTTAGATGGAGCATCATCACTTAATTTTCCAATCACCAAATTTGCTACATAACGTCCCAAAACTTCTGTTGTTTCGTCCACAGAAATTCAAATATATGAACTACCTATTTCTGCCCTAATGGTATCTATAGCTTCTCTATAACAAACTTCGAGATAACACTTTCGAAGAGTGGATTCGTCAGGAATTCGACGCCTGCAGTACTACTCCAGAAAAGCACGGTATTTTGGCACTTGAACTTTGTTCCAATGAATGTTCCCTGCTATCATTGTTTGGCACAACTGTTTGAAAAACTCACTCACTGAAGTATCTTGATGCATTTGTGTCAAGAGAACTTGTTTTCTTGCAGTTGGCAAATTTTTATTTCTTGAATGGAGTGCACTTCATGCATGTTGTTCTGAGATTTCATTGAACATCCATTTTTTTTTTTTTTTATCACACACTTGGCACAACACCACTTTACCGTCCATAGTAAACGCATCATCAATAGTTACCCACGACCGCAATTTCGCGGATAAAGTTGAGGCAACCGGAACCATTTCTAACTTCGGCGGTCAACACAGAACACGTGCGTTTTGCAACCGCAATACTAGAGTACTGTCCTCCTGTCATTCAGTTGAACAAGCAAAGTTCTTTGTTAACTTAGGTTACCTGCCATGATATTGCCATTGTCACTAGCTTCTTGAAACGAATTATTGTAGTAAATTACTGGAAGCACACTAGCATACAGTTTTAACTTGAATTGCATGATTTGTTTTCATCTTTCTTTCCCGTCCGATCTCCAATTGCAATCAAATATACTTCATTTTAGGAATTTCCTGCCCAGTAGTCTGTCATTCACATGATCTTTCTTCCTCCAGAGTTGAGAATAAAGGGCGCTGCTAATGTACCCCGGAGGAAGGATTTTTACTGTTTAGTTTTATATTTCTTTGGTTATTGGCGAAAATTCTGCGAAACATGGTTTGACAAATAACAAGAAAAGAAATAGATCTTTCTCTTTCGGTAAAGAAACGAAAAGATAGACATGACAAAATTAAATCTAGATGTAAGCCTTGCATAGTGGAAGAGTTTATTTATTTTTTTATTTTAAATTAAAATTTTAGTAAACGCAAAATTTTAAGACAGTTTTATGTAAAAAATATGTAAAAACCATAGAAATATGTAATATTGATCAAAATATGTAAAAATATGTAATTAAAACTTGAGTTGAAGCACCGTACAGGTGCGAATCACAAACATTTAAGGATTTGACGAACCTACATACGAAGGAAAAATATGTAATTACATACAAATCCGGACATTAATTATGACCATGCTTTTCTCACATTGTAAGTATGAATGGGATCTTACTGGAAATATAATCTCAATGTTCTGAAACCATTCCGTTGCGTAGACCAGAAAGTGAAAAAATCGGAATATTTTGTAGTTCTTATTCTGCCCTGAGCAGGAATCGCAGAATATGTGCAAGTCATTAAGAGTGTTTGATGCAACTTGCGTTCACTAATGCCACAACATGGAGCAAACTTAATCCGTACTTTATCATCAAACTTTATGCAATCATCTCCAGTCAAGTAACTCATACCTCGAGTCCTGTTTTATGCATCCGAAACTCGCCCATATGCTTTTCTTTTCTTCCCAGTAAGCGCAGCTTTCGGTGCACGCTGTTCATATGAACTAGAGGTGTCCATTGCAAAGCACAGTACTCGATGTTATACTCTAGCATAACAGGATCAACTGACAAAACAAAGATGTACTAGTGTTAAGCACTGATATTGTGTCATGATCACAAACACGAAAACACACAACAAAACGTTCAGACACAAAAACACAGTCTTTGCATTGAATCAGTGGGACTATGTAACTGAGGACTTTGATCGTTTTTCCAATGGACATGTGGATTTTGATCGTTTTTCCAAAGTACACGATCTTTTCAAAGTTAAATTCCAGGGATATTGGTCACATTTTCGAAATACAGAGTTTACTATATATAAGACCAATATTCGTTGTATAAAACGCTAATGACAATTCAAATATGCAAAAAATGGACTTAGATCGTTATTCCCGTGTTCCCTTCACACACACACACACACACATACATACATACATATATATATATGTATATATATATATATATATATAAAGGATCTTGCCCCTCCCAAGCAAAATTTGAAATGACGCCCTTGTTCATTTCAAATTCGATTTAGGTCATGTTTACTGCTTACAGGCATTCACATATCTGAAGACTTTGTTATAAATAAATTTTCGAGTTCTTATAAAACATAGCAATAAGTAACAGAAACAATTTCTTTATGTTTTGGAAGTGTAAAAATGTGGAACAAATACTTGAATCTTTGGTATTGATATATTCTTTGTCTTTTGTTGCACCCTATCTATGGTGGACGTAAATTAAATTATTGTTTTTATGAAAATTTTTAGGCTAAAATTACCTACCTCTCTAGCTTGACCAAATCAGAGTGCACTGGGCTACATACTAGTACATTGTTCTCATTATTTTCATAACAAGCCCGTATATTAGGGTAAGGAAGGTTACAAAAGTTAAGCTACAAAATGCAAGTCACAAAGACATTAAACTACGACGCTAAAATTTCTAATTCTTCTTTTTATTATAGTCTCACATATGAGTATGTAAAGCGGTTAACGAACTTTCTCTGTTTTAATATAAAACATTCATATTGACCTCGAGGTTCTTTAGTATAGAAAGTACGCCAGGGAATTTACATGTAGGCGGTCAGAGTTCCGCTGTCTCTATTATCTCTGCAGGTACTAAAAACCTAACTTAGTCACAAAGAGAGGACATACAAGAGTGAATTACCTTTGACAAACAGTTTGAGACTTCCAACTTCAAAGACCATTCTTGCCTAAGGTGAAGAAACTGACGTCACAGAGGAAAAATGTTAAGAGAAGGAAGAGTCTAGTTGTGTACAGAAAGTTGCTACCTCCAATAGAAATGCATCTCGCTTGGTTGTTTCTACTTTTCCGTAAGGTTACTCTTACACATAGCAGTTAGTTTTCATCAATTAAAGTAATTATCACAACTTCGCTAGTTTTACTATTTACTGTAGTTTTACTTACACGTTTGTCCTTAAGAAAAGATAACATTGTATTTCATTAATTAATCACTAAGAATTCAGTACAGGTTATGAATCAAAGTAATAGTAAACGTGCGCACTTTCTCTAAATTTCAAAGAAAATTCCAAAAGATATAATGATTTCACGAAGTATGAATATAACCATCAAACATCTTGAGTAATATGTTGAACATACTTCTTCTAAATCATCCGTGTAGAATAATGGTATGTATGTTAGAATTGTGTCAATGTGTAAAAAGGAAAATCACCTTTGTATGTGCAATGGAACAAAAAAAGATATGAAATCTGAGTTTTACGTCTCAAGCTTATGCCGGCTAGGCTAAAGGAGACGGTGAGGATGAGAAATGAACGATATGGTGGAATGAAGAAATCCGAAGAAACCAACAAAGTTCAGTGGAAAAAATCTGATATTAGTAAATCTTACCTAATTTTGGATAGGAATTTCGAGAATTTGTTGAAAGTAGTTAGCTAAAATATTAATAAAGATAGCAACAAGTTCTATAGTTGCAAGACAAGAAAATAAGTCTATAAATGTGTCACTAAGAGTAACTTTAAAAAGATATTTCATGAAATCGGACATATGTTACTTTAAAATGTTATTTTACGAAATTAATAGTAACACCAGATGACCTGCAGATTGCCAAATAATCAGATACGAAAAAGAGTGTAAAGGTAATAATCTATTGCTGGGATAACATTGGATACTATACTATTAATAATAAAATCATTAAACATAACATTATTGTGTACATGTATTAAGTTCATATAAATGTATTCGTTCTAT
This sequence comes from Thermobia domestica, assembly GCF_964235325.1. Lineage (NCBI taxonomy): Eukaryota > Metazoa > Arthropoda > Insecta > Zygentoma > Lepismatidae > Thermobia > Thermobia domestica. Next base: position 213,334,493 of record NC_137455.1, read on the forward strand.
CAGATTCAGCAAAAAATCTTCCAATGGTTTTGTTAAGAAATTTTAGTTTTAAAATATACAATTCAGGACCCAATTGCCACTTGAGAAGTTTCATGTTATTTCATTTCAAGAATTTCGTCATCAGTAAGATCAGGTAATACACCACGAATAACTACAGATAACATAGGAGGTCGCCGTGGTGGAACAAGAGTTTTGCGTGAACTCGGTTGCAAAGTAGATATTTTTGCTTTCGTCCCAAAAATTTCATACGTTGCCTTGTTACGAACATGCGTGGCGAAATTCGGGTTACTGGATTTCAAAATGATGCCACGGCGTGTCTTAACAATTTCACGAATCTCAGGACGAGGAGCATACTTGGTTAATTGCTGAAAAACAGCATGAACAGTGTCATACTTCGGATCATAGTCTGTTAGCAAAAAGTTGCACACAAAATCTGATTGATATTGCTGCTGTTGACTATCTTCAGAAGTGGATGAACAATCCATAGTATGGCTAGCAGCTGAACGTGTAGTCTGACTAACGTTAGGAATAAGTTGTTGCTTCTTTGGATCGATGGTTTGTTCGCCATCAGAGAGAGATCGAGAACGAATCCGATGTCCTTTAGTTATGCAGCCAGCGTAGGTAGACGGAGGAATAGTGTTATGGTCTGAACGAGATGTTCCCGTAACAATACGTGGCTGCGTTTTCTGGCGACCGTTAATCCCGATGTTGATAGGTAATGATCCTAAATCCTGACCGAGATTCGAAGTCCTGGTATCTTCGCCAAAGTCTGTCATCGTGATGGAAGAGCCAAGGGCCGAAACCCAAATGACGATGAATAAGATGAAAAAGATCTTAGACGAAGCTCAAGACACAAGCCACCCTCCGAAAGTGAAAACTTTCGCCTGACCCCTAAGTGTTGTAATTGTGCTATGCTCGCAAGTACGTATGCTATACTTGACCCTCGCTGGCACAGTAACTGACACAAGAGAGATTAGGTTTCTTTGTAAGGAATGAATAAAAGCGCTTGAGCTCCAACTTCTAAGTTTTGATTTCAAAGCTTTCATTTGTGATTTCACGTTTATAACAAATATTTTAAAGTATGTGTACTTTAAATAAATTACTTAAAGATATATTTTCCACAAAGTTTATGTTTTTAAATTATTATTCAAAGCCTTTGCATTTTAATAAGCCTTCTCCAAAATAAAAGCAAATGAATTGTGCTGCCATCTTTGGAGTTTTTAAAATTATACGTTTGTGGACGTTTATATGCTTGTGGCCAATCCTTTCGACGGTGAGATCTCGGAAACTACAGGCTCTAGAAAGATGACGTTTTCACTTATTGATTGCAAATTTTGCGTATATTGTCCAGTTCTAATTCAATATTTAAAAAAATACGTGGCCATTATTTCTTTATTACATTTCTACGGGTAAACTGGAAGTGTTGAAATTAAAAAAAAAACTGAAGCATCATATCCTATTCATTATACATTCCAACAGCATATAATCGTGTATAGAGGTTATATATCTCTCAGGCGTTTGTTTCATGGCCAAACTATAAAGAAAAACGAAGGATAGTCATTTCTCCAGTCTAAGTTGAATCTTTATTTTTTGGAGTGTTTTAACCAATGAACACTATATATCACTGACATTATAATTGACTGTAAGTGTAATGTATTAGCTTATTTTAAAATATATTAAACGATAATCCTGCCTGTTGTTCTGTATGGTTGCGAAATATGGTCGCTTACTCGGTAGGAGGAACATAGATCAAAAGTATTTGAGAACAAAATCCTGAGACGAATATTCGAACCCAAGAGAAACAGGAATAGTAAATGCCGAAAACTTCATAATGAGGAACTATATAATTTATACGGTTTACCCAAAATTATTAGGGTCATCAAATATAGGAGGTTCACGTGGGCAGGTCATGTAGCCAGGATGGAAGAAAGAATGAACGCTTTCAAAATCTTAACTGGAAGACCAGCCGGAAAACGACCATTAGGAAGACCTTAGTGCGGAAGGGAGGACAACATTAAGATGGATCTCGCAGAAATAGGAATACAAACTAGAAACTGGATCCAATTCGCTAAGGATAGAAGTCAGTGGAGAGCTTTTGTGAACGCGACATTGAACCTCTGTGTTAAATAGACCATACAGTGAGTTAGTTTATGTATTTGCTTATTACATACTGCATGCAAGAGAAAAGAAAACACTGATCATACATGAATTAAAAACTCCAATCGGAAGTAGGCTCAAATCTTACAAACGCTGCGAGATATTGAAAAAGTAATGGAAAAATATCTCCCCTTAACGATATCTCTTGCCGATTCTTATCAAGACGTCTTTCACTTTCTGCAAAGGAACGTGTAGAAATGTGAGGAATAACAAGGAGATTCATACTCATATATGAATGATGCGCTGTGTACAAAGCGTAGGCTCAGCTAGTAGCTTTCAAAAGTGAGAACAATTCTAAAAGCTCACACATTTTCCTTTGTTTGTTCTGAAAGTGCAAAATGCGAGAATCGCTAGAGTTGAATAGATTAAATTCGGACAGGACTTTTAACTGAAAATAAAGACACACATACTTCAGCATTTACGAAAATACTTATCCTAACGGAAAAATAGCACGGCAATCTACATAGTACTGAAAATCACTTTTATTATTGGGGAAGTGTAAAGATTCGCTGTAGTAGATTCCATTATCTGTCCAAAATTCCGTATGTAAATTCTTAAATAAAAAGAACGAAATATGGGTTTCGGCGATTTGGAAAATTTTAAGGGGGTAGCAATCTATTCAATACTATAATTTTATATAATTTATTCTTAAGATACCAAATGATATAATTAGGTTAAATTGAGTGTGTAGTATTCATTTTATAAAAACAAGGAAAAATATTTTTTTAAAAAATCCTTACCAGTGAAATAGGAATAGTTTCTATAATATTGTAATTTCTAATTATTTACTATGAATATGCCAAATGTGAAAATTATATCAAGTTACAGACTGATGATTCGTTATATAATCACTTAAGTAACAAAAATAAATGAATTTGTATTTCACCGTTTTCAAAAAAGTCTGATTCTACTGGGAGAAAAGAGAGCTATTACTATATATTAGAATTTTTCACTGTTTATTCAGAAAAAGGTTAATGCGAGATTCGTTATATGAAATCTTATTTAATTTAGAAAAAAAAAAAACATATACTTAATTTTTTTTTTAAAATTCAGCTTCTGAAAGGGAAGGGGAAAGTAACTTGCACTACTATATGAAAGAGTGAAAGTGACGTCTAGATCAGCTTAATAATGCAATTCATAGACTATCAGGCCATATTAATATATCTACTAACGAGAGATTTGAAAAAAAAAAACATAGGCGATGCTACTTGTGCCTGTGCACATCCAAAGAAAATAGTTTTATTTTTTCTTCCATTCTAATGAATTATAAACATCGTTGTATGATTCTTCAATTTATTGGAATAATTATCTAGTTTTCAACCTACTTAAAACCGAATAAAATGATCACAAGTTTCTGAAAGGTTGGGTGGCCTTTAGTTAATTTTGTGCATACTTATTTATACATAAAAAGGTTCTTCTTTAACTACTTTGCACACTTCCATTAAAAGTTCTGGCTGAACATAAGAGTGCATGAGAAATTCATGTAAGCGGGAAGAAATGTGTCACGCTAAGCTGACCGTAAAAACTGGCTTGTAAGCCAAGCAGTAGTGACCCCTTCCATTGCTTAACTAATCATTGTTTGACTAATATACATAACCGTCAATTCTTGTGCACATTAGAGGATTTCAAAGACGACAAGGATTACATGGAATAAAATAAAAGTCCTCGACATTCCTGTGGAAATAAGAAGCTGCAAGAGTGAGGGAATCCTGCCTAGAGAGAAAATATTTCTCATGCATAAGATGTGAGTACAATTGAGAGTATTAAACACGTAAAACGTAGTAAGTGGATAAGAATGTGAATAGAACCTTCATTAAACACAATAACTTACTAACTATCTCTATGGTCTGTGGAGTCCGGAGGTACGATGAACTTTCACAAAAGCTCTCCATTAGCTTCTATCCTTAGACAACTGAATCAAATTTCTACTTTGTATTCCTATTTTTGTGAGATCCATCTTAATATTCTCCTCCAATCTGTGCCTAGGTCTTTCGAATGGTGGTTTTCCGATTGGCCTTCCAGTTAAAATTTAAGTGTTCCTACTTTCGTCCATCCTATTACATGACCTGTCAACCTGATTTTCCTAGACTTGATGACTCTAACAATGTTTGGTAAACAGTATAAATTATGTAGTTTGTTATGATGTTTCCGCCATTCCCCATCCCAGTTACTTTTGGGACCGAATATTCATCTCAGATTTTTGTTCTCAAGTACTTACATTCTATGTTCCTCCCTCAGCGTAAGCGACCATGTTTCGCATCAATACAGAACAACAAGCATGATTATCGTTTTATAAATTTTAGCTTCAAATTTCTCGACAAAATTCAAGACGACAAAAGATTTTGAACTAAATAATAACAAGAATTTCCTGTTTTACTCGACATTTAATTGTTCGCGAATATGGTTTTCGTTGCTAATATTGATCCTAGATATATTGGTCTTAGGTATCCACTTTATTATATTATTATATTATATTATATTATATTAAAAGTATTATTGGAAATTTTAACGCATCCATATTTTGTCGTATTACGATCCCGACGAACTTCCATGTATTTAGTGTTATATGCATTTACTTCTAAACATGTCCCTAAAAGCGTTTAGTAAGACCTCTATATTTCTTTCCATTGTTCTCGTATAATTACGTATTAAATTTACATCATCAGCATAAGCCATAACCTTGTAAATGTCATTCAACTCTAGGCCCTGACTGCTGTCTTTGATTTTCCTTATAGCGTATTTCAGGACAAAGATGAATAATAATGGCAACAACGTATCTCCCTGTTTCAGGCCATTCTTGACGTGAAAGCTCGTGGACAAAACGTTTCCTACCCGGGCATTACTTTGGGATTCATTTAACATGTCTTAATTAATCTACTTCGGCATTCCAAAATTCTGTAAGAATGTTTTAAACTCCGCACCAAAAACCTTACGACAGATAACGCATTGGAGCTAGGTCACCCAACATACACCTTCTTATCCTATAATCGTGTCTTGTAAAGAGACCCTTTCTCACTCCTCATTTTTTTTCCCATACGAAAATGTGCTAACAACATGAGCGCAATTCTCGTTTCAAACTACACATCGATAAAATGAAACAACAAAACCGAGACGAAACATAAGCTGAGGTAGGGAGAAACTGAAACAAACACACAATGAAAAATTTAAACCAATGGATGTCTATTACACAGCGGTTTACAAATGAGGAAGAAAGAAGGAGAGAGAAAGAGAAGGGAAGGGAAGAAGAAAAGGAAAGGAGAAAACATAAAAAATGTGGAATTTTAACGTAGCAAGAAAAGAACTTAACATTATAAAGCTCCGTTTCCACAAATCCAACAGTAATATAGAAATAACGTCTGTCTTTATATACTTCTTTTTAGGACTATTCGAATATATAGACGATGCTTGAAACATTCATTAAGTCACTTTCAGAAAGGATTGCATACTCTATTTCGAGTAGAACTGCAGATCTCCGAGTGTCAAAAGTTTAACACACATGCTTTGTTTCCGCGTGATTCGGTTGCAAGTTCGGTACTGTTCAGTGGACGTAGTGATCCAAAATACATTTTAATAAACCCAGTAGGTAGCGTAGGTGAAATCTTCCATTCCAGACTACTAATCCAAACTGAACAAAAGAAAAGTTAAAAGAAACGAAAAGAAAAGAAAGAAAGAAAAAATTGCATGAGTGCTATTTTTACTGCTAATTTTTTATGAGAAATATCCTATATTAAAAATCCAAGCTGTATCATAATGAAAAGTTACAATTGTTCAAAAGGAAAACGGGATTTCCTTATAGATGTAGCAGACTTTGTATGTTTCAAATTTCATCGTTATAAAACACATGAATTATATGGAAGAAATAAATTTTGTGCCGAACTAGTATAAGTAAAGTTTGTTTTCAAATAACTAGAGAGATTGTCATTTTCTAGTGATTTCCGAAGATTCATCTGTTGCGAACATCCAGTATTGATTTTATCTTTTACGAATATAACGTTGTAATTCGCACAGGTGGAAATAATACGACAGAGTTTAAACAAATCATAGTGTCAGTGGAATGATGTTGGGTACTGTTTGTGTCTTACTGGACACAACAATCAATTGTGGACTATATGACCACTACATGTCCAGATTTTGAAAACAGCCGTTTATAACGATATTTTTGATTATGGTGTAAATGAATGAAACTGTGATACTTCGTAGTTGTCCTGAGAAAAATTTTCCAGGGCTTTCCAGGATTTTCCTTTGTCCCTGAAGATGAACATCGGAATGTTGTCCATGCTTAAATGATATTAGCCGCTACTCTCCCCATCTGTTTTTGGGGTTGCGAGATAGGACTTTTCAGGGTTTCATACAATTCCACCAAAATTCCAGAATATCCTTACCTTCTGCGATATCTACAATACATCACGCTTTCTATCAATTTCTCCGAATCCAGAGTACCTACCTTCAGCTGTTGTCAAACTTCCTAAATGGATAAACGTTCTGTCCATTGAGACTTTTTCTCAGGATCCAATATTAACAACATATTATGGCTTCAAGCACTTCCACCGAATTTTAGAAACTTCTACTGTTTTCAAATAGTGGCCTCGTATTAGCCAAACGGTCAGCAAAATATCACACTTTCAAGGAATTATACGAAATCCAGAATAACGTTACTTTCTGCTCAAAGGACGTCCGAATTACCTAAAGAGATTATTTATGTGTCTATATCTTTAGGAAGGATCAAACTTTCCAATTCAAGGAATTATACCGAAATCCAGAATAACGTTACTTTCTGCTCATTTAACCTTTACAGGACGAACGGCTCACGGGTTGAGCCAGCAGTTTAAACCTGCATCACTCCGCTCCGAATTAACCTAAAGAGATTATTTATGTGTCTATATCTTTAGGAAGGATCAAACTTTCCAATGGTGTGCATTTCCTCCACATCGGGAGTCCAGCAGCGGAAGGGTAGGGGGAGAAGTTGGATGTTTTAGGCCCCCTCCCGTCAGCATTTCGGGGAGGAGGGAGACTATCCCTCCAAAGGAGCTACAAGCATAAAAAGTGGTATCAATAAAAATAAATAAACACCCTAAGTAATGATATCCTTTGTATGGCCATTCTTGCGCACGACAAATAACAGTGTTGCCAATTCGAGAAAATGTATTTTTATTTCAATTTTTTGAATTTCATTTTCTTTTACGGATTGGGCACGAGGGGCACAAAAGTTACCTCGTCGGAATCTATTTCCCATAAGCCTTTCAACGAGGTATGACTTGTATCTCTGTGACGATTAGGGGCGTCAGGGCGGACGAAAACATTTCGAAAAATATACTCAGGGCGATTTTCATAGGACACACGTTTCGATTTTTTTCTGAATTGGTATTGAACTTTCGCCCTACATTTTTAGATGATCGTACTCAATGCCTAGCGTACACGTGAACATGTGCTTCCAGCGTACGACAAATAACAGCGTTGCCATAGTCCCATGAGCTTCGAAAAATGTATGTTTTTCCAATATTTTTGAATTTCTTCTTTTTTTCTTACGGGTTGAACACGGGGAACACAAAAGTAACCTTACTGAAATATGTGTTCCAACAGCTTTCGAACTAGATACGGTTTATATCTCTGACGATTAGGGGCGTCAGGGTAGACCAAAATATTTCAAAGAATATGTACGGGGTGAATCTCGTAGGAAACAAGTTAGGAATTTTTCTCTTACTTGGTATTGAACTTTCCCTCCCTTACTTTTTTAAATGTTTGTACCCAATGTCTGGGATACACATGAAAATATTTTTTCAGCGTACGGTGAATAATAGTGTTGCCATAATCCCACAAGCTTCGAAGAAAAAAGTATTTTCTTTTCAATTTTTCTTTTTAAATTCTTCTTGTTCTTCTTTTACGGGTTATGGATGGAGGAAACAAAAGCTATCTCGTTGCGATGTGTGTCTTATAAGCTTTCATGCGAGGTATGGCTTATATCCCTGTGCCAATTAGGGGTGTCAAGGGTGACCAAAGTATTTCGAAAAATATGTACGGGGCGATTCTCATAGGAAGCACATTCGGAATTTTTCTCACTTGGTACTGAACTTTCGCCCTTCACTTTTCTACATGATTGTATCCAATATCTCTATTTCGGTCTTATTGGAGGTATTTTTATTTTTATTAGGATCATTTTGTATTTTAACCTTCTAAATTGTTCGTCTGAATGTTCTGTATTACTGCTGGAAGTATTATTCATATCCTACATACGAACAAAAAATAAACCTTCGCATTGCGACTAATTTTCCAACCTAAGTAAAGCACACTGACAATTAGTTTGCAAATGTAGCAAATTCTTATATGACAACAAGAATCTTGATGTATTGTCCGTTTCTTTAGTAACAAGAGGAAATGAATCTTGCAAGACTATATTGCATTATAACAACTGACGTCTGTAATTTCAGCATACTATGAGAGAGAAAAAATAACATGAAACTCCTTTTACTCAACTTAACAAACTGACGTTATCGTCTAAATAATTTAAACTAGGCGTGATACGCTTCATTCCCGTATGTATGAGGCATCGGAATCAAACATGGCGTATCTAATTTAATGTAACTTGAATGGCATATAAAATTAGCAAGAGCTCCTAAATCGAAACATATGTGGTAAATGACTATAATCTAATTAATGTTGTCCGGAATCTTAATTTTACCCATAAATGGATAAAACCGGATGCTTCCACCGTAACGTGTGCTACAAATTTCTAACTGAAATGACTTAGTATCTTAGAAACTTTTTATACTTGGGGGCAGAGCGTAGCTTATCTGAAATATGTAACACAGTGTATTTAGACAACTCAAGGATGAATTTAACTTATCTATTTAGGATAATAAATGAAATAATCAATTTCTTTTGGATATTTTTTGACACCACACAAGATATCAGGACTCGAAATGGTTTAACTATAAACATCTACTAAATCGTAATGGCATAGAAACTTAACCATTGTGACTATCCAACATCGTAGCTAGATGTAATACACACAGGTAGTTCAGCTTTGATAATCTCCAATCGATGTCTTTTCACTATGTGATCTTAATTACAACTCCCCAATCTATTCTCTGTCCTCAACCAGCACAACCCCTTTCCGGGATTCAGGTGTTTCCTGGTTGTAGCATAGAGCTTAGCTCAGGTCTCCTTATGAAATGCCTTACTTTGTTATTTCCGTATAGGAAAACTTCCTTTAATTGTGGTGTGATGCCTACGTTATCTGTTTTTATTTTCCTAAACAGTTTGAATATCACTTCCTTCTTTTACGATAAACAAAATAAATTTACAAAATGCATGTGAGGATTTTGGGTACCTTACAATATTGTTTCCTGCATACAACAAGTAACAGTGTTGAGAGCTTCTGACAAATTTCCGTAAAGAAAAAAATCTAATTTTTACAACAATTTCGTCGTCTTTTTCTTCTACTGGTTTGTTACGAGGCACCAAAGTTAACTCGTTGAAATCTGCGTTGCATAACCTTTACAACGACGTATAGTTTATGTCCCTGCGAAAATTACAAGGGGTACTAGGGCCGCCAATGTAAAGGTCTACGTTCTCTAGAAAAAAAATCCCTATCCGTCCTGTAAAAAAGTAGCCCTTTAGTGACAACACGGCCAACGACGAATTGTTGTACAACATTGAGACTTTTTCTCAGGATCACAATATCTACAACATATCACAGTTTCATTCATTTTCATCGACATCGAGAATATCACTATCTTCGGCTGCTTTCAAAAAAGTGGCCCTGTAGTGGCGAAACGTTCAGTGATTGGTGGTTTCTCGCAAAAAACACAAAATCCGTATTTCCTACTCTCAAGTCATTTTTGCATCGGCAGAGGTTCGTTTCTTTAATATGGCCCTTTTAGTCAAGGGCCCACCTTTGCCCCCTTTAACCTATTTTCCGAAAGAAACAATTAAAAATACGTGTCGATTCATTTTCGGTCTACTATATATGTGCCAAGGCTGAAGACAACCGGGTGACAAGAAAGGCTTGTGAAGCTATTTCCTTTACACTTTCACTTTTTGGATTTGACGGGTTTTTGCCCCAAAGTCTTCAATTATTTGTAAATAACATACAATTGAAAGGTTTTCTATGACACAAGTAGTGCAGCGATTATTATATTTAATATATTGTGATGAAGTGTGTTTCAGTAGAGCACCTTCTAAAACATTATTTGTTGAGAATAAATATAAATGAGGGATAAACTTGACTAGGTTTTATTTATGTGGAAGAGTTCTCTGAGATGTAAGGAAATAATAAAGAAAGCAGATAGAAGCCTGAGTGTTAATTATTCGTAGGCTAGTGTGGGCACAAAAATTAAATAGTAACAACTTATACTTGTAAGTTGTAGCAGCTTATAACAAATGTCCGTACAAAATGTTGGAAAAGAATTAGCTCAAATGTGTAAGTCCACTTCGATTACATCAATTACCAGACTTATGAGAAAACAGTTTAATTTTAATTTACATCACATTACAACACTATATATATACATTACAACATTGATTTATCACAATTTATATTCTATTTTAACCCGGAACACGCCAAATTTTTGTCGTTTGATATGATGTCGCTTATAGTATTTCTTCGTGATGAGCAGTTATGAAAAATTTTCAAACTTTTATAAAAATGATTTTCAATGTCGTGGAAGGGGTGTGCGGAGGGAAGGGGTGTGACATATACAGGGTGTTAATAAACTATACTAATAAACTGTAAGAAGTTATTCCTCACATCAAAATAAGAGAAAAAGTTCGCATGGACTATGGTGTAGTATGAGAGCTAGAGCTGTAAAAAATTGCGAAGTAACAAAATTTCAACAGTCCTTATTTCGAATTCCAGAAACTATGGATGGTGGTTCTTATCAGCGTAAAGGTAGCCAGGCACACACAATTTAAAAGTGCATATTTAATCAATTGTCAATAGATGTACAGCATATTCCCTACAGGGTCTAATTCTCATATATGTTTTCAATAGAGTTTTCAGATATACCCTGATTTCCAGAAGGGTCCAAATTAGGCAGGAGGTAAACCGTGACAATAATGGACATCCAATGCTTCGTAGGGAAGACGGAAGTGTTAGGAACCGGCAACTCCATGCTTTCTTGTGTTCGAAATAACGTGTGATGATGTGTATTTCAACACGGTATATTTCACTTGTGCTTCACTTATAAGCGTGAAAGAAAACATCGCACCATGCATTTTCCCCAGTAAGAGAGGCCCTTCTGCTGACGATCCTTAACACTTCCGATATACCCCAAGGGATTGTTTGTTCACTGCTATCATAGATTATCGTTTGCCTACTTTGGACGAATCATAAAACGAGAACATATCTCAAAATTTGATTGATGGCATGTCTGGGAATTTTATCCTGCCGGGTATGCTCTGTACACTCATTGAACATTGATGAAATATACATTTTTGGATTGGGTATGCGTGACTTCCTAAACGTGGACAAGAACCACCATCCACAGTCTCTCGAATTCGAAATAGGGCCTCTCGAAATTTGACTTTTTAGCGATTTTGGACAGTCCTAGCTCTGAAACTATGCAATTCTCGCCATATGTCCATATGAACTTTTCCCCTTGTTTTGATGTGGGAAATCACCCCTTACAGATTGTATAGTTCAGTAGCAGTATAGTTGTATAGTTTGTATAGTTACGGCATAGTTCATTAACACCATGTATTAGAATTTGTAAATCAGATAAGATTTCTTCCCTTAGTTTGAAGCAATAAGAGTTTAATTTTCACTTCTGTTACTTACCAAAGCTACCTTTGAATACATGGTAGAGATAGGCATGTTTTCTACATAAATGAAGAATACGTTTTCGGAATAGCTGAAACAGGATTTTTTCCAATTCAGTGTCTGTGATAGGGCATAAAGCAATTTATGCAGAGTCCAACATTACATTCACGCCTTCTTCTAAAACATTGCAGCCACAAAACGATGTTATCCATCGTAGCAGATATACACACGTGCCTCTGCGCTATAGATTCAACCATTATACGCTGATATCTTGAGATTTATTTGTAGTGTCTTGACACATTTTAGTGCATACAGAAACACACACATATATATACATACAAACTGAGACATATACATATTGTCACGTACCCGCCAGGAAGGAAAAACGAAATTTTTTATCTTTAAGTGTTTAAAACAATTTAAGATATGAAATAACTAAAAACAACCTGTATGTAGTATGCAACCAGTATGCAACTGAATAAAACCTGACCCCGCATGCTAACACCCAACCTTTAGATAAACGACTGTCAAAGTGGTTTTTAATAACTAAAGAAAAGGAAAGATGAAAGGTAACTCCCCAATAAAAAAGCTGGGTAGGAGCAGCAGGGTCATCTCACTCTTATCGCCGCTCTTCTCAGCCGTTCACTCCACTGCAAAGCGATTGAGGATCAGACCTTCCTGGAGCATGGAACTGCAGACAATAATGTAAGTCATTTTTCATTTTTTTCCGATCTAGTAGCTGTGGATTGGCTAGCGAAATCGGTATCGGTATTCCTCGTGGATACTATCACAGGCATGCTGTCTCAATTCATAATTGAATTTTCACAGCACACCATTACAGATTTTTCTGCACTTGTTAAAGCCGCTACGCTCCGAGAACGCACTGACCATCTGGAGAAGAAACGCCTCGCACACCTTTCGCCTTCCCTAGCGTCCTCCCCACCTACGCCATCTTATACAGTCTTACCTTCTCCTAATAAGGAACTATTAAGCGATTTGGTTACTAAACCTGAAAACCTCCAACTCCAGGTTCACACTCACAATCATTCCCACCCCGAATCATCTCCCTCACCTGTAGTACCCTTTGCCCAACCTCCCACCGTGTCACGCCCTCCGCTTTCTACCTCCTCTACACCGAACCACAGTTGTGATTCTTCCTTAGACTCTAACTATCGTCGTGACTCCTCCCCTCACAATTCCTACCAGTCATGCGTTTGTAGATTTCCTCCTAAATCACATCATCACGCCCTATTCCTGCGCCGAGCATCTCTATGTTGACCGTCTAACAAACCACACCAGCGAAAAGACCAAGCAATTCCTGAAATCACTTGGCATGAAAGTAACGTACCTTCCCCCGAACCAACATAAAACCTGTGGCCATGCAGAAGTTCGTATTCAAAATCTACAGACTGCACTTAAATTTCTCACGAGGGACCAATATAAACATTGGCCATCTCACCTTGCAGCCGCCACTGTGTCCATCAACAACACTCCCCTCACGGCTTTGGGCGTTAGTCCATTCCAGATCCTTTACGGAGTCAAATACCGATTTATCGTGAACCAACAAACCCAAGCCCTTTCTTCCCACCCTGAGAATGCAGAAATCATAAACTCTCTCTTTGAACTCAGAAACTTAGTTGAATTCAAAAGACAGCTACTTTTCTCGAACCTCAAGGCTAAAAATGATTCTCGGCAACCAACAACGACCTTTCTTCCAGAATGCCAAGTAATGTTGAAAAATCTCTATAGGAAAAAGAACACATGATCCACGTATGCACAATAGTTTTTCGGCCTTTACACTATTTCGGACAAATTGTACGAAAACTCTTCTTTGATTTACATGAATGGGAAAAACATTCCCATTGCAAAAAAATATACTTAAATTATTCATACCTAACACTCAAACCAACGAGCAATTCGAAACTAAGTACCGGCGGTTTTTCCAGACATCTCACTCATCCTATCCTTTCACGCAAATATCTCCCGACTTCGTCTCCCGATCCTTGCAGTATTTTTTATTTCATCGCTCACTTCAGTGTTCCATTAACTACTACTCAACACGCTTGATGCTTTCGTCTTCCGCGCATTCTATTTTTTCCGCCTTTTACTTTCGTAAAAATAATTCATCATCAACTTTTTATCCCGTATCATACAGCTCCCGGTAGTCCTTTTTGTGTTAACCAAATATCACGGCAACACACAAGACGGCTTACTGTAATCATTTCGGCTAATAGGTATTGACCCGGGAATCATGTTTTAGTGCACTAGGTCCTTAATAAAGTTACAATTATGCCACGAACCAGGCATACAAATATACCAAAAACGTAACAATAACCTCTAAAATGTACATAGAGCGATAATATTTTCAAACTTTCTACGGTATTTATCCGCACCCGACTCCATGGTTTATATAGCATGTAAATCGTTCCTACTGAAATGTCACGATGACCACGATGACTGTTGTTGCGATCCTGGTGGGGGACTGTCACGTGCCCGTCAGGAAGGAGAAACGAAATTTCTTTTACCTTTAAGTGTTTAAAACAGTTTAAGATAGGAAATAACTAAAAACAATGGAAACCAGTATGCAACTGAATAAAACCTGATCCCGCATGCTAACACCCAACCTTTAGATAAATGACTATCAAAGTGTTTTTTAATAACTAAACAAAAGGAAAGATCAAAGATAAACTCCCAAATAAAAAAGCTGGGTGGGAGCAGCAGGGTCATCTCACTCTCATCGCCGCTCTTCTTAGCTTGTCACTCCACTGCAAAAAGATTGAGTATCAGACCTTCCTGGAACATGGAACTGGAGACAATAGTGTAAGTTATTTTCCCTTTTCCCCGATCTATGAGCTGTGGATTGGGTAGCAAAATGGGTATCCCGTGAGGGGATAATACATTCACTAAAATCCACTATACTATTTGTTGACTTTGTAACTATTACACCCAATAAATTAGATTTTTTTCAAACTGAATTACCTTTTCAATAGCCAAAGTTAACAATCAAGTTGCACTGAGAAAAATCCATTATCCGGACAGCGGTATATTGTACAAATACAAGGATTCCTTATGTTTACTAAGGAAATCTGTACGGAGCGTACTTTATCCATATACTACATAGGTACTGCCTTTTACCCGCTTAGATATTACATCATGTCGCTGCAGGATGTCTGACATCTAACAATCTTCCGTATTTTACATACGTATACGTATGTTAAATACTTCAGCTATATGTTAAATACGTCCATCTGTGTGTGAGATCCAGGCCGCCTATAGACACCTCTTTCTTTCGCCATGGCTGACGTCATTGAACTACCGTCTTTTGCTTGCGAAACGAGGTTGTTTACAAACGGAAAAGAAGAGAGGAAGGAAACAAATGCTTGGGTTAGTACACTAGTTAACTATTACTTTAGTTAAATATTCCATTAATTATATATTCTTTTAGTGTAACTTGCTTTAATATAGTACTAAGTAAGTAATGTAGTTTATGAATACAATTCTTACTATTGTAAAACTCGTTAATGATTGAGGACAATGGAATGGGTGAATCTGAATTTTGAGAAATCTTTGAATATTAATGTTTTGAAACATTTTACATTTCAAGGTAGCAAAATGAATGTTATGTGTTTATTCATTCCGTTTTATATGTGACGATTTATTACTTGGTGCTGATTTACTACAGGGCTACTTAATATAATTGCTAATAAACCGTTTTCAGCGCGAAAATTCCCTTGTGTAGTGAAGATTTAGATTTCTGGGCTTTAGGCATCAATGGCCTTGTTAGCCCGTCGCATATGAGGGATGACTTCCCTCGGTGATCACACTATCCGGGGAAAGGAAGGGAAGAATGGATTGGGGAAAAATGGGGCCGCGGTGGCTCAGTGGTAGAGCGTTCACCTCTGGTGCTTGGGGTCCCGGGTTCGATCCCAGCTCCCGCCAAGTGAACTTTGTGGTGGACAAACACCGTGTGCGTGGGTTTTCTCGGGGTTCTCCCGTTTCCTCCCACTTTCTTCATTCCACCATTTCATACATTACTCATCATCACCGTCTCCTTTAGCCTAACCGGCATAACCGTGGGACGTAAAACTCAAAGGTTTCATTTTCATTTTTGGATTTGGGAAGGAAGAAAACGGCCTGGGACCTATATGTTAGGTACCACTCCGGCATTTGCCTGCTGTGAATGAGGAAAAGCCAAGGAAACCTCATTCAGGATGGCTGGACTTAAAATCTTTTGATATTTTTTCGACCGAGTTCCCCCACCGGGATCGAACCCGGGACCGTTCGCACCGAAGGCGAGAGCGTTAGCGAATACGCTACGCGGGGCCACTAGTGTAGTTTAGAAAACTCATTTTTACTAGGATATTTGCAAGATTTTTTTTCTTTTAGTTTAACGCCCCATGATTGTACATCAATGTAAGAGAGAAGGTGACGATGAGATACATGATAATGGTGGAATCAAGAAAATGTAAGGAAACTGGAAAGTCTTAAGAATAACCACACCTACAGTGTTCACCAAAAGCCTATTTGTCGGGAGCAGGAATCGAACCAGGGACCTACCGCGTCAGAGGTAAGCGCTCTCAGAGCTTTCTTTTGTTTAAAGAACTTGTTTACAATGAAATATATATATATATATATATATATATATATATATATATATATATTACGAAGATATTCACATATTTTACAGCCTTACTGAAATTTAAAAAAAAAGTAGTCAGGGAGAGCTTACTTGTCAGGTTTTTATTTTTTAATTTAATTTATTTTTATTTATTTATTTTTGCTTTGTTATGTTCCCTAGTTAATTAATGTTTGGGTAACTGAAAATTAAAACCTTTTTAGTATTATTGTTATGTCATCACTTTGGAACCAAAACGTTAGATTTTTTTCTTGTGTTTTCATATAGGAAGTTGGTGAGTTTGTGCCTTAGCACTGGTTTGGTTTCTAGAACCTAATTGAAGGTAATGTTGAGTTGAGTCTTGGTGGGTTTGAGTTCGTGAAGTGTCAGGCATTGCTTGTGCCCCTGTCTTCTGTTTGTGATGTTTCCTGGCTTTGGGCTGTGACGTATTTATGTTGAGGAGTACCAACGCAGGCCGCGTGATATACAGGTAGCTACAACACAGCTTCAACAGTTACGAGTGCCAGGCCTTTGAATTTCAGCTTTCGTTACGGCGTGACTAATGCAGTATAGTGCTTGGTTGAAATTCTATGGGTGGTAAAAACGGTATGGTAAGAAATACAACGTAATTGTTATTAGTTTAATTAGTGTTTCTTCATAGTATTGTTTCACTATTTCTAGAAGGAATTAAGTATTAACGAAGTAATGAATAAGCAAAAGCACACATTGATTGACGTTTACTATTTCTCATACTCCATTGAGAATGTTTTGATCCTCAATTGCGCAAACATCCAGTGTGCGTTTATTTTCTTTCTTTTTTGGGGGGTTTACACTGCCTCACAGATGAGCTCCCTCGTGGCTAAGTGGTTAGTGAACACGCCTTTGGCGTGGGACACCCGGGTTCGATTCCCGGCCGGGGGCCGCGGTGGCTCAGTGGTAGAGCGTTCACCTCTGGTGCTTGGGGTCCCGGATTCGATCCTAGCCCCGCCAAGTGAACCTTGTGGTGGACAAACACCGTGTGCGTGGGTTTTCTCGGGGTTCTCCCATTTCCTCCCACTTACTTCATTCCACCATTTAATTCATTGCTCATCATCAGCGTCTCCCTTAGCCTAACCGGCATAACTGTGGGACGTAAAACTCAAAGGTTTCATTTCATTTTTTCTTAATCTCTTGCACCGACCGAGCGATCTCGATCAAATTTCCAACGTAGATGCGGTTCTGGCCTGGGAGTGTTTTTAGCTATTTACTTTGACAGTAGAACTTAGGGGAGGGGGAGGAGGGGGACAGAAAAAATAAATGACTTAATTTACTTTGAAGTGTAAAAGTGCGAGCGTTTTCTTCTCTCTCTCTCTCTCTCTCTCTCTCTCTCTGTGTCTCTCTCTCTCTCTCTTCACTTCTCCAGTCTCCTCTCACTTTTAGGGCCGCGGTGGCTCAGTGGTAGAGCGTTCACCTCTGGTGCTTGGGGTCACGGATTCGATCCTAGCCCCGCCAAGTGAACCTTGTGGTGGACAAACACCGTGTGCGTGGGTTTTCTCGGGGTTCTCCCATTTCCTCCCACTTACTTCATTCCACCATTTCATTCATTTCTCATAATCACCGTCTCCTTTAGCCTAACCGGCATAACCGTGGGACGTAAAACTCAAAGATTTCATTTCATTTTTTCCTCTCACTTTGATTTCATGATTTCGCACTCTGATGAAAAGTATTAAATACCGCCAAGAAAAGTACTAATATATAACCTCTCTTTTAGGCGCCCCTCCAACCACGCGCCCGGGACACGTGCTTTGCTTGCTCGCCCATAGCTGCGGCTCTGTGAGCTACATAAGTAACATACAATGCTTACGTAATACTTTGGGTCATAAGTACTATTAAGAAAGGAAGAATTGCATTTTTTTAACTTTGGGAAAGGAGCTACTATGGGATTAAAGATAAGGTAGGAAAGGCAACACATTCCAGTCTATGCTTTCACCCAGCAGACATATTGTTTGGAACCAAAAAAATGTGACTTTTGGAATCTTGTACTTAGGTTCACAGCGGAAGCGACGAAATAACTTGAATCATCCATTGTAGCTCTCCCCGCAGCCAGTTTCTAAAATGTTGGCAATAAGTTTGCGAAACGAGAGGTGACGACTCCAATTTTGGGTGAAAAGTCGCTATAAGAAATAATCGAGAAATTCATTGTCTATAAGCATTGTAAAAGTTGTAGATGTAAACTAAACAATATGTTCTACTCACTGGCGCAAATCCCGGGGGGGGGGATGACGGATACATGTCCCCTCCAATCTTGGAACTGAGGGGGACTTCTCCCAAATAATCCGATTTGAAATGTGTTTTTTGGGAGAAATTTGATGATTTTTGTCCGATTGCTACAAAGGAACGTGAGATGTCCCCCAGAATAAGCCTCAAATCTGCAGCCTCCTAACGCTAAAGACAACTCTGATCCTCCACAACATTGTTTTTCAACTTCATAAGTATTTTGGACATCGCCAAAAAAAGTATGGTAACGGTCTTACCCTCCCCTCCCCCCCCTTAATGTTGAAGACAGATTTGCGCCGCTGGTTCTATTCACATCTTTCTAAACAGGGCGCAACCAATCCTTTAATTCAGGGATCATTTCAGGTTGTTTCGGGTACTTTTGTTCATGTTGTGGTCAAAATAGTTCCGAAATAATTAACACTACAGTACTTACGTTAAGCAATTTTTTGTAAAAGAAAAAGTGCAGAATAATTAAAAGACCCCAGAGGACAAATATAACAAACACCTTCTTCGCCTTTTTTCACGCATCTATAGCTAATCTTGTTGCTATCGGTAATGATGTATTACGTGTGTCTCTCAACGGAAACTCTGCGAACTAAAGGACATCAAGTTTGTAGTTATTCTTCGTAAGAGGGCAAGGGTAACATAACAATGCAGGATTGTGGAGTAGTGAGTACGCTGTATTTCCAAACTCTTCATCACTTGCGCTGATTAAAACAAACAAACAGAAAAAAATAACGTAAAAACTTTTTTGAACTAATAATGCTTCTCTACAGATGAACATTTTGTTTGCAGCAAAAAGTCGCTAAATGTGTAAGTAGGTAAATCGTCATTTAAAAATCACCCAAAAAAGTCTCCAATCGGATTTTTTTTGTCGTTATCGTAGGGCGACCATACGTCCCGTTTTGACCGGGACAGTCCCGTTTTAGGGGCGTGTCGCGGCCGTCCCGTCAGTAGATGGAAAAAAGTAGTATTCGTCCCGTTTTATGTTAATGAAAGAAGTAAATAACAAACCCAGTACCTTTACTCCTTTTAAAAGTATTAATAATAACAAAGCGGCAAAAATTGAACTGAAAATCCCTATATTAAACATACTCTATAGTTCGCAGTACTGCTCGAAAGGCAGCAGAGGTTTTAGCAGTTGGTTGTGTGTTAAACAAACTTCAACGTGTCTTTCCTTTTTCATAAGTACCCGCTCTGTAACGAAGAGAGAGAGGGGGAACTCTGATATCAAGGCACTGATAAGAACAAAGGTAGATCTAAAAGTCTAGTGTTGCAAGAACCTGTCCCGTTTTTAACTGAAAATTTTATGGTCACCCTACGCTATCGTTGAGGTCGAATTCCCCTTATTTAGCGACTTTACCCAAAATTGGCAACATTGACCCCCACCGAACAACACCCCGTCATCTTGAGCCTAGCCAGCATAATAGTGGGACGTAAAACTTAAAGATTTCATTTCGAACAACACTCCCAGAAACCTACTGTTATACTATTCTCAAACCACCCTTTCGTACAGTTCTCACTATTCGAAAAAAAAATTTGTAAATAGCAGTGTTCATACATAAATATGGAACTCAATTTCCCTGAATTTTGCAGGTTTTCCAGGTATTAATTTTGCAATTTCCAGGTCTAGTGGAAGAAACTAATAGTACGAGAACACATAAATTTTAAGAATACTATATTTATATATTTGAGAATGGCCACCCTTCTCCCCAATGAACGATTGCAATTAAATATTGAGTCACAAGAAAATAAATAATTAAAATAAATAAAATTTAAGTTGAAAAATATTAAGTTGAGAAGCCTACTAAGGGAATTATATAATACTTTTGTTCCATACTTGAATACATTCAAAATATACAAAAAAATATTGGCTTGGGGAAGAAAAAAGGGCCCGCGAGATTTTAACTGATTCTTGTAGTACTCGACGACAGAAATAGATTACTGAAAGAATTTTCAAAATCGGCACAGGCAAACATGAAGAAAATCGCATTTTCAGGTACCGGTTCAAAATGAGAAGAAAAAAGGACCGCGAGATTTTAACTGATTCTTGTAATACTCGACGAGAGAAATCGATTAGTGAAGGAATGTTCAAAATCGGCACAGGCAAGCATGAAAAAAATCCCACTTTCATGTACCGGTTCAAAATGGGGAAGAAAAAAGGGCCCGCGAGATTTTAACTGATTCTTGTAGTACTCGACGACAGAAATAGATTACTGAAAGAATTTTCAAAATCGGCACAGGCAAACATGAAGAAAATCGCATTTTCAGGTACCGGTTCAAAATGGGAAGAAAAAAGGGCCCGCGAGATTTTAACTGATTCTTGTAGTACTCGTCGAGAGAAATCGACTAGTGAAGGAATTTTCAAAATCGGCGCTGGCAAGCATGAAGAAAATTGCATTTTCATGTACCGGTTCAAAATGGGAAGAAAAAAGGACCGCGAGATTTTAACTGATACTTGTAGTACTCGACGAGAGAAATCGATTAGTGAAGGAATGTTCAAAATCGGCGCAGGCAAGCATGAAGAAAATCGCATTTTCATGTACCGGTTCAAAATGGGGAAGAAAAAAGGGCCCGCGAGATTTTAACTGATTCTTGTAGTACTCGACGACAGAAATAGATTACTGAAAGAATTTTCAAAATCGGCACAGGCAAACATGAAGAAAATCGCATTTT
Source organism: Thermobia domestica (assembly GCF_964235325.1). Lineage (NCBI taxonomy): Eukaryota > Metazoa > Arthropoda > Insecta > Zygentoma > Lepismatidae > Thermobia > Thermobia domestica. Next base: position 213,355,954 of record NC_137455.1, read on the forward strand.
CAGGTACCGGTTCAAAATGAGAAGAAAAAAGGACCGCGAGATTTTAACTGATTCTTGTAGTACTCGACGAGAGAAATCGATTACTGAAAGAATTTTCAAAATCGGCACAGGCAAACATGAAGAAAATCGCATTTTCAGGTACCGGTTCAAAATGGGAAGAAAAAAGGGCCCGCGAGATTTTAACTGATTCTTGTAGTACTCGTCGAGAGAAATCGACTAGTGAAGGAATTTTCAAAATCGGCGCAGGCAAGCATGAAGAAAATTGCATTTTCATGTACCGGTTCAAAATGGGAAGAAAAAAGGACCGCGAGATTTTAACTGATTCTTGTAGTACTCGACGAGAGAAATCGATTAGTGAAGGAATGTTCAAAATCGGCGCAGGCAAGCATGAAAAAAATCGCATTTTCATGTACCGGTTCAAAATGGGGAAGAAAAAAGGGCCCGCGAGATTTTAACTGATTCTTGTAGTACTCGACGACAGAAATAGATTACTGAAAGAATTTTCAAAATCGGCACAGGCAAACATGAAGAAAATCGCATTTTCAGGTACCGGTTCAAAATGGGAAGAAAAAAGGACCGCGAGATTTTAACTGATTCTTGTAGTACTCGTCGAGAGAAATCGACTAGTGAAGGAATTTTCAAAATCGGCGCAGGCAAGCATGAAAAAAATCGCACTTTCATGTACCGGTTCAAAATGGGGAAGGAACAAGGTCCCGCGAGTTTGAACCGCTACGATGTATGTTCACGAATGTGCCCGTCTTCTCAAATTTAGTTAATTACTGTGACATTGAAACATGTGACACAGAGTCACATTGTGGATGACTCTGCAATCGGCAACCACTGCACATATACTCCTCCCGCCCCACAGTTTGATTATTTCGATCCATTCCTCACGTGCTAACGGCATGGTTCAACATCTTCAAGAAAGAGGTAAATGTAACGTTCAATTGGCAATAGCTTTCCACCAAATTAAGCTGCATGAAATCTGATTGCATATTTGACATACTGAGAAAATTCTAGCCCGTGGCCATATGTATCACATATCCCACCAGTTCATAAAAATTTTGAACACAAAATTACGGTCGTCCGTGTGACGTAATCCCAAAAGGCCTAATGTGTATCACCCACCTCACATTCAATTTAACCACATCCGTGTAGAATTTAGAAAGGAACTTCTTATGATGTATACAGGATGTCTCAAAAGTTCCCTAACATAGTGTAACTCTGTTATCAGAGTTACAACAAAATGTAAGAGGAAAAAAAATCTCGAAATATGACGTTTTCAATCTAAAGTGAACACTTTAAAAAAATCGGACGAGATGTTTGTGCTGTATACTCTTTATGCACCCAATTTTAAATGAAAATACAACGTTGCCATTTACCTGAACCCACAACATAAGTGAATGAAGTTACTGTTTGAAACGGAGGCTGGCCATCAACATGTTAGCGTAAAAGACAGTAACTTCACTCACTTATGTTGTGGGTCCAGGTAAATGGCAACGTTGCATTTTCATTTCACATTGGGCGCATAAAGAGTGTACAGCGCAAACGGGTCATCCGATTTTAAAAATTCCTTCACTTTAGATTGGACACATCATATTTGGAGATGCTTTCCCCTCCGACATTTTGTTATAACTCGGATAATAACAGAGTTACCCTATGTCAGGGGACTTTTGAGACACCCTGTATATCTTATTTAATATATGTTTGATGTCACTATATCTGTAGTATAATTTAGTTTGTTTAAATTTACAATTTAATAAGTAGATTCGGATTTACATGCGTAGGATTTTGTATGCATCTAACTAATGAATTCTTTTATATTCATACTTAACTTAGTGACTTGGCTTTGGACTGCAACTGATTATTGTAACCCATTATTGCTTGAGAAGAAACAAGATATCCGAATCTTCATTTGGAGAAATCAAAGGTCTATTGGAAAGCTGGGAATTACAACCATTAATTTCTACATTTCAAGGTGCGTAAATTATATATTCTGTGTTTATTATTACTAATATTGGGTTTAGAATCAATCAAGCATTTCATGATATTTTAGAGGGATCAAGATGGGTGCCGGATAGATAATTATTTGAGCGTCAGGCTCTTATTTCTTTTCAATTTAATATTTAATCAATGATTATTTTTCTCCCTCATTATTCCACCAAATCGTATTCCAAGATCATAAATTTTCATTACTCATTTGTGACCGTCAGCCTACATAACATATTCGTAGGACGTAAAACAAAGATTTCGTTATTATTGTTTCTATCTCTTTTCTCCATAGCTGTGAAAAATAATGCCTTCAACATCATAAATTTGTATGCCACTTGCCTGCTTTCGCCTTCAGTCGTCTTACTCTTCGGACATCACGAAGCAAAGCAGGTACTTTGCAGTTTTCATAGTTTTGAAAGGATGTGACATAACATAATGATGTTGGTGTTGCGATGTTCAGTACCGTAGATAATTAAACAATGCTAGTAAACAAATCGAGTAGCAATTGTAATTTTTTAGCTTACATGCCTTTCAGACCGGCCATTTTTTTTTTTTTTTTTACAACATATTGTTATTTCTACTCTATATGAAATATATTCTGAGGTTGTGTTTTGGGGGACGTGGTAGCTCAGTTGTGGAGCGTTCACCTCTCCTGCGTGAAGTTCCTGGATCGATCCCAGCACGTGCTAAATGGGCTTTGTGTTGGAGAAACACTGTGTGTGATTTTTCTCGGGGTTTTCCCGTTTTCTCACACATTTTCATTCTACTATTCCATTCATTCTCATCATCATCGTCTCCTTGAGCATATCCGGCATAATCGTGGAACGTAAAACTCAAAAATTTCATTTCATTTCATTTCATATAAACTTTGTTGCAAAGTAACCTGATAGCTGAAAATACTTTGCACACATACAAAAAAGTATTTTCAGCATACGAACATAATGTTTCTGTGCAGTGTTTTCTCTCTTCTATTGATACATTTCACTTCCTACACAAAACTGCATGCAGTCTACAAATATTGAGGTTGGACTTACGGTACCGGTGTCAGTACTTAGTACGAATTATTGATATTTGTAAAGAAAATTATGTATTTTCTGGTACCGACATAGGAACCACGTTCTGATAGTTTAGTATGTCCCACAAAAATGGCAACTCAAGAACAGCAAAAATCTTCGAGATCTGATTTGCCTTGGTTGCTCTTTATATCCAAGAATATCATCCCAACCGTAATCAGTGGAAGATTTACGGGATTTGAGGCTTTCAGGCTGAAGCTCACCCAAATTACAGGATTTCTTTTTTACAAAATTCTGATGTTAGTCATTCCTATGCGTCTACGCTTCAAGCCCTTCAAAAAGTCTAGTCGTTTCTAAATAAAGGAAGTCTTTCTGTGTGAAGTCACTCTCAAACTATTTTTCTGAATCCGCCGCTTTTCGTAATTTATTTTCCAACAAGAAATCCATCCCGACATTTACCTGAATAGGAAATTTTCCTAAAGTTAGATGGCAGGAGGTACCCGTAGTAATAATTTCCTATCTGAGGGGTTACGTTTGATCGGTGCAAAGTAGCCCCGATTAGAGGCTGAAACAACCTTCTCCCAGTTTTATTTTTCTATGACTTTAAAACGTTTCACACTTCAATTTCAACTATTGTCTCAAAGTCCCATTATACACAGAGTATTCTACGAAACTGACTTGACTTTGACGAAAATTCTTGTAGGTGATATCTTTCAAATTTTGTCGGCCTTTACAGTGACTGCTTTCCATACCTCTACAACAACAAACCCTTCAGGTAATTAGAACTGATGTTAACCGCCAACCAAATAGTCAATGTTCTATCTTACGGTGACAGTTGAAACTTTCTCTTTACAGTCCATCATTTTACCGACAGAGGACTGTGAAACTTTTGCCGTATTTTGTGCAAAGTTAATCCTGAAGTGCAAAATAATCCCGTCTTATGGTACTTACAGAATATTAGTCAGTAATTTTCACATTAATTTTAAAGGTGACAACAGTTGGAGCCTAGGGCTGTGTGATATTTAAATCGAACGGTTGATATTTTCAAATATCAAAACATCGATATCGAAATTTTTGATCGATATATCCATATTCTTTTCTCTCTTTCGTATTTCTATATTTTCGATTTTTGATATTGTTTATATTTCGATATTGCTGTATTTTTCAATATTTCGAACAAGTTTCGATAGTTTGTCGATATCGATTATCTATATTTAAATTCGGATATCGCAAAGACCTATCGAACCCTTCGGAAATGAAGTTTTTGGCTATGGACCTGATTAGGGATGCACACGAGACAAGACGAGACATAATTTTTGTTACGAAATTCGAGACGAGACAGAGCTCTTCCAATAGAAACGGATCCAGTTTTCGAGACGATACATAACTTTCGCGGCACCTTTTCGAGAGGAAACAATCTCAAATCTTTTCTCTTGCGCATCCCTAGACTTGATCACGAGTTCTCAAAAAAAAAAAAAAAAAATTGTTAATGAGAAATAACATCTAAATACAATATCGGTAGCTAAAACATTTTTGTTTTCATTCTTCAGTAATGCATTGTTATTAATCTCAGTATTTTATAGTGTATTCTTAAGCTTAAGGTGATGTATAATTAAATTTTGAATTCAGTTAACTTATTTTGTTTCTTAGATTGTTTTCAAAATGTATGTACAAACGTTTATTTTCATTTTTGAGTGTTTAAAGTGACGTATAGTTATTAAACATAGTATTTAATATTGTACTCTTAACGTGAAAGTGATATACAGTTAACTTTAGAATTCAGTTAACATTTTTCTTTCTGAAATTGCTTTAAAAAGTATGTAAAAACGTTTTTTTCTTTTCTTTCTTGAGTGCTAAAAGTGATGAAAAGTTATTAAGCTTACTACTTTATATTGTATTCTTAACCCTAAACTGATACACAGTGCGTTTTTGAATAAATTATGTCAAGTTATTTGAGTGACGAACACTGATAGAAAATCCTGACTATTACTGGAACATTTTGATTTTAAGGTGAGGACTACTGGTGCAAGGATTTTAAAATATTGTTTTTCCTTCTACTCCTTTTTGAATTCTGACTACATGGTCATTATAGGAAGGATCAGTGAGTCTTTCCAACTACGGTATAGCTCCGACAGATTCACAATGCTCAGAGAAAATACAAAATAGTATGTTTTCAACCTTAAAGTGAGAACCACTGGCGTTTTTACCCTGCTATGCAAAAGTAAGTGAGTACTCCAATGGGGTTCCAATGCGGTCCCTAATTTCTGCATTTTAGATATATGGAAATACATGTCTCTAAAATGTAAAGAACTGATTTTTTTTTTTTTTAACTGAAAACTGCAATTCGGTAAGCCTTATGGATACCGAGATATGGGAAAATAAAGAGAGATACTATAGGTATGTGGGTCTTGCATACTTGACGCTACAATTCGGAAAATGAATTAAAATATGACTAACGGCCATCAAGATGATGCCAAATAAAGGGGGACCAACACAGTTAAGGGGTTTTCGTGTTAGATTTCGCTAAAATTTCCGAAATCGTTCATGGACAGTTAATAAACACCAGTAGCAATTTCATCTTAAAGTAATTAGATATATTCATGGGGTGTTAGAACATCATGGAGTCTACCAATATTAAATTTTAGAAACTTTTGAAAATATAATGTGACATTTGTAAACAGTATTTGAAATATGTGTTTACCCAAAACTTCCAGCTAGTACATCTAACATCTGGAGAAACACTGTGAAATAAAAGTGTATGAGATCTTGAAATTTCGGAAACAATTATTGGTCGCAACAAAATTAAATAAGATGGTACTTCTATGGGTTAAATGAGTACCTCAGTACAATTTCGATCGAAAGATTAGTTCAGTCCTAGGTTTTCTTCAGGCAATTCCAAGGGTTCATCGAGCTGTACAAAAGAATGAAAATTCGCTGTCAATATCTAAGATAGTAACCAAGATAAAAGGAATTATATATTTTATGGCGTAAAAATAGAGATCTTTATATATTTGTACTTTTGGGTCTTTCCTATAAGAAAAAAATCAGAAAACTACTGTATATACCTTAATAGACAATTCAATGGGCGGGGACACAGTAGCTTAGTGGTAGGGTGTTTAACTAATCTTTTTTTTTTGCAGAAACTATTGGAGTATTCACTTAACCCATAGAGATACGATCATACTTAACTCCCTATTTAATTTTAAATTAAATAAAAGGAAATATTTCAGTGTAGCGACCCACGATTATGAATTTCAGTCTCAGGGAGATTTTGATTAAAGCAAGTGAATGTTGTTGGCAGAATTGATGGAATGCAAAGGTGGGAGGAAAAGAGAACCCCGAGAAAACCCACGAATACGATGTCCACTACAAACTGACTTGGCCGCGGATAGAACCAAGAACCCAATACACCAGAGGTAAGCACTCTACCACTAAGCCACTGTGCCCCCGCCAATTTAATTGTCTATTAAGGTATATACGGTTGTTTTCTAAAATTTCTTCTTCTTACAGCAAAGACTCAAAAGTACAAATCCATGTGGGTCTCTATTTTTACGACGTCATAAAATACACAATTCCTTATATCTCGTTTGCTATATTAGATAGACAAAAAATGTTCACTTTATTTCAGAGCCCGATGAACGCTTGGAATTGTCCAAAGAAAATTTAGAGCTGAATTAATCTTTCGATCGAAATTGTACTGAGGTGTGTCACTTTTTATTTCATCATATTTCGGTAACTGTTAGGCGTACCGACTTGCGGTTTCGGTAAACACACACCTCTAAGGTTCTTTAAAACGTTATTAAAACATATTTTAGAATGTTTAGAAATGAGAGTTCTGCGAATATTATGGTACCCGAAAACCCCCATCAGGGCGTGTGTGTAGTGTATTTAATTGAAACTACTTTTGAGGTGGTTGTAAGCTCTCGTAATTACGTTTCCGAAACTGCCCATCTAGTACGCAAACCCCACATTTCTATGGTGTCGTTCTTTATTTTCCCATATCTCGATATCCATAAGGCTTACCGAGTTGAGGTTTTCGGTAAACAGATATCAGTTCCTTACATTTTAGAGACATACATTTCCATATATCTAAAAAATACAGACATTAGGTACCCCATGGTACCCCGAACACCATTGGGGTACCCACTTACTTTTGAATGGTAATACATTTTGAGTTGTTGTTCAGCATCAATAAACACCTCATATTTTTTCTACGTGCAACCCAAAAGTCCATACCTGACCGAACAGATTTTTTCCATTTAATCTCAAAAAGGTTAAGATATTTTGTATTGTTAAGTACACCCAAATTAAACACACTGAATATAACATTTTAAATATTTTCTGATTTTTGTTGCAGGTATTTCGTGCTTCAAACCAGGATTCTGCTTGAAAGACAGTCAAAAGAAGCAGTGTAGGTTGTGGCTAAAAGTACGTCCTTTCTGAAGACAGACCCAGTTGTACTTACATTATTTTGTACGAATATATAACCCTAATAAAGATACTGTACTACAAATTATTTCTTTCTTCCATAAAATATAATAAAATATTATCTCTGTTTAAAGAAAATGATTGTTAATGTTAAGTCATTTTAATTCTTTTTCTCTGTAATAAGAACATTATCCCTCGCAATATTTTTTATCTTTGTGCTATTGCGATTGGATGAAGTAAAATTCTATACGAAGCACTATTATTTCAGACATGCATTAATAACTAATGTATTGTTCTGTATGTAAGACAATGTGTATACTGAACATGTCTAGCGAAGGTGTTGTTTTAATACAGAATCTATAACTCAGCTTTTCAGTAGTCAACTTTATTGGGAATCCGAAGAAAGAAGTTAAAAAAAAAAAAAAAAAAAAGTTGGACTTGTGTGTGTTCGTGTTGTGTGTGTGTTCGAATTCTGGACTAATCCAAATTATCCAGAGAAATCATTATATATTTCTTTGTTGCTATTTCAGATGTATCCTTTATCCAAGTCGTATGAAACGGAGACTTCATACATCGCTATACTTTCTATGAACTATGTTCCGTATTTACTTAATCACTTTGTAACTTTCTCTAGTGTTGACAAGACCGCAGGTGTCAATCGAATAGTTTAGTGTTTCACTCATGTCACCTTGTGACTAAGGTACGTCCTGTCGGTATATATATGGTATTGGGTTCAATTAGCGATAAAATACATTTTTAGCGTTAAACAAATGCAAAAATCTACACGAAATGAGATACCGTGATCTCTGACTTACGGATAACACCAAGCAACTAATGGTACTGAGTGTGATTGAGTTTACTAATTACTATTTGGCTAAAATCAGTGTTCCTTTATCTATAGTTCTTTTCGTGCTTTGAATTGCAAAGTTTGAAATAACCGTTTTAAATTGTGTATATATATCTTCCGAGTAATTCTGAGAATCATTGCTCTTTCTTTAAGCAATGTATGAGACTGTTAAATTGCTCGTTGCTTAAAATGTTGCACTAAGAAGGATGCATCCAGGAAAGTCCAAATTTGCAGAACGTCTATAGCAGGGAAGAATAAATATGTTTAGTCGATGGCTGCACAACGCCTCCGCTGTCACCACGTTGTCACACAGCGAATACAGCGAACGTTTAAGAGTATTCTGCACTTACTATTAGGTATCGGCCTGGGAACTTTGGCGCATCTACCCAGTCTCCTTCTTGATGTTGCATTTTTAATAGCGAGTACTGAGTAGGAATCATCTTGTAAGCGAATACGTTTTCGGCTGACACTACACTTTTAATTATTGCGACATTAAAAAAAAAAAAAAAAAAAGAAAAGACATAACTTACCTGTTAATTAAAATGTACAGAGAAGTTATTTCTGGAAAATTCTATTCAGGCCTCTTGTGGTAACAACTGCACTTTAGAAGAAGATACTATTAAGGAAAGGAATGAGGTAAACTAATCTTTATATCGTACAAGCAATGGATGGTAACAGCTTAATAAATGATTGTACGTAAATCTTGTTTGAGTTTGAATATAGGATTGTATAAGGCTGTGCATTTTGCATTATTATTGAAGTGCTGCAACTAACTAACTGCAAACCATATGATAAATTCTTACAGTAATATTGATTTACTCTGTATGGAAACGAAAATAGTTTAATATATGGTTAACCTCCTTTGTGCCCATAATTTTAAAATTAACGCTTGTGTCACTTTTCAACACTTGGCTTTGCAGTAGCTTTCCAACGAATTAGCAGGAAGCCCAAACTTATAGGACACCCTGCAGGTAAATACATTTCTTTGGACAGTTTCACTGCTCCAAACTAAGATTTGAAAAGTGTAGTATTGTTAATTTTATTATTATTGGCACAAAGGAGATCAACCATATTTTAAGCTATTTTTGTTTTCATACAGAGTAAAACAATATTTGACAACATTACAGTAAGAATGTATCATGCACTTTGCAGTATGTTGCAGCACTTTAATAATGGTGCACTATACGTACACTCTAGATCCTGCATATGTCCGATCCATACATTACAAGAAGGCAATACGTATTCGATACAGGTAAAATCTGTATATTTCATATGGACAACCTATTAGCTATATACATCCGATCTATACATTACATATGGCCAACCTGTACGCGACATACGTATAATCTATATGCTGCATGCAGACAGTCTGTAAGCTACATATATGCACTCTGTATGGTGCATACGGATATTCTGTATGCTGTATCTGGACAAGCTGTGTGCGACATAAGGAAAATCTGTATAATACATACGTACAATACGTATACTGTATCTAGTCGTACGTATGGGGCACAAGTACAATATAGATGCTGTCTCGGGGTTGAACGCAAGAAACATACGTACAGAACGTATATTGCATACTTCTTGAAATCATGCTCCGTCCTGATAGTCAGTGTATGTCGTCATTATTAACCCACATGCTACATACGACCCTGACGTCACAAAGCTAGATATTACCTCCGTATATACTTGTTACTGCAGATGACGTCACACGAATGACGTCATTGCACTTATGCAGACAGTACGTATAATACATACTTTTTCAGCTATACGTTTGCTGCAGGATGCTATATACGGTTGTACGTTAAGTCCAGAAACTACAGGAATTACGAATGTAACCTACGTTTTTAAGTATGCCACCTACATTTTTTTTTCTCAGTGTGTATATCTAAGAATTGTCTCTTTAAAAGATGGGAATCGATATTTTAAAAAATCGAAACAAAATATATTTCACTGTATGAGGTTTCATACTTTCAGAATCGAACAAGGTAGTAGCAGCTAAAATGTTTAGGATGCCAGAAAAAATTAGAACTGGACCAATCATATGACCATATCTAAAAACTATTAAAATATTTTCCCAAATTATGTCATCCAGAAACTTTAGATGAGGCAAAAAAAATTTCGACCTGGTCCTTTAGTTTCCTTTTTCGATGTCTTATAGCCGATCCTATATGGAACCAACGTATGAGTTAAATAATGCTGTTGTTTCAAAACTACAACTCATAAGGGGCTCCTGCCATGTCCATGGCTACTTCATTATCTTTGTAAGAAAGCAAGTTTAGTCTATAGCTACCATAGTCGTAACTAGAGGGTGAGGCATGAGGCCAGGACATCCACAAAAACAAAGCTGCCTCACTCATAATCCTTTTACTCGACGAAAATAACGTATTAATAAAGAATAAGAATAAATAATATAGAAAATAAAGAATAAGTAATTACCTAAGACAATACATATCGAGAAGCTGTACATCATTACAACCTTCCATTCCTGCTGATATCCAATTAGTGCAGTATTTTTTCCTCAGGTACACGACAGACCTCTCACGTAACATTGAAGCAACTTCTTTTTTCATATAGCGGGGAAGCTTATAGTAGATGACTCTTATCTGCTTTTGTTCTTGCGTTACATATATGTCACATTAGGCAGATACGGATTAAAATAATTTAGGTAAAATATCGGAAATAAGAAAATCGTCATAATCAATATAAACTTTAATACGTCGTAGTTTCTGGAAAGATTCGCAATATAATTGGCTTTGAGAAACGATTAATTCACTAGTGTTCATAACATAGAATGTATTATCCAATATACTATAACATACAGGGTGGCTCGAATCGATTTTTCTACAAAAATATCTTAACAAAGATATATGATAAAAATGTTTGGAGTAGATATCCATATTTCAAAATAGGGAATTAAATTCTTCCAAAATTTCCCTTCCTGCCCCCTAAAGACTTGCGAATGTTTGAAATGATAAATGACAATTTCCACTTTCGATTGCAGATTTGGGTTTTACGCAACCAAGAAGGTATGTTTCGTTTGAAACGTTTTGTATTACAAGTGATCGATGACACATTAATGACCAAATAGAAGGTGAACTTCGTTTCAAATACATATTGTCAACTATGGTTTGATGCAAAAAATGCGCAAATGTAACTTTTATGCGAAAAACGTGCTTGAACAATGCCATTTTTGGACATGACAGTTAAATTTAATTTTTTGAATTCAATTTGTTAACAACTTAACCTTTGAAACTCAGTTAACACAATGCCACGTCGATATTGGGTAGGAATCACCACCAGTAAGTGCTTCTTTCTTACTTAAAGTCACAATTGGAATGGCCTCTAAAAGGTAATTGGAATGTTTTCAGTGGACAACATTTATATTAACTCAGACTCGCAGCTAGCGGGGATAGGGGGTATGGCCTCTAAGCTTTCCGAGGTCCCCCTAGACCTTGACACAAAACGCTATTATTAATACAAAAAACACAATTTAGCTATGTTTAAGAGAATTTTTAATGACTTGGCTCCCTTATCGTATTCATAGTCTCCCAAACCTCTGTGGCTGGTTGCGGGCCTGTATTAATTCGATGAACCTGATTCTTGATTATCTCTCTTAGCGTGTCTGCCTGCCAAGCGGCATTGAGTAGGCCGAGCTTGAGCATGAACACTCCTCCGGCTAGCCATCTGGATAGAGGTTGTCCTTGGGGTAGATTTGAAATATGCAACAATATGATAAGGCATTGAAAAATATAACTTTGTGTTATGTGGGCATCTTTTTACCTGATGGTATGTTCAAATTCAGCTTCAAATGTTTAGAAGTGTAAGGATACGTGTTTAGAATCATTACAAGTCCTATAGGAAGTTTTAAAAAGATTGAATATGAAAAATGGGTGTATTAGATACTATTTCCCTAATTCGAAAATTATCTGTGTAGTGCACAGAAGTTCTCTTATATGATTACCTAGACAGTTACTATTGTGAAACCACCACACGTGCTATGGGAAATTGTGTTAGTGAGGAAACTTACGTGTTTTAACTAGCGTCGATTTCAAGCATACAATCTGTCTCAGACATGCTTGCTCGTTTCGCGCTGCCTAAACTTGTTAGATATAGATTATGCTTTCTAGTGGACTCTTAACACATGTTGATTTATATATTCTGCATTGTAGTTATTAGGCACATAGTAAGTCCTATTATTGTATTATTGTATTTATACGCAAATCGTGAAATAATTTTAATTTTTCAGCAATTAATTCTGGTAGTTCCCTTGAATCTAATCTATACCCACACAGCAAGGAATATTTTCTCAACCAAAAGAAAATATTTTCCTTGGTTTCCAAAAGGTTTTCCTTCTCTGGAGATTTCCATGCTGGTTTCCCTAATGTATTCCGAATATTTCCGGAAAATATTTTCCCAAAAATGTTTAGAAAACATTTTAGAAATTACCGAAAGTACATTTTGAGAATGTTAGCCGGAAAGTATATCTAGGAAAATATTCACAAAATGTATTAGAAATATTTTATTGGATGTAATCTAATATGTTTTCACTGTTGAGAAGGAAAATATTTTCGAAATGATAATAAAAATGTTTTTAATATATGATATGGGAAACAATGAAAGGAAATATATTCCATATATTTGAAAAATGTTTTCTAATAGGTTATTTGAAATATTTTCTATTTTTACAAGAAAACATATTGAACATATATTTTTAAAACGTTTAGAAATGTTTAAAAAATAAATTCTTTCGTAATATAAGAAATATTTTTCAGAAATGATTTAAAAAGGTTTACTTGATTTTAACAAAAGTGTTTTCGTAACCTTCTGTTATAACTTAAACGGAATATTTTCGTACAATATTTTAGTCTTATTTCCAGAATATTTTATCGAATTTTGAATATAAAACTTTAAAACAGGGAAAAGAAAACATATTAAAAATGAATAGAAAATGTTTTCTGTTATGTTTTAGAAAATATTTTGTGTTTTTAGTGAACAACATTTTCTGATATATTATAGAAATATTTTTACATTGTTTTCAGAATATACTCTTCCGTTACTGGAGAAAATATATTCCTTGTTATATCTGAGAAATATCCCAAATATTTACCGGAAATATTTTTTAAAAATTTTTGGAAAACATTTTATGAAGTACAATAAGTATATTTTTAGAACGTTACAAGAAAAATAATCTAAGGAAAATTTTCACAAATTCTACTATTGTGTTGAATGTAATGTAATATGTTTTCAATGTTGAGAGAGAAAGTGTTTTCAAAGTAATACTGAAAATGTTTTACATACATGATATAAAAAAAATAGGAAATATATTCCATAGATTTTACAAATGTTGTCCAACGTGTTACTTGCAATCTTTTCTATTGTTACGAGAAAACGTATGAAATATAATTTTAAAAATGTTTCGAATATTTTAAAAATAAATTCGTTCGTAATATGAAAAATATTTTCCAGAAATATTTTTAAAACGCCTATTAATTTTGTATGGAAATGTTTTTGTTACCTTCTCCTGTAACTTAACCCTAGGAAGTCCAAGAATGTTTTTTGTCTCAAGTAGGTCCAAGAGGAGGCTCCTCGAACCCCCAGTATAACATACTATAATTCACATAATGCCATCTAACAACAAATGAATATAGAATAAGCATTCAGAACTTACTCGTGGCTGATATGTTGTTTCCCAACATAAGAACACAATCCTTGTTAAATACAAACGAAAAAATCTAAGTTCAGGAAATATACTTGTAGAAAATATGTCACATGGAAGTCCAAGGAGGGGGTTCGATGAGCCCACTACTTAGAAATAATTTTTAATTTACACGTTACTAAATAATAACGCACATTGATGATGTGGATTTATCAAAGAAGTAATAATAGACAACAAATAAAATTCTCAATATTTTAATCAAGACTTACGACGGTTTTTTTTCAAGAAATACAAACGAGTAGGTTCGAGAAGCCCCCTCCCTTGAACTTCCTAGGGTTAAATAAAATATTTTCATACAGTATTTTAGAATTATTTTCAGAATGTTTTATCTAATGTTTAATTTTAAAAAGATAAAACAGATATTAAAAATGAATAGAAACTGTTTACTATCATGTTTATGAAATATAGTTTGTGCTTTTAGCTGATAGTATTTTATTATATATCAAAAAAATACTTTTACATTATTCTCATAATATATGATTCAGTTACAATAAAAGTACACATTCATTGTTATACCTAAAATGAATTTTACCGGAAATGTTTCTAAACATTTTTCTAATTTAAATATGTTGGAGATTATACATGCATACGTACATACAAAGAGAGAGAGAGAGAGAGAGAGAGACAGAGAGAGAGAGGAAAGTTACCAATATCAGCCCCCTATCCCTAATCCGGCGCCCCAGTCTCTAGCGTCTCTGTGAAGCGTAAACAGCCAAGTGTTGTGCTGGGCACATTACTTACTCCGATTAAGAAAAGGCGCTGATATTAGAAAGTAATCCTACACAGTTTGGGGGCTGAGAATCAGTAGGCATTGTGATTTGAGTGACTTGCAAGTTTTGGTAGTGTCAGAGAAATCTGAAGTTTCACGATAAATGAGTATGAGTAGGCAAAATTTTCATTATAGTAGCTAATTAAAGAACTACAAAGTTAGTAAATAAGTGTTTAGTAATGCATTATAAACTTTAATTGCGAAACTATTACGTTTGTTTCCGCCATGTGCTGAAATCCTAATCCGGCACCCCTTTTGGTGTCCTAAACCGGCACCCTCTTTAATGGCATATATGTCATTAGTAGACCCTATAGCTTCTAATCTTTATAGGCTATAGTCCTATATAAAATGAAATAGAGTTGCTCGAGTTCTGAGGGAGTTTTTCATTGTTGCAGCGCCGGAAAGAAGCCACCTTAATTAGGGAAACGGAAAGAAAACCACGCACTATAATCACAATTGGCCAAAAGAAAATATGACTGAGGCCATAACTGCTGTGAGATCGAAGGAAATGTGATGAAAAAACGCTCAGTATCTCAGAATTCAGCTCTCTTTTCAACACTTGAAATTCTCATTGAATACACTGCTTCACCAGAAAATGATGTTTCATGTATGTTCTGTTCAGACAATGATGAAATGTGAGTTATGCGTCTTATGTGTTCAGACTGGGCACATGTTGAATGTATTGGAGATGACAAAGACGATTACATATGTGACGTTTCCCGATTATTGTGATCGGTGCTTTTTGTTTGTTTGTTTATTGAACAGTTTTCATAATTATATTGAACGTTTACGCAAGAAGCGCATACATACAATGAAAATAAAAATGTTTATATTTCTTCAACATTTTTATGTGTTTTATCAGTCAAATTATTTATATTTTCTGAAATAAAGTCATGGTACGTCGTTATCTGTTCATATTTAATTTTCTTCAGTTTATTTGGTAATTTTTAGGTAACTCACTGCTAGTAATATACGAGGATGCTGATTTAGGCTATCTTTTTTCAGACTCATGAATTTGATAGGTTTCAGTAAAACCTTTATAGCTTCAACCACGTTAGGCTTATCAACTTTCTACTGCCAACTGAACATAAGAAACTTGTTTAACTTTTTATATTGAATATAGAAACGAATATAGAAACTTCCAATTATTCTTTTTTTTTCCCCTCTGACTGAATGAAACCCCTGCTGTTAACGACCTTTAATAAACAGTATCTATGTTTGGTCCGCTATCTCCTTAGCAAATATGAGATGGACTAAAATTGTAGTTTTTATTTTAAGAAATAAAAAAAAAATCCCTTAATTATACGGTACATTTACGTTTTATCACGCTTACAGGCACTGTCTTTACTTGCTTCCCAATGAATTTGAGGAACATAAATAAATAAAACGTAAGTACCAGAAAATAGAGTCAATACAGACATTTTCATCTGTAACACATTTGTTGAGAACTATAGTTGGATGTCACGTGTAAGTCCTCTAAACATGTTCCATCCTTTAATTTTATCCGTATAACAATTTCTGATTTCAGGAAAAATTCCGTTAACGATGTCATATGAAGTTCTACACTCTTGTACTTTATGTACGTGAGACCACATGAGAAACCAAGAGACAATACTAACAGGTTTTCTTCCAGGATCAAAGTCTAAGTGTGAATGTGCTGAACTGGGACTTTAATTGCATCCCTTGTACAAAAATAACAAGTAATCCCTATGTTTATTTATTTTAGTCCTTGGGGGGAGGGGGAGATGAAATCTAACCCTCGGAAGGATTTCTGAAAAAAAAAAAAAAACACTGGATTCTAACTGCCACTGTTTGTTATATTACACAATATATGGTTGTGGTGATACGTAAATGATATTGCGTTTTCGTCAGGGCTTTCATTCTGCAGGAGAGGAGGATAATAATACCTGGAGAATATTTTCTATCAGAGAGTATTGAAGGTGATTGCATTTCCTCCATTCTAACTTGGCCAAGCTAGGTACATTATATAGAAGGATTAACATAGCCTAAAAAGCTTTTTCCATGGCAGTTTTTTACTGTACCCATGCTTCTTACTTTTCGGTCTACGGGACTCTGTATTCCGAAATTTTCGACGGCTCCCAAGTAAGAACATAAGTGTACCAAAGGCATAGCCTGAAAAGCCTTTATATGTGTGCGCATTTGAGGCATGGGTCTACAGTTTAATGTGGTATAACAACTACATGAGCTCCCAGCGGAAATCGAACCATGGTCTCCCGTGCTCAAGGCGTATATGCTAACCATACAAACGCGAACAAATTCACAAACACACACACACACACACACACACACACACATATATATATATATATATATATATATATATATATATATATATATATATATATATATATATATATATATATATATATATATTGTTGAGTTGATATTGAGTTTATCGTCCCTTTTAGCAGCGAGGCGTGGACCTACTGATTAACGTGGAATCCGAACTAAATGAGCTCCCGCTTGGAATCGAACCCGGCTCAAGTAGCACACTTATGTCATAACAACGTCAAATGTTGGTCCTTAAATTCCAAAAGACGTCAAGCGAAGAAATATGGCGTCATTTGTTACGTTAAATATTGGTAACAAATATAACGGAGATACGACATGTGGACGTCTTTTAAGCCGCGCCGCGCCTCTATGTACGCTACTTCCGAATGCGATTGCGAATGCGAATTTCCCAGCACGTGTAAATAAATTAGAGAGGCCTCGAATAGTTCCGACCAGCAAATTGCGAAAACCGATGAAAAGATGCGAATGATCCCAACCTTGGGATTGTTCGTCCGAATACGTGCGAAGGAGAGTTGTCTGTAGAGGTAGCGTTGCCAGATCTAGCATAATGATGCTAGATCTAGCATAATTTGTAATTCTTTAGCATCTAGCATCTTGCTTTTAGCATCCTGCCCAAATCTAGCATAATTTCAGCAAGTTTATCAAAAAGACGTAAAACCTGGAGATGAGAAAGAAGTTGGTCATGGGAAGAAAAAGAACGGCAGAAATGCATCCTCTTCCATTGATTCATATAGTCGGTAAACCATACAGGCAGTCTTATTTTCCGAAGTAAATTAGAAACGGCTTTTTTTTTTTTTTTTTTTTGTGGCTCCACCCAGGGTTTTCTCATCCTTTAACTGCGAGGCATGGGCAGAGCTGTGGGGGCCATTCTCCCCTCAATTTTTTGACAGCTTCACCATCTTTATTTCTGACTTCATTACCATCTTTGTTCCTGAAATTAAAGGTCCGAGACCGACCAAAAATCTCCCCCCCCCCCCGAGACAGACAATTCCCAACTCCGCTTATGCTGCGAAGTAATTTTCTTCCAAAATATGTAAACAAACACTTTGCATTCATTTATACGATACCGTGCTCGTGGGTTTTCTCGGGGTTCTCCCGTTTCCTCCCACTTTCTTCATTCCACCATTTCACTCATCTCTCATTATCACCGTCTCCTTTAGCCTAACCGGCATAACCGTGGGACGTAAAACTTAAAGATTTCATTTCATTTTTTCATTTATACGATATATACGCCATTGAGTCTGGCAACGACTGCACTAGTTTAGTTGAGTTAAAGCTTTGGTGCGTGAAGTATTGAGTTCTATCCACGCATTCTTGCGCTCTGCATATTTTAAGTTACGTTATCGTATCTCAGCTTTGTTTTTTTTTTAACTCCTGAATTAGTAATTATGAGGGTCTAGCATAATTTGACCGAATCTAGCATAATTTCGATCAGGTTATGGAATAATTCCGAGCTGTGAGTCTGGCAACGCTGGTAGAGGAATTCAGCGCTACGAGAGAAATAAATTTTGTTTTGAGTGAAAGCAGACGACGCAAGGAACTTGGCGTGGAAGCAGTGCTTAAAGTGAGCCGGTATGGCATACCGGTAAAAATAACATTTAAACTGTAATTTTCGTTTAGGAAAAATCAGATTTTACACATAGAAATAAGTATGACGTTGACATTGTCAACAAATATCTTTGTACTGTCAAAGACTTCGTTGCTGCTGCTTCTTAAGAAATAACAGTTCCATATCAGCCTATTCAACGGCTGAATTTGTGCTTTTGAATTTTTCAACATTTGTGCGAGCAATTCCAAACATCTCCCTTCAAAAAATTCCAACTACCATATCGCCCGCCAAAAATGTTTAACATGGATTCACCCCTGGCATTGACTTTTTTTAAAATTCAAAATTATTCTTTTCACGTTTTCTGGACTTCTGTGTTTACAACTATAAGAAAATTAGTGTTGACCACGAGACGAAACGAGATCAGATGAAGCTTTTGAAGATAGAAATGAGATTGGAAAGAACTATCCTAGATACTAGAGACGAGACGAAAGTGCCTACAAAGCCTTGAAAACGAGACGAAAAATTATGGGCATATATGATTTTTTCTTTTTGTGTTTTAATCGACTTAAAAGCCACGTTGGATCACTATGTTATTGTATAAAGGTAACCAAGAAAGTTCTGTCGCTTTTTCACCCACCACCTTCGAACATCGATATGTAATCTAAGACGTAGCTGGAAGATCAAAAATAGTCCCCGTCAGTATCGACGACCTTCTACAACGTTCTAGAAGGCCATGGATTCCATCGCGGTAGAACTTGGTGGGCCGTGAAGCGAAGAAGATATCATGTGCATTTTGCATCTCTACTAGGGATTTAAACTGGCGTCCTCTAAGGTGATAATCCAAGGAACGGAGCAGGAGATAATCGGACGGTGCAATGCCCGGGAACTATAGCGGATGCAATAGTGTTTCCCATCCAAGGCGTAGAATGGTGTCCCGTGTCATCCTAGCTACGTGGGGCTTAGCGTTGTCCTGTAACAGGAGAATCCCTTTGCAATTCTGAAGTGCTGGCTCCAGAGTATTGAGTTTTCTTGAATACGGCTCAACTGCGGACAGTACACAGTTGCATTGATGTTCTAACCAGCTGGTAGCAGTTTCTGATGCACGATGCCGCAAGCAGTCCAACAAACACACAGGAGGACCTTCTGGTGTAGTGATGGTTTCGACTGCTTTGGAACCGGTTCGTGGAATGCTAAGCAATGATGACGGTGCCATGGAGCTTAGCACAGGACCCACTTATCATCACATGTCAATACCCTGTCCAGAAATGGCTCCTTCCTCAGTCGAGACAGCAAAGAAACACAGGTGCTGCTTGCCTTCTGGCCCGGATTCAAATCATGTGGGACCCATCGACCCAACCAGTAGTGCTTCTCAAGTTGATGGAAGTACTGCCGAATGGTTTCTTCACTCACACTGAATTATAATCCCAGTTCCTCATATGTCTGGCCACTGTTCGCCTCAATTGCTACTAGGGACCCTAGAAATAATATTCATTCTTATGGCTTTGAGGTTTATCAATATTGTCCCCTTCATTAATTTGTCATGTATGAAACGGGCCCAGGGGTGTAACTAACGACCCCGCAGACCTTGCTGTGCGGGAGGGAGGCGCAGGTCCGGAGGCCCATAAAGGCTAAGAGAAAGATGAAAAGAGGGGACCCAAGAATGAGAAAAACACTTTTTCTATGGGAGCGTGTTATGCCCCCCCCCCCCAGAAAAAATCTAAGTTACAAGCCTGGGAAGACCCATGTTCACTGTGTCGTTACGCAAGTTCACGGTGTAACTGAACTACCACAACCAGGTAGTATGTTGGATACCCGCACTAACAGCTGACCTTCGCCTTATCTCCATTCGCATTCAACTCACGGTGTGACGGCCAATTGAACATAGATCTCCACAAAAAGCGACAGAACTTGCTTGGTTACTTTTATAAATGCGATGTTTAAGTAAACGTTTCATCCGTGTTCTTCCAAATTTAGATCACCGACATGCTCAAACAAAATCTTAGAAAAACAAAATCATTTTATAAATATTTATTTCTGTTAGGCTGATGATAGTGGGGAGTAAAACATTTACTATATTAGTCCTCTCTTTCTTTCTTTCTCTCAATTTCAATGTCTCTCTCTTTTTTTCTATATATTCTTCACAAAAAAGATTGTACAAAAATGTCAGGAGTAGGGATTGTATTTAGGGTTCTGTCTAAATTACTGCTCTAAGTGGTCATATTTGTTCCATACCGTCACCTCATCTGATGTCACTTTAAGCACTGCGTGGAAGGTATGTATATTTTTCTTTGTTTTGTGTTTAAAATAAGAAGATTTAATTAATACATGAACCCCAACTTTTTATTCAATTTATATTTCCTTTTTTTTCCTCAAGTGATGATTTTAGGAATATACGTAATTATTGACAAATATGTTTGAAATAGCAAAAACGGTTTCTTTTACTCATGGAGAAAAGTTTCTTAGAAAGTAGATTGATTCTGTAAGCTCTAATTTTATTTAGTTAATTTATTTTAAAGTGAAAATAGTAGCGGTTACCACGAAAGCACTACAAGACACGCTCCAACTGCGCATCGATAAGTAGGGCCCTTTGAAAAAATATAGTAGAGTAGGGTAAGGTAAAGTACAGTAAGATATAAATAAGTAGGGTAGGGTAGGGGTTAGCTTAAGGTTAGGTAAGTTTTGATGGGGTATGTTTAGTACAAGGGGTCCAGAAGCACGTAAAAAACACAAAATTTACAGGAGAAATGAGTGATGCAAGTACTTAGACGTAACATAACGTATCCAAATCTAACCTAACCTAACATAAGCTAACGTAAACTAACCTGAACTAACCTAAACTAACGTAATATTAGTAGAAATAAGCGAAATTCTATCATTTTTTGGAAAATTATGCGGGACTCCTACACTAATATAACATAAACTAAACTAACCTACCGCAACCTAAACTAGCCTAACCTAACTTAAACTAACCAACCCTACCCTAAACTAACCGAATGTGAACAGAAATTACAAAAATTGTAACATTTTTTAGAGAAAAGAGCTGGACCCCTTCTGTTAAACATAGGCCGTTTTGATCCATTTTCATAAAATTATTAATGTGTAATTTCTCCTTTCTGAGTGAGTATACCTGCTGGAGCGAGCGTTGTAAATTAACTCGTACATAAAACACAAACCAGTTTGTGCTAGGTGGCCACTGAAAAGCACAAGTGCTATCTAACTGAGACAGGCCAGGAGTGCAGCACGAAAACCCGAGTGACAAGGGTGCGTCCGTTGGGAGCAGGCGCGTCAGCGACGTGGGTTATGCGCATAAACGATGATAGTGGAATAGCACACTAACAGGCAGTTATTCCGAAGTTGGTCGTCCACCTAGGTTTTGGCTAAAAGTGTAATAATTGGTTCCTTTCTTTACCAAAGTTTTACATTTAATTCACATAATAATGCCGAGTGACCGTTAGCGAGTGGAGACGGGTTAGTGCCCCGCAGGGCATGTTGTTTTCTGTTTTTATTACAGCTAAATGGAAAGAGGGGCCTGTGTTCTAGAAAATTGCTGCCTTGTTCAATTGCTGTCACTTACCGTTGCAGTAAATAATATAACTTTCTCCACGTTTCTTTATAGTTATTTGCTTACCACATTCTCTACAATTTATTTTTAAGTTTTTTAAGCCATGACTTTTACTTACTTTTAATGGCTTTTCCTGATTAGCACCAGCAATGTTTTCAAAAACAAGTGCTCATTACATTCCCATAATCCTACCATGAAGTAACCTTGCGCCAAGTAGTTCCCTCCGCTTGCCAAATAGTTCCATGTTTAAAACCGTTTATATAAGAAAATAAACACAACTTTCGCTTTCCTTATACATTATGAAGCACACGAACAAGCAAATTTATTTCTTGTCGGTAAATTTTCAAAATTTTACTAGATACGGACGACCAACTTTGGAACTTAACCCCACTAACACATACAATGCTTTCACTGTTACTCAAGATTCATTTCAATATGCTGTGCAGTGTGCACTGACAGTAATTACTTATATTCACACTGTCATTCCGTATGGAGCGGGCATGTCAGCGACGGTGGATATGCACGTAACCGAGGGTAGTGCAAAAAATTTATATCCCATACAACTATGCCTTACATCTAATATAGCTTTACTTCACTCCTGTGGTTCTGCATAATCACTTTACATAATGGCTTGAGTTCATAATACCTTCGTTACGGAGTACTATGCATTACGTATTACGTATTTCTACGTATGATAAATAATATATTAGATGTAAGGTTCCTATATATAGGCCTAGTTACATGTAGATTGCTATTGCAAACTGAATCAACATATAAATAACATAATTGTTTGATGCCTTCCATTTCAAATCAGCCAAAAAAAAAAGTACCATCACCATCTCAGATATTTTTGAAACTTTTTTTATAGCAACTAGACATGTTTTTTCAATGACCCGTATTTTTTGTGTTGTCGGAAAAGATTTTCCCGCCAAGTAATGGGCCATCAAAACGGGAAGTACAATTTACGAATTTTAGAGGACATGGAAAATCGTAAACTTCGTAGCCTCACCATTCAGCTATGGAAACATAGTTATAATTCTTGTTGTGGTATGTACACTCGTGACCAAAATTATTGTCGCATGTCTATAAATGTGTTGTTTTAGGAATATAATTTGATAACGAATTCTTCCGGTATTTCTTATAATGTTAGTATGTGTATAATCGGTAAAGACATGTATGTGGCAAATTTCATGTCAAAGGAGCAGTAAATAAGAACAATGACACTTTCTTGTCCATTTAGCAACATTTTGTTTTACTCATTCTAATTTTCGTGTTTGTAATGCTTTTCCTCTGAAATTTACTACGACTATACATTTCCCGATTATACATGTAGTATCAGTATCAATAGTACCCTGCAAAATCATTATCAAATTATATTCTTACAAGGAGACGGTTATAGATATGCGACAATCATTTTGGACATGAGTGTACATAGGGATATAAATAAAATATATTTTATTATAGTTTGGTTTGCGCATGTATATCTGTTGGTACATAAATTAACAAATGAACGTCAGTTTATCTGAAAAGTCGAAGTTTGCGATTTTTTTCGAGCACTTGCGGTTCGAATTTTTAAATTCTATTTTACGGTTGGTAAGACCTAGTTACCCGCTTCTCGAAAAAAAATTGTATTGCTTCTGTGTGCAACCGTTTTGTCGCAAAAAATTCGAGAAACCGTCAAATTTTCAAAAATCATCTTTTTCGAAATTACCATAATTTAAAATCCTGAAATGTTGTCAAATTGTTCAACTTTACATGAATAATAAACACACCAAATAGCATTCTCGACCAATGCTTCATGAATGAACTACCGCCTCTTGAAGTTAGCGAAGTTTCATTATCATCGTTGGCAATATCATATCATATCATATAATATCACCGTTGGCAACACTGAAAACAATGAAAGTGCAACAATTTGATGATGTTTGTGGTTCACATTCATTAAATA
This sequence comes from Thermobia domestica, assembly GCF_964235325.1. Classification (NCBI taxonomy): domain Eukaryota; kingdom Metazoa; phylum Arthropoda; class Insecta; order Zygentoma; family Lepismatidae; genus Thermobia; species Thermobia domestica. The sequence goes on from NC_137455.1 coordinate 213,380,094, forward strand.
AAGGATACAAGTTTTTCCTGGCTCCTTTTTATTATTTTGATCAAAAAGGCTTTCTGAAATAATATGATGAGCCTCCCCTACTCCTCCTCTGTTTTCTTAAACCGGTGTAACCTCAGATGAAAATTACGATTAAGAAACAAATTTTAAACTTACTTAAAATGGTTTTCGGAAACAAAGTTTCATTGATTTTTTCCACACTGCAGTAATTATTTGCTTGCTTAGTGTCTTCTTCGTTAATAGCATGCAACCATTTCAGATACTCCAATAGGTGTTGTCGATAGTCACACAACTCGTAGCTCGTTGTCGATAGTCACAAAACACTTATATTCACTTCTCTTATTCTCTTCTGGAAACCTGTACCCGGTTGAAGAACCATGTGGAAACAAAGAAAAAAAATGAAATGAAATATTGGAGTTTTACGTCCCACGTTTATGCCGATTAGGCTAAAGGAGACGGTGATTATGAGAAATGAGTGAAATGGTGGAATGAAGAAAGTGGGAGGAAACGGGAGAACCCCTAGAAAACCCACGAGCACGGTGTTTGTCCACCACAAAGTCCACACGGCACGAGCTGGGATCGAATCAAGGACCCCAAGCACCGGACGTGAACGCTCTACCACTGAGCCACCGCGCCTCCTGGAAACACAAAGAACACTTCAATTTTATGTAATTTATGATTTATTGATAATATTTCTGCTATCCATCACTGGTTGTCATATTTGTATGTAACAAAAGTTCATTTTTGCAGATTTCTTAAATCTACACTTTGAATTGCAGAAGCTCGATTTTGGGAAAAGCGTGAAGTTAGTCCATGATGACCCGTTACTGCAATAAAAGCCAAAGATGACTTCGGTAAATACCGCACACTTTCCCACTTTTTTGTTTAATTGCCGAATTCGGTTCTTGGCGACAAGACGAGAGTAATACCCGGAGTTGGTACTTGCACTATACTCACGAATTCTTCTGCAGGTTTAGGGGCCGCGGTGGCTCAGTGGTAGAGCGTTCACCTCTGGTGCTTGGGGTCCTGGGTTCGATCCCAGCCCCGCCAAGTGAACTTTCTGGTGGACAAACACCGTGTGCGTGGGTTTTCTAGGGGTTCTCCCGTTTCCTCCCACTTTCTTCATTCCACCATTTCATTCGTAAGTCATCATCACCGTCTCCTTTAGCCTAACCGGCATAATTGTGGGACGTAAAACAAAGATTTCATTTCATTTTCATTTTTCTTCTGCAGGTTTAATACTGTGAATCTGTTTTTCGTTTTGCCATGTTGCCATATTCTTATCCCCCCCCCCTCGCAGAGACCCTTACCACGGCCGGTTTCACTGAAAAGCCACTGCTTTATCGGACCTGTCTGCGTTTTGGACATCTGAAAGCAATTTTTAAAGTGGAATGCAGCACCATCAGAAATCACTGAAACGGTTTGGTAAATTGTAGACACTTATTTTCACGTATTCGAACCTTTTTCTATAACTTATATTTTCGCTTTTCTTCGAGTATTTTTAGTATCTTATTCATGGTTATGAGTACGAGCCGAATCGTGTGTTTTGTCGTCGCTTATTACAGCAAAACTCTCAGTTGTTTCATAATAATATATCACTCCCGTAAAGTAGGAGATTTGCTCGTTTCTCCAGTGATCACTCTGAACTTCCCTTTGCAGAATAACAGTCCAGTTTAAGCGAAGTCCACATGCAGTAAAATAGAATTTGTATCTTGAAATTTTACACGATGCTTTGCGGTAGCATTTTTTTACACTTTCTTTGATGCACTTTCATTGTTTTCACTGTTGCCAACTGTGACTTCAAATTTAACGAAAGTTCGCTAACTTCAAAAGGCTGTAGTTCGTTTATGATGCATTGGTCGATAATGCTGTTTGGTGTGTTTATTATTCATATACAGTTGAACCATCTGACAAAATTTAAGAATTTTAAATTATGATGTTTTTGAGAAAATGGCGATTTTTGAAAATTTGACGATTTCTCGAATTTTTTGCGATAAAACGGTTGCACACAGAAGCGATACAATTTTTTTTTTTGGGGGGAAGCGGGTAACTAAGTCTTACCAACCGTGAAAACGGAATTTAAAATTCGAACCGGAAGTGCTCAAAAAAAGCACAAACTTCGACTTCTCACATAAACTTACGTTCATTTGTTAATTTATGTACAAAAAGATACACATGCGCAAACCAAACTGTAATAAAATATAGTTTATTCATATCCCTATGTACATACCACAACAAGAATTATAACTCTACATGTCTCCATAGCTGAATTGTGAGGCTCCGAATTTGACCATTTTCCATGTTTTATACAATTCATGAATTGTACTCCCCGTCCTTGATGGCCCATTACTTGGCGGGATTTTTTTTTCCGACAAAAAAAAAATAATAATAAGTCCCAAAGTTAAAACATGTCTAGTTCCTATAAATAAAAGTTTGAACAATATCTGAGATGGTGATAGTACAATTTTATTTTTTATTTATTTTTTTTGCCTGAATTGAAATGGAAGGCACCAGATATCTAATAAGGACATCTAATTTAAGTTATAAACAACTTAAGTTTCTCATTAATTTTTAGTTACTATAAAGATGTGACTTAAAATTTGTAAAATACTGTACATATTTTAATTTTTTGCATTTTCTTTTTCTATAATAGATTATTAAAACACGTGGTGCAAAACACAAGAAATGTTTATTAAGTATTGACCTGTTCCAAGAGATCAGAAAAAATGAATACGAGCTGGTTTTGGAATGAAAATGGTGTTCTTTATGCTATGTATTGGGTAGTTCAGGAAGTGAGTATTTATTGAATGTTTTATTAGTATGGGTCGATATGCCCATTAAATCATATAGTTGAGACTATTGTATTAATAGAAAGTTGAGACTATGATATTAATAAACTTTCATAGAAATATGCACTAACTATACATTTAAATAGGAAGAATGGGTCAAATAAAATTTACTGCAGGCAGCCAAGGACACCCCAAAATAAACAAACTTTTGTTCTTTATAATATATCGAACGTAAAGGAACGACGTAGGTTGATTTGGCGCTTTATTGATGCATTTCGAAGGAAAAAAGAGAAACAGGACACGAGGCAATGCTTCGAGAAGACGATCCGCCCAAGAAAAGGAGAAAATTCCCGACGAGAGCTCACGTCGTGGTTCAGATTCCACGTTAATCAGTAGGTTCACGTTTTGTATAGCCTCGCTGTTTATGGGACGTTAAACTCAAAATCAACTGAACTGAAAGAAGAAAATATATTCAAGCTGATGAAGAATTCGCCGTGCAGAATTTTGAAACTGTTGACATTGCAGAATAATGCTGGATTTGGCCCATAATTCCGTCATGGTAATTGTAACATAATACAAAGTAAATTATTCAATAGGTATATTAGATTTCACTGTTTACTTCTTGTTTCACTGTTGTTTCCTTTCCAATTATCTGTGTTGCAAATACGTAGTAATAAGCAGTAATGCAGTGTTATGAATTGCTATGAAGTTATGAATATCCTTTATAAGGGGAGTGCCGGTTCTGGGTTCGAGTTCCGGATGTCCGTGTTCGAAGTGCCAGATATAAGGAGAATGGGGTTCGATACTCGTTTGTTCCAGTGCGAGAAGACCGACTAATAATAATAATATTGGGATTCGAACCTTGGACCTCTCAAAGTCTCCTTTATAATATCATTCGAATGCACAAATTAGTAAATAGACGTAAGAAACTGGTAATAAACAAGTATCTTCACTCCTCCACGGTCCTAAGATTCGGGCGTTATATGTATCAGAGGCCTAAGCCATATACCCACCATCGCTGTTACGTCAGCTCCAAGATACATTGGTCAATACCTGTAAAAAGTGCAAGGTAGGATAGCCAAGCGTGATTAACACCAGACGAGTAGTGGGAGACGGAAGTAAATGTTTGAACTTCTCTATTGATAGATACCTTACCTTCTGACAAACATTTCACATCGTGTACGTTTTAATTGGTACACATTTCAATCACTAAGAAAATGGGCATAACATATTAGACACATTTGGTTAGCACTATCATCACTTATAGAAATGATAACAAGAATTGTAAATAACTTTGTATTATTATGCACTATGTGGGTTACACTACATATGATTTAGAATAATACTAAGATTTTCATAATACTTTTAACACTTCACTCGAAAAGAAATTGGCCCTTGAAGGATTTCGCGACGATCTGTAAACGCGCACGACGGTTCCGGCGACTATACCCAATACAATTCACTAGTCCACTGTTTTAGAAGGATGAGTTTTGCGTCATCTTCTATAGGTTTCCTCATTCGAAGAAGTCAACTACAACTGGTGAAGAAGTCGATGCTTTCCTTGACATTGCGAATTGTGGACTTCATCATTCTCCCATGTCGCTCTCACCACTCACTGGTATATCAAAAGCAATGATTAGTTTCGGTAATTAAACACTAAGACTTTACATACTTCAATAATTTTCGTGAAGACAGAAACAGTACGTTCAGCTCACATGGTGGCTCAAACAAGACACACACACTTCTCTTCCGGCGTCCCATCGTTGCCAGTTCACAGCGCGAGAATACACTGACTAAACTAAAATATAGTTCGTAGAGAACATTAAGTTTTTGCGTTATTATATTGCTAATAATATATAACGAATAGTTCATAAGTTCATAGAAATCACACTAAAAACACTGATTGTTCGAATAAGTTGTACAATCGACGATTATTGATAGACTTCACATTGTCACGTATAACTCTGTCATCGTCATGATGACTTATGCGTGGGCGTTTCTCTCGAGGGTAGCTAAATTTTTCCTCCAAATATGGGCTGACGGGAGGAAGCAAGACTGTCTGGAGAAGTGCGGTACCTTTTGGGTGAGAAATTCCTAAGCATTGTTCTCTCCCAACTGTTGATTAGTCGCATTTCATTTCCAAGAATTGATGTTGGAATAATACGCGGGTTGGTTTAAAAATTCACGCCAATCCATCTTGTTATACCTTTACGTTAGAGATATTGTAAAGATAACTTCACAGAAGTTTACTTTGGGGTGTTGTAGGATGCCTACAGCAAATTTTATTTTAGCCCAATATAGATTCATGCTGAAAAAAAGTTCTGCAGGTCATTGTCTCCGATTTTCCTGAAATTAGGATATATCATTCTAAAAACAAAATAATTAGACCCATTTTTTCTGCATTATACAAAAATAAAACTAAATTAAGCATTTGTTGCAACTGAGACTTTTAGTGACTGTTTGCCATAGGACTATAACGTAACGAAAATTTAGAGTTTTGAAGATGACATTTTAAAGAAAATTTGCATAAAATTTAACCTTTCCAAACTTCTTAATTTTAGGTTGTGCAACTTTTTTTTTTATAAAGTTTTAGTGATATTAGTACCTATTTTTAAGGCTTTTAGTACGTAATCATCCGGTTTCTATTTTTGAAATGCATTATAACCCGTTTAAGTAGATTAACCTATTTAGATATACGGCTTTGCGTCCAAACGTCCTGCTCCGGTATCACAGGGTGGTATAGGAGCAGAGGGCTGGTGTTATTTATCACTAGCCTTTAAGATATATATAAGTGAGCATAGTGAGAAGGACCACATATAGTTCTACCTTATTAATTTATACAGTATGGTGCTAAATTCGGTGTACGAAAGCAGAGGGGTGATTCCTTAGGATTCTAAAACATGTATTTTTAGATAGAGCACATGCTAGTTCCTAAGTGAAGTCTTGACCCGACTTTGGTAGGTCCCATAGTTTTGGAGCTGTGGACCTTTAGAATTTATTTTTTTCATGTTTTCGGCAGCCTATAACACGTGAACGGTGGGCTTTTCGCTCTAAGTTTATTGGAACTTTTTTGTTTGTTTTACTCTTAGGAAACAGTCCTCTGCTTTTGTACGACAAATTTAGCGCCATACTGTAAGTATCGTTAAAAAAATGTAAATATTAAGCTACCATTAATCTGCACTTTTTAAAAAAAGTTTATATCTCTATTATTTTATGGCAGGCATGCAAATAGCGGAGTTGGGATTAGGGCGCCAGAGTCCAGCGGGCAAGCTCTGTGTAGGTTTTCTACATTATTTATTTACAAATACTGAACAAAAATTCAGAATAAATTAAATGTTTTAAAAGTTTTTTTTCTTTTTAACTTTTTAAAGTGAGTTTATCTTTATCTCTTAAGTCGAAGCTGGAAATATAAACCACCGAATGATTTCTGTGTATGAACTCTGTCAAACTCGTAACCCAGCTGAGTTACTTTTCTTCCTTCTTTCAGTAATACCCATGCATCTACAGTTTCCATTTTCATCCTAAGTTAAGTATATTGTGTTCTGTAATGTCATTATTTTAAGTTTGGATCATAGTTTCAATTCTATATCTACACTATAACTTTATTCAGCGTACCAAATTTGAGTGACAGTTATTAAGATATTTAGTATATAACTTTCAAAAGTATAGGAAACAATGTTTTAGTGTTTTGGATAGCCTGAGGTAAGATATATATATATATATTTAAAAAAAACGCATAAAACGCTTCGTTTGACTTAACCTTGATTCTGAGAAGGAAGAGTCACGCAGTGGCTCCGCTGAGATCCGAACGAGACAATTATGTTTGCATTTGATATGTTATAACTAGATGAATCCCAAAGTTATACGTGCCACCGGGCGGAATATCGTGAGTTACAACATATTTTGTAATGTAAAAACTACAAAAAATTACCTGGCAGAATAGTTTGAACCGAGTCATTGGTTCGGAAACGGTTTTGTAAGTGGAAAACTCGTACAATACGTATCCCATCATTTCCAAGTACACACTTTTTTCGGATAAAAAAGTTTGCCCCAGGGTCCCAGACGGGGTCCAACTCAAAATTTTCAAATGGAAGGAGTGTTAAGTAGCACATCGTTTGAAAGCTGTTGTAAAATGAAAGAAAATGCAGCAAGTCTCGACTCTCTACGACGACCCTGTGTAAAATGGCGGAGGATCATAGTGTAAACAAAAACTTAATTGAAAAGTCCATGGTCACCCCGATAAATCTTAAACGGTGAGACAAATGTGAAAATAGGAAAGGGAGTGTGGCATTATTTTCAAAGTACAACAATTTAAGTTAAAACCTCTTGTTCCAGGGTCCCAGGTGGGGTCCAACTAAAAAGTTTCAAATGGCAAGAGGGGTAAAGTATCTCATCGTTTGCAAGATCTTGTTAAATAAAAGTAGATGGAGCAAGTCTCCAATTTTTACGACAACACTGTCCAAAATTATGGTGGGTCAAAATGTAAACAAAAGCTTAATTAAACAACTATGGCCACCTTGAATCCAAGATGGCCGCTTAAAATCTATGTCATTCATAACAGTACGTATTTTTCTCTATTATGTATTTAGAAACAATAGGAAGAGTAAAGAAGAATTGAATTTTGATTCACGGCAACTATTATTTAATTCGGTAACAACACATACGTTTTGTTCTTAATGCACGTTCGTCACGGTTCTCTCGACATCATTTACTTGAATATAACGAATATGCGATGAACACACAACTCTGACTTCCTACTCATACTGCTAAACAAAAGTTGAATACCTTCGAGTATTTTTTCTAATTTTGTCATACATAGTTCATGCATAAAGGACTTGCTGGACCAGTAGGTTGGGGCTCTATTGCAACGTATTCGTGATGGTTACATTTGCATGGCATACGTTGAATTGATCGCAATACTTCAAGCAATACCACATATACAAAAAAAAAAAAATACAAGATTGGCGAGTAGTACTAAATCATGTGTAAGTCATTTTAGTACATCGAGCTGCGTCAAACTTTGTTGGTTTGGTCACAGTATTCCAAGAAATAACATATTTATATACGAACTCATTTTTTACGCTGACAGCCATATTGGATTACAGATTATACTCTTTAATATTTTGTGGATACCTACTGTTAACCATAAACGCAAATACCACATTTCGCTTCTCCAACACTAGTGTGAGCTGAACATGCGTTCGATACATAGTGCGGCATTTTGAACTCAAGATGTCGCGTTTTTAAACATTTCGCATATTTTCGTCACCTACTGTACTAATCAACATTAATGCAAAATTTAGCTTCCCTAGCTTCAGCAGTTTGGTATGCTTATCCTTTCGATATAGGTTTTAAGCAACCATCTTGGATTCAACGTGGCCATAGATTTTCAATTAAGCTTTTATTTACATTTTGACCCGCCGCAATTTTGGACAGGGTTGTCGTAGAAAGTCGAGATGTCCTCCATCTTCTTTCACTTAACAAGAGCTTTCAAACGTTGTTCTGCCTCTCTTACCGTTTGAAACTTTTTAGTTGGACCCCACCTGGGACCCTGGGACAAGACGTTTTCACTTAAATTGTTGTACTTTGAAAATAGTGCCACACTTCCTTTCCTGTTTTCACATTTCTCTTACCGTTTAAGATTTATAGGGGTGACCATGGACTTTTCAATTAAGTTTTTGTTTACACTTTGACCCTCCGAAATTTTGCACAGGGTTGTCGTGGAGAGTCGAGACTTGCTTTCAAACGATGTGCTACTTAACACCCCTTGCCATTTGAAAATTTTGAGTTGGACCCCGTCTGGGACCCTGCAAGGACCCTGGGGCAAACTTTTTTATCCGAAAAAAGTGTGTACTTGGAAATGATGGGATACGTATTGTACGAGTTTTCCACTTACCCAACCGTTTCCGAACAAATGACTCGGTTCAAACTATTCTGCCAGGTAATTTTTTGTAGTTCTTACATTACAAAATATGTTGTAACTCACGATATTCCGCCCGGTGGCACGTATAACTTTGGGATTCATCTAGTTATAACATATCAAATGCAAACATAATTGTCTCGTTCGGTTCTCAGCGGAGCCATTGCGTGACCCTTCCTTGTGAGATATCTTTCGTTTTTAAATTTTGCCATACATGCTACAAATAGTAATTTTACAACAATTGCTTTATTTTAGGAGTCCACTGTGTTTGGAGGCTATCAACCGAGATGATTTCAAGGTACGCCGCACACAGGTACTACATAGACAGTACCAAATTTGACCGTAAGTAAGGATGAATCCCAGAAAAAGGAAGAAAGTGTTGTGACTCACCTAGCGTTTCAAAGTGTCTTCCTGTGTGATGAACTATCATCAGCCTCCCATCATTAGCGCGCGGCTTGCTTAATTTGCAGATTCGACGAAAAACGTTTTATATATAGAGAGTTTGGCATAGAGACATTTAGTGTAGGAAGCCCAAAATTCATAGCGTCAACCTAACACCAATTTAAAAATCTAGACTGAAGATCTAATTAATTCTTATTTGACTGTGATTTTTTTTATTGGTGTAGCTCGCTTCGTGTGATGTGTATGGTACTCATTTAAGCTAATTTGCGTGCATATTATGCTGAGTTTTAATTTATGGCAGTTAAATCACACTTCAGATTCTAAAGTAATGTATAATATACCTACTTCATATCGTTAAATATATTCTTAGATGAAGGTGACAGAGGACTTTTCAAGAAATAGTTTAACTTATTTTGTATGTGTTGAGGGGAGGGGAGACGTAAGTAAACGCATGATTCTGCTGCTTGGTTTTCGGTGATTGGTACAGTCATCTTCTGAGCTACAATACTAGGGTGTGGGGAAGAGTTTGTAAGGTGCAACTCTGTTCGAGCTTTTCTTACAAAGTAAGTGTTTTTTTTAAATGTTATATAACACTTGTTAAAATTGATACACTGATGAGGTGTATATACTTTTCAAACTATTATAATGTACGGTATGCAATTAGTAGACCTAAATTAATATAGACTTTTTGTTTATGTATTCACATTAAATATATTGTGTACTACAAATGTATACTTAATGTAAAATTAAGTAATTATTACTGTAATTATTCTCAATAAATCTACAGGATTTTATTTTATGTATTCTCTTTTAAAGGTTCATTCCTTTATTTGGCTTTCGGTTTGTAATGTAATCATAAGTAATGTAGGATGGTGGAATTTAGATCATTTTAAGGATAATTTCTCTATTATATACGATAACTCAAGGAAATAATCGATTGTATATCGCATTAAATATCTACATGATATAAAATAAGTTATTTTCCCCATTTATCATGTATAAATCTTACCACCAGTGGGGTTCTGTAGTATAGACACTGGTTGCCCAAGTACTTCACAAGTTGCGGTATAGTCAATGCGGTCTGGTTGCTTGAGCACTGACTTCAGGGGTGGTAGAATGAATGACTATTTGGAAACAGTGAGTAGCCTAGTGGTTAATGCATCGACACGGTAAGTTGAAATTACAGGTTCAAATCTTAGTCCATTCTTGCAGTTTCTTTCCTTTTGTAATTATGTACTTTAAGTTAGTAGAGCTGATTTCTTTATACTCGAGTTATTTCATCATGACTTTTAACACAAGAACGACATGAACCACTTACATGTTGATACCTGGGATGTCTTTCTTGTGCTCTGTCATTTATTCTACGCACTACAATAGCTGTTTTAGTGTTGTGTAAAACGTACAACGAAGAGCACAATTAAGACACCTTGACTGTGAACATCTGAGTGGTCCACGTCGTCCTTGTGTTAAGAGTGATGGTGCAATAAAATGGTTTCATGATGATATGATCACCTTTTACAGTGATTCTTTATAAGAAAAACTCACTATATACACGTGTTTGTAAGTTTCGTATATTTTTAATACTTTTGTAAGAAACTGTACTATAGCATTTTTTTAGGAGTTCCATTAAGAATACTTTTCACAAAATGCATGTGATTTGTTCCGATTGTTATTGTTCCTCCATATCATTTTTCAATGAATATTGGCATTGATATAATGTAGTGTGTCCGAGATAATTTATTTTTCTCCATTTATACTGCACAGTGCCCCCTGTGGTGTCGCCTTGTAATATTAAGGGATCCCGGATACATGACAAAATATTTAGAAAATATTTTCTGTACATGATAGAAAATATTCAGAGAATATAAAGTAGACATATCAAAAACATTTTCAAATTACTTTTCTTGGTGTTTTGTAGCAGTAGCAAATGTTAAGAAAATATTAAACTTGTTTCAGACGAATTTGTGCTAACAAAGAAAATATTTACGATTTATTTTTCAAAAATTGATATGTTTTTGATTTGTTATTATATGTAGTTTCAAAACGTATTTAAAATATTTTTTAACATATTCTGCTTTTCGCAGAGAAATATTTTAAATTCTTTCTGAATATTTTTCCTTCATTACCACCATAACATCTGCAGTTTGAAATACATTTCTTTGTTCAACCTATAAGTTAGAACACTAGAATTTATTTCCACAAATTTATGTGATGATAGAAGTTTCCGTGTGTTCTAAACCGGTTCCATCATACACAGACTTCTACCACCCCATCAATTCATAAAAAAGAAATCCAGATATTTTAACACACAAGAGTTGGAAAACTGTTCAGTATGCATTTCCTTCAGTTCTGAAGAAAGAAATGTATTTCAAACTGTAGGTGTTATCGTTGTAATGACGAAAAAATATTCTGAAAGAATTTAAAATATTCTATGTGAAAACCAGAATTCGTTAGAAAGTATTTTAAGTACGTTCTGAAACTACATACAATAACAAATCAAAAACATATCAATTGCTATTTGAAAGATGAACCGTAAATATTTTCTTTCTTAGCACAAATTCATATCTGAAACTAGTTTAATATTTTCTAAACATTTTCTACTGTTACAAAACACCAAGGAAACTAATTTGAAAATGTTTTCTATATGTCTACCTAATATTCTCTAAATATTTTCTGTCTTGTACAGAAAATATTCTCTAAATATTTTGTCATGTACAGAAAATGTTTTCTAAATATTTTGTCATGTACTGAAAATATTCTCTAAATATTTTCTGTCATGCACAGAAAATGTTCTCTAAACATTTTCTGTGATGTACAGAAAATATTCACTAAATATTTTTTGTCATGTATAGAAAATATTTTTTGGTATGAATGGAAAATATTTTAAAATTATTATTTTACAGAACATTAATTTTTGTTAAAAATAGATTAGAAATCTTCAGAAAACATTTCAACTAAGTACCCAATACATTGTAAAAATATTTAGAAAAAAAAATTCTTTATTTTAGACAAATGATTTTCAGTGTTATTGGCAAATGATTTTAAAATATTCCAAGCGAAACATTTTAAAAACCATTCCGTTAACATTGTATAAAACGTTTCAAATACATTTTCAGTAATGTGTGAAAATGGTACAGAAAACATTCTTTGGAAAACTTTTCTAACGGCGTATAAAATATTTCTACAACGTTTTTAAGTATATTGCGAAAATATTTTCAGTATTATTTGGAAAATGTTTTCAACAACATATGGAATATATTTCCTTAAGGGAAGTAGGATACATTTTCTGAAGGAAAATGATGGTACGTTTTAGAAACGTTTTGAAAATATTTCATTGCTGTGTGGGTACTAAGTACACTATTGTCACGTCTCCCAGCGCTAGGCTCTTGGAAGACATTAAGATGGAAATAGTAAAAAGATATAATTTTTAAACAATTATTTATAGTGCTATGCCTAACCTTATCCTTTAAGCTTCCAATAAGAAAAAGCAATTGGATGACACCTTAAGTTCATTATTTAACGATTTAAAAATGTTGGAAGTGCTGGCATAGAAATATGAATTTAATATCAGTTTATGAAATCTAAGAAGAAAGTATTAACATCAGTTTAGTAAATGTAAGAACGTACTACTTTACACAATGCTAATCTCAGAGATGTGTTCCTGTCTTGACATTTGTTTGGGATGTGTATTCGATGATATATCTTTGAAATTTGTAGCAGTGTACCCAAAGCAGAATTATTTAGAACACACACACACACACACACACACACACATATATATATATATATATATATATATATATATATATATATATATATATATATATATATATATATATATATATATATATATATGGAGTGTATCAGACCACCCGTCCCAGATATTTTCCACAGCTCGTAATGCACGAAGACATTTCAAGCAAAAAATTGAATTACCAAAGCGTATGTGAAGAGTCAAATGGCGATGCTTCCATATCCACTGGCGTAGCGGAAATACTACTACGGGGGTCAACTCCAAAATTTCAAATGAAAAGTGGTATCAATTTTTATTTCTTTGGAAGCACTGTTGAAAAAGAAACAACTTTTTCAGGAAACACTTCTCTTTAAATTCTATGGTTTGGCATCTACGTCTGTTATTTGTTGTAAAATTGCTACTATCAGGCAACCCGTCCCACGCATTTTTCTCGGGCAGTAGTGCACGTAGACATTTCAAAGAGATTTGGTGCTAGACAGACTGTCACAGTGAAAATAAAGAATGAAATGACATTTTGCACTTAAGTTAGGAGATTCGAAAATACTTTTCCCGATATGTATGAAAAAGAGCTGAAATGCCATGCGGCCGCACAAATGTGAAGGGAAGTATCTACATTTTGTTGGTTTTGATAACAACTGCAAAAAAGGTACTTTTTGATAATTAACGTTACTGTTAAAGACTTTGTTTTGTCAATTTTCACTAATTCTTCATTGACGCCGAATAGAAAACAAACGCATTAACAGTAACGATTAAAAGTCACCGTTTTTGCTGTTGTTTCAAAAGAAGCAAAATATAGATACTTCTTTTCACTTTTGGGCGGCCGCATGTAAAACAGTTAGGTGATCGCTTAATGTCATTATCACGAAAAGAATACCTGAAACTAGCTTGACTTAGCCAAAGAACTAAAAATAAATCACATTTTCAACAAAGATAAACAGAGTTCTGTGAAACATATTTACTACGAGTATATGAAGTGACATCGCGATTTGTTTCTTAGAACTCTTGTGTCTACAAGTATATTGAGAATAGAAACTTTCAATAAGGAAGAAGTTGCAAAGTTTCTTTGAATTACTGCACACTGATGGAGAAATATTCTTTTCCACCATCACAAACATTGAATGTGGATGAGGCTCGTATATCGTCGTATCATCCCAAAGTGATATGTGAAAAAACGAAACGAGTTGTGGGCAAGTTGACGTCGGGCGAAAGAGGTCGAAATATAACGTTGATGTTCTACATGAGATCTACTAGTCAGTTTGTACCACCGCTCTTCATATTTACGCATCAGAGAATGAGTGAGATACAGATGGTTGATGCTCCACCTGAGAGCATTGCTGTAACAGAAAGTATTGGTTGGATAACGTGTGATGCTTTTTCAACTCGGTTGCAACACTTCTGAAATTCTGTCTTTCCCTCAGAACCCAGTTCTGCTAACTGTTTATGAGCATGGCAGCATAGAAAACTAAAAGTTAATCAATATGTGTTGGATCACAGTATTCAGTGCTCAGTACTTCTCCACATACCACTCATAAATCTCATCCCTTGACAGGTGCTTTATGAAACCGTCTAAAGGTGCATACAATTAAGCTTGTTCAATGTGTATGCGCAGGAATGCAGGAGTAAAGATAACAGAATACGATGTAGCGCAACTTGTTTCAGAGGCATGCCGAAAGATGTGTCGCATGGACATTGCTGTCAATTGACTTTGCGTGCAACGCAATATATTCACTGAACCCTCAGATACTCATAGACACCGATATCTGTCCGCAGATGTGATTCGTGTTGCAAGACTAGGCTACTGGTGAAGACCCACAACCTTCAATTTCGGCATCGGTTGAGGAAAAGGGGGCTACTTCTTGTTTGTCGTCTGCAGCGGATCCACGTTTTGCACATATGACCGAGGAACCGGAATTTTCTCGTCCATCAACTAGTAAAGAGCTCTCAGTGAATAGTTATCATCACTTCCGGAAAATCGTAAGAAACGTTTAGCGACACGAACCAGAAGAACTGGAGCGAGTGTGAAACCAGTGTCTTCACTATATAAGAGGCAAATTGAAAGACAAGTGACTTCAGCACACGAACTACCAAAGGAAGGTAGCAAGAAGCTAATAAACTACCACACCGACAAAGAGAAAATACCACCAGGCGAACAAGAAATCAGTACTGAATACCTAATTTGTGGTGAAACGATCAATGATGTTGGGTATAGTGTGAATTTTGCGATGGCTAGGCTCATAAAACTGCACCCCTATCGAATTAACAGATATCCATTACACATATGATCACTGTAAGCTTCGTGGGTAGGTGTTATTATTGTTTCTTCTAAATGTAGAATAGATGTTTTTCAAATAAAGTAAGTACGGGTAAATACGCCATGTTAAGGGTGTTTGATATTTTATGGCTTCAATTTTCATGAAACACAAAGAACAAGACATGTGTGTTGCAGAGTAGCCTTTTATGCGTGTAGAAAAAATTGTAGCAATGATGCGACTCACTTCTATTTTGTTCCCAAGCTAAAAGGAAAAAAACATGTTACGAAGTGACGTATATACTAACACGTGCATTCAATTACGCAAAGTCTAGAATACTACTAGAAATCTGCAATAAATCTAGCAAATGCATACATCATCTGCACTATACGAACTCATATATTACTACACAAGATGGCTGAAGCAAAACGAAATAGAATAACCAAAGATATGATTGCCATATTTCAAAAAATGGAAATATGGGACGCTACTAAATTACGAAAATTTTTGAAATGCTTAAAATGAAAAGAAGTCTTATATACTTACTTTCTTCCATTAGATAGAGTTGTTCAAGTATTACCTTATCACATTTCTCCCTAGTTAAGCAAACGTAAGTAGTTGATTTACTCCTGCCCTCTGGTAAGCAAAAAAATCCCTCAGGACCTGTTCTGTTTTGTGGTTTTTCAGAGTCTGTTTCAACTCATTCAGGTATGATGTTTTCTTATGATGCTTCCTTCCTTCAAGGTATGTTGTATACTTTTTTTTAACATATAGAACGGTTAGTTCATTGGAAATATATTCCGGTGGAGTTTGTTAAGGCCAACATACACTAGCGTATCTTCGGCGCGTATTTTCGGTCCGTAAAATGATGTCGTAAATTTCGGTCCGTAAGATGGCTCATACACATAGCGTAAAAATAGGCGCGTAAAAGAAGAAGAAAAAGAAGCGGTCATTTTTAGCTCTTCCCCTTGCCTGTTGTTTGAGCACATGGTCGTTTTCCAGTTTACATAAGTTACTTGAACAAGATGGATCTATCTGAGGCCATGGTTTTAAGTGCAGGTGCTATAAACATTGTGTTGTTAAGTAAAAGAATAAAAGGAAAGCATAGAAGAAACAGACAGGTAGCCACGCCGAAGAGGATTAAAAATTCACATTTATTTATATTACGTCCAAGCAGCTCAATCCATTTGGCCTATTTTTGGTACAATCTTATATCATTGTACTTAGTGATCTGAGATCACTAAATATTTATATAAATCGTACTTAGAAGGAAGAGGACACAGGACAAGGAAAAAGTTATATTCAATTTTTTACGATGTAGATTGGAAACATTTAAATTTCTGAACAGACACAATGATGATTTAATACAATCTGAACGAGCTTGATGTGTGGTTTCCTCTTACCTTCCGAAATAAGCCTATTGTTTGGAACTGCAATTTACAAAGAATAAGGGAGTAAAGGAGTGTTCTGATAGTTGAATAATTGATTGATTTTTTTGTTATATAATGTTTTGGACTGTTGGCTTTGGTGGTAAAAAAGTGGGCTACTGAATGATAAATTCAATTTTAAAAAAATATTATTTATTAATGGTTGCAACTTTCGTTTTTTTTCTTTCTTACAAAATTAACGAAGAATATAGTAGTAACAAATAGAATAAATTATCCCCTCACGTGATACCATTTTTTACGAATTATTCCCAGAAGAAAATGTCCTATTAGCGACAGGAACTGTTATCTGTCCAATGAGGGACCGATTCACTTACATTGAGATGATGAAAGATGATATGATTCCCTCTCGTGAAATATGTTTGCCTCTGGCGTTATTAGCGACGGAACAACCTTGCTACCAAAAATGTACGTGCCAGTAATACAGTTCATCAAATATATTTTTCCTCTGCAGTAAGTGCAAATAAAATTTATTTTAATTTTGAGTTAGATTTGAAATAAAACATATCAAATAACTTTGCGAGACAACAGGGATATTTCCATGAAAAGTATATTCCTATGCAATTATTGAAAATCCAGTTGTAATATCTCCTTTCTTCAAAAGCTCTGCTTTCTGTACTTAATTTGATTCAAATCTCACTAAGCACAGTTATATATTTTATTTTGAAAAATCTTAAACGTGTAACAGTTTCGCCAACTATCCACTTCTTAGAATTCCAAAGGCACTGAATAAATGATAAAAGACAGCTTTTGAGATCCCTTACATCTGATTATTGTCAACCAATCTCACCAATTACAATGCTCGTACATCAATATTTCATTACCACTTTTATTATCTGGCACAAGTTATTTCTGTGGTAAAAATACAAAAAGATTAGTTTACTCTTGCCTGTGAGTTTTTTCGAGATATTTTCTCAAACACGAGTCAGTTAACTTTGTTCGTAAATGATAAATAACTGGTTTATTAATAACCGCACAATATGACATAACTAATTTTTCTTGAAAAGATCCACAACGGGTAGTTTACTCTTGAGAGAGAATTTTTTTCAAATTTCTGAAAAACGTCTTAGGTGATAGTTCATATTTCATAAATAAATGTTTAATTAATAGCCTGCAATATAGAAACATCCACACGAAGCAGTCTTGAAGAAGAGTTCCTACTATGTTCAATATGTAATGTCTATTGCGTCAATTATGTCAATTCTCCTAATAATGATGCATATATTACTTACAAACATAGTAAAACGATTGAGTTGTTCGTGAAATAAATTATTTAAATGAGTGTTACATAATATTTTATGGCAATATACCTTAAGTTTATTTATACATTTATCTAGGAAGGTTTGATAGTACTTCTAACACTGAGATTGAGAAATGCTTTAATAAGTTAATATAAATTTATGAGTGTATTTCCTGTAAATGGGTATAATTTTCAATTCTGGTCTTAGTTATGATCTCTTTTGGGCTTACATCTATTGTACTTTTCAGGTAAGTGCTCGTAAACATATCCCCATCATGATGAGATATAATACAATATTGAAAAATATTCAACATGGTCGGTACCTCGAATTGAATCAGAACTTTTACGGCTGGGAAGCAACCACACGCAAAAAAAAAAAAAAAATCGCAATAAATTCTTGTAAAGTTGAGAAAGTACTTAAAATAACAAGCAGCACATTGTCAAAATGGCAAGAATCGTAATCGAATTTCGATATTCAAACTCAATTATTTGTTCCGTGTTATCAGGGAAATATCGGATAGTATCTTGTTCAAGGTCAGGATTACTACTATTTAAACTTTCTTCGTAGGTAGCTATAGCTTTAATGCTGGTGATGCTTTCAGGGAAGCGTCGGATAAAAAAAAATATTTGCATTAGTTGGTGAAGGAGTGTCCTGCACAAGAGTGAAATGTAATTTATCTTTGCTATTGGGATCAGTTTTATTTGTGTTCGGCCGGAGGTAACCATGTTCCCGCAAGTATGCCTGGAAGAAACATTGCTGCTGGATGCGCTAACCTTATCTTTCACTTTTCTTTTCTTTCTTTTCTTTTCTTTTCTTTTCTTTTCTTTTCTTTTATTTTATTTTCTTTTCTTACTTTTTCGTTTTTGTAAATAGCGTGGCAGCATTTATTTATTTATTTATTTATTTATTTATTTATTTATTTATTTATAACAGGTTTCAGATACAGCACTAGGCCATTTTGCTCTGAAACATTTTAACAATTTGATAATTTAATAACAATTTTAGGTCAAGATGGTACAAGACAACAGCGACATTACAAAAATAGCTTATTTATAGATAGTCTGAAAGTATACTCACTTGAATAAACGTCTACAGTTTCTGGTAACTGATTATAGGTACTGATAATTTTGTTTAGAAGGGACCTTTGGACAATATTAACTGTCACCGCTCGAGTGTAAGAGAGATCACTAGACCGTGTTGTTCTAGAGGGTACGCGAAAATTGATCTGGCTTAACAACTGTTCATATGATATGTTTCCATTTACAATTTTTTGCAAAAAGATTAGGTCAGAAATTTTGTTTCTCACTAGGGGAGGTTTGATATTGAGATATTTTAAAACGTTATTTTTTGGAAGTGTTCGGAGGTGGGGTACTCGGTAGGATACAATGGCTAAAAAGAAATTAATTACGGAATATAATTTTTTAAGTGAGTAGGGCAGGCCATAGACCAGATAGGAGAACAATACTCAATAGTGGGAGCAACATATGATTTATAGATAATTTTCAATTCAGCAAGAATTGGTTAAATGCTATTGACAGTAATGTTTTTAAAAATATCACAACAGAGGGCCACATCGTCTCAGTGCTAAAGCACTATCTCTGGTGTGTTGGGTCCCTGGTTTAATCC
Organism: Thermobia domestica; assembly: GCF_964235325.1. NCBI lineage: Eukaryota > Metazoa > Arthropoda > Insecta > Zygentoma > Lepismatidae > Thermobia > Thermobia domestica. Next base: position 213,399,517 of record NC_137455.1, read on the forward strand.
CCGTACAAATAAGTTTATGTGGGCAACATCATGTCCGTGGGTTTTCTCAGGGTACTCTCGTTTCCTCCCACATTTCACTCCACCAATTCTCTCATCATCATTCACTTGCCTTAATTATTGTATCTTTAGTCTAAAGAGCATAATCGTGGGAAGTTAAACTCAAAGATTTCATTTCAGTATCACAACATGGGTAACTCTGAATATGTGGCTTCATCTTTATATGCGCCTTTACCTGTGTGCAAAAAAAAAATAATGTCCAAATATTAAATTAATTGTTAAATTCCAAGCCGAAAGGCATCAGGTTTGATAAGTTTAGCGAGCCTGTATGAGAAGTAGAACCCGAACCGCATGAGCTCCCGCCTAGAATCGAACAGGGCGCCCCGCACCGAGGACGCGTACACTGACTATATAGCCACTGAGGAGCTGTGCAATCAAAATTAATTATGAATTTTAATTAGGAAATAATGTCTCGTTTTGTGCAATAGGAAATATTGGTTTAACCGAAATCGTATCTTGTATGGAAAGACTGAAACTAGATTGGAATGATGATTTCTGGTGAGTCTACCAGCAAACCTCAGCAACGATTCGCGAGGACAACACAAGAACAGGTTTTCTCTCCTGGAAACAATAAGACCAGACCAGGGAGAAGGCCGTGGAAAGGGCAAGAGACCACCTGCTGCTCGAAAACCCTTTCATCTGAGCCGCATTTACGCGCCATATTTACGCTCGAAGTTAAAAGCAGCCAGACTTTTCCAGCGTATAAAAAATCGGTACGTAAACATACGCCAGGTCCCATACACTAACGTATTGACAGCTGCTAACAATACTAGCGCATGAAATTTTATGGCTACGACCGAAAAATACGTCAATGTATGGCCATTGTTATATTATGTAAGCAAGCTATAATTTTCCCTTCTTTTCTTCTTCGCTGGGATCCGGGACATTTAATCTTCCCGAGAAATATTTTCCGGACGCCGGCAACCAGATCTCGATTCCGGGACGAATGGCAACCCTAACCAAAGTGCAAGATGAAGATAAAAAGATATAATGTAAATACTATAATCTCCTGAGTTGAAATGAAGTTCCAAACTGAAAAGTTCTAGTCCATAAGAAGATAAATAAAGAGTGTCACTGTACTATAACTTAAAATAATAATAATAAAAAACTGCACCGATATTACATAAAACATGTGAGACAAATGAAAACATTTTTGTCTCCTGCAGTCAATCCTACATAAGCCCTGGCGTATTTCGCTGTACCATGCTTGGTATTAATTCAGTAGCCATGGAATCCCAAATACTGAAATCACACTTACAAAACAAAGTGTTCCTAGACGGACATGAAACAAAGTACATTGCTGTAAACAATCGGCAATATTGCTGAATAAGCACTAATAACGGACTCTTATCTCTAGTGAAATAATATTGTCCTTTCACGGAGTCTTCCCGAAGCAAACACTGCACGTCGCGTCGGGGTGGGTTGTCTCCCGTAGTATTCGTCAAATTGGACTTGTACAAGACCGTGGCACATATTGGAGGAGCATTTTAATGGATTTCGTGTGAAAGGTCCCAGTACTGAACACTTGGTTTATTTACCTGCACTAGCGTACTTATTTGCAGTTACCATATTTCACGTGTCCGGTTTTACCCGCCAATATTCGAAATATATTAAATGTAGCGATTTGTATTGTCACTTGTTTACTTCATTATTTTTGCATTTATATCGATATCTTTGGTTTGTTAATAAAGTTTACATTAAAAATAAACATTTCAGGCTTATTTTAGAACAATTTTACACCTTATTACCAAGAGGCAATTCAATGTGTTAAAATGTCGGGGGCTACTCCTTTTCCCCTTAGAATGTGAACCAATATTCGCATGTTTAACTTGCTAGATTTAGGAAAATACTTAGGACTCTTCAGTTAAGTACTAATTTGTGCAAAATAAAAAGTTGGGCGCTATTAAATTCCCCACCTGAAATTAGGGTAGGCAGTGCCCCCGTACATCTCCGTTCCATCTTGTTATGCCACTACGAGTTTTATGATTTCTGATGCAGACCTGACCATGTTTTCAAAACTTTTGTATTCGTCCACCATAGGCTGACAGTATGGATCAGATAATTGGTCCCGAGTAAAGGTCAATAATGTGATCAGAGCTGCAGCAGTCACTTGTTCCACTCTTGAATCCAATTTATAAAATATGGTTATTTTCTTTTCCATCAATTCTACCTGATTTGTTGTATGTATGCGATGTGCATTGTTAAATCAGTAAACTTATTTATCGCTACAAGTGAGTGCTACAACAGGTCAACGACAGATACAAAAATCGTAACAAAACAAACTACACGAAATCAATAGGTTCCGTTCAATAACAATGTCATAGGTAAAATATGGACGTTATGAATATGGTTGTGTAACATACGGAGAACATTTTAGATATTAATGTCTAGCTAGAGTTGCGTAATGTAGGAATTGCAACGAATATAATCATTTTGCACAGTATTGTCCAAAAGAAGCACACGAATAGGTATCGTCATCCGCAATAAAAAGTTCGCATATATTTTTAACTTCCACATTTTCATTAATAACTCAGTTTTCTTAAATATTATCGCTTCTTTGTGCTTTCCTTAACAACGTAGTGTAGTAATGAATAATTATTTATGATTTTTGAGAAAAAATAAAGCAAAATAAGAAAATTATAAGCAAAAAACTTTGATTGGTAGGCCTATGAAACTTTAGTCTGTCAGATAATTACGAAAAGAATATCCCGAGGGAAATTACAGGGTAGGAGCACTAACAAATACGTAAAATTGAAGGAACAAAAAATAGTGTATTTTTAAGATGAACATACAATTCACACTTTACGCAAAGTTCCAATGTGGGAAATCAATCATTATTTTCAGTTGAAATGCGTAATATGCCTCTGTGGCCAAGCGGGTTTAGTAATGTTGTTTAAATTCTAGAATCGAAGGTTGGCAGTTCGAGCCTGAGTGCGGAAAGCTTTTTTTCAATATAGTGAAATGTTTTTCAAAATATAAATGTCTCCTTGGAAGTGCTAGAAAACACAAGACCAGATGAACAATCACTTTTCAAAGCTCAGTCACATTTATTCACTATGTTCATCATCTAGGCTATATACGAAGACTCTAAAATTAGGAACGTTAACAATCCTTATTAACGTTAATACCACATCCGTTATAATGAGAACACATTTGTAATCTGAATACCAATCTTAAACCATAGGTCCAAAATGAAAATTATTCATGTTCTTGATACCTATTGCAACACACAGGTGTATATGTAGAGAGTGAGAGTGTGAGAGAGAGATAAAATACTGTATAAATGCTTGTATTTTTAATTAAAATAGTTAGTGTAAAACATAATCTGGATTTTTATTAAGCAATTTGAACAATCATATAGAAAATATATACTGCTTAAAATTGAATTAAATTGCAATTCCAGAATCTGTAGCATCGTAGATTTCTTATTTATTTACATCGAATATTAACTTATTGTATAGTTTATGGAATGAGTATCATCTGATATGTAAGACAAAATTATCTATAAATTGAATTTAATTAGGAAATTGATATAGTTGCTATAAGAGCACGTTTATGAAAATGTAGTGTTTAATAATGGTTGTATTTGAAACAGTTTGCGTAATGGAGTAAATATTTACACCGCCAGTTCTGCAATACTGTGCAGTTTAAATTGTCAATCTCATCATTTACTTATTTCGCTTCAATGTTTATGGAATTTAGTGTAGCAGTATGAAACATTCAACAGCTGATCTGGTAGTGAAACATATTTAGTAAGATTACCGCACATTACGGTAGATTCCGAGCTCGCTCCCAGCTTTGCGAGCACTTGATAATATTTTATTATTATATTAAATAAAATATTATATGAAAGAGATAAATTAAATAAGATAATGAAATGAAATATTTAAGTTTGACACCCCACTATTACGCCCTTTAGGCGGGAAGGTTCTAGAATGCTGGTCCGCACATAGAAGTGAATTTGGGTTAGCAACCAGTTTGGTTCTTTTCCTTATCAACTCTCAATAAAGTTTATATAGTAATGCCAAGCGAACGATAGGGAGTGAATGCAGGTTACTATCCAGGTTGATTGCTTTCTTTATCACGACACAATTGGTATGCGGACCAGTATTCTAGAACCTTGCCACTTTAGGCTAAGGAAGATGATTAAAGTTAAAATAATGATATAAGGATTGGTGGAATGAGAAAGAGGAAAGAAAAGGAAATGTTTTGAGAAAACTCACGGACATGATGTTGTCCACCACAAGCTTACTTGGACGGAATAAAACCAGAGACCGCACGCACCAAAGATAAGCGCTCTACCAGTGAATCATCGCAACCCATAAGTTAAATAAGAAAGATAAGTAGTAGGCCCTATATAACTGAATATTGTATGCAAGAAACTTATTGTCCATAAAGATTCTTTCTCTTCAAGCTTTTGTGATTAATGCTGCAAATCGTCCGATGCTTTTAATGTGTGTCAAAGAAATAAATGCATGTTTTTGGGATAATATCCTCTGCTCCTTGCTGCTATTGGTGGTATAGAAATAGTGTTCAGTTGATTTTGAGTTTAACGCCCCTTTCAATAGGGAGACTATATGAGACGTGGGCCTACTAATTAACGTGGAATCCGAACCACATGAGCTCACATCGGGAATGAACCCCGGGTCTCCCACACCTAAGGCCCATATTACCTGTCACATAACAATGCATGTTATTCCACGGGATAGTATCTTTTCCCGATTACTATGAGAATGAAATCGGTATACGTTCCTTTCAATCACCTCGTGATTTAATTAAATGTAAAGATTTTACAGGCTCAATCCCTAATCAAATCGATAAATTCATGATCTCTCTCTTTGCAGTTCACACAAGACACTATAGAAATATCGAAAAAAAATAATAAAAAAGAAGAAAAAACAATGTCCTTTCACAGTATGAACCTTAGGGTTATTGCAATATATTTATAGAGTAGATGACTTGTGTATCTTATTCCGTAGTTCCTTGCATCCGTGCAGAATTCCCATTCCCGAGACTAGCGTTCGTAGTTTACTAGGAGAAAGCAGACCTTGGTAAATGAACTTCGGGGCCATTTTTTGCAAGGTGATAATGATAAGTGTTCATATTACAAACTGGAAGAGCGCAATGGCTTAATATAGAAGAGAAAAAGCGTCTTAAAGTTTTCGACTGGCCCCATATGTCGTACGTTGCGCAAGCTCATGAAGTGACGGCGTGGCAGAATCAGTAGCATCTTTCACTCACGCACGAAGGGTTCCACGTTCGATTCCCGCTGTGAATTATATATTATGGTGAATTAACATTTTACTTGTAGCAAGAAGTGGCTACTTTATTGAATGTTTAGGTATCCAGGAATACTGTTTTAACTGATCAGAAGCTACTTTTTCATGAAGACTGACGTCACTGACTCCAAAGGAATGAGTTCATCTTCCATTCTGAAGCTTTTTGAATAAATTATATATACAACAAAGTGGTATGCATTTATGAATATTTAGGCCTACTAGTTGCATGCATCAGACTCATTATTTAGAGATACAGGGAAGTATGGTTATTTATTATGTTATCTATCATTCCACAAAAAATGTTGTTAAGGCGGGGGCCCTGGATATTCCAATGCGGGGCCCATAAAACTTAGCTACGCCACTGTATACAATGCTTTAAATTTATTTGTAGAGGGTAAGAGGAACTTACGTAATTACTGATTTCCCAGGGTGGGAAGAGTAGTTTCCACAACTTTAGAAACCTAACAATTCTCATAGGGATTATCAGTTAGGCAACCTTCTGCAACTATAGTTTTCATCTCAAGTAATATGTAACATAATAATAATAATAATAATAATAATAATAATAATAATAATAATAATAATAATATATTAGTATCAGACTTTAAGGGATTTTTATTTGACGCATATGTTCATGAAAATAGTCACTACTTGTTACGTACTCATTTGGTGTTCCCCTAGGGTTACTAGGAATTGAAAACAGGATCTCTGGCTGCGCAGTCCAATATGCTAACCGTATGACTACAGAGCACGTGTCTGACAAACCATATTTTCATAACATTTTGGTACCCCTCCTTTTCCCGTATCGATTAAAGTGCCATCCGTGAAGTAATTGTTTTCTACTCTGGGTGAAATCAGTCACTTTTTTTCTGGAAAATCCAAATGTGCAATAAGAAATGGGGTTATGTACCCAGAGTTACATTAAAATTTTAAAGTTACCCCCTACGCCGAAAGGATGGGCATAGGGGGTTGTGTTTGGTATCATTGAACTATACATATAAAGGAGAAACATATATTTTCATTTTAAGTGTGTGATACCAATTTAATATTAACTTAGAAATCTATTTGAACTTTGGTAGTGCTAGCATTTCCATAGCGTCATCTTCGCTATACAAACAGATGGTGAATAAAAGTGACACAAGTTTGAAAGCTGACAGTTTATCTGATTTTGTTTTTATAACCAGTTCAAATGTTCAAAATATAACGAGACGTTTAGAAGAAATCAAATATCCTTATATTGAATGGATACCGGACTGGGAACCGAACCGTCAATCATCATTACTGTAATTTCAAGCGCCTCGCTAATTCCACTTATTTTCTTTTTAAGTTACGTCGCGAAAGCCAGCCCTGAAGTTAACACAGACAACACGTACGTGTACGACACATGTACGCTATCCATGCAGAAGCCATACATGTGCATATGTGCATTTGTGTGGATGATGAACACATACATAACCCGTGCATACGCCGTACACGTGAATTTGCGCCGATGAAGCACACATACATAACCCGTGTATGTGCACATGTGCATTTACGTGGGTTATGCACACGTACGTAACCAGTGACTAAGTCGTGCATGTGCACATGTGCATTTGCATGGATAAAGTACACATTTATATAATCCATGCCTAAGCCGTTACATGAACATGTGCATTTGCGTGGATGAAGCACACGTACAGAACCCGTGCTTAAGCCGTTATGTGCACATGTGCATTTGCATGGATGAAGCACACATTTATATAACCCTTGCTGTAGCCGTTATGTACATATGTGCATTTGCGTGGATGCAGCGCACGTACAAAACCCATGCTTGAGCCGTGCATATGCACATGCATTCATGTGGATGAAGCACATTTAAATTACCGGTGCTTAAGCTGTTATGTGCACATGGGCATTTGCACGGCTACTGCACGTGTGTATAAGACGTCCATAATACCGTGCAAGTGTATACTTTTACTTTCATTCTTTTACACATTCTCATCAAGAATATAAAGTAACCTCCATTTTTGCTAGGTATCGTTTTTCCTCCAGGCTGTGTTATAGAGACTTTTCGACGAATAACAGCTGAATGATTGTAAAAGCTCCAGAACGACCGCTGAACTAGGACACAAGATCAACAGGTGGCAGTCCTGTACTTATGTAACTACTGTCAGACAGTTCATAGGTTTACAAAATTATTTTCGTGACCGATTACAGCAGAATATGTTGCGTTATTTGTTACTTGGCAAACATTCAAAGATACTACCTAAAGCTTTGCTCGTTGCAAAAGATAAACTCCAAAAGTAAAATTCTCACTGACAGTTATTAGTTACTTGTGATATAATTTGAAGGCGATGTCTTTGCTGTTTTGAACACTTAGAAGCCCCTACTACAGAAGAAGGTTTATATCATGCGCTTGACGTTATCACATCATCTATTCAGGCATCCGCAAACTCCCATATTCCCAAGTCAACTATTTCTCCTCATCATCCTCAACTCCCACCCCATTACCTTCCACTTACTCGTCGTTCTAGAGAACTCTATAGAGATTATCAACGCACCGGCAATGTCGAATCCTTAAGGCTTCATAGACAATTTCAACGGACAGTCCGAAATTACATAGGGCATATAAACAACGGCGTTGGATAGACACTTGCAATACGCTTTCAGATACTGCTCACCCCACGAAATTTTGGAAAAGATTCAACATCCTAACATGAAAAAAGACACATACGACATATCCATTAATTCACCATGACAAAACTCTTCATACCGATAAAGATAAAGCGGACGCTTTTGCCGATTTTCTATAAACCATTTTCCCTCCTCTACCACCTACTAATCAGTCAAAAACTCATCCAGTCGAAAAAGTTAATTTTCAGTATCCTCACCTTCAACCAAATCCATCCCACTCTCTTCCCGCTAACCATCCACTTACAGCTCCTATCACCACAGTCGAAATTCAAGACACCATAGCACGAAAACGCAATACTGCCCCTGGACTAGATGAGATCACATATCGCCATATCAAAGAAGGACCGTATATTCGCCTACACCTCCTAGCTCCCATTTTTACATTTATACTCAGAACAGGTTACATACCGTCTCAGTGGAAAACCTCGAAAGTTTTAATGTTTCAAAAGCCGGACAAACCTGCCAATAGCGTTGCTTCTTACAGACCAATTCAATTAACATCCATCTACAGCAAAATTCTTGAACGTATTCTTGTTTACAGGCTCCATCAACACCTCTCTGTTAGAAACCTTCTCCCGAATCATCAAGCAGGCTTTCGTCCAAATTACTGTATCAACGACCAACTTTTACGAATGCTCACTATCATAACTGATCATTACAATACCATCAAACCATACTGCTTAGTATTATTTGATCTTGAGAAAGCATTTGATAAAGTTTGGCACCAAGGTCTCATTGCTAAATTGTTGAATTTCAAACTTCCTCTCGCCTACGTCCGTTTTATTTATAATTTTCTTTCTTGCAGATTGGTCTATATCTCAATCAACAGTGCTCTTTCACATCCCATCTTTCTACATTCCGGCGTGCCTCAGGGTTCAGCACTCTCTCCTTTATTATATCTTCTATATGTTGCAGACTTACCGCCACTTCCAGACAACATCCAACTTTTTCAATACGCAGACGATACAGCCTTCCTAGCCTTAGGGAACACAGTACAGCAAATTAATACCGCTATGCAGTCTGCTATCAACTCCTTCGTCAGCTGGTGCAACCAGTGGAGGCTCAAGATAAATCCAGATAAAACACAAACATTATTTCTTCTTCCTCCCAGAAAATGTAGTAAAATTCAGAAAAATCCATTTTATCTCAATTTAACCGTCCACGACACTCGCCTGAAACCCGCTATTTACGTTAAATATCTTGGTCTCACCATCGACAAACACCTTACCTGGCGTCCTCATTTAAAGACGGTTGTCGCTAAAGCTTATAATAGATTGAATCTATTACGACGCTTAACTGGAACGACTCGGGGCCTCAAAGCATCTGTCGTCCTAAACACATACAAGGTTTTTCTCCGGCCAATACTAACGTATGGGTTCGTGGCTTGGATTAACGCCTCTCTCTTTTATTACGAGAAACTAAAAATTCTTGAACGCCATGCCTTACGCATTGCATTCCGCATTAAATTACCCAGCCCTACACATGAACTTTATGAGCGCCTAACTTTTCCCCATACTTTATACCACCTCGAAACACTCCGACTGAAGTATATTACTAAACGGTTCGAGGAACGACATGCAATCCTCTTAGATACTATGAAATTTGATATAGCTTATACCCCTTCTCACCCCCTTCATCATACTTCACTTTCCCTTCTATTTTCATTATATCATTACACTTTACCCCCTGATCATCCCGATCTTCATGCCGTTGCTGCTTATAAAACCGACTATTCTTCACCTCTCATCTTTCCATCCTATGTTGCACAGTAGTCCTTTTGTTCTAACAGGGTTCCCACTGTCTCCATCATGGTCCTGAGCCACCCCAGGACCGGAAGATAAGCTCATTCGTCCACTAACATATCCCACGTGTTGTGATGTCCGATGCACTTCATTTCCATCTCATATATTCCCCTCATTTATGATTATAGCATTAAAGCTATAATGTCCTTCATATTATCTCATAACCAAATAAAGGCAATGCCATCGCTAGAACTAGTACCTACTCCCCATCCTTATGATTATAGCATAATGCTATAATGTCTGCAGTTGTATCATACATTCACATCTATTTATCTTCGTAATATACCTGTTGTATATTATTTTTTTGTTTGTTATTAAAGCTAATAAATAAAGAATGCACTCATAGACCAGCACTATATACCTTCTATCCACAATCCTCTTCCTTCTCTTCCCATATAAAGGGCATAATCCTTTGGGGGAGCTAGCCATCAAGCTAGCACAAAAAAAAAACTTTGCTGTTATAGATGGTGTTATTGCGTAATACACCAAATATATAAACTCTTTTTTTTCTGTTGTATCTCGAATATACTTTTAAATCACCTCTGCACTACGAGGAATTTACCTGTGTGCTACGTGTAAATCACCTCTATCATACATCTTAGAAATCTATATGCTACGTGTAAATCACCTCTGTCCTACATGTAAATCACCTGGGTACTGCGTGTAAATCATCTCAGTCCTACATGTAAATCAACTGGTTCTTGCGTGTAAATCACCTGTGTGCTACGTGTAAATCACCACTGTCCTACATGTAAATCACCTGTGAACTTCATGTAAATCGAATACGTGCTACTTGTAAATCACCTGCACGGTAGGTGTAAATCAATTGTGCAGGACGTATACGTGTCCATTGCATATGTCCTGTGCACGTGAAGATGTTGAATAGAACCTGTGACGTATATGTGCATCAAATGTACAGGCGTGCATTTGTACAGATGATGCACATGTTGCATCTGTGCGATTGTACATGCACTATACGGATACTGTACGTGCATTGTGCTGTCTTGGTAATTTACCAATGTCTGCTTTTCCCTTGTCAGTAATTTGTATATATTTCCTACTCGATTATACACGTTTTAGTTATTTCCAGTAACCTTGAATGACATGGACACAAATATAAACACATCAAGAACATTTAAAACTCGAAAATTGCTCCCACCGGGAATCGAACTCAGGTCCCTGTATACCACAGACGCACATTCTAGCCACTAGACAACACAATCAAGTTATAAAGCTTGTGCATTTTAATAGTTCTACTGGAAATGCTCGAGGTATGCACTTGTAATACATAGAGTGATTTATTCGAGAGAGGCAAAGCACTTTACTTTGAATCCTTTTCTTTGTTTCGTTTGCATTGTGTTAATTTTTATATTTTTCGTACAGCGCTTGAAAAAGCAAATACATTTTTCGCTACAGTGTCCAGAAATGCTATTTTAACTGATCATAAAGCAGAAATCTGTCAGTGAAGTGATATGAGGTAATGTGTGATATTTTAGTTTCATACCGAGTTTCATCGTAGCTAAGCGATTAGAATACGCACCTTTGATGTAAGAGAGCCGGTTCGATTCCAGGTGTGAGTTCATGTGGTTCAGATTCCACGCTAATAAGTAGGTAAACGTCTCATATAGCCTCGCTGCTGGAAGGGATGTTCAAATCAAATCAACATTATTTTTATACCATGAATAGAAGCAAAATGCAGATGATATTATCCTGCTAAAACATACATTTATTTCTTTGGCACATATTACAAAATATCGGACTATTTACGAATGAATTACAGAAACGTCAAGAAAAAGAAGCTTTGTGAACATTAAGTCGCTTCAAGCGTTCAAATCGCTTTATAAAATCCAGATTATGAATTACAATAACTTTTTTACGTTGTAGTTAAAAATACATGCATATATTGTTTTCTATCTCTCTCACATACTCTCTCTCTCTCTCTCTTTCTCTTTCTCTACATATACACCTGTATATTACAATAGGTATCAGGGACATGAATAATTTTCATCTTGGACGTGTGATTTAAGGTTGGCATTCAAATCATAAATCTGTTTCCATTATAACAATGTTAACGTTCCTCATTTTAGCGTTTTCGTGTATAAATGCTGACAGGGTGAATAAATGTAACTGGGCTTTCAAACGTGATAGTTCATCTGATTTTGTTTTTTTCAAGCATTTCAAAACCAAACTTTATATTTAAAGAAATGTTTCCATATATTGAAAAAAGAAACTTCCCGGAGGAAGATTCAAACTGTCGCCCTCCGATACCAAAATTTCAAAAGCACTACTAAACACGCTTGACCACCGCGATAACTTATAAAAGAATACGTTATATTTATGCTAATATATCGCTCCAAGCCCAGGTTCACACTTGAAGTTTTAACTAGTCATTTTCTCCCTATATCAGTAATTTCAACTGAAGATATTAACTGATTTTGCATATTGGAACTCTGTATGATGTGTGAATTGCATATTCAACTCAGAAATACGTAGTTGACTGTTCAGTTCATGTTTTTGTTCAATAGCTTCACATGTTAGTGAGTGTTCCTAACACCTGTGCACAAATGTGTCGAGTCATTTTCTCTGTAATTTCCCACGGAAAATTCTTCGCGTAATTATTTGACAGACTAAAGTTTCATAAGACTAAAGGTTTTTTGCTTATAATTTTCTTATTTTGCTTTATTTTTTCTCCAAAATAATAAATAATTATTCATTATTACACTGCTTTGTTAAGGAAAGCACAAAGAAGCGATAATATAGTAAGAAAACTGTTATTAATGAAAATGTTGAAGTTACAGTATATGCGAACTTTCTTTTGCGGATGACGATATAAAATAAGAATCAATGAATTGTCTGATGAAGAAATTCAGTTGGAAGACAAGACCTTCATCCTTACTGAATTACAACAAACATTAGATGACATAGAAGCAATTACGAATGTAGAATGCGAACAAAACTTTAATTCAATGGAGATTTTATGTTCAGCTCCATTCAGTTAGCAAATACAGAGACAAAAGTGGTAATTCAATTTTTTTGTTTGAAATGTCTACGTGCATTACGCGCTGGGGAAAATGCGTGGGACTTGTTGTCTGATAATAGCAATTCTACAACAAATAAGAGACATAGATGTCAAACCGTAGAATTTAACGGAAAGTGTTTCCTGTAAAAGTTGTTTCTTTTTCAATAGTGCTTCTAAAGAAATCAAAATTGATACCACTGTTTATTTGAAATTTTGGAGTTCACCCCCGTAGTAGTATTTCCGCTACGCCAATGGATATGAAAGCATCACCATTTGATTCTTCAGATAAGATTTGGTAGTTCAATTTTTTGTTTCAAATGTCTACGTGCATTACGAGCTGAGAAAAATGCCTGGGACGGGTGGTATGATACACCCTGATATATATATATATATATAAAACTTTTAGGTAAGTTACTATAGAATTAATATCTAAATAAATTGATGCAAGTATGTGGGTGGAAAATGATTTAGTAATTAAGAGGTTTTATAATCATGGTGTTACGAGAGGTCCATATGACAGTGGGCAATATGGTTAAGAAATGCAGTGTGATAGTGTTATTTTTCATAGTTAAAAGATATGATAAAGGATAGGATGATACAAGCACGGACTGATCTACTAATAAGTTCAAGGGAAAGTAATAGAATTACGCATATACAGAGTGCTTCGAAAACAACCAGCGACAACGTTTTTGGGTAATTCCTGATTTCATCATAAAATAAAAAGTATGTCAACCTGGGTGCAGAAATCATTTGTTCCGGCTGTGTGATTAGTCAGAAATGTGTTGATAAAAATACAAAAAGCAACTATAATTCAACAATAAAAAAATTGGATCAAAATTCGGATAAAGCTATTGTCCATTATTTATAGTCGTATATTCCATTAGTGCTGTGGCAATGCAAGGGTAATCCCTAAAATCATTAGATAATACTTGAGATACTTGTTCAGTAGTTGAATCAGAAAACTAAGAAAGAACCAAGTAAAGTATTTCAATGAGCAAAAATCATAGTGCATTCTTAAAGGTAGAAGAATACTGTCAGAATTTGTAAGAGTAAGAGATATCCATTGTCAATTATACTGTTTTCTGTCAGTACAGAATAAACTCTTAGAGGAATAACTGAAGTTAAATAAAGCTTTTTAACGTCTCACAGTTAAATTGTCAGGCTAATGGAGACGGAAAATTAACGGAAGATAATAATTGTGATACAACTTGAGGTTTGATGGGTAAGACAAAACTCACGGACAAGTGCAAACTGAATAAATAATGCTTAAAGTCATCATATCCCTTCGATATTTGACTCTTAATCATTATTACCAGTTTTATAGATAAATAAGTTTTTCAGGCATTTCTCTACTAGTGGAGCTGTGAAACAAATTCTATGATGCTATTCAAGCAATCACCACCAAATAACAAAACTATGTTTCAGTAGAAAGCGAATACGTCGACAGATAGTACAGATAACTTTATATCTGTGTTGATATTTGTGAAATGCTCATATTACAATATTTCAAATTGCAGTGTACAACACTAGAGGAGCATTTAAGATTAATTCTACAAAACCTATGTATTCAATGTCAATGAACTAAACTGCATGATTTTTACCATCCGTTTTGCTCGTTGAGGTATTGTGCTTGACTGTTATTTATTCCCTCAGTCAACTTTGACAACCAGAAAATCTCCATTTTCATTCTTAGAACAACTCAAGAACAATTCCTTTTTTCGGAATATGGGCCGATATTTTGTTTTTGAGTTGTGGCTTTTTGCATTTCCTCAATAAATTCTTAATTGGTCATAGCTCCAAGAAGAACCCTTCCTTCATCTGGCTGCCATACTTGTTACCTTATCGGTGTCAGGAATCATCTCCCAAATGTTGTACGTGATATTTAGGAACAACCTGCATGAGAGAAGAAATCTAGATTGACTGTGTAATTGAGAGACGAAGGGATTACCAACTCTTAGTCCAAGCTGTTTGAGCCAGAAATTGAAAATTTGGACAACATGTAGGATACGTGACAGTTAGGAAACGTTTGTGGACATAAGATGCGGAAGAAGGGGAATTTTGCAGTTGCAATTCTTATGATGATGCTACAATATTCTAAAAATCACTACTACAATATTCTAAAAAATCACTCCGCTGAGCAATTATTATTCTGTATTTTTTAAAGAATATTGAAATTAGTTCATATAATAAATGTTTATTTGGGAAACGCAAAGTATTTTTTACGAGTTAAACCTCCCTGTCTTAACCTCCGAGAACCGTTTACTAATGGGTATTCAGAAAAGACGGTTGTTTATATTCTATTGATTTTTCTTGGTTGTATAAACCACCAACATCACTGAAAAGAGGCCAGAAAGGTTCCTTCACACTTTGGCTACGAAGTAAGCACACCGCCCAAGTTAAAGAAAAACAAGAAGAAAAGTGGACAGTGGTCTCCAGAACTATCGGTCATCTAGTCGAAACAAGGCCATCCTTCCAACGGACTTTTGGAAGGACACAAGCCACCAATTCAATGAGGAGTTTGCTCTTTTAAAATAAAATAAGAAAAATTTAAAAAGAAACAACCCGGGAGAAATCAGTCAGTTTGAACTCTGGGTCCATAGAACAAAACACATAATAACACACATACACATATTATTTTAAAATTGTAGTTAAATGAAGTGTGTAGCCAATATGCATGGCTAAGTAACTCAAACGTGGTACAGTTCGCGGCATAGAAATTGTTACAAAAATTTCTAAGTCCAAGTTAATAACAAACTCGTGCCCCGTTTTCTTATGCATCCAGAAATACATCTCTCAATCGATTAGTTGCTTCTAGTATTCAATACAACTCCTCCCCCTCCTCCACCTCTCCTTGTCTAAAGTAGTGAATGTGAGTACACTCTTTCCATTCAGCTGGAAAAAGAAACAGGAATCAAGTTTAAAACGTTATAGGTTTAAAACAGTCTTTTCAATTCGATTGTTCTGAAATATTTTTAAAAGCTTAAAAATATAAAAAATTCACACAATGTTCCGATAGCTTCATAAAGACCTTTAGTTTCATTCTTTCCCTTCTTAAAGACTGGAAGCTAGTAAGATGCTCTCTAAGAAATCTATGGAAATTGCCAATAACGGCAGTAGGTTGTGTGCTTCCTAAAGTCTATAATGCGCACATAGAGCTCTAAAATATTTACTGACAGAAATGAGTGTTATTCAATGATTCATTTCATTAATTTTCAGTAATTGCAAGCAAATGTTCCAGGTGGGTCATTTGGGCAAGACACGAGGGTGTAATTCCCCCTCCGTTGAGCTTCATAAATACGTATTGTTTGATCAAATGTATAGTAATACACTAATAAAAAAAGTAAAAATCTTATGTCGCCGGAGAATTCCCCCCCCCCCCGAATGAAATCTAAAAGACACTGCTTTTATCAAAAAACCTATAGAGTTACGATAGCACATTGCTAGACAGCTTACATTTGTTTTCAAGAGTCGAAGGTTTGGTCTCAAGCCATATGAGTTCCTGGGCGACATTGAGAGAGACGGAGAGAGAGATTCAACTATGGAGACAGAGAGAGATGGTTTATATACACAGATTTAGAATTGGGGAAAAATGATCGGACAGCATTCGTATTATGACGAAAATTGTGATTTTGTGAAACAGAAAAGGGGAAGGTTTCGAACTGCGAGGACCATGATCAAAAAATCTGAAACTTCCGAGACGGGTTTCGAACCACGAACCTTGTAGTTATCGAGTCATGACTTTATCCATTCTGCTACGGAGAACTCTATGTACTCGTTTACCTAGATTTCCTTTAGCTACGTTGAAAGCTAACTTAATGGAATATTCCAAAAGTTGACTAGGTGGATGTGCCGTTCAGATAGGACGTAAACCTCTTGTAATTTAGTTACAATGTATCGTGGCGGATATAAATCATTGATCAGGTAATTGCGACTGCTTTGAAACAAATGCAGAGTATATGAATTAAATCAGTCATATCTGTTGTTTCATGTGGAGAAGAAAAAAACTTGTGAACCAAAGGTTCAAGAACAACTCAAGTTATTAATGGAAACTTTGGCGAAGATTATTCACTTATATCGTCATAAAAGGAATACGAAAGACGTTCTCAAACGAAGAAATACTATTTTGAAAGCGGAGCCAAAGAAACCTAAAGTAACGAGACTAAAGACGAATGATTTAGCGCATAGTGACCGTGGTTCAGTGGTCAAGGCGCTGGATCAGTAATCTGGAGGTTCGAATTCAGGTCGGGCGTTTTTTCTTTTTTTTTTTTGTATATGTACGAACCAAGCAAAGGTATTTTGCTATGCACATATATTAAAATTAGAAGGTTCTATAACTGAATATATATTATTTATTAATAACTGAATCCAACAATTAATTATAACTGTAGGAACACATTAAATTCAAACTATGGAAGCGGTATTGTCCACTAAAACACTGTAGGCACGACGACGACCACACGTTCACATCATAGGGACGCACACACACAAAAGCAACTGGTCTAACGGCTCTTTTTTAAAACACACTTGTCCGCCCAAAAGAAAGAAATTCCGAGGGTTGACAAAAGTGAACCACGGAGCCCTCTGCAGGAGGGAAAAATTACTATTTAAGGACCAGATCTTCAAGGAAGGGCGATAAGCCCGAACATAGCCCCCACCTTGAAATGGTCGCGTTTGAAGAACATGAATATTATAATGAGAAATGTAATGCAACAAAATAGAAAACAAGACCAATATGTATATACAAAATAAACAAGTAAAGAAAATCGAGACACTAAATATGAGAGAAATAATGTAAGCACAACATGAAAAAAGAAAAAAATGAAAATCAAAACACGAAACATGAAAAAGAGTATCAAACACAATATGAAAGTTGATAATTGAATGCACGAATATATCTATCTATTTGCATCAAACGGTAAACGAGAGAGCTTCACAATGGGGCGCCTTAAATCCCCAGGAGCTGTTCTTACGGTGACAGTTCGCACAAGTCCATCAGTACCACTATGGATGTCCTTGACACGACCTAGCCTCCACTGTAGAGGGAGGAGGTGAGGTTCCATTAATAGCATCAAGTCTCCTTCTTTGAGGTTATCACGTCCGGTCCACCACTTTGGCTTCTGCCCTAGACGGGAAACTACTTCTGAAGGGGGTTTCTGCAGTTGTAGACAAAGCGACGACACCAGGCTACAACGCGTTTCACTTTGAGCAGAGATGAATAACGGCTAGTGATATCATCCACTGTAGCTACACACATAGCACTGACACACCTTTTTCTTTCTTCCGTCACCTTATCAGATATGTGGGGTGGTCCTGCAGCCGTGGGCAACACTGCATCATACAACCAGTTGGGATCGTTCCACCACAATGAATGACACAACAATTCACTAGGGTTCACACCCCCTGGAGGCACAATCAGCAGGGTTTTGCAAGCCGTCTACAAAACACCATTCCGCTGCACGAGCTGTTTCTTATATTACCGCGACACGATTCGCCACAAATGTTTTCCATTTGTCAGGAGAAGAAGTAATCCATGCTAACACAACCTGTGAATCGGTAAATGCTTTTACCTCTTGCACCTCAAACACAAGAGCGTTTGAGATTGCGTTGAGCAACTTCGCCAGCAATAATGCAGCGCACAACTCCAATCGAGGGAGAGAAACAGTTTTAATTGGAGCCACTTTAGTTTTTGCAGCAATTAGCTGCACACTGATCGTTCCGTTTGAAAGCTCGGCCCGCAAATACGCCACTGCAGCATAAGCCCGCTCGCTGGCATCTGAAAAGCCAATTACTTGGCATTTTTTAGCGTTGGGAGGTATGATGCACCGCTCAACCCTTGCTTCCTCTAATAGGGACAGTTCCTTGCAATACTCTTTCCACTCCGCGCACATTGAACTAGGGAGGTTTTCATCCCATCCCAAGTTTTCCTTCCACAACGACTGCAGAAGCACCTTCGCCTTGATGGTTACCGGTGAAAGGAAACCAAGTGGATCGAAGATTTTGGCTATCTCAGAGAGTATCATGCGCTTGGTCCACACGTCGCGCTGCAAGGGGGGAGAAACACTGAATCCAAACTCGTCACTGACTGGTGACCACTGCACTCCGAGGGTCTTGATGGTGTTGTCATCGTTGAACTTGAAAGGCACAGACACTTCGCGCATATCAGACGGTACGGCTTCTAGCACTTCCGGTTCACTGGATACCCATTTTCGCAACTCAGAGCCTGCTTTTTTCAGCAACTGAATTAGCTGTTTTTGGAGCTCGATCGCTTCGCGCACAGTTTCACAGCCACCCAGAAAATCGTCCATGAAGAAGTCCCTCACTAGTACACTTACTGCCAAGGGATAGTTTTCACCTTCGTCTGCTACTATCTGTTGGATGCACCTAAAAGCTAAAAAAAACTAGCAGAGGCAGTTCCGTATGTCACCGTTAATAATCGGTAGTCTTCTACAGGAGAGTTCGCGGAATTGCGCCACACAATTCTTTGAAAGTCAACAACTTTTCTGTTTACTATTACTGCCCGATACATTTTGGCAATGTCCGCGCATAAGGCCACTTGATGTCCACGAAATCGCACCAAAAGTGGGAAAATGTCATCTTGTAGCTTCAAGTCCACCATTAGCTGTTCATTTAGAGAAACCCCGGATGTTGTCTTCGCACTGCCATCAAAGACCACTCGTAATTTTGTTGTTGAACTCGTGGGTTTTAGAACTGCGTGGTGGGGGAGGTAACAGCTCTTCTCAGGTGCCACGTTCTTCTCTTCTGGGGGAACAAGCTCCATGTGCCCCAACCTCAGATATTCTTCCATGAACGCACGATATTGTTCTTGAAGTTGAGGTTGTTTTGCTAACTTGCGTTCACAATGTAACAATCTTCTGACTGCAATGTCACGTGATTTTCCCAAGAGTGATGCATTCTTCTTGAAAGGTAATCTCACTACATAACGGCCATATTCGTCACGGTAGTGAGTATCTGCAAAATGCTTTTCACAGTTCTTCTCTTCTTCAGACAAGTATCTTTTGGGAGTAAGTTCTTCTAGCTCCCAAAACTTACGAAAGGTTGTGTCCACTTCACATGACGCACGATATGCCGCCACTGTTACGACTCCACATGTGGTACCTACGCTACCAGAAAGCACCCAACCAAGAACAGTCTCTAGATCTACGGGTGTACCCGGTGGTCCAACACGCTTTCCACTGAGCATTAATAATGGAAACACATCCGCTCCAAGAAGCACGTCAATGGGGCCCACTATATTGTAAGTGGGGTCCGCTAGCTTTAACCCTTTCAAATGTGGCCAACGTGAAGCACTGGCACAGGGTTGCTTTGGGAGATCAGATGTTACCTTCGTCACTACAATCGCTCTTGTTTCGAATGTTTCGTTCATCTGACCTAACGACTGAAACTGCAAGTCCAACATCGCTTTTGCAGATCCTACCCCTGCTCCCGTTATGCCCGAGATCACTACACTGTATTTTATTTTTTGTAGTCCGAGCTTTTGCACGCACTTTTCGGTTACAAAACTAGTCTCTGACGCACAGTCTAGCAGAGCTCTGAAGTGATATGACACACTGTTTTTTCCGTTTATTTTTACAATCGCTGTGCACAACAGAACATGCGGCACATTTGCTTCGGAAGCAAAATGTGACGTGACACTACAATCATGCTCTGGTAACGCATCATCTCGTTCGAAATGTAACATTGTGTTGTGCTTTTTGTCACACTTGCGGCAATTTCCGGATGAACAACTGTCCTTCGGACAAGACTTGCGCATGCAATTGAAACACAAGTTCTTTTCTTTCACGAGCGCGATACGCTCCGCCACTGAACGTTTGACGAACTCGGAACACCTGTGTAGTGGATGGTTTGAATTACATAGTTTACACAAACTTTCGGTCCGTTGTGCAGTTGTCACATGAGAAGATGCAAGTCCCTTTTCGGGTTTTTCACTGTATCACTGCTTGCGGAGTGTCGAGTCTTCCCATTGGTCGAAACAGCCAGAGCGCGGGCTCTGTTGTCCAGAAATGCCGCCAGCTTGTCGAAAGATGGCTGTTCACTGGAATTTAACGAAAGTTCCCACTGTCTTCGCGTCTCGCTGTCTAGTTTATCCGCGGTGTGATAAACTAAAACCGCGTCCCAGTGCTTCACTGGTTGCTCAAGCACTTTCAGCGATCGAGTACACTCCATCGTTGTGTCAATTAATTTACGCAACGCCGTTGCCGATTCTTGTTGGATGGGTGGTTGCGTAATAAAGCGTTTGAAAATTGAGTTCACAATTTCACGTTTATTGTGATAACGCGCGTTCAGAATGTCCCATGCTTCCTTGTAATTACTGTTCGTAATTTGCATCGCCTGAAGGAGTTGGGCTGGCTCCCCCTTCAGGGATGTTTTTAGATATTGCAGTTTTTGAGCACCAGATAATTTATCGTTGCTGTGTACTGAGGCTACGAACAAATCGTGGAACGAAAGCCACTCGAACAAATTACCTGTAAATGTCGGTAATTGTATTTTTGGCAATTTCACCTCACTACTTTGCTTTGTTTCTGAAGAAGAAACCGAATTATTTTCCAGAACTTGTAAATCCCTTAGCACCACACACATCTTCAGTAATCGATTGTCCATCTCCGCTAGCTCTTCTTCTTTTTGAAACTGCTCGTCATTTGAAATGGTTGCAATTTCATCCAGAGGCTTCGAACAATACTGTTGAAGGTCACTCACCCTTCCGTGGTGAATCGCAATGAAGCTGGTTTCTGTTGCCGATAAAGCAGCGATCGCTTTCTCCTCCCGCGTGATTTTCGATTTGAGGGTCCGGTTTTTGATTGCTAGAGCTTCCATAGTTATTTGTTCGCACGACACAAAATCTTTTAATTGAAATCACTCACACTCTGTCTGTAATGACTGTGTCCTGCACTGATCCACGACCGGAGAACCATTAAATTTGTACGAACCAAGCAAAGGTATTTTGCTATGCACATATATTAAAATTAGAAGGTTCTATAACTGAATATACAATATTTATTAATAACTGGATCAAACAATTAATTATAACTGTAGGAACATATTAAATTCAAACTATGGAAGAGGTATTGTCCACTAAAACACTGTAGGCACGACGACGACCACACGTTCGCATCATAGGGACGCGCACACACAAAAGCAACTGGTCTAACGGCTCTTTTTTAAAACACACTTGTCCGCCCAAAAGAAAGAAATTCCGAGGGTTGACAAAAGTGAACCCCGGAGCCCTGTGCAGGAGGGAAAAATTACTATTTAAGGACCAGATCGTCAAGGAAGGGCGATCGGCCCGAACAGTTTACTTTAGGATTTTTGATGACGATTGATCGACGATGACACACGTTTTATTATATTCAGATATTTGAATACTCGGATGTTTCAATACTTGAACTATCAAATCTTCATGAACAATAATAGTAATAATAATAATAGTAGTAATAATAATATTATTATCTCGTAGAAGACTAAAAGCTAGGAGCTAATTATCGCTCAGTTCATACCATTTCAAACAGAAACGTGATATTTTGCAAGAATTTTTTGGTTTTGTTTAATGTTGACCACAACAAGAAGAACTTTTCATCTCGTTTATAAAACAAACAAAAAATGAGAATTAACATTTTTACATTCGAGACGGGACAAGGCTAACTCGAATTATCGTCTCACTTTGGAGATGAGAATTGAGACGAGACGAAAAGTATCGTAAACATTTCTCGTCTTGTCTCGATTGTCGAAATAGCGAATGCCTATTCTTCAAGTAACAATTGTTCTGTAGACTGAATCTTATAGGCTTTTTGTTACTTTGTATTTTAGAGATGATTGAATTATGGTCGGTGTAAGTACTTTTGTAGCAAAGCTTTAATAATTACCTCTGCATATCTTAAAAATTAGTTTATTATATGCCTTACTGTTGAGTGATCTTCAGTTATTTTTATTACAGTTATTTTCCTTAAAACATACAGTTGAATACTTTCTACATGAAACTTTAGTGGTAAGCTTTTGTTTAAAATGTGGGTAGTTGCAGAGGTGTGCCTTGAAGGTACGGAACCCCCTCTCCTAAATCCCTACGTTTAAGTAAGTTTTGCCAAACTTTAGGGCAACTTTAAAACTCTTAATACCATTATTATTATTATTATTATTATTATTATTATTATTATTATTATTATTATTATTATTATTATTATTATTATTATTATTATTATTATTATTGAATATTATTATTATTATTATTATTAGCTCTGAAGTGATATGACACACTATTTTTCCCTTTATTTTTACAATCGCTGTGCACAACAGAACATGCGGCACATTTGCTTCGGAAGCAAAATGTGACGTGACACTACAATCATGCTCTGGTAACGCATCATCTCGTTCGAAATGTAACATTGTATTGTGCTTTTTGTCACACTTGCGGCAATTTCCGGATGAACAACTGTCCTTCGGACAAGACTTGCGCATGTAATTGAAACACAAGTTCTTTTCTTTCACGAGCGCGATACGCTCCGCCACTAAACGTTTGACGAACTCGGAACACCTGTGTAGTGGATGGTTTGAATTACATAGTTCACACAAACTTTGGGTCCGTTATTATTATTATTATTATTATTATTATTATTATTATTATTAATAATAATAATAATAATAATAATAATAATAATAATAATAATAATAATAATAATAATAATAATACTGAAGTGTTGTTAATTTAATGGTTCACTCTCTTGCACTCAGCTCCCGCCTAGTGAACATTGTGCTGAACAAACACCCTGTGTGTAGGTTTTCTCCGGGTTCCGCTTCCTCCCACTTTCTTTATTCCAATACTCTTTCATTCTCATCATCGATGTCTTCTGTAGCTTAGCTGGTATAACCATTACTTAAAAACAAATTTTCTTACGGCTCTTGTGAGGTCTGTATCCGTACTACTGAAATTTACCTCAAAACTTTCCGTTATAACATTTAGTTAGTTGTAAGGAGGTATGCGGAGGGTATATCCTAATGTTTCTGACACTTCTCTCCAATCCCGGGCATTTTGTAACTTCTGCCTAACGCTACGGGCGATTTTACAGATTTTAATACAGTATGTCCTCATACAGAATTTGTCTTCTATATGATGATGATTATTATTATTGTTACTATGATTATTATTATTATTATTATTATTATTATTATTATTATTATTATTATTATTATTATTATTATTATTATTATTATTATTATTATTATTGTATATTTGGGATCTCAATATTACGTCATATTCCAATGCAAATTAGCATACTCAAGTAAAGAAAAATAAAAAGAATTGTTTTGGATCCTCTATAAGGATGAATTGCCTTATAAGAAATACTTTGAAAAGAAATGAGGGGGAAAAACAAGGTGTTAGTTACTGGATAATATGAAAATCGAACCTTCGGATGCCTTAACAGAAACTAAGTAGGATTTGTCTTCATCACGATACATACTAACACCCCTTCTTTGGGTAAATGACATTGGATTATATATGCGTTATATTGATATTTTAACAAAATATAGAAACAAATAAAAAAAAGTTGTTCATATTTATCAATTTTTGTTGAACGAACATATGGAACGTGTTGAAAATGGCGAACGAAAATATTATTATTATTTCTAGTTAGTGGAAGAACTTAAGAATTCCATAATGACGTTTCAGACAAATTTATGACTCATACTCGGCCTGAAGGATGAACAGTTTGTATTCATGAATTGTTTGCGAAACACGCGGTTTCAGGACAGTAGGAATCGAGATTGTAGACTGTGGCGTTGTTTTTAGCTTTTTTCTTGTAAAGGAAGTCTTTTCATATCTAACTTGTAAGATCGAAAGTAATTTACTATTTTTCATGTTATTATACTTCAGAAATATCTACATTCTAAATTATAAATATTTTCTCAATATCCTCGGAAGGACGACCCCTAACTTACGAAACGAATGCTCAAGCCACTACCCTAAGGTCGTTGTTTTAAGTACAAGTCATGAAACACTCCGTATATGTAGCAAATTGCAAACGTTTACGATTCCAATATTTAGTTAAGGATGAAACACTGATTTCGGTCATAATAAAATACTATAGTTCAGGGAATTCAAGTTTAAATTTTAAAGAAAGATCGAAAGTATATCCGTAACGTATCTCTATTATGTTCGGTTATTTTCGTTTTACAGGTATTTCCAGTAGCCTTCGACGACAGGGACACGAACACAGATACAGCGAGGACATTTAATATTTCAAAAGCTCTCCCACCGGGAATCGAAACTGAGACCCCGCCTTCTGAACTATCTGATGGATGGGGTATCTGGTTCGTTCCCAAGGCAAGTAAGCTTGAGACGGACAAATCGTGTTCGTGTGTTTTCTCGTGACACTCCCACTTTCTCATTCCACCATTTCCTCCATCTTAATTCACTTGTTCAATCGTAGTCTTCCTCAACTTAACAGGCATAATCGTTGGACTTTAAACGTAAAGATTTCATTTTCAAGCTGTTAACCCAAACCAATCTGAATCGAAAAAAGTTCTATTTTCTATTGCTCATTAATGTTTTTCACAAAAAATATGTAGAAAAAATGGTGGGGAATCGCAATTCCATTCAACAGTGAAACAGCAGACTCATAATACCTTAAACTAAAACGAAACCATTACATTTCGTTTGGAACTTTTCCAAAATATATACGGATATTCTGAAAAGTGGCAATATCGTGTCTATTTTCAAACAAAACTGAACCAAATTACGCTTCCTTTTCTGAAAGAAACGGACACATTCTCCTTCAAGTTCAAACAGAACCCAAACCAGTTAACCCAGAGAAGGTGTGGGTCAATGAAACCTTGAACCCCAACACACTGACACAGCACCCACCGTGACCCACGGCCGACCACCCACCGTGACCCAGTCTGACCCATGACCCACCGTAACCAACAACCAACGTGAACCAATATGGCCTACCACCCACTACGACCCACTCCGACCCACCATCCAGAATGAACCACTGACTCACCAAAACACATGGTCATTAACTCTCACATGATCCACGGGCTCTTTACCGACAAAAGAGTTTGCACTTGTAATAAAATCAGGTTGTGAAATTCTAACTAATCGGAGTTTGAATTTCTACTATCAATCGCTCAAGCACCGCTCGTACAATAACGATGGATCTGACCTTTACGATGTAAAATGGTAAAGTGTTTGTCATGGATAAAATTACGAAGAATTTCACTTAAATTATCATGGTCTAATTATTTCCTGGTTGAATTATCGATACTTATAAGTGGGAAGACGGATGAAATTTTTAAGTCCCAATTCAAAGTCAGTAAACCAACGTACAGAAGCTTATATTGCAAATTTTATGTCTATTTTTCTCGCAATAATAATCATAATATAGAAGACAAATTCTTTAAGATGACACACTGTATTAAAATGTGTAAAATCGCCCGTAGCGTTAGGCAGAAGCTACAAAATACCCGGGATTGGAGAGAAGTGTCAGGACCATCAGGATATACCCTCTGCATACCTCCTTACAACTAGCTAAATGTTATAACGGAAAGTTTCAAGGAAAATTTCATGTAGAAAGTCCGGATACAAACCTCACAAGAGCCGTAAAAAAATTTGTTTTCAAGTAATGGTTATACCGGCTAAGCTACAGAAGACGTCGATGATGAGAATGAAAGAAATATTGGAATAAAGAAAGTGGGAGGAAGCGGAACCCGGAGAAAACCTACACACGGAGTGTTTGTTCAGCATAATGTCCACTAGGCGGGAGCTAGGTGAAAGAGGGTGAACCATTAAATTAACCCTCGAGAAGTCGCGCTGAAGAAGTAACGCGAGTAGTCGCGCGCGGTCAAAAGGACCGCACGAACATAATGTGTTGCAAACATCGTTTTAAACATTTTTTCTTGTATTAGAAACGTAATTTTGTATATTTTCTGATTAAGAGGGATTAAATATGTATTAATATAATAAGTTTTACAGTAGTAACTATTAGTGGAACATAATATTATACATGTACTCTTCTCTTTTTTATTTCTTATTTGGAATAAAATGTTTTTTTTTTCGTTACATATTTCTTTAGATAGATAACTACGCACTGATTTTATCGAAAATTCTAATTCTGATGACGATCTTTTGTTTTTGTCAACTCTTTGGTTCGTCTAAAATTAGAAATGCAATAGTAAATTAGTAAAATAAATACTATATACACATAACAATAAAACAAAGCTTAGAAGCGCATTTTACATTCAATTATAGCTCACTCGTAGCTAAGCGGTTAGCGTACGCCCCTTTGGCGCGGACCTTCCGGGTTCGATTCCCGGTGGGAGCTCATGTGGTTCGGATCCCACGTTAAGCAGTAGGTCTACGTCTTACATAGCCTTGATGCTGAAAGGGGGCGCTAAATTGAAATCAAATCAAATCAAATCAAATTTACATTGAATTATTTTACGGCCGTATTATTTTGAAACTTCACCTATACAACACAACATTGAATTATTCTAGGTTGTATTCAAATATACACTGTTTTACACTTCGTCGTCGCTTATTTCGGCCTCTGCTGCGCTGACTACATTCGGGGAATCGCTGGTCATTTCTGGGTTTAAGATCTTCAGACTGGCTCGCAGGCTCCTCACTTCCACTTTCGTGTTCACTCACTTCTACATTATCTTTTTTGTTATGATCTTTCTCAGACAAAGCTTCCGCGAGATCATCATGGCTGATTTATCCGAATAGTCAATTCCTACCATTTCCCTCCGTTCTTTTAAGCTGTTCATTTCTAATTTCCTCTTTTTCCACACTTGGTGTCAGTTTGTTAACTTTGTCGACCTATCTTCCATCCATTAAAATAATATTTATGTTTATAAAGCTTAAAACATCTCCAAATCAAAGGTCACGTGCAGAGCGAAACAGTGAGAAAAAACATTACACGGTTAGTCGCGCGCGGTGGAAAGCACCGCAGAGTAACTAAACAATCACTAGTAGTTAAACTAAACAACGGATAAGGGAGAGATTGAGCAGGAATGTTCGGGAAGGTGAGGGGTAAGATTAGGTAGACGGCGGAGTCTGTCGGACAAACAGAGTGGGCACACGATAAAAAATAATTTCCCTCGGGTTAACAACACTTCAGTAATAATAATAATAATAATAATAATAATAATAATAATAATAATAATAATAATAATAATAATAATAATAATAATAATAATAATAATAATAATAATAATGGTATTAAAAGTTTTAAAGTTGCCCTAAAATTTGACAAAACTAACTTGAACGTAGGAATTTCAAGACACACCTCTAACACTACCCACATTTTAAACGAAAGCTTTCCAGTAAAGTTTCATATAGAAAGTATTCTACTGTATTTTTTAAGGAAAATAACTGTAATAAAAATAATTTGATACTTGTTTCTTTTCAGCTGAATGGAAAGAGTGTACTATGTCACACTCACTGCTTTAGACAAGGAGAGGTGGAGGACGGGGAGGAGTTGTATTGAATACTAGAAGCAACTAATCGATTGAGAGATGTATTCCTGGATCTGGATGCATAAGAAAACGGGGCAAGAGTTTGTTATTAATTTGGACTTAGAATTTTTGTAACAATTTTTATGCCGGGAACTGTACCTTGTAGGAAATTCATTTAGGTGTCTATATTGTTCACCCTTCCAAACTCTACGCATATGTATATACACTTACTCTGCTAACACTCGTTTTAAATTCTTGTGATTGAAGAATGAAACAATATCGTGGTAGTGGCGCCTGTCCCTAAATGTTCTATGGGAATGAAATAAACTGTATATTAAATCGTTACAAACCGAAAATTCCAGTGATGTGGGTTGGAACATTACACAAAAAAGGAAACAACCAGAATACGATTACCGACAAAAGACTAGGGACAATGAGGAGATTCCAGTTTTGGAATTCAAAATTTAACAGATTGAAGTTCCCTAAGGAACAAGTAAAACGACCGAGGAAACTGCCCTCAGCATATTCATGGTACATCAACAGCGTGTGAGTTATATGAAGACACTCGAGGTAAGACGTCTCTATTTCCTTGTGTTGATAGAAGTGTTAGACGTACGATGGACGTCACTGTGTTATTTGCCACCGTTATCACCATGTAAGTCCATAGCAAATCCTGTGTTTAGCGGAATGACCTCCAACATAATTATTTTAGAAACCAATATAAACAGAAAATTAGTTTCCAGGACGTGATTTAATTCTTTAATTAATTTTAAAAGTGCAAAAACTATAAACTGCATTAACTCTATGAGATTTTCAAAGACTGTGGTCTTTCATATAATGAATTTTTTCACAAATTCTCATTAGTTTCAACAGGTTATGTAATTGTATTATTTTATTATTATTTTGTAAAAAAAAATAAAAACTTTATTTGCATCAGAGTCTTGAAGAGTGCTATGTTCATTCAAATCAATTTATTACGTATATACTTCTATAATTTTAATAATTCATTTTTATTTTTATACTTTTGTCAAATATATATATATATATATATATATATATATATATATATATATATATATATATATCCTGTGTGTATCAATAACATAATTAAACAAGTGGTGGGCACAAAAACCGGTTTTTAAGTTTACGGTGTTCGCCGAAACCGGTTTCGGTTTTCTTCAAAACCGATTTCATTTTTTTTTAATTTGTTCTATTTCTGACCAGAATGGTGTTTCGTTTTTTTCCGGAAACTGAATCCATATCCACAGAAATAGTCTTATGTGTTTTCGAAAATTTTTCACCGAAACCAGTTTCGGTGAAAAACCGAACCGGTTTGGAGAAAACCGAAATGTCGGTTTTTCAGGTTTAGGTTTTTATAGAAACCGGTTTTCGGTTTTTATAAAAAAAACGGTTTTGCCCATCCCTAATTTAAACAATGTAATATTCAATGATGTTACCTAAGTTATATGTATATGTGTTTGTGCTTAATGAGACAGATTTCTATGGATTCAAACTTCAAATCTCTTCTTTCATATGACTAGTCATTACAAAATTAAACACCATTCTACTTCTTCTTACTATCTCCCAAAGTCTCTTCTCATATACAGCCAAGGCCGAGGCAAAATAATTATTATTATTCATTCTAATAAATCAACTGGTTGTTCAAATCATTGTCAAAATAATTTAGATAGAATTAACTATTTTGTATGCAAAAGAAATTTATATTTTTTGTTTAACGAAAGAAATTGTGACTAAAAACAATTCAGGACAATAATGTAAAATGTGAAATTTCAGATTAAAAACAACAAGGTAGTTTTAAACATTACCAACAAGATTACACACTTTGCGTATTTTCATTATTTATTTAAATGTTGTAAACTATTTGTGGTTTGTTAAAAATCATTCTAAATAATGATTATTCGCGCACAGAAAGGAGGAAGGGCTCTTGAATCAGCTTTTATTTTTTTTGCAACATTAGATCCTCTCATGGCCAGAATACTTTTTTTAAATCCAAAATTAATTATTACTATATTAATATTTGTTGTAACACTAAAAGCGGTTCAGTGTTCCCTTCCGTTCCTTTTCAGTGCATTGTGGTGATAACTTCAATTTGGTTATTAAATTTGAAATTGATTTAATTTCAAATTTATATATATTGTCAAATTTATTCAACTTGAAATTTGTTGAATTCGTTTTCAAATTGCCTTTCTCTGAAAGTAAATTTTCACTTAAATTTGCTTGTTGACCAAAAAGGAACTTTTATTCATTTATGTATGTCAATCTTTCACTAATTCAATTTCATGACTGGAAATTAGAGAACGTTATTTTATCTACATTACAAGTGTGTAGTCAGATTGATTTTCAGAAATTCGAAATTTCTTTCAGTACATTTATTATTATTATTATTATTAATATTATTAGCGCGTATTCTTATCATAGACAAGAGCGTTAAACTCCACACTCATGATAATGCATTTCCGAAACACATTCTGATTACCCCCTTAATGATTACTTTTCAGCTCCTATGTTGCATGTGTTGTATAAAAGAAGATCGAAAGCAAAGCATTTTTCTTAGTACTTGCAACATTTGTTTTTTTGTTCCACTCTCAAGACTTTCCTCCACTCTCAAGAATTAGAGGACGGATCCTTGCCTCCGTAGCATTTTTTTTCGGGGAGGAGCTGAACCGAGGTTCGACTTCAGGCGGACTCAAACCCCGGTAAGGCTAAGAGTTATTTCACAATATCTCGGAATTTGTTAAACTTTATTGGACGGAGAGACATTAAATTTGGCACTTGGTCGTCCAATTTAAGTAATAGAATGTGTATTTTAGTATTTTTGACATTTATCTAAAATGAGAGGGGAAAGGTGGTACTTGAAATCGTTACAATGAGTTGCAGTTTGTATTTAGAAATCCTTAAAGCTTAGAGACATAACATTTGAAGGGTACATGGAAAAAAAAAGGGGCTAATCGACATTTTACAATTCTTTCAGAAGAATCAATATAAAATGATGATGGGCGCTTTCTTTCCATGTATGGCTTCTTTTTCTTCTCTAAGTTTCTCTGCAACGTGTCACTTTTTTCATAATATTTTTAGTGCATTTAGAAGTACAAACTAACACCAACAGGTGGTGTCCATATCGGTTTTTCGAAAAATTACAATGAGCCTCTTTTTTTATCATGTACTGTTCATTTTGCATGTAGAATTTTCATTTAAAATAATTAAATGCTAGTTTCTGCATTCTGTGATTGGGAGAAACACAATTGGAAGTTACAATTATTACAATCATTATATCCACAACCCAGAATACTTTCATGTTAGAAACATGAAATTTGACATTTGAACTTTCCATTTAAAATAGTTAAACACTAGTTCTAGCGTTTTCAGATTTTTGATATAAAATGGAAAGTAAAAGAGGTGAGATAATTCATTAAGATATTAATACGATACATTCGAATTTCGAGCGAGATTTCAAGTTAAAACGAATTCTATATGAAACGCCTATAAGCAAAAAAGCAATATTATGCTCGCAGTAACCCATGATGATATTTATATTGTTGTATAAAAAAGATTCATTGTATGTAACTGGAAAAACTAGCAATAGATTACAAAAATAAAACTATATTAATATTTTCTGCTGATAATTTTCTGCTCATTCTGGCTAAGCAATAAAAACTATAAAATATAATATTAAAACATTATTGTTTTTACACAGTGAGCTCACATCTCACTTGAGAACATATAGATATGGAATTTTCATTAATTTTGAAGTAATCAATTATCGATTAACATCCCTCAGCAAACTAGCAACATATACTATAATTTTATACCGGTTTCTGCATTCCAATATTGGATTTCTGCACTAAAATTATAAGATTTCCCATTTATGTCATATCCACGTGTGTAAATGAAATAAAACATTTTTGTCATGTCGCATCACATTGTGAGCTTTGGGTGATGCTGGTTTTGCTACATCGAACACAAAGTGGTAATTCTTACCCGTACCTATTATGATTAAATTTATATAAATATCCATATAAATGAAAGAAGTCTTGAGTGACTGATCAACACCGAGCCCAAAACCGCTTAAGGTATAAAATTCAGATGTAGATAGTATATAGGATTTTAACTTACGGTATTAGAGAAGACTTTTTCTTTTTTCTTTCTTTTTTTGAAAGATGTGAGATTAGGAGTTGAAATTATTATATAAAATAGTTATATCTCGGAATCTATTAAGAACAGAAATATGCAATTTGGTATTCGGTCTTTCAGTTGAAAATAATTAAAGAATTGTTTTAGTATGTTTTATATTTCCCCCTAGAAGGAAAAAATAGTAAGAGAAAGAAAGACGGGAGTTATCGCAAAGTCTGTTAAGGGCAGAAATGTGAAACGTAATATTTATACTTTTCCTTTAACATAACCAAAGACACATTTCTGCGTTTGTTGGTATTTCCTGTAGAAAGGTAGAAAAAGAAGATAGAGAAAAGGTGGAAGTTTAACAGTTATAATAAGATGAACATACCTCCATACGATTAGAGATACGAAATATCATTTTCAGAATTTTTATTTAAAACAAAAACCACGTGTTTTAGCGTTTTTTAGGGGACTGTGATTACTTAGTGGTATAGCGCTCGTTTTTGGAAGTTGTTTTGTCCCAGGTAGTGCTAAATGAACTTTGTAGTAAACAAACACTGGTCTGGGGATTATTTCTGGATTTTTCCGTTTCGTCCTACATTCTTTACGAGACTATTGTAATCATTCCATTCAATATTTCCTTTAGCCTACACAGCACAACGTGAGACGTAAAATATTACATTCCATTTTTACCCATCATCACAGAGCTTGTTCGTAATAAAATAGCTAGCGTTAGCACGTTCGGAGCGAGATACATGAGTTTTATTCCCATAAGATGGCTATGAGATTCAGACTTAACGTTAATATTTATGTTCACGTCTCATAAGGTCAACGCGTCGAGAAGATAAATTAAACTATAGATAAATCACCAAAACAACTACATACAGTAATAAGTGGCAATGTGTTCTGATAGGAGTCGTCTTGGGGACTCATAATCAATGAGAGATAGGTACTGCGTACTTTTGTGAAAAAGCCGTAAAACATACGAGTATCGAAATCATCAGAACAGTGCAGTTATTACTGTAGAATATTTTGCTTGAAGGGTTTGCAGACGACCGCACGTCCGTCAACGACATTCATCGCCATTAGACTCCAGCACACATTTATCATTCCTATGAACACACACCACGTGTAGCGCTTGCTTCTGTACAATACAAGCATAACCTATGATCAAATTGCAAAGAATCCGAATTATTTGTGGGAATTATTCAACATAAAAAATTCACAAACATTCGCATTTTCGAAACCTTACCTTCCGAAGTAACGGAACCTGCTTACTGAATCACGCTCCTACTAATTACCACGTATTTAAAGTACTAAAACTGTACTTCGGGGGTCAGCATTTTAGCCTTATGAAAAGTCAAGCTAACGAGCTCAGGGTGGTTCAGACGTACTAAAACAATCTACTTTGAAGCTATCTATGCTTCCTTTAAACGATGAAACGGGTTTGAAACGAAAGAGTATATGCTGTTAAAATAAATACGGTTTTCATAAATTATAGTTCGTCAACTCAAATGTATCATTCTAGTGATCTTCATACTATGAATAAAATGTGGGACATTTTGTCATACTTTTTGACCATCACTAGTTTCAAGAACGTTTTTGGATGGAAGTGAAAGCATATGTCAGTGAAAAATTTCTAACTTCCAAAACAAAATATTAATATTTTTCGTCTTTTTCCGTAAACGATAGATGTATTGTGTAGTACTGATGTAGTATTTAATTCCTTTTCATACTCGAATAAATTTTGTTTGTTAACAACCACCAACAGACCTTTTTGATTTATCTACACTGTTTTAGAGTATTGTACGTTTTACAAACTCAAAACTACAATTTAATAAGATGGAAGTGTTTATAGAACGACACTCAGTCTTGCAAGATATCAGAGCAAAAACTATAAACGATACCAAGAAATGATTACCAGAAATATATAGATTCCATTACTGTGTTTGTCGTTGCATTTAAACTGGAAGTGGTAGAAGAAGCATACTATTATTTTTAATTTCAATATAAGTTTTCACAGAGCAAACGTTATGATACGTAGATTGCAAAGAATGGTTTTATGATATAAATTCGGCATCCTCAAAATATATTTTAATTCATTTCTTATATCTTTTTAAAACTAGAAATGGAAGATGTTTGCTACAGGTCCAAGTTTCAATATTGATCATCGTAGAACAAAATCCTTAATTGAGACAAAGGGATGTTTGTGAAATATATTTGAAGTTAGGTTCAAAACATATGCAAAGTGATTTTTGTGCTTCAACTGTGTACTGAACTCACTTGTAATAAAAATCCAGTACCGCTTATGACTTCAATATTAATACGAATAGAGAAAAGAGGAAGAAAAGATAACTCATAGCCTTTTTTCTTTGACTTCATCGTGTAAATAAATTTTTCAAATCTGCTTTTATTATTCTGTTGCAGGTCTGTCAGCTCCGGTGTAAATACTCCATTATGAAATGAACATTGATTTTTTAAAATGTAACACAGAAATTTAGATGTTGTAACACATATAAATATAGGAAAACTCTCTTATCATATTGTACAGTAAATGTATTACAAACTAAAGTGACAAAACGAAGAGATAGGCATTTGCCTGTTTTTGCATAAGTGACTTCTATTTATACAATAAAAACTTCATTATAAAATGCAACGACAGATCCAAGGTTCTTCGTAAATAAAATGGAGACAATTATTACATATGAATAATTTTTCAAAATCAAATTTGAGATTACATGTTTGGATAGGTGCGATAACAGTTTCAGAATAGTCAAACAAATGCCACAAAGTAATTTAAACAACAGTAAAAGTTTAACCACAATAATATTTTGAAATCTATTTATTTAATAAAAGATAGGCAACCGGATGAAAATTAAGTAAGTTGGATAGATTATTTCTAGAGACCCTGTGTGGTCGTTCAACGTACAAGGCCGTTCAACGAGCACATTGCCTGGTAACGACAGGAGTACTCGCGTCTTTTACCTGCAAAATACTTTGATGAAAGTAGATGATGAAATCTACGGATGCAATTGGAAGCGAAACACTTCGTTCGACTTTCGAGAATATATTTGCGAATTATACATTTACAAAAGTTAAGGAATGATATTCTGAAAAAGGAAAAAAAAATAATAGTCAGCTACTTAACTTTCGGAAACTGCTGGGTTAATAGTCCACTTTCACTTTGTTGGTTACAACATTTTCACACACAAGTTCAGCACTGTCCAGCTACTTAACTTTCGGAAACTGCTGGGTTAATAGTCCACTTTCACTTTGTTGGTTACAACATTTTCACATACAAGTTCAGCACTGTTACTTTTCAATAACACATTGCAAACTAGGATCTTCTATGGGCCGCCTCCTCCGCTGCTGCCTGCCGGACTCGAACCAAGACGAAGAAGAAGAGCGAGTCATGCTAGGACTGCACTTTATAGGTAGTGGACAGGACGTGGCTAGGAGTCTTGCCAGATCCCACGCCGAGAATGTGTGGTACCAGCTCCTACCACACGATGGTTTTCCCAGAGGACGCCATCCACTGGACATGGCGGGAACTCACGGTTAAGTTCTGTGAAATTTTTAAAACACAACATTTAGAAATTTTGATATACACACTTTATATACACAGTCAGTAAATTTTCACAGTTGACCGTAATTTTTTTCTTAACAAAGGATTATAATGGTAAAATTGAACACACACTAGTAATAGTGCCATAGTCCTACTATTTTGTCCGTCGCATCATATATATTTACAGGTAAGGTCTCAAGTTTTTTTTTGTTTGTTTGTTTTTTAGACAAACTGATGAATTCTGTTTAAACTCTGTAACACTGTTTTTTTTAACTGTCACTGACACAAGTTCTTCTTAAAGTTAGGAAGCGTATGTAACCCATAGATTTTTTTTGTCGATAACAAGTTCACAGAAAACTTGACACTTTGTGGGTGTCTAATTCACGTCTAGGTGCTTCGTACTGTTAGAAATTTCATCCAATTTTCAAATACTCTATGTTGCACTAACGAACTTACTTATGGTAGCTGACAATAACTTTTGGGAAGTGGAAAGACGGCGGGAAATGGTGCACGGAGACAGAAGTAGAGGAAGTTTTAGGGTACGTTTTGTATATTCGCCATCTTCTTCTCAAGTTGTCGAAGTGTGTCCCCTTTCACGCATTTTGCAGCGAGTTTCAACCAAGCCAACTTGGTTGAAGGTGATGGGAGCCACGACTTCATATTGTGTATGCTATGAGTTCCTATTGATTTCCCTGTAAGCGCGTCGCAGAGCTCAAATACTTTGGTGCCTACTTCTCTGAAACAAAAATACGGTCCCCGAAACAGATCGAAAAACTTCGAAATTTTTCGGTCAAGAAAACTGCTCGTCGGGTGCTGATGGTGGAAGACTAGATCGAATATTTCAGCTTTCCGTTTAATGTCTTCTGCGGCATTGATCCGTTCATTTCGCCTGTGCGTCACCAAAATATCTAAAAGACGCTTCTTGTCACTTCCGGTAGCCAGTTGAGACCGGGCTTCCGTTTCAAAAATCTCCTCATCAGATGCAAATAATTCAGGAAACGCATGAAAATCCACGCCTTTACCTTTGAAAATGTTTCCACCCTGATTTCCTTTCACACTATTTTCATTAACAAAACGCGACACAGAAATATTGCAAAAAGTTTCGCGATCTACACCCAAAACTTCTTCATAGAAGGAAGGATCACTTTCGTCGCTTAATGGTTCCTTGTTTAAAGAATCAATATTGTCATTGACGATTTCCACAGAAGGTGATGTTTCAACGCTTTGTATGCCTACCTTATTGGTCTCTGAGGGTCAGCCACAGGTAGAAGCCTACAAATATCTTCAAATTCAGCAGTGGAAAATTGTACAGTCTGATCACGAAAATTAAGTATTGAGCGGAACTGAGACACTATGTCTAACCCCAGAATAATATCTTCTGACAAGTCCGTCACTACAAGAAAGTGTGCGAAGAGCTCAATCTCAACCAAATGAATAGGTAAAAGAACTCGTCCCTTGACTATACTTTTCTTTCGTCCTGAAAAATCGACAAGAGTAACGTTACGTGCTGGTGTCAGCCGTGGCGAGGAAACAAATGAACTAACACTTTTCCAAACCCTTTCCTTTATCAGTGACGCATCTGACCCCGTGTCCAATAATGCAATATAATCTTTCTGCAAAACACGCATTTCAATATGAGCTGAAGCGTCACGCCGTAAAAACTCCAAAATCTGTTCACCATTTCTACTCTGCTGCTCATCACTCACGTCATCTTCATCGTAAGAGAGATCTGCACGCTGACACAATAGTGCAGCCCTTACCTTATAAGTAACTGAATTCACACTTTCTTGTATTTCTGAAGATGAGGGATTGTTCTGACTTGAAAGTGCTGGACCCGCGGTAACCCTCTTACCCGAGCCATTTACTAGTTTAAATTATCATTGCGAGAAGAATTTTGAGTTCGTTGATTTGTGTTAGTGGATGTTTCGTTCGTACGAGAGTGATGCTTGTCAGGATCAGGTGAGTTGGAACGATCAGACCCCAAAGAATCGGAACTCCGTCGTGACTGGTTGCAATTCCGGTTCCGGTTCCTCCGACGAGTTCGATTGCGCGATTCTGTTTGGGAATTATCTGTACGAATATTGGCGGTACGCCGTTCCACCTGACGTTCACCTTGCCAACGCGACCTGAAAGGCTGATTCTGGACCTGTGGTTGTCGGTTATCCGTCGAATGCACAGACAATGACTAGTCGCTGAATGCATGCTGCAAAGTCTGAGAATTTTTCGTGATGAGACGCAACTAAGTAATTTTGAAATCTCACTGGCAAAAGTGGAATCAACGATGAAATGATTTCTACCTCAGAGATGGATGGGGATAAGGCTTTCATTTCTTGAAACCTACTCATAATGAACGATTCGACGGATTGATGTTTTCCAGAAGAAAATTTCTCAGTTCGCAGGTTGGTTAACTTATTCGCGACAACAAATGTATTCTGATAATGGCTCACAAATTCCGTACGAAATTGTGCAAATGTCACAAATTTCTCTTTGTTTAGCATAAACCATCTCAGGGCATCCGATTCTAACACAAATTCGACCATTTCTAAGTATTGAGACGAATGGATGCTTAAAAACTGCATTTCCCGCTCAAATTTCTGCAAAAATATAGATGGCAAAACGTCCGAGGGGGAGCCTGAAAATTTTGAGAGAGATTTTAAATCTGACAAACTCAGGCGAGGGGGACGCTGAGAACGAACGCTCTCCTCATTGTCATGTTCTGAAATCACACTATTATGTACCTCGTCTTCCACAGAATGTTGGGCCTTTATCAGCTGCGGAGGTGAATGCGAACGGCTGGGCCGGGAATCGGGCTGTGCACGTTCAGACGTTGGCAGGGCAGTACTTCCGGAAATTCTAGCGGTAGATGTGAGTGTAATTGTCCCGACTGTTCTGACGGTCGGTTCCCTCCATTAGTATTAATGGGGTTAGCCACAATCTGGGAGACAATATCTTGCAAGGCACGCATCCCACGGTTTGTCTCGACCAGATTAGAGTGCAAATCATCGTGACTCAGTTGAATACTCTCAACCTGAGTCCTTACAGCACACAAAGCCGCATCTACGTACTGTCCAACCTCATTCGCCGTTGTTCTTGAATAATGCATGGCTTTCATTGAAAATTGCTTTGCACAATCCCGAATTTCGCACAAATATTCTCAGAATTTCTGTGCCTCATTTTTTTTTTTGTGCTTCGCTCTCACGCTCTACCATACTGTTTAATTCCTGCACTAGACTCTTTAAACTATCATGGGCAGCAACCTGCTCTTGCACAATTCCACGAATGACGCTATTCTCTTTCTTAATTGTTTCTTGTGCACTACTTAAGGCCTGTGCATTACTATCTAGCGTTTCTCGAAGTGATGATATTTGCTCGGAAACACCCGTGAATTTTGCTTCAAACTTATGTGACAATTTTTCTTGCTCTGCACGCTGAGCAGCTAGAAATTCTTCTTTGAAATGTCTAAGATACTGGTTAGAGCAGCAGAATCCATGTTGCTTGTCTCTCTACCGCAATGTAAACGCATAAACTAGTACGTATAGAAAGGGGACGATGTATATACAATGGCCCGCAAGACTCACGTAAAAAGC
Organism: Thermobia domestica; assembly: GCF_964235325.1. Taxonomy (NCBI): domain Eukaryota; kingdom Metazoa; phylum Arthropoda; class Insecta; order Zygentoma; family Lepismatidae; genus Thermobia; species Thermobia domestica. The sequence continues at coordinate 213,439,098 of NC_137455.1, forward strand.
CTACATGGTTAGATGATAGCAAATCTAGTTTCTGTAAACAACAAATAATGAATATGCATAGTCTCTAAACGACATATAGGCAATATTAAAAAAATAATAACAAAAACGCACATAAATTACAATAACCATGTAAACAAACATAACCAAACATATCTAACATAAGTGGGCACAGGTTAACTAAAGAGTATTCAAAATATACAAGTAGTAATGTAATTATCCGAAAATTCGTATATACTGTAGCAAATCCTGCCTTGTACAAAGAAAAAAAACAATTGAATTACGATTCATATAAAGAACAGAGAAAACAATTTAATATTTAGACGAGTTTATGGATAATACTTTACCGTGGAATATCTACACACAAATAAAATGAAGCAAAAATATCTACAACACCTGTAAAATTACATGCCTGCAAACCACAGAATAGTTAATCGCGAGCGCAGGAGATTTGATTTAGTTTTGCCGCGAATAATAGAGTAATTCTGATAGTAAACCCCTAGTGGTCGGTACTGAATCCAAAAGAAAACTCCATTGTCGCGTGCATATTAATATTTCCGCATTCAAAGAAAATGATATGAAGATACAAGCTTAACGATCCATACAAGGGGCCACACCTTTTTCTCAGTAAACTTTTAAGTGCAAGGTGCCAACCATACCAGCGACGCACCGTTATACTGGAACAAAGAGTCACGCGTACACAAACAAAGTCGGGCATCCCAATTCATTCGTCTCCCACGAGATTCCATTAACCACTTGCATCACTAAGCAAGAAAAGAACACGAACACTGAGTCTCATAATCTTAACATGTGGTCGTTCAACGTACAAGGCCGTTCAACGAGCACATTGCCTGGTAACGAGAGGAGCACCCGCGTCTTTTACCTGCAAAATATTTTGATGAAAGTAGATGATGAAATCTACGGATGCAATTGGAAGCGAAACACTTCGTTCGACTTTCGAGAATATATTTGCGAATTATACATTTACAAAAGGTAAGGAATGATATTCTGAAAAAGGAAAAAAAATAATAGTCAGCTACTTAACTTTCGGAAACTGCTGGGTTAATAGTCCACTTTCACTTTGTTGGTTACAACATTTTCACACACAAGTTCAGCACTGTCCAGCTACTTAACTTTCGGAAACTGCTGGGTTAATAGTCCACTTTCACTTTGTTGGTTACAACATTTTCACACACAAGTTCAGCACTGTTACTTTTCAATAACACATTGCAAACTAGGATCTTCTATGGGCCGCCTCCTCCGCTGCTGCCTGCCGGACTCGAACCAAGACGATGAAGAATGGCTAGTCATGCTTGGACTGCACTTTATAGATAGTGGACAGCACGTGGCTAGGAGTCTTGCCAGATCCCACGCCGAGAATGTGTGGTACCAGCTCCTACCACACCTGTGCTATTCATTTTTAAGTCTCTCTCTATATATATCAATCTGTCTATCTCATTCTCTTCCTCTCCCTCTCTCCCCTCTTTTTTCCTCTCTCACGCTCGTTCACTTCTATTTTTCGTTTGTTTGTGGAAGGTCGAAAATCGATTTTTAATCAACATGTTTTGTAGATTATTTACACCATCCTATGGACTGTTTCCCTATTACGTCATTTTTAATGTCATTCCCGTTCATTCATTATGGTTTTGCGGCAAATGAAAATAAAATACGTTCTTTTTTTCAAACTTTTACTCATAAATTTCTTTATATTTCAATTTTGATTCTTCATTGTAAGGGAGAAGCTTTCTTTGAATAACGTATTATCCAACTTTAGTTCTAGAATGCGGATAAGAGTGTTCTCTTTTAGTCACAATTCATCAACTCTGAAAGGGCTGCAAAGGAAGACAAAAGGTTTCGGTGACATTCACATACAATTGTGCTACTGGGTACACTGAATTATGGAAATCTATCTCTACAGTTCTCGTCTACTGTTTTCAAAGACGGAAAAAAGGATTCATTCTAAAATACTTTAGATAACTCTACAACATAAAAATGATATAATGAATTATAGTAAATAAGAGTCCTTGATTTTTGTGAGAACTTTAGGCGTGTAAATGAAGTACAGGCACTGATTATAGGTACCGATTTGTTGATAATCTTAGCTGCGTGCTTTGTACTTCAAATCATTTGGGTTAAAGTAAATAGTACCATTGATGGTAAACCTGACTGAATGCACTCTTTATTTCTTAGTAGGCGTGATTGCGTTTCAGGGATAGAAAATAACACTGAAACAATTTTCGTTGTTCCTGCTTACTATTGTGTGGAATACAAAAGGACTTTCAAAGTAATGAATAAGTTACACAGTTAATGAAGACGCTCAAAGAAGACAAAGCTCAAAGAAATTGCATTTAATGAGATCTGCTATTAACAAAACTCGTTTTTCTTTTCTTTCATATCTCGGCATTGCATTTACGTATAATAATTATGTGCAAATAACAATAAAATAATGAAACAATATTAAAATTTCGTAAGGTAAGAAAACATCTTCCTTTGTTAATATGTCAGCCATTAGTAAATTTTTGTTTACGATTTTAGAAATGCATTTATCGTTCTTTCAATATCCCCAAATCAACTATTTTATCTTTCTTTCTAATTAGTGTTCTTAATCATCAAATTGAAGCTAAAATTAATTCAAGGTGAAGCAAGGTGATTGGTTCTGCACAATAATTTAAAATTTATACTCAACTCTTTACCAAGCATTACATTTTCCACAAAATATCATTATTTCTAAATGTTTGTAACTCTGTTCTGATTATGTAATGTAACCAGTCTTAAGGCACTTAAGAATTGTTCATCTGATTCCCAAAATAAATTTAATTAATCTCTCTCTCCCCCTCTCTTTCTCTCTCCATAAAACATATAATACATGCAAAAAACGCAGACCTGAATGTTCCCAGGTACCAGAAACTAAAATCAATGTAAGAACGAGCATCTCAAGTTAATGGTAAAGGGAAGGAAAGTGTTATAGAATATAATGAGATGCGTCCTCGTGTGATCATTGCCAGTGAATTCAGAAAAGTGTAGAAACTGGAATCAGTGGTAGTTGCTAACGATCAACATGACAAGTTAGCACCTTTGGCAGATACATGTGCCTGAGATCTATGCTGCATACTTTCAATAAGAGTGTTGATGTCAGCAGTACGAGCAATACAATTATTCGTGGATGAGGCTGTCTGGCTGTTATTCGTCTTTCAGATGCACCCTATGTAAGATCAATGTTGTCGAAGTTGAGCGATCACTCTAGTCACTGTAAGCGTTGCATATCCTCTCCCTCAAGAAATTCCTCCACCAAGTTACAACAATGAGATCGCGTGTTATCATGAATAAAAGTAATCGATCCTTTGCAAGTAAACAAAGGCAGATGAAAGTTTAACACATTACCTCTTTAGTACAAAGTAGTGATGTAATACCCTAAAAGATATGTTGCTCTTAATAACTATTAAGCACAATGCGAATAATATTACACCATTGCTACCGTACTGGCATCCTTTGATGTTATGTGGATTATAGTGGAATCCATTATCTCTGTAGACCAAAGAGAGCCGCAAAATCACTATGTAAATTATTGCGACTCGTCGGAGAAGAGTACATGAGACCATTTTTGTCTGGTTGAAAGATTATCCACACCCCACTGTTATTGAGTCTGAGATTCCCAAGGATAAGTGTGAAATATGTCGTATGGCGCAGAGATCAACTGTATACAAAGTCTGTGTACAGATTACTATGAAATACTCTCGTATTGTAATATCGCGAGCTCTAATGCCAGTTGCGGGCAAAACATCTTAAGATTATGTCTTGCAGTTAGTGAAAGTTGATGTCCGTGCTAGAGTTTATGATTCGTGCTTGACGTGCGACAGTTGACAACTTTAGACGTCTTAGGCGGTTTAAATCTGTGTTCAGACTAAAGATGACACTTTACGGTACATTCATTACGTTAGACCACTGGGTATGTCCGCTCCTATAGTGGTCACTTTGAAATGGTCCTCTAATACCTTTGTGCGCAGTATAGAACAATACCCTTGCGTGAGTTCAATACCTTACAGCCTTTGTATGTCTTGTGTTACATTATGTAAATCTCTCAGACACTGTGGTACCAGAAATGGAAACACAATCGGTGATTCTGGAAGACGCATTGATATGGTAAAAGCAGTGGAAACAGTTATCACTTTACCGTGGCCGTAGAAAAGATGGTAAATCGAATTATGACAACGACTATTAACACAATATTGATTATAAACCAGGAGATGCTGGGGCAGAGATATGGTTTGACAATGGGCCCAACATTATTAGAAGAACTGCTCAAAATGAATACCATCTGAAGACTGGCTTTTACTTTTCCCGATTGATTGACATTCTTCATCTTATGAACTTTTCTCGTAATCAAAGACCTCGGAAACGTTGTATTATAACATATATGCATATCTAGATTTTTGTTGCGTATTCTAAGAGAAATTTCCTGTTGAAGTTGGACGAACTTTAGGAATACTCTCTGTATATATATATATATATATATATATATATATATATATATATATATATAGATAGATAGAAATTCCTAAATTGATTGATTGATTGATTTAGCTTTAATGTGGACGTTAGCAACGACGCTATTTGTCCCCGACATGATCAACATGACTATCGTAAATAAAAGTCAAAACCTAAAATACTGCTGCAAAAGAGAATTAAAAATCTAAGATAAGAGATGAAAGAATAAAAATATAACATAAGAAAAACATCAAAATAACAATTAGTGCAGAGTCAATTTGCTGCTTTTCTTATGCCATTTTTTCTTTCTGTCTTGTCCTACCAATCTATTTATCTTTTTCTTTAACTTTCTCTGTTTCCTTTACCTTCATAACAAGTTATTATTACCAAAAGCGATTTTGTCATCACCCACACACAGATACTTTCAAACGTGTTCTTGTCAATTTGCAGTAAATATAGCAACATAACAAAAACTATATATGTCAATAACAATAAATAATAATAATAGTAACAATAGAAAATATATTAATAACGATAAATATTAATAATAGTAACAATGAAGAAAATATTTAACTATAGAAATAAATACTAATAACAGTGATAAAGAAAATATATAACATTAATAATATTTGAATGTAATAAAACATTATAAATCAAAGTTTGAGGCAAATCTTTCCACATGGGCTAAGTACTGACCACTCAGTACCAATTTGGTTATCTCCCACCATAGCTTTCAAAGAAACTAAACCTGGCTTACGAACAGATAATGATTTTGTTCTTTTCGGCTTTACAATTGAGTTGATGTATGTACTGGCTAAATTTTAGTACTGCATTTTAAGGTGAGTGGCGCAGAGAAGGAACTCGCCGAAGTCAATACTGACAGGAACCACCAATCGCTTTTGGGTGGTTCTCTAATTGATGCGATCGGAGTCTGAATGTCTGGCCTTTTGTCAGGAACACAATCTGTTCGAGTGAAAACATCGGACATCTGGCTTGCCACAGATTTACAAGGGATAACTGAAACGTTAGCAAAATGCGATGGTTTCTTTTAAACGACGCTTAGCATCTGCAGTAGAGTTCTTTTCAACAAGAAGTATATCTCCTTGTTGTAAATGTTGACATTGAAACCAGAGCAGGGGACTGGAAATACAGGGACGAACATTAAGTAGATAATAACAATCCTTACGTAGTACGGAAGGGCAAACAGTAAGCAAGAATCAGTGACTGAGTGAAATCGAGTTGACCTGACCTGTTACTTTTGATTCGAGCTACGTATGCTAGATGTTGATCAGTGAGATTTTATTTAATCTACACCTCAATAGTCTTTAGGATATCCCAACATGATATTACGCCGCGGGAAATGTCCAGTAAATGATGGGGTTCTACTTACGTATTTACTGGTCTAATAGAAATCGATTTTACTAATTTCGCTGTTTGTTTCTCATCAACCGTTTTCACTAATACAATGCCGTTTCGTAATTTCTTGATATTCTTAATATGTCCGGCGTTATAAGTAACTACTTTACTAATAAGGTAAGGGGACAAGCCCTTTGTAGCACTCGGACGGTTAGCTCCAACATTGGCACTATGCTTATCTTTAATTGCAAAATATAGTATTATGGACATCACGATATTTATCTTTTCCACACTATCGAAAATTTTAGATTTTGTCTCGCTCTCCTTTGGTTTGGGCTTCTTACGACTGGATGACCCTGGACCCGTTTTATAGTTTTAGTATCCATGAAATGTTGAAGTTCAATATGCATTGTAAATAGAAAATACGTGTGAGTGCCGCAACTTCATGCCGAGGAGCTTCGAGAAGTACTTACGCTACTCCCCTGGATATCCAACAATCACGCCTTCACCATAGAACATGCGAATGAGAGTTAATATATCAATGAGAAATGAAGCTGCCCTCATGGCTCCACCCCTCCACGACGATGACTGTCCATTATATGGAGGGGATTTTTTTGTTTATTAGAGTTTAGATCCCTTGTTATAACCGAGGCTATATGAGATGCAAATCTACATCTTAAGAACAACTCTGACTCAATACATTGCATTTAATGTTATCCTTCCAAAACGCGAACCTAGGTATCTTTACTAACGATTACGTGCTAGGCAGTGGACCACAAGAAAGCATAGACACTAGCTAGAACTTGTACTATACTAAATGTTTCCCTGCCACTAATTTCTTTTTCTTTTTTTAGTTATTTCAATTATCAATTATCATTATTATTATTTCTATGTTATTATTAGGGTATACAGTATGTATTGTTACACATTTCAGCTTTGGTTTAAGTGTATTTGATTGGCTATTAATTTTGTTTATGCAAGTTTTATCCAAACCGCTTCTAGCTTTCTTAGAAATACTTAAACAAGCTCACCGACAGCTCTAAGGGTGGGATCCTATTTGAGTGACCGTAAGAATTAACTACTTAAAAAATAATATAAACATTAAAAGAAAACGTTTGTGTTTCTCTACACTGATCCCTACAGTTATTCTTTTGAACACATATTACAACATGCCTAATTTTTAATATGTCTAAAAGACACTTGATTTGTAATGCACGTGGGTGATTCAGAAAGTAGTGCCTTCAAGACCAATAGTTTATCAATGGCACTGCAAACATTCTGAACTGGTTATCAATAATTCACTGGTGTGTACGCTATAGAATATCACTTCTTTCACTTTTGTATCTTTTCTCGTTCCAGAGTAATGGAGTGATCCATGGCATCCAGTGGTGACGTCCAGTTGAAACAGCGGGCTGTCATTGAATTTCTGACTGCGATTTACGGGGATGGCTGTGTTGAGTTAGCACTGTAGGGAGGTGGGCAAAGACTGTAAAAGACCAAAGTCCAGCTGCATCAAATCTCTATCATCAGCACCGAAGTGGATGACCCGCAACGGCCACTGATGAGGATCATCAACATCAGGTGGACCAGTTGATTGCGACTGCGGGCGAGATCGCGGGCCTAACGTGACTGCCAGCCAGATTGCAATGCACTCGCAAAGATAAATAAGGAAGATAAAAAGCTCGTCGTCACACAAGTACACAATTTAGGAAGTACTGCAGCGCCTGAGGTTAATGAAATTCTGCTTCATCCTGCCTATAGTCCGGTTCTTGAGCCGTGTGACTTTTGGCATTTCCCGAAACTTAAGGATATCCTTAAGAACCAACGCTAAAATTTGACGCGGATGTGGAAGCTGCAGTTCGGCAACGATCTCACAAGCAGCCACTAAAATTCTTCGCCGATGGTATAAAATCCCTTGTTTCGGCTTGGGCCAAGTGTGTTACACGTAATGAGGATTATATTGAAAAATGCTGGCCCCATTTCTATCTTACATTGCAAGCTTTCTACTGATACCTCTATCGATGCTGTCTTTCAAACACAAATAAAAGTGTCATCTTGGAGGCATTACTTTCTGAATCACCCTCGTAAAATGTTTTGTACCAGAGAGATAAAGCCAAATTTTCTTTACCAATAGTAATCACTGAGATATTTAAGCAGTTTTCAGGTATGTTACTAGTAAGTATCAAAGACAAATTAGCCACCAAATTACAGATTTTTGATAAGTTTCGGAAAGATGAAATTTTAGCTCTATTTTTTTTAAAAAAAAGGAATTGCTGTACATCACTGCCTGTTCTACTGGGCTATTAACCAAAAGCTCGTATATGAAGAAAAAGTAATAATCAATATTATACTTCTAAGTGATTTTACTATGGGGTAAACGAGCAGAGGTATGCATTCTTTGAAGTTCAATTGAAAAATATATCGGAACTACCTCAGGCAATACTGGAATAAAATTCACTAATTACTATCCTATCAACGTTAGAATATTTATTACGAAATATCATATTTTGCAATATATATATATATATATCCGATACTGCTATCAGTTATACTTTAATAATAATATCAGTAGTAATAAGTATGATAAACAGCTAATCAGGAATATTACACAATATGATCAAAATTGAATTTTCTATTGACAAAGGGAAAGCATCCTGGAAAAGAAAGAGAATCGCTTTGTAATATCCACCTAAAATTATTTTAACATTGCTTTTTATGAATGTTATTAATACAGTACACTCACGTAAGCTGCGTCGAGAAATATAGATCAACTCAAAGTATATTTTTATTTATATATTCTGAGGAATTTGTTAAAACAAATTATTAAAGTTGAGCCTCATTTAGTAACGATTTTACCTTCCCGCATGAGGCTTTACAGACAATTGCAAGTAATTTGTATTCTGACAGCGGATGTCCCATTGGTGAAGCGATTTGTGTGGAATGCTAAATGGAGTATGCTCCACCCTCTACGTTTCGCGGTTTGAATTACTCCGTAAAAGATGACGCAGGGATGAAAAAACTATATTTTAAAGAAATGAAAGAAAGAAATGTGTCACTTTTCTAGAAAATTCAGCATCTTCTTTGCAAATTTGTATTACTTTCTTTCTTCTGTAAATTTTTATTGAATTTTTTTCCATTTATCTCCACCATTTCTTATTCAGTTCTAAATAGTGACTGACGAAGGGAAAATTATTGTGATTTCTATACGACTGCAATTTTCTTTAAGGTGATTTGAATGATGAATTTATTTTAATTTTTTTTTTTATTTTCAAGCAACATGGAAGCTGTTATGTAGTATCTAAAAACAGGCCTTGGAAACGTATATATGAATGAAATAATACAAGAATACTATCAAGTAAGATATATACTACCAAACAAGAAAACAAGAAGGAAGAATGAAGTTTGAAAGAAATCGTATCTAATACCTTGACCGAAATTCGATTTATATAAGTATTCTTCAGTATAAGTGTTAAATACATTAATATACGTTCCACGATCATTGTCAGAAGAGTTTGAGTCCAAACTGAATACTGGGGGCGCGGAAACTTGATGTTACAGATCTCATAATTGGTGCGTTTGGTTTTCTGGGTTTTTTTTTGCCTTTTACTGTACTACCATTTTCTTTATTCCACCATTTCTTCTGTCATCGCTGTTTCTATTGGCTTCTGTACATAAATGTTGGACCTCAAATTAGAAATTTCATTTCAATTTTAAATTTGGATATTTGCTCATCTTTGTTGTACCGTCTCAAAATTATTTTTAAACTTTCCTCGTATTAATCTTGGAGAATAAAACAAAGTTTTCTGGAGATCGGTAAGTGAAGGTATTGTAATAGAAGAGTTCTTTGTAATGCTGATTTCGACATCAATCAGATTTTGTATTTTTTCAAATGGAATTTAGAAGTGGCTTTGAAGTTCTTTGTTAATTTCGTTTCGTTATTTCTTCTGCTCTTAATGCACAGCCCAAGTCTTAACTCTGTTTGGGTAAACATTGTAATAAAGTAGTTTTTGGTTAGAGTTTCTTGGAAAGTGACACATTTCTCTCTCCTCGTTGGTTAGTTTCGCCATGACAATTCCCCAGTGGAAATGAAAAAAATTACTTCATCACAATTTTTCACGTTCAAGGAAAAGCTTTGATCATATGTTTGCTTTTCGTGATACAATAATAGGCAAAACATAATGAAAAATAAGACAACAAAAGTGTCATTACGTAAACGAATTCAAACTACAAATAGTGTTTTGCATCATTATGTAAGAAATTGACGTAATTTGGAAGTTAGCATACGATTATACACGAAATGACACTTTTATAAATATAATTACTTATAAATACAGATTAACTCTATTTTAAAACTATCGTTTGTCTTTTCAAAATATTCCATTCTTCTGGTAATACGAGTATATAATAACTGATAAATGGCCACGAAATATTTACTCTTTCGTATCATTTTTTTATTGCAAAATTACAAAATCGAGTCAAAAATTGTAACAGCCAATCTTTCCGTTTCTCACAATAAGCGATCTAAATGCGATCTATTTTTTTCTTTTTTTTTCGTTTTTAAACTTTTGTACTAGTTTGTTGAATAAAATATATATGTGGCGGGAGTGCTAGCACGTGACAGCTGAGTAGGAATACATGTTACATACTGAATCACATGTCTACTTTTTTACAGCTAATGTTACATATTTTATGCTCCTAGTCATTCTGCATATGGAAACGGCAGTAGTTCAATATTGTAAAACGCCAATGCAATAGACAATATTCTTATTTTAAATTTATATCTAAATGCCATAGTTGCACATTGAAGGTATATGTTCACTTCTTTGTTAAATAAATCCACATTATTGCAGACAAAAATGTAAAAAGTGTCTCACTTATCAAACGTCCAGACCATACAAGCAATGCTCGAAATGTAAATTGTAAGCAGGGAACTTTCACGAAAGACAGAAAGAATAAATGAATGTTTAAATGCATATTCCAAACTCATAAAGAGCGATTTAAATTCTTATCTAGAATAAAATATTTTATAAATTATTCAAGTTAGGGAGATTTAATTCGGCAAAGAAACTGTTGTTTAAACTATCTGAATGCGTGATTCAGTGATTTCGTAAAGTTTATTCTTCAAAAGAGAAAAAAAGTAATTTCTAGTAAGTTCAATGTCAAATTCTTATTACAAAACAGAATAAAATTAAGATTTGCATAAATTCAAAGTGCGAAATTCATTAATTCCCTAATTGAAAATGGAATACATGTTGTAACATTTTCCGAAATTCCTTTTCGAAATGCGGGTAGATTTTAATTTCTATAATATTAAAGTTTCTGATTTTATATTTTTAAAGCATCCAATATAAGTATTCGTTTCAGTTAAATTTGTACACTCCGCATTAAAAAAAAAAAAAAAAATGCGACAGCTAACGCCGTGCAGTAAAGCCAACCAATATACAAATTCTTATCCCATAATCGTGTGAGGTAAAGAGACCCCTCTCTCTCTTCCTTTCTTCTCTCTTATACTAAAATTAGCTAACAACTTGAGCGCAATTCTAATCTTAAGCTATACATGTATTAGCTTCTATAAAATGAAGTAACAAAACCGAGACGAAACAACATTCATAGGCTGATGTTGGGAGAAACTGAAACACATACAATGAAAAATTGAAACCAATGAATGTCTATTACACAGAGATTCAGAAATGAGGCAGAGAGGGAGAGAGAGAGAATGAAGAGGAGAATAGAAAAAAAGGAAAACAGATAAAACTGTGGAATTCAACGTAGTAAGAAAATAACCTAACATTATAACGTTCCGTTTCCAGAAATCCAACAGTAATATAGAAATAACATTTGTTTTTACATATTTTTTTCAGAATTATTCGAATATATAGAGGATGCTTTAAACATTCGTTATTTCACTTTCATAATGGATAGCATACTCAAATTCCAGTAGAACTGTATATCCGAGACACATCTAGGATAATGTCAAAAGTTTAACACACATAATTTGTTTTCGCGTGGTTCGGTTGCAAATTCGATAGTGTTCATTGGACGTACTGATCCAAAACACATTCTAATATACCCAGTAGATGGTGCTGGTCATATCCTCCATTTCAGACTACTACTGCAAACTGAACCAATATATATATATATATATATATATATATATATATATATATATATATATATATATATATATATATATATATATAACGGAAAGAAAAGAAAGAGAAAGAAAGTAAGAGAAAATTGAAGAGTGCTATTTTAATACTAAATTTCTATCAGAAATACCCTATATTAAAAGTCCAAACTGTATCGTAATGAAAGGTTACAATGTTCGAAAAGAAAAGTTTATCTTCCTCAAAGATGTAGCATGTTTCAAATTTCAACGTGAATAAAGCACGTTGAATTATAGGATAGAGACAAATTTTGTGTCAAACTAGTATAAATGTTTTTTTTCTTTTCAAATACCCAGAGGTTACCATTTTCAAGTCTTTTCCGAAGATGTATCTGTTCCGAACACTCAACATTGATGTCATCTCTTCCAGATATAACGTAATTTATACGGGTATAATGAACACGCTAAGAGCTCAAGCGGATCATTGTGTCAGTCGGATGATGTAGACCACCACTGGGTCGAGGATTCAAATCCGTAGTGACCCGATAATTTGACCGAGACTTGGTAACCCAGCGAATAAAAAAGAGATTTTACTTATTCCCTTGCGTTTAAACAGGATTTCTCTCAGTGATGACCAGGACTGGGGATGTTATCCCCAGAGCAAGAAAAACACAACGCCGAAGTTGAACGCTGCTCGCAAACATCTGCTTCCAAACGCAGTGAACTGGCAATGCGAAAACTCATTGGGAAGATGTAATCCTAAATAAGGTGACGGGGTAGCATGGAGCCAAGCGCCTGCTTCTGGAGATGATGTAGCTAGGAGTCTGGCCTGATCTTCTGGGTTATCGGATGATTGAAGTAGAGCTGAAAAGTGATAATTTATAAGAGAATCGTTCTAAGAGTATTGTAGACCTCTCTTATCAAGATAAGAGGGATCTGATCCCACTATAGATGACCACTTAGCAATGCTATCATTGATATCCGAATCCGATACTAGGCTAAGATCTTGTTGCACCATAGAATGGAGACAGAAAGGATGAAATAGCCAGGTCAATGGAGCGGCAAATGCCGAGACCTCCGTGGTTATCAGGAAGGGACGCCTCCAACCAAGAGTTATTGTTGAGTGAACAATTCAGGATAGATTTTAGACCGGTTTTCAAGGTGGTGTCATAGCATTCCAGAAGATCTGCATCCCGCCAAGAAGGAGCACAGCGAAGAAAGTATAGCAGCCTTGGCATGGGCAATGAAGCACGTAGTAGGTAAAAGGCAGAGTGAGCAGAAATCAAGAAAAGACGTGTATAGAAGAATTCTAATTTAGAAATTTTGTCTTTTAATATTGTTCATCTTGCCTCATTAGATAATGCTGCTCCTAATAAGCTGGCGTCATCTGTCGAAATTCTTTGAATCCCAGACGAGGCTTCGTCAAACAGCTTGAAGTGGTTATTAGACTGTTCATTGGAGACTCCGAGGAATAAATATATAATAAACCCAATTGTTAGAGACAATAATACTCAAAAAGGATTAAGCCATAATAAACATTTAGCAAATCGTAATTTCTTCTTTCCTTTTTTTAAATTCTGTTTTAATTATCGAATGATTCTTTCTATTAATATTATTAATTTCTCTCTTGGACTATTTTCAGGCAAATAGGACTCATTCATTTGTTATACAGGGTGTCCATAAAGTACTTTGCCACCTTTAAAACTCGGAAACGGTGAAATATACGTCACAACGAGAAAGCACGTATTTCATCATTTCAAAAGTACCGCGTATGGAGGGAAACAAAGTTGCTCCAGGGTCTGTCAGAGGGTCCCAAACGGGGTCCAACTCGAAATTCCCCTCCGAGGGACCTTGGGGCAACTTTGTTTCCCTCTATACGTAATACTTTTGAAATGATAAAATACGTGCTTTACAGTTTTGATATTTGTTGAGCCCTTTCAGATTTCTAGGGGTGGCCAAAGACTTTTCAATGCAAACTGTATTAACAATTTGACCTGCCGCCATTTTGTACAGGTTTACTATAAAGCATCGAAACTTATTCCATCGTCTTTCTTTTGAAAGTAGCTTTCAAATGATATACTAGGACTCCCTTGTCATTTGAAAATTTTGAGTTGGACCCTGTCTGGGACCCTGGAGCAACTTTATTTCCATCAATACATGGTACTTTTGAAATGAATAAATAGTGTTTTCTCGTTTTGACATATATTTCACCGTTTCCGAGTTTTAAGGGTGGCAAAGGACTTTATGGAAACCCTGTATAGTAAATCATGAGTAAGGTTTTCTAAATTGACTGGTAATAACTCTATATTAAAGAAAACATTTCACTATGGAGGAGATAATAGTAATAACGAAATGAACATAGTTTAATACATATTTAGTCCACCTTGAAGACGGAGTACGAGATATATCTCATTAAAATATTGTGATCTCTTGATTTTCTGTCAAAAGTAGTATTCTATCCCAATGTTAGTTCATATTGCACGAAATTCAGTTGCAGTCAGTCGAGGGATTTTTCCACAGCATATGATGCCTCATTTCATAGATATTTATTGGTCTCCATTCTTGCCCGATTTATTATCATCTGATTTTTTCTATGGAACTATTTGATGGATATGTCCTACATCGACTTCAATCTATAAATGAATCTATTTCTTACATTTTAAAAATCATTGAAAACATTGTCTTGCCGAATTCTTCCACTGATTCAAATCATAACGTAAGAGTTGATTCTCTGTTTTAATTTTAAAGATACGGATTTATAAATCCTCATATAAGATGAATCCAACGGTTCAAGAGCTTAGGGTTACGGTGGCTGAATGGCTATATGCAGAACGATTAGGACTAAGCTGAAAAGCTTATGCCACTCTGTGTATACAACGAAATGGAATTTTATCATGTAACTTTAATTATAATGCGTAACCTAAGGGTCAAGGAGGGAAAATTTTATGTTAAAATACAATATCTCGCGAGCTCACATGCTAGAGAGTTGAAAATTGAAAAATGAACTCCTTAACACAATTAATTGAACGTGTCCAATGTTTCCGAAATCTCTGCTTCTACGTAGGAGTGGATAAGGAGAAGCTCTAGAACAGTTTTCTCAACATACAAAAATATAAACGTTGTTTCTATAATATTACGGGAAAACGTTTGAAGTATATCAGACGCACTTTATAAAGTAGTTAGCATTTGGGTCAAGTTGAGTTTTATAGTTTTATTACAATTCAAATTAGCATTCTAAGGAACAGAAGTGTCATTGAATTACATTCCTCAAATAATTTGCATAAATATACTCTTCTCGTACGAAGAACAGGTATTTCAAATAGTCTTTCTATATTGCTTTCTCGTCAAGGGTGTATATGTAACAGAGTTACAATTTTGTTTAGGAAATATGCATGTTCAATAGTGTTACGTTAAGAGACGCGATGTAATATATAACTTTCTTGTTTCATTTTTCCCAACATAAAACATTTTTCTAGAGGCCTGACAAGTACAGGTAACCAATAATTTCTTGCCTTTCGACAGCATTGCCAACAAAGCACAATACAGTGGATGATACCTAGCTTTAGGTTTCTAAGTAATTTCCGTCAGCATCCAACATATTTTGGCAACGTTCCAGAATCTGCATGAAACACTGGTGACAAAACTCGGCGGTCGTGGATACAAAGAAGTCCATAAGTTTCTTCCTCAATTCCTCTCATTTGAGAAAGATCTCCCACATTGGTGGTGGTCGAGGAAATGAAACAGGTGGTAATCTGTTGTCGCAAGTCTAGTGAATACTGTGTATGGCAAAGTGTCTCCTAGGCAAGTTATTGAAAGCTCTCCCGGTCCCTTTTGCCACATATTGCTTGGTATTATCGTGCTGGAATAGGGCAACCTTCTGGTTCACGAATGCCGGCTTCTTTTGCCACAATGCATGGAGCATCCTTTTTGACTGATGAGAGTAGAGGTTGTCAATGATGATCTGAAAAGACTGAATGAGCTCACAATACACCACTCGGTGTTAATTGCAGAGCTAGTCTTAAGGTGTTAGAAACAGAGTCATGTGGTGACAACAAATATGAGGTACGCTTGGAAACGTCGTAGAGGACCAACGTTTCGTCACCTGGGAGCAGACGATCAAACATACCGAGTGAGAAAGAACAGTCTGACACTCTCGTTCCCTCGTTCCTTGTTGGCTGCTGTCAATGTGTGGACTACCCACTTACTTAACTTGTATGACTTCTCTATGCCATGTAGGTGCAGTCTGACCATTTCAAAGAAAGCATGGGATCTTTCTGCAAGTTCATCACACGTTAGATCACTGTTCTCCTCGATGGCTGCTTTCAGGACCTCGTCATCCAACACATATAATCGTCCACTACGAAGTTCATCCGAAAGTTCATCTTCCGAACGGAATTTCTGGCACCAATGCTTGGCGATGTGTTCGTTTACGGCAGTCTTCACAAATGCCTCGCATATGCGAAGACTTAATGCGGCAGCTGACAGTCATATAACAAGCACATGCGCACAAGCTGCTTCGATACCTTCATTCTCTTCGTCACTGGACAAACAATGAATTCTGTGTGTGTGCAACGTGTCTGAGTTACTAAAGGTCAATGGTCAGACTAACCCCTGATCACTTGGTAAGCACTTGCGTCATTTCGTTTCCTCTCAGTGTACGCACGATTATGAAACGTAAAAAAAAAACAGAAAAAACTTGTTTGGTTATTATGTATATGAGTGAAAAAAATATTTATACCTAAGTATCTTCTTTGTTCTACTGATAACAGAATGAAACTTTCCTTCCTAATTTGACATTTATTTGTTTCAATATTTTGAAATTCTTATGCATTTCCCTTATGTTGTAAATGGATTTCTCGTTTATGTTTCTTATTTTCTTATTATTCTCTTATTTTCTTTTTTCTTTCATTTTTTCCTTTCTTTTATTTAGTTGTTTATTTTTGATGGAATGGATTTCAATCTCACTTCTAAACGATATTGTCAGATAGTTACTCTTTGCTCGTTAAAATGCCTTCTCTACAAGTGCTCCACATACGAAATTACAAATTAATTAATTAAGTTCAAAAAGGAATTGTTACTTGTTAGTTAATACCAAAAATGAAGAATAGTAAGTATTATTTTTTTCTAAAATTTAGTTAGAGATTTTGCTATTAATAAAGTGTAGAAACAGATTAATAGCTGACAACTAAATAAAGTTTTCCGTATGATTGACCATATCATTCTAGTTATTTGATGTGTATTGTGAAGTATCTGTGTACGTATTAACAGTGATGTGACTGTGAGATGACTGCGAACTATTGATTTAATTTGTTAAATTCTATTTCATTATTTTTACAATTATCTTGGACAGTATCATAAACTCTTTAAAATCCAACGGAATAAAAACATTTTATAAATGTTGTACATTTCCAGACAGCTTGTATAATCATGTATTTGTTAATTCTCGCTTTTGAAATTGTTAATAAACATGACTAGTTTCCTTCTTGCCTTTCCACGTTCCTTTCCGGCCAGCTTGACATTCCTAGCTTATTGACCGTCAGATTCATCGTTTTTGGATTAAGCAAAACCACGGAGGCCACATTAAAAAGTGGTATTCGCTGCGAAGTTTAGGAAGGTGCACATCGCACCATTGGAGGACGACCGACTCCATATCCCGAGAATACCATTCTATTGGTTCATCGCCGCAGACACATTTCAGTTTGACATCTGAGTAGTGGCATGAAGGTGAAGAAGTACATCGTAGAAGGCACATCGTCAAGAGAGAACTCGACGCCTCTAGCAGATCAACAAGATAGAGATCCAGATGTTGATTGGTTCCAGCATTTCCTGAATTCCTCCAGAGAAAGACATTCATTGTTCCAGATGACCAGGACGACGCCAGTCTCGTTGGAATAGCAGGCTAGTGCTCATCCTTTATCTTCTAATCGTAAAATATCTTCCTCTCTCTCACCTATTTCCCCAACTAGTCATTTTCAAAATTAAAACATTTGAATTTTATTTAAATTCATCATATATTTACGTTAAGTACCGTGTTGTGCATCACTTTCATCCCCAATTGGTTGCATTCATTTAATGAGTATTATAGAGATTATTCTGAGCTACGACTGATGGCACAGCACCGTCACAGTATTTAGCACAATAGCTCAAACCATCTTTCCTGTATTTCTGGAAATAATTTTAACTGAAACTATTTTCTTTCTTGAGAAATAAAATACTATTGTTCCATTCTAAAGAAAACATGGAACATCGTTCGAAATGTTATTATCTTTATGTTTTAATACCCAAATAGATGATAAACAACAATGAAATTTATATATTTGTACCGCAAATGTCGAAGATAACGTGGCAAACATTATTCTCGTTTCTGTGAGAAACGAAGCGATTGTTCAAATTGAAATAACCTGTAATGAAGTTGTAGCATTTTTGGGAGGATATGCGTCAGACATTGCCCATCTTCTGTATTTATTAATTCCAGGCATTGATTATTATGTGTACCTTAAACGTTTGCTACACCGTCATCCATTAAAGAGCTAGTTTAGTGGATGTCAGGATACCCCTGGTTCCCGAGAGACCAAGATCTTCGTCCCAGTTCTGGTCCTTGATGAGATTCTTTATTTTATTTTTCACAACCTTACATACAATACAATCTAACTCGTCGTCCAAAGAAACCGAATCCCAGTTTAAACTGTTCCAACCTGGGTATCTCTGAAAGCCAGAATGACCCACGTCCCAACTTTGTATAGCTCCATTGCTGAATGGCTATTATCTCTTTCTAAAATAACACCTGATTTTTTCAAGAAATAACAATGTATTGGAAGCACCAAAATAAGCGATTGGTTCAGATGATATTGTGTGCAATCAGTTTAAGATTTGTTTTTGCCAGAATCACTTAGAAGATGGTAGAAGCTAATGGTAAATTATTACAAGAACAATTTCCAATACTGGTATTGTATGAAGAAAAGGGCTGAACTGTATCAGAGTAAGTTAAGTAAAATGTAGGAGGAAAAGTTAAATACCACGCGTGACAAAAATCTGGCTTCCGTGCTTTGCAGCCATTGACAAAATAATGACTTGGAGAAAAAACTCAGAAATGAAATTGAACATTTTTTTAGTGTTAAGGATTGAATGTTTACTACTGTGACAGACATGTAGCTTAAGAAAAATCTTGCTGACAAATTTCATAACTCAACTCTGGAATATATTCTTGTTATGAAGTGTTCAGTACATTGAACAAAAGTCGCTCCTCATAACTCATTTCACACTCATACATAACTAGAAAAAACAGCAGAATTTTAACTAATTTCTTGAAGAATTATGAAAAATGAAATCAACAATGAGACTGTGGTTTTAAAAGCCACATTAGTCCTATACGTGTTTTCTATTTCACTTTTTTTTTTTAAATACTACGTTTAACAATTTATTAATAATATTTCACAGGAATTTTTTATACCATTTCGTTATTTTTAGACTACATTTAAGGATTTTTCGATCCAATATTAGGAATCTAGAAACACTTGTTAACTGTTGTACTAAAATTTAAATTTCTTTCTAATTTACCAAAAGATAGCAACATGTTCATGCATTTACCTATAACATCACGAGTTACGAATTCCTTGGATATGCATTTTATAGTTAGATCCTACATATAAATCCTTTCATGCAAATCGTTAGAACAATTCTCTATTTCTTTTCTTTGCAGGTAAATCACTAAAGATGAAATGACTGACAAACTTGACCCACGGATTGTCGGTAATGCGCATAGGGTCCAAACTGCATAGGAACAAACAATTCAGCACATAACCTGTTTGGACTTACTTAGTTTCGATCCTACTCCGTTGCCCTGAAATAATTTAAGTTTTAATCATGCGCTCAAAAAATATATTTTTCTATTATCTCTTTAATTTGTTTAACCTGTGCAGCTATCAATTAGGGTTATATTCTTGGACTCCGTACGACCGAAACTGCGTAGGATCCAAACTGCGTAAGGTCAAAACTGCGTGTGATCCACACTGCGTAGGATCTAAATTACGTACGACCCAAACTGCGTAGGACTGGGAAACGCACACCAAGCAGTCATCAAGATCAGAAATTAAAAGTCAAAACTGTACTTGTCAGTACATAAGCACAATCTCACCACACAAACTCCTATATCTCCTAGAGACCTGTGTGAGAACGTACGAACCTTTCAGGATTATATAACTCCGGAAAATCCAAAACAAAGAATACCCTTTTAACACAATGGAGAAGCCAAAGACCGGAGGAAGTGAACCAAGGCCAAACAAGAAAAGAAGAGAAGAATAAAGTATATATTAGTGTCGAATTAATAGTATTTGGGGTAGCTGCCACGATTAGTGACACTATCGTTTCAGCGAAATCCAAAGTTCAGCCGAGTGGACCTGGAAACAAAGGAGCACAGGGAGGGTAGATCCATTTTAGCTCGGTCTACAACCTCGCACCTCATGAGCCTACAGAATTTTATATTTCTATTCCCATTTTAATCATCATATTTTATGTCTCAAGGAAACGTCCATTTAAATAACACGGAGATTTTTCTCCTCCCCATTACACTCCCTAAAAACTGAAAACAATCACTTTTCGGAATGTTCCTGTGGGTTAGTCCTACACTGCTACAATCATGCCAAAGTTGACCATTGGTGCCCTACCCAAAGTGCCCAATAATTTTGCGGGCCAAATCATGTCCCATTTAAATAACATGGGAACGGTTTTTCAGATCCCATAAACACTCAATAAAGTTGGATTTTTATTTATTTATTTATTTATTGGTGATTTACTTGGATGATGCTATTAGAAACAAACAAGGATACTAACTATTAAGTTTTAATTCCAATTCTATGTACCTAAAACATAAGATTTTAGGTCGAGAAAATCTCCCATAAAAATAACATGGGAAAAATTTCACCTCCCGATTAGACCCCCTAAAAACTGAAAATATTCACTTTACGGAATTTTCCTGTGGGTTAGTCCCGGAATGCTACAATTTTTCAGTTGCACATAAAACCGCAATAATTTTGATTTTTTTTTTTTTTTTTTGTGATTTATACCTACGATGCTATCGAAAACGTACAAAACAAGAATACCGACTTTGAACTTTTAATTCTAATTCTAGGCACCTAAAACATAAGGTTTTATGTCCAAAATCATTTATAAGTTCCCATTAGACCTCCTAAAAACTACAAGGTTCTGTTTTGACACTTTTTTCGGCCGGTCATTTCCGGAAATGAATAAACATGCCAAATTTAAAGTTAACACGTTAACGTGAAGTATGCGTTATTTTCTGTCAGTTCATATAGTTTCATATATTATATATTTATACAATTTTATGGCGTTAGCGGCATCAACAGCCTTAAGCCCGTCACGTTTGAGGAATGGCGTCTCTCGACGAACACAGAATCCGGGGAAGGAAAGGAAAGAAGGGAATGAGGAGGGGAAGGAAGCGGCGTGGGGACTATATGTGTGGTACCATCCCGGTATTTGCCTAGTGTGAGTGAGGAAAACTCAGGAGAAACCTCACTCGGGATGGCTGGCCTGAAAAAGCTGTTCACCTTTTCGACCTAGTGGGAATCAACCCCGGCAACGCTCTTGCCTTCGGCGCGAGCGTTAGCGACTACTCCACAGGGGCAACAAATTGGAATTTAAAAAAAACAATTAAAATTTGGTATTGTAGGATCTGGATAGGGTTGTCTATGAAAATAACAATAAATAAATAAATAAAATAACAGTTTTAAACTTTAGTTTTGTGTTTTATGGGGAACTGAAGATCATTCCATTTCAATTTAAAGCATCCCAAGGTATTTATAGAACATTTTCTACACCCAAAAATGATTAGGCATTTCCAGTAGGACTACAACGATTAAATTTGACAAAGTTTGTAGCCTCCTGGAACTATACAGAAAATTCCCAAAAGTGAATATTTTCCATTTTTAGCAGCTTTAAAGGGCAAAAAACTGTGTAATTTGAATAGACTTTTTAGATGTATAAAATCTCATATTTAAGTACCGTAATTTAAATCAGAATAAAAACGGGGAAGTTCGGTCTGTTTCTAGGTTTATGAGGTGCGAGACCGTAGGATGAGGAAATTTTGTATCTGGCGACAAATTCCCACATACTTAAAACTAGACTAATTACATAAACATTCAACTGTGCTATCTGCGAAGTTCATAAAGATATTGAAAATCACAGCAACTGGGTAATTAAGAAGATGTTAAGCCAAGTAAGTCAGTTGAACGTAGCGGCATTCTTCTAAGTAAATAATGCCAATAAGGCATTTTAATTTGCCAGCTTATTCAGAAGTTGGTAAATTAGGGATGAAGCCTCACCTAGCAAAATCCTAGACTAGTTACATAAACCTTCAATTGTGCCACCTGCAAAGTCTATAAAAGAAGGGACAATTCACAGCAACTAGGTAACAAAGAAAATGTTAAGCTAAGTACGTCAATTGAACGTAACGACAATCTTCTGCACAAGGCATTTGCCAACTTGATCAGAAGTTGACAACTTAGGAGGGTAGGCTACCCCTTTCTCCCCCTTAACGACGCCCCTGCTGAGACAAGGCTTTCGGTTAGCTTTTCCTTCTCTTCTAAATAAGCCATAATCCCCCAAGAAAACCTTCCTGGGTACACCCCTGTATGATTATTTAATTATATTTGTCAGTTTCGTTTCTATGAAATTTGGATCCTACGCACTTTGGATCCTATGTAGTGTGGAACCTACGCAGTTTTGATCCTAAGCAGTCTTGACGCTACGCAGTTTTGGTCGTAGACAGTTTTGACCCTACGCCGGTTTTTCCCTATATAACTTCAAAAAAAAAATAGTATTACTTAATATTCTGTGATTATAAAATAATTGTTTTTTTATTGTTCGATCATATGGCCATACCTGTTTTGGATGTTACGCCACTTTCAGTTTCGGTCGTACACAGTTTGGATCGTACGCATTGCGGATCCTATGCAGTTTGGATGCTACGAAGCTTTGATCCTACGCATGAAACCCCAGAGTGTCATTATGATTCTCTTTTTCCAAATCAAGAGAAAACCAGCAAAGTAGATCTACAAAGAGATTAAAGAAGTCTGTGGGAATGAAACCCCATCCTATGATATGGTATCCAAGTGGGAACGGCAATTTCAAACTGGACTCACGACACAACACCTGAAGATTTGGAAAGCCATATTTCACTGATAATGTCGCGATGACGGGCTAAATAAAGATGATCAGAATTGAAGACAGGAGAATAACTATTGAAAGTATTATGTGTGCAATAGATGTGAGTTATGAGGATCTCCTCTTCGATGGCATTTATGAGGTTCCAGCATGATATCACGCCGCGAGAAATTTTCAGTAGACGATGAGATTCTACGAACACATTAACTCGTCCGATGATAATCAATTTAAGTCGCTTCACTATTTGCTTCCTGTCCACCGTTTCCGCCAATAAAGTGCTATTTCGTAATTTTGTTTACATCTTTAACTTGTCTGGAATTGTTATTAATAACTTTCTTAATAATAACTCGTACGGTTTGCTACAGCATTGGTACTATCAACATCTTTATCTTTAATTACAAGATATCGGACTACGGACATCATGATACTTGTTTTTTCTACACTATCTGTAACTTGAGAGTTCGTCTCGTTCTCGTTTTATTTGACCCTTTTGCGTGAGGGTGAGTCCGGATCCGAGTTCATAGTTTTAGTGCCCATAAAAAGTTGATATTAAATATACATTTATAAAGAGGAATTGTGTGTGAACTCCGCAACTTCACAACACGGCCCTTGCGAAGACAACTTACACTCTCCCCTGGTTATCTCACAAACACGTTCTCACTGTAGGATCAGCGTTGGTTCGACGAGATCAAGAGAAATAGACGTGCATGAAACTAATTCCCATCGAGAGAAACGCATGTCCGGAAAAGGAAGAATTGGCACTAAAAGAAACAACTAGTCTAACTAAAAACATAGACCCTACCAGCCCAAAATAGAATAAAATGTGCAATTTTTCTATTCTATTTATTTTGCCTTCTATGCTTTTATTATTTTATTATTCTTTATTCTGTTTTATTCTATTATTCTTTACTTAGTTTCTTATTACGTTTTAATAGGTTTTGTATTTTTTATACTTTCACAGACTTGGACACCGGAGACACACTGGGCACACAAAACAGCAGGCCGGAATGGGTGCACGTCTACCCGAGAAGAAAGAAGACGTCCACGCATCATCCACTTTCCAAGACTCCCACCAACCACCCGCGACTCAGGTAGCGGTATTCGTGGCTGAGAGGCCACGCAAGAACATGCGGATAAGGAATGATACACGAATGAGAAATGAAGCCGTCCTTTCAGCTCCGTACCCTCTCCTACGATGACGTTCCGGAGGGGGCGTTATAAAATGTTGGAGTTAAGTGAGGGATGATTGGTTTATCCAAGAAGTAAATACGGCATTGAATTCTGCTAATATTACTGATTATAGATAATTAAAGTGATTTACTTATAATAGTACTTCTATTAATTGTTCAATTAGTGACTAATATAAATCCTTACTTTATGACTAACAGTAGACAACTCTAGGAAGCTCAGTTTCTGTAAATCGAAATAAGGAAATTATTACGAAGGTGGTTGGTCAAAAAGCAATTTCTTATATTTTTAAAACCTCCTCTTCCCTGCCCCACTGATCACAGATGCCCAAAATGACTGTGTTATTGCACTTGTACAGTAACGGTTGGGAATTATATTATTTTTTACTTTGAGAACTCAAAATAAATATTTAGTAGGGTGGGTGCGCTATATATGGAATACGTTCCTAATATGAAATACCAGACTATTTTGTCTGCCATGTGCTGTTACCGAGAAGACTTTACGTAAACCTGTGCACAGTTACGCCTTCAGTCTGGGCATGAGTAGTTTGCTGCCGAACGATAACAAAACATTTTTTTTTAGTTGCAGAATATTTTTTGGAAGAACTTGAGTTTTTCGTGCTTATATTCCCAGGCTGCTGAACTTACTCAAAAAGACATATATTATTGTTGAGTTTGATTTATTTAGATTAAATATATAGTGTACCATAAGGGCATAAAGATTTAGTACACAGAGAATCACGTAAGCATCTGTAGGAAGAGAACTATCCAAAATGGTGATTTTCCTAATATGGAATACTAGCTGCATCCTAACATGGAATATTCCTAAAGAGGTTCATACGTATGTGAGCAAGAATTAAAGAAGAGTAACAGAATTTTAAGCTATATTACACCTGACACATTACTTTAGACCGAACGTTAGGGAACGTCTCCTAATCGAGACGTTTGACATATGTGTTGTTTGTCTGTCTGTGTGTGTGTCTCGAGATAACTCCTGAACGTATGAACTGATTGGAATGAAACTTTCAAAGATTATTTTTTGGTTCAAATGTCCGAACTGCCATGTCGTCTACACTGCAAAGTAAAGACAACAACACGGTAGTACCGATGGGAGTAGTGAGTCTTCTACCACAACTACAGCCACAACATCGCAACACACGTGGTCTAAAACCAGATGAGGCGAAAGTAGTTACGAGCACTCCACATAAAAACGACTTACAAGGGAACCTTCCGAAAATGGTAGTTGCAGTGAAAGATGTGACCTATGCCATTTGAAAGAGTTGTAACAGAGATGAGCATTCCCAAAAAATTAGCTGCCCATAGCAATAGGTTCAAGAAATATAAGGGGTGGAAGTTCGGGAAACAGCAAGGTTGGACAAGGGGGGGAAAGTGCAAATTCCGCAAAAAAAGGGGGAGTCACAGCAAAATACAATGCTGACAAGTGATGTATTGAAAGAGGCTTGCCACAATAGGGAACAAATGAAAGCCACCAATGGGGTTAACAGTGTTGACAACTGCAATGAAAAGTACATGTTTTGCAAAGAGCGCTATATGAAGTGAGTGCAATATTCAGTGTCAACCTGTCATGTAGAACATAAGATATGACGTGTATAATCAGTGGTACAATCTAACAAAAGAAAATAGAAAAAAACATAAGTACGAAAAATACGGAAAAGACGGAGTTGGCCCTAATGCGCCATATTTGATCACGAGCTGATCATATTAGAACGAACAAAACAAGAAAGCACCAACTATGCAGGAAACCGACGTACCTAGAGTCGAAAAGAAAAACGAATTCCAAAGTTGGCAACACTGGCCATGAAAATCCAGACAAGTCTAATATAGTTAGGCCACCCGCTTCACAAAAAGAAAATTCCGGAAACAGGCATTAGCCTTCGCATCATTTGTGCATGCTCGTCAATATTGTAAGTGCAATTGTTCGATGAGACAATGGTCCAAACACAAGATACATTTGCAGTGAGCACAGCGGAATACTGCCAATCCGTCACACATGGTACAATGATCGCCTGTGAATGTCTCGAAACAGTACTCTAGAGGTGTCGGAATCTTTGGTGGTCTTCTTATCGCATATCCACACCTGTAGAAAGCATACATTATCAAAGGCTTGAATAAACATGCCGTAAACTGGTAATGAGTTAAGGCTTGAAGTTTCAGAAAATTCTCGCGGAACCAAATGCTAAAGTATCTGATAACACAAGCTCTGTAACGTAGCGCACAAAATTCCTGTATGGTCTAAAAAAAAATAAACATCAAGTGGTCGTATCAGACCCGTACAACCAGGAGGGATCAGCTCAACTTTGAAATTCACTCCGGATGGTACATGTTTGTAGAGCAAGTTGGTGTCTTTGTTCGCTGTCCAAGAATCAACAAGTAGCACAACATCGGTTAGGTTTCTTTCTGCCAAACTTGGCCAAAACACATTGGAATAAAACACGCTTATATCACTCTTCCGCATGTTTGCGGTTGTATTTGGGAAGGCCTTAATATTCGGAAGAGTTGACAAAAAGTCTTTGGTCTTCTGGGGAAATGTTCCTTTGCCTTCTACCACTTTCACATACATCTATGCGCTTTTATCCTTCAAAGTTGAGTTTTCAGCACTTTTCCTCACCCATAACTTGGAAAGAACTCCGCTTTACATAATATGCATTCACCTCTTTTTTTTCTTATTTTTTCCTCGTTTCAACCCCAAACGCTGACATTGAAATTACTGAACTCCTTGTATTGATTATGTGCATATGTTACACAAAGTTCAGTTTCCTCGTATTTCATCACCACAAATGTGTTTGTTGTACTACCCTTTACTACTAATCTAGCATGATCATTCGTACAAAGGTTAATACTTACCTTTAGCAGCAGGTTATGAGCCACCTTGACCAGTCAATTGCAGGAAAGCAAGTGACTTACGAGTGTTTGCAGCGCACTCTTTTCCTTTCCTGTGGAAAGGAAACATTTGTCTGTTTCTTTTTTTCTACATTCTCTCCCCCACACTGATCTTACCGTTCTTACTTGTTCATCATCCTCCTCTCAACACAAGTGGAGTGACGTAGCAAACATCTTGTGCTGCTGTCTGCAGTACTATCACCGCCCTTATGATATATCCAGTGTGTCCCACCTAACTCTACAACTGAAATAGTTTCAAAGCGAAAAAAAAAAATGTGACACATCCAGTTGTGTAGGAATGTACCCATGTCAGCGAGCGACCAACTTCTGTGAGACGCAAGTGCCCCCAAGTCCACCATCATAGGGTCCCAGGGGCCAACTTCAAAATTTCAAATGGCACCATCGGTCGAGTTATATTTCTTTCGATAAATCTTGGAATATGCAACAAGACATATCAGAAATATTTACTATATGGGATTTCAAAATGGCCGCCAAAAATACCTACTCGGTGACAAGAACAACGTGCATTTTGGCGGCCATTTTGAAACCCGTGCTTCATATAGCAAATGTTTCTTATAGACTGTGTTACATCTATCCAAAGAAATATCATCCGCCCCCTCTTCCCATTTGAAATGTTGCGGTTGACTCCTCGAGCCTTATGATGGGGGCCCTGGGGGACTTGCTTCTTACAGGGTTTGTATGATAAGTAATGAGACCAGGTCTGGAAACATTGTTTTATTGATCTGATCTGTACAGGGACTTAAAAGCTTTCGAAGTACTCTCCTCTTGCGTCGATGCACTTCTGCAATCGATGTTTCCACGCTGCAAACGCCCCCTGGAAGTCAGCAGCCGGCATGTCCTTTAGAAATGTGGTCACGGCTGCTTGGATGGCTGTGACGTCTGCAAAACGGGTTCCTTTCAAGCGTGGCTTCAGCTTCGGGAAGAGGAAGAAGTCGGCCGGGCTCACATCTGGGCTGTAGGGTGGTTGTGGAAGGACTTCCACCCCAATCCGGGTCAAAAAGGAGGTCACTAAGAAGGCGGTGTGGGCAGGGGCATTGTCGTGATGCAACTTCCACCGGCTAGCGATCGCCGGTCTTTTCCGCTTGACGCTCCTGTGCAGTCTCTCAAGGACTTGTTTGTAGAAGGCGGCGTTGACGGCTTGTCCTTGGGGTACAAACTCCTTGTGGACCACCCCCACATTGTTAAAAAAAACAATCAACATTGTTTTCACCTTTGACTTCGACATTCTGGCCTTCTTGGGGCGCGGGGACGCAGGAGTGTGCCACTCCGCGCTTTGACGTTTCGTTTCAGGGTCGTACTGGAACACCCACGACTCGTCACCTGTTATGACGTCATCTTCAAAGTTAGGGTCACTGTTCATGAGGTTCAACAGTTCCTGACAACAATCAACACGTCGTTGCTTTTGTTCGTCAGTCAACACTCGCGGCACCAGTTTCGCACAGATTTTTCTCATTCCCAATTGTTCCGTCACAATCTTGTGCACTGTTGTGTGGTTCATATCGAGTTCATCAGCAATCAATCTCAACGATAATCGACGGTCTGAGTTCAGGAGATCCCTCACTTTTGCCACAGTTTCGTCCGTAGTCACTGTTGTCGGGCGTCCAGCCCTCTCCAGATCCTCAACGCTTTCCCGGCCGTTCCGGAACGCACTGTGCCAACGAAACACCTGGGCTTTGGATAGGGCTTCCTCTTTGTAGGCCTCCGTGATGAGAGAAAGCGTCTGAGTAGCCGTTTTCCCCAGGCGAACGCAAAAATTGATCGCATAACGCTGTTCGATGGAACCCTCCATGTTTGTTGATTTTCCGCCGTGACAAGAATGTTCACAAGGGCTTTGTCCAAGGCTTGTCCGCGCTCCACTAAGGCTCGGAGCCAACTGACGCGCGGTGCGTTGCTTTGCTCGGACCCCCCCCTACATCCTCCATCACCGACAAACCCGCTCCAGCGACACGCGCGCCGCGGCGCGGCGAGTCTCATTACTTATCATACAGACCTTGTACAACGTTTTCTGTGCCCTCGACATGAGTACATTCCTGTGCAATTAGATTTGCAACATCTCTTTTCGCTTCGCAGCAATTTGAGATCACAATGTTCGATGACATGTTAAAACACAACATATATTTGTGGCGGCCATTTTGAAAACCATGCTTCATATAGCAAATATTTCCGATAGGTGTTGTTGCACATTCCATGATCTATCAAAAGAGGTGCCACTCGGCCCCTGTTGCCATTTGAAAGTTTGAAGTTGGCTCCTGGGGCCCTATGATGGGGAACCTGGGGGCACTTGCTTCTCACAGACTTTTATCACCCCCTGACATTGGCACATTCCTGCACGACTGGATCCGTCACATTTTTGTTCGTTTCGCAAATCTTTCAGGTCACAAAGTTTGGTAGGACACCCTGTACATTCCTACATACGACCCAACCATGACATAATGTTCACTACTTCTATTGTTGGTTGTTGGCTCAACCCAACCATTTCATGTTCCCCGACTTGACATTGCCTCAATAACTCCAGCATTGATGCACTCCGAGTGATGCCTGTTGCCGGAATTTTCTTTCTGTGAAGCGAGTGGCCTAACTATATTAGACTTGTCTGGATTTTCATGGCCAGTGTTGGCAACTTTGAAACTCATTTTTCATTTCGACTCTAGGTATGTCGGTTTCCTGCATAGTTGGTGCTTTCTTGTTTTGTTCATTCTAATATGATCAGTTCGTGATCAAATGTGGCGCATTATGGCCAACTCCGTCTTTTCCGTATTTTTCGTACTTATGTTTTTTTCTATTTTCTTTTGTTAGATTGTACCACTGATTATACACGACATATCTTATGTTCTACATGACAGGTTGACACTGAATATTGCACTCACTTCATATAGCGCTCTTTGCGAAACATGTACTTTTCATTGCAGTTGGCAACACTGTTAACCCCATTGGTGGCTTTCATTTGTTCCCTATTGTGGCAAGTCTCTTTCTATACATCACTTGTCAGCACTGTATTTTGCTGTGACTCCCCCCCCCCTTTTTTTTTTTTTTTTTTTTTTTTTGCGGAATTTGCACTTTTCCTCCCTTGTCCAACCTTGCTGTTTCCCGAGCTTCCACCACTTATATTTCTTGAACCTATTGCTATGGGCAGCTAATTTTTTGGGAATGCTCATCTCTGTTACAGCTCTTTCAATTGGCATAGGTCAAATCTTTCACTGCAACTATCATTTTCGGAAGGTTCCCTTGTTAGAAGCTGCCTCTACTTTATCACAACTGGCCTTTAAATCTTCTTTGCAAGTAGTTAAAAAGCGTATAGCTTTCCAAGCTCCGCCCAAGAAAATCCAACCGAAACAGCCAAAGAAAAATCACGCCACTACAAATTAGAAAGTTAATCCGAAGAGTAAGTGAGTGACGTGAACGAAGATAGTGACAGTTTAAGTGATCCTACTGATGATAATGGTGATGAGGAATGTGAACATTGTGGTAAATTGTTCTCGTTTAGTGCAGTAGAGGGGAATTGGTTAAAACGCCCAGTTTGTAAAGAATGGTTCCACGAAATATTTCCCATGAAAGGTGGGAAAAAATATGTTCGTGGCCATTGTTTTGTAAAGTGAAACTGGAATCAAATTTTGGACGCCTTGAGACATGCTAATCCAACATGTTTGAACTTTTTCTTTTATATCACTAGGTAGTTTCTTTCTTTTTTCTTTGGCGTGCGTATTTTGATTTCCCAAATATTTCGTTTGTTATTTTTATTATTGGCTCTATCTAGTAAACATGATTATTCGAAGGTAAAATATATTACACCTACTCCAAAAGTTAAAATAAGTAGCTATTATAGCACATTACAGTAATTTACAAACATAGTTCTAGTAATGAATAAGTACAGTCAAGTTCGATAATTATCTTTGAAATTCTGGTATTTCTGCTGTTTTATGTTTTAATTGTCTTAAGAATGTTATGTAATGTTATTATCAAGTATATTATATTGGCTACAGTGCAACATTTGGATAATTCGAGCATGGGCACGATCCCTGCTCAGATCGCCTATACTGAATGAGGGTTTTACCCAGTTTTTCTCAGTTCCATCTGGCACATGTCGGAATGGTACTTTTCCTGAGGTCAGGGCCGAGCCCTTTCAAATTCGTAGACTTATCTTAAAGGCCGATGTGATATCGGTGTTGGAGCCTCCAACACTTCCCTTGCTCCTCTCCTTGAACTAATAAATAAATTTATTTATTAAATAAACAAACAAATTGCTCGAATTATCCAAAAGTCGCACTGTAGGTAGACACGCATATTTCATTCTAATATTCCATTTTAAGGAAAGGTAGTGTTCCATATTAGGAGTACCTAATATGGGAAATTGAATTTCTTTCAATTTTGTAATATTGTAAAAAATCAATAGCGTGGAACAAACTTTCATACTTGCATTTTGTTGTGCAAAGGTACCGCAAGTATTACGATGCATAATATTTTCATTCTGGAATACGTGTTTCTGAGAAATAAAGAAGAAAGAAAATATATTTCATATTCGGTATCTTTACCCTATCATTAGTAATTGAAATAATGTATTTCATAATTTATGAAATTATTTGCTGGTACATATCCAGAATTCATTCTTCTAATGCGATATGATCAATAAAATTAACATAAAACTTATGTAGCAGTTTAATCATACAAAATTAATAGATGGCGCAGTCACTAACTATTCATATTCCAGAAAATATATTTCAAATCACAATCTGCATTAGTTTTGCAGTGACTTAATGAACAGTCAAAGCCAAAGCTCTACTTCCACAGATTGCATATTTCAACAGAAAAAAGAATAACGAAGCTCAGGAATTTTCGGCCTAGTATTCTAACGTACGATAAACTGTTGCGTATCATCATATGCTTTATATTAACTTTAACCCGGGAACGGTCGTCTTGATTTGTGATGCGAGCGGTCGACAGGTGAGCGCGGCGCTCACACTATAATCGTTTTTATAGTTGTTTATGACTTCATATGGGGTTTATTTTGAACACATTTCTATATGTTGACATTTTGTGATTATTATTATTATTATTATTAAAGTAAAATTGCAAATAAAATTATAATGCGTTTATATAAAACAATTTCTTATTATAAGTTATATCTATTTTCATTATCAAGGTTTCTTTTTTATGAAATCAATTTCTGTTATCCCATAAACAATACAAATAGTTGATTATCATTGGCGCCTAAAATTACATTTTTTATTATCATTATCATTTAATGATTACTTTAAAAAAGCATAATTAGGGCGAGTTTCCAGTATATGCTCTTCATATGCTCATACTATTCATATTTTGAGTTGGAAATTTCTACTGAAATTAAAGATATAAATATCTTAGTGTAGACACTCTACTTCCCATTTTGTGAGCCGTTCCAACTTATGCAACTCTATCCTATATACAGAGAAGAAAGGTAGCATTCTCAATATTGATGGAACACAGGCTAATATGATAGTGGAACTATTGTCGAAAGTGGTTTTATGTTTCAACTTAAGACAATAAAAATACAAAATAGAGTATCGTGGTATTTTCTTCCCTGTAAAATGTTTAGCCAGGACGTATATTCCAA
This sequence comes from Thermobia domestica, assembly GCF_964235325.1. NCBI lineage: Eukaryota > Metazoa > Arthropoda > Insecta > Zygentoma > Lepismatidae > Thermobia > Thermobia domestica. The sequence goes on from NC_137455.1 coordinate 213,471,916, forward strand.
ATGTAAAATAACAGAACATCTCTGTATGCATCGTATATATAATAATAATAATAATAATAATAATAATAATAATAATAATAATAATAATAATAATAATAATAATAATAATAATAATAATAATTCGATAGTGTTCGATAGTTGTACGTAATATTTTTCATGCTCCTGTATGAATCGTCCATAAAAATAATTAGCTACTCTACTCCGTTTAGCACGCAGACACGCGTACAGATTTAACATGTTTACGTTTTATTCTCTTTTTCTGACATGAAACTAGGAAATACTGTATATTCACTGTAGTACCCTAAGGCATGAATGTTAAACATTGATTTACATGAAAAATTAAAGTATACAAAAGAAAGTAGTATCGTAATGCGTGAGTTGCAAACTTTTCTTACCGTCTGTAGATATCGCAACAAGAGAGAGAAACCAGCTAGTGAGAATAAAGTTGAGTTGAGTTAATTTTGAGTTTAACATCCCGTTCAGCAGCGAGGCTATATGAGACCTGGACCTACTGATTAACGTGGAATCCGAACTACATGAGCTCCCGCCGAGAATCGAACCCGGATGTCCCACGCCAAATAGTGATAATACCGTTCCGTTTTTTTTTTTTCAAAATAGGTTCTATTTTTGACCAGAATAGTGTTTCGTTATTCTCTGGAAACCTATTCCGTTTCCACAGAAATAGTTTTATTTTTTTCTAAAAGTTTTCACCGATACAAATTTCGGTGAAAACCGAACCAATTTTGAAGAAAACTCAAACCGGTTTGGGTGAAAAACAGAACCGGTTTCGGTGAACATCCGATCCGGTTTTGGAGAAAAAGAAATGGTGTTTTGGATTTTGGATTTTTTAGAAACCGGTTTCCGGTTTTTATAAAAAGCAGTTTAACCCATTCCCTATTTCAAACCAAACTCGTCACAAACAACTGTAGCGATTTTTTTTAAATTTTTTTTTTAAGAATTGGAAAGTGTATTTAATGCAGATTGTTATATACTATACTTTATCACTCCATACAGGAAGCGAAAACTTGGGTTCGTTCCGTCTTTTATTTGGGAAAGCACTCGGGAAAGCTTATGAACCAATTGAGAAAAAAAATCTTTTACGTTTGGAAAGATTATTTACGCAGATTAGAAGCGGCTGTATTTTATGCCAAATAAAAGGCCTGAAGAGATTGGGCCCCATATTACTTTTGCATTCAAGTAATCAATGTGAGAAATTAGACAAAACGTAGTTTATTTTTTTATCGTATTTTATTTCTTATCGTAGATTTTTTATCATTCAAAATTAGCAGTGCCCGCAACGGGAGTAAGGGGTGGATTTTCTATGCAGATTTGGTTCTTCGAAATATGTGGCAAAACAAATTTCCTTCTTTTCTCACTATAGTATTTAATACATTTACTCTAGTAAATAACTTTACGCTTGCGTCAATACTATTTTTCTTTACATGAACTATTATGTGTATCGAAGTGTGTACGTGTTCGAGCAAATTGACATACTAGTGAGCAAATGTGTTGGGTTTCTAGCGGCTCTCCCATTTCCTCTTATTTTCTTTATTTCATTACTTCATTCTTATGATCATCATCTATCTCCCTTTGCTTACCAGTAGAAAGACGATAACACGATATGTTTATGACCAAATTACATCTGATCATTACAAAACATTGAGCCTTTTGTACACAAGATTGATTTAGTGTTCTAATTATAGCGTGTATGAATCAAAACAGGCCAGGCTTAACGTCCTATGACAGCTGACAGTTAAAGCTAGTTGACGTGCAGAAAGTGTTGGATTTGTATGTATCAGACGGAAAGTATTGCGACGTGAATCTGAGTGAAATTTCCACATAGTTCTGCTACAGTTTGCTACTTTATTTCAATAAATGATCAACTGTTGAAGTCGTTAAAAACTGATTCGTGAAGATTTTTTCCTGTATATGGGCAAAATATGTTATCTAAAGCAACAAGCAAAAGATGGTGGCTTTCATTCTGGAAATTTCGATATTCACGATGTACCTCACAGTAAACGACTAATCACATAACAAGTGGATGATATTCTAGCAAACGTCGAAGGAGACATATATGTAAACATTCACAATACAGCTAATGATTTAACATTTACCAACAAACTGTTAAAAATTTCGACAATCCCAGCTACAAAAAGAAACTTGAAGATTGGGTGCCACTAAATCTGACCTTTAAAAATTACTTGATGGAATTTCTAACTGTGAATATTTACTGAAGCGTAATGAACTCGAGTCATGATTAGGAATTACGAAAAGTGGATAACCTACAACAATAATATACGAAAGAGGTTGTAGTAGAAGCGAGGAGAAACTCAAGTGCGTTGCAAAGCCCACAGAGACAAATAAAATAATTATATTGTGTATTTGATGGCCTTTTGAGGGCATCGTGTATCACAGGCAGAACGATCAATTTGAACTTTCACTGTCTACAATTAGCGAGTTCAATTGGCAAATCAAAAGAAATGGCCGGAAGAAATTAAGAGAACTTGGCTGCGAAGAGTTAATGTATCCACCGTATATGCAGGTTCTGGCACCGTCAGAATATTACGTGTTTTGATGTCTGCAGAATATCCTGAATGAGGATGTTGTGAACTACTTCAGAGTACATTGCTAAGACAAATTATCAACCATGCATTTCTGCATAGCGCATGTCTGACTTCGATAGTCATTCATTAGACCCACCCTGTCCGATTCATACTTTTTGAGATATTCATCTCTAAACTTCATTTTCCCACACTTTCGACAGCCCCTATCTCCGTTACGAAGCGTTTGCGGACCCATGTTTACTAAGACTTTCTTGTTATATATACAGGGTTTTAATGACTATACCGACAAACTGTAAGAGGCGATCCCTCGCATCAAAATAAAAGAAAAAGTCCATATGGACCTATAGCGAAAGGTCCATAGTTTCAGAGATAGGGCTGTCCAAAATCGCGAAAAAACTAAATTTCAATAGACCCTATTTTTAATTCCAGAAACTGTGGATGGTGCTCCTTATCAGCGTAAAGGAAACCACGCATATACAATCCAAAAGTGCATATTTCATCAATTGCCAATAGATGTAGAAGGTATTCCCTACAGGGTGCAATTCTCAGGTATGTTTTCAAAAGAGATTTCAGATATACTCTGATTTCAAGAAGGGTGCGAAGAAGGCAAGAGGTAAACCTTATCAACAATGGTCAACCAATACTTCGAAGGGAAGGCAAAAGTGTTAGAAACTGGCAGCTCCATGTTTCTTTGTGTGTTCTTTGTGTTCGTCACGGTATATTTCACGTTTTCTTCACTTATAAGCGTGAAAGAAAACATCACACCATGCGTTTTCCCGAGTACGAGAGACCGTGCTCCTGAACCCTTCCGACATCGCCCCAAAGGATTCCGTGTTCACTGCTATCAAGGCTTATCGTTTCCCTACTTTGGGCCAATCATAAAGTCAGAGCATATCTCAAAAATCGGTTGGTGGCATGTCTGGGAATTTCACTCTGCAGGGAATAATTTGTACACCCACTGAACATTAATGAAATATGAATTTTTGGATTGCGTATGCGTGACTTCCTTTATGCTGATAAGGACCACTATCCACAGTCTCCCGAATTCGAAATAAGGCCTCTTGAAATTTTGCTTTTTTTTGCGATTTTGGACAGCCCTAGTTCTGAAACTATGCACTTTTCGTCATAGGTCCATATGAACATTTTCTCTTATTTTGCTGTGGGTAATATCACCTCGTAAAGTGTGTCGGTATAGTTCGTTAACACCCTGTATCTATATATATATATATATATATATATATATATATATATATATATATATATATATATATATACATGTGTGTGTGTGTGTGTGTGTGTGTAGCATATTTGTGTATGTGGTTATGTTCTAGCATAGGACATCTGGAGTAATTTTAACCAAACTTGTTACATACACTATATGGAAAAAGATGACATGTAAAAATACTCGAAAACGACCGATACTACCGAAGTGTCGAGGCCATAGGTTGTTGATTTAAAAGATTCCAAATCAATTGAAATATTTTTTCTATGTAATAGAAGATTCAGAGAAATAAATGTACGGATAACACTGGACAAATGAGCTTGTAATTCTATAAATTTGTGGTGCTCCAAAATTCCAATATACACTTTCAAATATTTCAGCAATATTACATATTTAGTAATAATAGCTTAATGTACTTTCGCAAAGCAAGAGAGTGTTGGGAATCAGCGGGTGCAGTTCGTTTTCAAGTGACACCCAGAAAGATGTTAGGAGTGAAAAGTGTTAAAAGTTAGTATATAGATAGTGTAAACAAAAGAAGAACGTAATTAGGTTTAGAAAATGAAGAGCGTAACTATGTGATTGTTTATATGTGTAATTGAGTTGATGTCTAAGATGAGCCAGAAGTGGCTGAAGTGGTAATTAGGTTGTTATAAACCATAAGTGGTTGAGATTATGAGTAGATTTAATATGAGCCAAAAGTGGCTGAGTTGATTGTATAGTTTTCGGTGTTAGTTGCTCAAGTCTATATCTGAACCTTAGTGGGTGGATTTGAATACCTTAATATATCCAGTGATACATAGATACAGTAAATGGTTGAAGTAGTTTGGAAGTTGTTTTGACAACATTGGTGATTATTAGTAAGAGTATAGAAAGTTAATAACTTTGTCTATTGAATTAAATTTACAACCTAACAGAGGGAATCCATGATGTGATATTTGATATAAACATACCGCAGTTTACATATATTTTATAATTATCTTTAACACTCTATGGTTGAAATTACGATATTATATATCTGTTTTGCGAGTTACTTGCGAATTAGTTTAATTTTTATATCTTGATTTTGGACAACGGTGCTTAGAAGCGCACAATTTGTTGATGAGAAGAAGAAGAAGAAGAAGAAGAAGAATATAGAATCTATGTTACTTCTATATAGATAATCATGAAATGTCAGCTATTGGAAAAGAGATATATTTTTCAGTAGTTGCTATGGTAACAAAAATAATATAGGCATTGAGCTTAAAACGGAATAAAAAAAGTTAATTATGGTTCATTTGATATATCTGATTTCCAAGGGATATAATTGTTAAATAGTGTAATTAGAGGTAAAATTTGAGGTGCACGATTGTGTTGATTTCAGTGATTCGAGCTGTGGGCATATGTAACGGCAAAATAGATAAGAACAATACACACACACACACACACACACACACATATATATATATATATATATATATATATATATATATATATATATATAACGTTATATATTATAAATGGTGTTATCTCGCCCAGGAGACATCTTGAGAGTTGCATGAAAAGTAGTAAGCAATCTCAAAAAGGACGTCAAGACGATCTACACTTTGCTTAGAAGTGAAAGAAAAATATATCCAAATCGTAAAATGGATACATCTAGAATGAAAGCAGTAATGAAGCAGCTGGTGAAACCTCAGTTGGGGAGACGACAGCAAATGTAGCTGGCCTAATAAAACAGTTAGGTCAATCTTTGTTGCAGCAAATGCAACAAATTGACACTAAATTAGAATAAAAAATTTAGCAAATAGATACTAGATTTGAACAAATTACACAGGTTATGACTCAGCGAATGGATAATAAATTAGATCAAATAACACAGCATATTAACACTAAATTTACAATTGTACAAAGTTAAGTTGAAGTGTTAGAAATTCAAGAAGAAATACAACCTACCAAGGAAATAATTCATATTGTAAATGGTAAATCGTGCCTGGTCGTTAACGTACAATATGTGCAACCAGACGAAAATGCAAAAGAAGAAGAGTATAGTCAACACCTTAGTCTACCTTTGAAAACATTAACTATTAACGATGATTTTAGCATTGAAGAGGAACATAATAATCCATTTCCTTTACAGTTGCAGTCGAATGATCCGGGCACTATGACAGGCTTGATTACCAATCAGATGACATCTATGATTGCAGATAGTGTATCTAAAACAGATAATTACCTATTCAACAAAAAGCAGAATACAATCAGTCCACAGGACTCGTATGCTGTTGGTTATAATAATACGAATGAAAAGGAATTAGATGCGGAATGAACTGAAAGTGATGCTGATCTGGTTCTTCAGTGAGTGACGATATACGTTCATGGTCGACAAAATTGGAAAAGCCAGTTGATATTTCAAGTTAATACTAACCGAAAACAAGTTAATTGTGCTCTTGTTAGAAATATCAATATGATGAAAGAGTGTAATAGAAATGTAGGAAGCACCGGTAATACAACCAAATGTAATTTCCGAAGGAAAAAAAAGCATTAATTTGGCAACATTTTGGAATCAGACAAATAGTAGATCTAATTTTCTTCGAACGGGATTTCGTAATGATTCCCTAGATGAAAGAAACTTCCAAAATAGAAATCAAAGTACTTTTGAAATAAATAATAAGCAAAACTGTATTCACGGTTGTGCAATTTAATGCAACCTAACAGAATTCTTGGGTCATGTAACTTAAGCTAATGTTGTGGCTTCCGAGAAAGCATATCCAATTGATTTTCGTTTTATTTCACTTTAAGTATCGTAATGATTTCATTTGTTATTTGTATTTTGTTTGAATTCCACACAGAAACTAACTAATCCATATCAACAAGAATCATAATTTATGAAAAAAATCGTAGTAATAGGAATACGAATATTGCAACTTTTGAGTTTACGTGATGTTGATGAATTAAAATTATGACATCCATCAAAATATACCAAAAGTAAATGGATACAATTAATTAAAACGTTAATACCTTCAGAAATTTTATCTAAGATTAACATAGATAATGTTGAATTTTAGGATTAATTCTTAATATAATAATTCCTTTATTTGTATTGTTCCTGATAATGATATCGATCAAGTTTTGTTTTATTTCACTTTGAGTATTGTTATGATTTCTTTATAATTCGCTTCGCTTATCAATATTGTGCTTTTCGATTCTTTTATAATCATCTTATAGATGCTCAAGTGGAAGAAATAAGTTATGTAAAATGTCAATGTATTTTCATTTAAAGTGTTAATGAGCTCCCATGAAATTAAATTAAAAAAATTATCTTAGGAGCAAAATAAATAACAAGCTGGTCATATTTTTTGAATAAGTCCAAATTGACGATAATTTACAAAATTAAAATATAATTATTTATTAAATATATATAATATTATTGTTGAGATAAAATGAAATTAATATATGTATTATAATTTATATATATGAGGGCTATTCGGATAGTAATGTAACCATATATGTAAAAATATGTAACGGTCCAGGATTCTTTCTTAAATTGTAACCAATTCAAGAAGTCCTAGTCGGGAGCCATAATACAAATATATTATGTATCTGTTTTGCGAATTACTTCCATTTTTATATCTTGATTTTGGGCAACGGTGCTTAGAAGCGCACAATTAGTTGATAAGAAGAAGAAGAAGAATGTAGAATATATGTTAATTCTATAGAGATAATCATGAAATGTCAGCTATTGGAACGAAGATAGATATTTGTCAGTAGTTGCTATGGTAACAAAAATAATATAGGCATTGAGTTTAAAAGGGAATAAAAAGAAAGTTAATTATGGTTTATTTGATGTATCTGATTTCCAAGGGATATAACTGTTAAATAGTGCAATTACAGGTAAAATTTAAAATACTCGATTGTGTTGATTTAAGTGATTCGAGTTGTGGGCATATGTAACGGCAAAATAGATTTTAAAAAAGATATATATAACATAACGTTACATAATTTCTTAAAAAGTCCTTTGATTCTGGGACTTGAGCAGTGCTTTAAAGAGACTTGAGTCAATAGTTGGAACGCTTAAAACAAACAAACAAAAAAAAACAGAAAAAAAGGAAAATAATAATAATAATAATAATAATAATAATAATAATAATAATAATAATAATAATAATGCCTGCAGATCAGCCTTGAACTCAGTGGTTGAGTGTTGACTTGGCATTTTGGGATAGATCTCAACCACCGACTATCCTCAAAGGGCTTTACTCTGGCTTTCCAGTCACAGCAGGTGAATACCAGGACGGTGTTTTAAATATCCAGAACCTGGCCGCTATTTTACTCAAGTCTATCAATTGTGGAAACAGCATAGAAAAATCTTATAATTCCACTTTTCTAAAAAAAAAAAAATAAATAAATAAAAAAAAGTGAATTCATATATCTCATTGGCTTTTTTTTCTGTCCGTCTTAACAAAGCGAGTAGAGGATACCTTTTAAGTCTGTCCATTGCAAGCACCACAACACAAGAGTCACAAGGTTTTGTTTCTTCAATTGCACAGCAAACCTGCTCGGATATTTTTCATCCACAGCAAAACGCCCGCATAATATGAAAGGGTACACTTTTCACGCGGCAAATTTCAGCGAACGGCGACGGCAAATTGCCGCATCAATGTGAAAGAAGCCTTAGTCTCTAGAACAACTACTTACTGTTAAACGAAGCACACAAAGGGTAGTGTCTGACGGAGGGTTGAATGAGCCTATTGCCGTTTATCGGGAAAACTCAAAGACTAATAATAGTGAGAAGAGTGGAAATCAATCTGCCGGAGCTCGCTATGAGGATGTAGGCATTCTAACATCTGTATTACAGTTCCATATTCGTGATAACTTATCAATTAGTTCAAACATATCTCAAGAATGCTTTGAACCATATTATATTTGTACTGGAAGAATAGGCAGTCTATCAGTACACAATGAGGACGAAATTGATACGATGATGACAAAATTAATAAACGCTAAGTCATCAAGCTCAACTTATTCAATCTTTTCTTATTAAGAAAATTGTTTTATTTGCAGATGGAAACTTATTATTGAATATTGAATTGCACAGAAAGCTGTAAATTGTTGAAGAAAGTTCAACATTCATTAGAATTATTCAACTTTTAATAATAATTAGTACGATACTGGTTTCTAGAGAATCCTCTGCTTGTTATTTTTCGGCAGTATCCATAGCTTATGGTCTGCAGTTTTCAGCTGTATACTACAAAACGTAAATCATCCTGAGTTCATTTTGCACCGACGAGCATTTCAATTTTTAGCTCTACTTTGTGTTCCTATGTTATGTTTGTCTCGTTTGCATAATATGAAAAAGTGGAGCGGAGGCCAGTGAAAAAAAACATGTTAAAGAAATATTTCATAGTAAGGCTAGAGAAAAGAAATAACGGGTAATATTTGGTTCCTCAGCTTTCGTTTTAACACTTCTGCTGAGAAATTTAACTTTAGTCGAGCTAATAATTTTAGCTTTCGACTGCGAATTTTGACTTAAGTCCACAAACTACATTTTTGTTTATACTTTGCTGCAATATACGACTTCAGTCTGTCATGGCATGGCAACGTTTGGTAGCACGTCATGTTATTGTGCTGCTAACTGACAGCAAATTCATTGAACTAAAGCAGTGAAATATTAAAGATTATGAGAGCGTGTTAAGACATGAGGCTTATCTGAAGACGTGAATCTAGCTCACCATAGGAAAAGATGTAAATTTGAAATATTCATAAATTATGGTTTCAATCTTTGATGCGTTACATATAATTTATTGGACAATTAAAAATAGCTAATATTTGGTATATTAGACAATTTGTAAAACATGTTTCAAATATAGAGATTTAGCACTAATTCTACACATTATTATACTTTGGAAATTTGAAATATTTACATGTTAGTTTTGTTTTACATGTGATCCATTATATAGAATATATTGGACAATAAAAAGACTAAAATTTGAAGTGTTAGTTTGTTATAAAGTGTCTTAACACTAAAGTTCAAGAAAATAAGAATTTTAATTTTTCCTGGATAATTTCCTTTGTATCAGGCATCGTCCGAAAATTTTATGCTAGAGTGAAATTATATATATATATATATATAAAATGATAAAGAAAAAGGACAATGTGCATATGCTTGGTGAAAGAGCTCATGAGATCAATTCTCTGCGATTCAGTTGGAACTTATTGACCATTTCAGAAGCTAGGAATGTAAATCGACGGTTTACGGTGGAACTCAAACATGAGTTTATATTAGGAATCGATCCCTAGTCTCCTGCAGACAGAGAGTTCAATGTCCGATGGAAGACTATCAAAGTAAACTGAAACAGAACTCAGATAGGATATTTAATAGAGACACAGTAACCTGGAATGGAACTTCAATAGTTAGTTAGTTTAATGGTAAGTTTCATTGTCTATGGCATGAAAATTATGGATTTGATTCTCTATGAGAATATTTATTGTTAAGATCTTACAATAAAACAATAAGTTCATACTAAAACCTTAATTGCTGAGCGCTAAATTTCTGCGTGTGTAGGCTCACGTTTTATATGTCGGATATAAGCCCGAGTAGTAGTTCGGGTTCAGTGGCGTGCCGTGACTTTTCTCACAGGGAACTAGGTTCGAAGAGAATGTGTGCTGTAGAGTGGAGGTCCTAAGTAGTATTGTTGACACCAAATAACACAATTTATATGTTTCTGTAAATGCTTCTTCTACCAAGCCTCTTTCTTTCAAGAAATGGATAATTTCAGTCACAGTTTTATTTGAAAAATCTAAGAGTCTGTAAACCTATATTAATTCACTCCGCAAATTGTTAAAATTAAAAAGAAAACTTCCGTAAATTGATTTAAGGGTCAAAAACAAGCAATCAGGAAATCGAAATTTCAAGCACTGAAAATTCTTTAAATCTAACAACTCAAGAAATTTTAACTCACTGAGATCTTGAAATCACAGTATCAATAATGTCATTGAAGATACGCACATATTTAATTTCTGAATCTGTTGAGTCATCTACTTTACGTCTTTTATTAGAAGGTTCCCGTGTCATCCAATTCTACTTTTCTATAAGTCTTCAAAATCGTTTCTTGCATTTCTAAGTTGAGATACCATCTTTTGTACTTTTTGGATGCAATATTTCACATCCAAGGTTTTACTTTAAAGAATGTTGAATAGTACATATATCCGTGCGAAGAAATGCAAGATCGAAATCCTTCAATGATAACTCACACATTTTTTCTTTTTTTCTTTTTTGTAGTCATGAAAGCTTCGGTGTCGCAATTATCTGAATCTTCTACAATGTTCTCAGAACACCGTAAGAGTTATATTTGATTTTCATTTACTGCGTTCACAATTTTGGAATTGTAATTCCATCTTATAGTGGCAACCGTTGGAAATCGCTTAGTTACTTCTGATTCAGCAAGCGCGTTACAGCGTTTCGATGAATATGAAAAGAAATTTGGAATGCCATTTATTCTAAAAAAAATTTTACATTCCTTGATGTGATTAACATACTGTGGAACAACGAGATTGAGTCTGTGATGATAGCAGTGTATGGTGAGTGAACTCAAACACCTTTTCACAAAAGATTGTAAACCGTTCAAATGTCCAGAAAATGTGGCAGCTCCATCCATAGCCTAGTGCTACAAGCTTTTGCTTACAATTAAAATGACAGAGAATTTGGAAAGCATGCTCACTTAGAGCAGTCGCAGTGCAATCACTAGTAACATCTGCAAACCAAATGTCTTTCATGAATTGCCGTCTTTCACGTACCGATTGAATGATGAAAGATCTTTCCAATGTCCGTAGTTTTGTCCAACATTATTGCTGTAAGAAGTGTATTGTTTATTTCTGACTTAATTTTATCCAGAATTACTCACCAAACACATTTAATAATATAATTCTGAATTCTGTTTGACGTTCCTGTAAACACTCCCATGCTGTGAAGATGACAAGTCAACATGGGCACCCGAACGAGAGGGTAGGGTGGGGCCCGGACCTTCCTCTGGCTCACGAAAATGTATACGTAATATAGCAAACCACGTATATTAAATACCAGACACAACATAGCAACCATGGAGATGGCCCCTCCCTAGAAAATTTTCTTCAGGCGCCCCTGCAAGTCCATTTAGTGTCGTACTTGGAAAGTAACTGAATTACTTCAATATAATTTCCCTAATTGACAGAATCTTCCTGTTTGTTATGACTTCTAGATGATAGCTCTTGTTTAGCCATAAAACAAGAGGAATAAATCTTTTCGTTCATTAGTTCTCGGTTTGGATCAACTTTTACATTGCTTGCTCAATTAAAAATCAATTCTGGTTTCCCGAAAGTTTTCAATTTAGTTATTGTGGACAGGTGTGAATAACATTTTTCTTCTCGCAACTTGGGTCTGTGAAAATTGTTCATGTCACAAAAGCCATCATTATTCCACACGTCCTTTTCTATGTGGAACAGAGTACAAGGCCAGCAATACAGTTTGTTTCTTGTCTTACATGCAGTTAACTATTTTGAAGAAGCAAAATAATCCGTTTTGATATTATGTATATAATCTTTCATTTTGGTCTAAATGGAAATGCTTGGAGTTGTTCTACTACTGGTTATTATTTGTTGCATTTCTTGAAAATTAAGGAATTCAATGGTCCAGAATACAAGACTGAAACGGCCGATCCCCGCCCCTACTGTCTCCTATACCAATTGAAGTAATATCACTGCTTGCGCCATCGCTTTGCCGCAAGGGACTCGATTTCTCAGACGAGTCCCCTTCCATACTTTATTCTTCGAGTCATTTGCAAAATATATTGGTAATCTAAAAAGTTCACACTTCACTAGATTTCTTAATGTGTCAAGATTAATACTGTAAATTTAATAGCGTTAAACTATTAACTGTAAAAAGCAAACGAGCATTAAATTCGCTTACGACAGAACGCCCATGCTTAGAGCTTAGACAACAATATGAGGACTAGACGACTGGACCCTGTTTCCTTCCCCGAGAAAAGCCGATTAAAACCCGAGCGTCGCTGTCGCACCCAGCACACGGGCGCTGACTATGTAGTTGTGTCAGAACAATTGAAATAGTGTTATTTTACAAAAATAGAGAAATACAAACAATGTTTTCGTTTTCTTTGGTATATATTTATCACAAAATAATTTAATTAAAAATCCAGGGGACTAGCCTAGTCCCCTAGCCCCTTGACGACACGCCGCTTTTCGGGTTCTACATTGGAGAGGAAATAATTTCATAATTTTATACGTTATTAACTTCATTACAATTATTGATTAGTATTTGCTTATTAGCCCCTCTTTCCGTTTCATATAGTCTATGCGCTGAAAGGGAAAGTTAAACGCCAAACCAAGTAATCAACAGGTTCAAGTTCGACACAGTTTACATAATTTCTTTAAACGTATAAATATTCACAATAATTAGGAATACAACATAGAAAGCTTATTTCGGTAACACGTCAAGATATAGGTATGGTCTCATGATATTACCTATGAAATTGAGTGTGAAGATAGGAAATGTAAATTTGAACGGTCGGCTGCGAGATTTATGCACAATATTTCTCGTTAAACAGGTGAGGTTTAAATATTACCTAAAATCATTTCTAAAAGGCACGGTTTAAAATAATGACCTGTCTACTACTGTGACTCAATGTATGTTCTTTCTCTTCTGTTATTATGCTTAATTAATTGGAATTTTATGCACCGAGGTTATATGAGATATAGACCTAGAGTTTGTGGAGTCCGAAGCACAGTGATTCATTAACATCCAAAAGTTGTTCTACTGGGTACTGAATCCGGAACTTCGTGCTTCAGAGAGTCGCACCCAAAACATTAGATAAGTGGTTAAAGCTTGACTAAATTTATTACAGATAGGGAGTCGATTATTTTAATTATCTTAATATTTGAAGATTTAAAACAGAGGCTAAGAGAAATGTTGGTGATGAGAATGAACAAAATGGTGAAATGATGGAAGCGAGAGAAAAGAGAGAACCATAGAAATTTCATGATTTCATGCAATCGGTTTTGTTAAGCACAAAATATTATTACTATTAACCGTCGGGACTGCTTGTATTTATGATTTTTTCTGTATTTTCTTATACATCTTTAGGGGTATAAGTTCCCAAACGTATATAATATTGTAAAACTTTGTCTCATATAGGATTTGTGGGTAGAGTATTTAATAAAGAGAGCGTCCGGAATCGATCTCCCACTACCAATTTTATTATAAAAGCTTCCACTATAAAAGTTTCCACAAAATACTGTACAAATTAATCTCTCCAATATCAAAGGTTAGTTTTAGGTGGTCTTTGACCGTAAGGTCGCAGACAGGATCTCCAACAGAGCCCCGAAGCAGGCTAAGAGGAGTGAAATTAGGTGCCCAAAGCTCCGAAGCAAGCACTGGGTAGGTTAGATGGTCAACAGAGCCCCGAAGCAGGCTAAGCGGCTGAGGTTAGGATTCGCAATCAGAGGCCCAAAGCAGGCTATGCCAGGAGAAAGGATAGGCGTAGTCCCGAAGCAGACTAGAGGCCCTGAGGTTAGGTTACTCCTAAAGTCCCGAAGCAGACTAGACTAGGGTCATCAGAAAACTGGTACTGAATTGCCTTTGTCCATCCAATTTATAGGGTCTTTTGGTTGGCGGTGGCGCTGTTGCTCCGATGTCGTCTTCTGCTCCGTGGGAGGGGTCAGAAGCCATCGTCTGCATGTGATTGTAGGTAAATCTGGTTCAAGATCCTCTTGCCAAACCACGTGGTGGTGTTTGTAAGCACTGATGCGTGGAATTGTTTGTTTACAACATCCTATATGATATTGCACCCCTGGCTTGTTTAAAAAATAAGCCGAAGGGTTATTTTTCTTTATATGAGGGTTGGCAACACTGAGGTATCACACAAAAAATCACTAAAACATTAATAACACTTGCAACACTGAAAAAAATCACTTTCCGGAGCAGTAATAAGGTAGCGGAAGAAAGCTCTAAACAGTTAGTCCCTAATCACAGGTAGGATCGGTGCATTTTAATATGTCACTTCATTTCCCTCGAAGTAGGGCTGTTTTAAGCTTTGTCTTAATACACATATATTAGTTCACTTATAGTGAGTGGCGTTGGAGCCTGTAATGTCGGTTGCTCCTTAGTCATATTATTGGTATTAAACGTGTCGATCGGAATTGGAGGTGATATTTCTAAGCGAGTCGTTTTGGATATATTTGACCTTGAGCGAATTATATATAATATGTGTACCGTGTTATGCAAAAGTTAACTAAACGCCAAACTTTGAAAATTCACGTAAATGCGACGATTGCTTCCTGATAAGCATTAGAACATTTTGCACAATCGAAAAGAGAGGAAAACCAACAAATTTCCAAAAAAAGAAACATAATTTCACTTTTGATTACGGCTACATTAATGCTGAACATCACCCTTTATACGTAATTTTTTAAAAATATGAAAGTGGCGCTTAGTTCGTTTTCGCAGGACACGGTACACATATAAAATGATAATAGTTATAAGTATTAAAAATGTCGCTAGTAACATAGAGATATAAAGAAAATTTATATTGGAAAGTTCTGATTCGAACGGCGTGATTTCTTGGTCACTCTGTATACATAATAAAAGTTTCTAAAATATTAGTACTAGATATTTCAATAAGATAATCCAATTTTAAATGCCATTGATGATGATAATGATGGTCTAGAATTCCTGGTCATCCTGTATAATGTGTGGTAGTGACTTTTGGAACATTCTGTATAATATTCAAGTTGCATAATGACGGTGACAATATGTAGTTCACAGAGGAAAAGAAAAAACATATCGATGAAAATGTAGAATTATAAGTTAGGTGTCCTTGTAAAGATAAGTTGCCTTTTAAATGCGGAAATGCAGATCACAGCATTCTTTCATTCAGTTGCAGAATAATGAATCAGCTTTTTATAAAACAAAGAGGAAATGAATATTTGTATCGTTACGAAAAGTGTTTTATCCGTCTGAAATGTTGTCTTCGTACTTTCTTCTTCCTAGCGATGAGTGCTTTATTTTTTAAAAGCAAAAAAGAAGTGAGAATGATTAAAATGCTTTTATGTTATACAATGTTCTTTGCCAATCGATTTAAATAATTTAGATGTGTCTGTTTCGTTATCTTATTCTTTTCTTTTCGAGCTGCCAATTGAAAGAAGGGAAATATTTAAAAGATGAAATATTCCAGAGCCTATTGCATCTTCTTTTCTGCCATTGTTATTATATAATTTATTATTATTATTATTATTATTATTATTATTATTATTATTATTATTATTATTATTATTATTATTATTATTATTATTATTATTATTAGATGTCTTCGCTCGTGTAGAAAATAAAAAGAGGTTATTTACTCTTGTTCTATATCTTCTCTATCTTCATATAATGGCTTAATTCGGTCTACTGAAATCTCCTGTATAGTTTGACGATATGAGTCTGGAAATTTTATCTTATAAAGATTAGGATTAACTCCTTAGTAGTAGAAAAATGATCGATCTGGGCAAACCTAGCTCAACATCAATCAATTCAGGAGCCCCTGGTAAAATGACCACCGTACACCGTGAGCCGACGGTCTTTTATGACCTCAAATTTAGGGGTGAATTTAATCCCTTTTATGAGCACTTTTTAGGGGGTGTATTCGTTCTCTTTTACGACCACTTTTTAAGGGGTGAACTCGTACCCTTTTACGAGCCCCCCTGGGATTCACCACCGTACACCGTGAGCCCATGGTCTTTTACGACCTCCATTTTAGGGGTGAATTTATTCCCTTTTATGAGCACTTTTTAGGGGGTGTATTCGTTCCCTTTTATGACCTCCATTTTAGGGGGTGTACTCGTTCTCTTTTATGAGTATATTTTTCAACCCCTATTTTAACATAGCAGAAATTACACTGAGACTATGAACACACAACAGAACAGATAATACATAAGACTACGTAACACACAGCAGAACAGATAACACATAAGAGTACCTAACATAACAAGGGTATATTCATTCCCTTTTATGAGCATATTTTTCAACCCTTATTTTAACATAGCAGAAATTACACTGAGACTATGAACACACAGCAGAACAGATAATACATAGCACAGTTAATAAAAGAACATGGTTTATTTTCCAACCCCTATTTTAACATAGCAGAAATTACACTGAGACTATGAACACACAACATCCTCCATTTTAGGGGTGTATTCATTCCCTTTTATGATTACTTTTCCAACCCCTATTTTACCATAGCATTTTTTTCAACCCCTATTTTAAGACAATGAATACCTATGTAACATAGCGATTCGATACGCTCTTTGAACCGATTTGGATGAAACTCGGCATATGGGGGTTTTCAACCATGCTGAGTACGAATATCATACATTTAGTAATTGGTCATCAAATACTACAAGTTCCAAAATAATGACCATCGAGGTCAAAGGTCAAAATACTTAAAACCTAATAACTCAGAAACGGAGCCAAATATCGAAGTGGTGTTTCCACATTTAGCAAGAGGTCATCATAGGGGGTGAACTCGTTCCCTTTTATGATTACATTTTTCAACACCTATTTTGAACATTTTAACATAGCAGAAATGACATAAGCATGTCCTCAAACTACTGACCATCGTGAACAAAGGTCAAACTCGAAAACGAAACAACATATCGAGGTGCTGTTTCCACATTTAGCAATTGGTCATCAAAAAAATACTGACCATCAAGGTCAAAAATTAAAACTCGAAAACAGAGCCACATTTAGTAATAGATCATCAACTAGTACAAGTTCCAAAATAATGACCATCGAGGTCAAAGGTCAAAATACTTAAAACGTAATAACTCGAAAACGAAGCAACATATTGAGGTGCTGTTTCCAAATCTAGTAATAGGTCATAAACTAGTACATGTTAAAAAGTACTGATCATCGAGGTCAAAGGTCAACATACTTAAAACCTAATAACATGAAAACTGAGCCATATATTGAGGTGCTGTTTCCACATTTAGTAATCGGCCACCAACTACTACAAGTTCCAAAATACTGATCATCGAGGTCAAAGGTCACAGTACTTAAAACCTAATTACTCGAAAACAGAGAAACATACTCAGGTGCCGTTTCCACATTTAGTAATCGGTCACCAACTACTACATGTCCCAAAATTAGTGACCATCGAGGTCAAAGCTCAAAGTACTTAAAACCTAATAACTCGGAAACGGAGACACATATTGAGATGGTGTTTCCAAATCTAGTAATTGGTCATCAGGTACAAAAAGTTCCAAAATAGTGACCATCGAGGTCAAAGGTCAAAATACCTAAAACCTAATAACTCGAAAACGGAGCCACATATTAAGATGGTGTTTCCACATTTAGTAATTGGTCATCAGGTACCACAAGTTCCAAAATAATGTCCATCGAAGTCAAAGGTCAAAATACTTAAAACCTAATAACTCGAAAACGAAGCAACGTATGAGGTGCTGTTTCCAAATCTAGTAATAGGTCATCAGGTACCACAAGTCCAAAATAATGTCCATCGAGGTCAAAGGTCAAAATACTTAAAACCTAATAACTCGAAAACGAAGCAACATATTGAGGTGCTGTTTCCAAATCTAGTAATAGGTCATCAACTAGTACATGTTAAAAAGTACTGATCATCGAGGTCAAAGGTCAACATACTTAAAACCTAATAACATGAAAACTGAGCCACATATTGAGGTGTTGTTTCTACATTTAGTAATCGGCCACCAACTACTACAAGTTCCAAAATACTGATCATCGAGGTCAAAGGTCAACATACTTAAAACCCAATAACTCGAAAACGGAGCCACATATTGAGATGGTGTTTCCAAATTTAGTAATTGGTCATCAACTACTACAAGTTCCAAAATACTGATCATCGATGTCAAAGGTCAACATATTTAAAACCTAATAACTCGAAAACTGAGACACATATTGAAGTGCTGTTTCCAAATCTAGTAACTGGTCATCAACTACTACAAGTTCCAAAAATAATGAAAGCCCAATGAACCAATGAACGCAAATAACTCTTAAACAGAGCAACGTATTGAGGTGCTGTTTCCAAATCTAGTAATACGTCATCAACTACTACATGTTCTGAAAACACTGACCATCGAGGTTAAAGGTCAAATATTTAAGCTTTAATAACTTTAAACAAAGCCTGTGTGACCTATTCAGTTTTGTCCCAAGCAGAGAGAAGTGAAGAATGAAAAAATATGACTGGCTTACTTCAAGAAAGAAAGCAACGATATACATTTTAACTAGCTGCGTATTTTAAATCATTTTGTACTATTTAAACAAACAATCGGATAAATTTAACCGGCTCAAAAGTTCAATACTATTTTGTACTCTTGAGTGAGCTTTCCAATTTTGTAGCAAGAAGGACAATCTTTTAAACTAACTCAGAATTTCATTTCATTTTTGTAATACTCAAATTTGGATGAAGTGTTTAGTTTTGTACAAACCAGAAAAATTTGATTGGATTATTTCCTTATGTACCAACTGGAAAAAGTGAAGGGCCATTATTCAAATAAACGAAGGAATAGAGTATTTAGTTTTGTACCAACTAGAAAAAAAGAAGTGAAGTATGAATAAAATTTAGGTGGACTATTTTCTTTTGTACCAACTGGAAAAGAGAAGAAGAGCTACTTTAACTAGCTCATTATGTACTGTTTATGGAAACGAAAATTGACTATTTAACTAGCTCAGAATTTATGTAAGAATAATTTCGATGTTCTACTTTTTATACCAACGAGAAAAAATGAACTAGCTGAATATTTAAATATACGAAAGAATAAATTTAAGTGACCTATTCAATTTTGTATCAATGAGAAATGGCATTTTAACTGGCTCAGCAAAAGGCGA
The DNA here is from genome assembly GCF_964235325.1 of Thermobia domestica. Lineage (NCBI taxonomy): Eukaryota > Metazoa > Arthropoda > Insecta > Zygentoma > Lepismatidae > Thermobia > Thermobia domestica. The sequence goes on from NC_137455.1 coordinate 213,491,570, forward strand.
AGAAGGACTATTTTATATAATTTTACTACTCAAATAAACAATGGAGTATTTAGTTTTGCACCATTTTGGAGTATTCAAATAAACAAAGGAATTATAATTTGTGTCAACTCTAAAATCAATTAAACGAAGTAATGCATTTGAGTGAGCTATTTAATTTGAAAAACCGAAGTTGAGTATTTTATACCATTTTGTATTATTTCAACAAAGGAAGAAGCAAAAAAGTATCATTTTAAACTAGTCTAATAAACGAAGGCATAAATATGAATGAGCTATTTAATTTTGTAGCTGAGTATTTTCACGAAAGAACAAAATTGTACTAATCAGAAAAAGCGAAGAAGACCCATTTTAACTAACTGAGAATTTCTGTACCTTTTTGTACTATTTAAACAAACGATGGGATAAATTTGAGTGACCTGTTTTTTGTACTAACCAGAAAAATCGAAGAAGGTACCTTTATACTAGCTCAATGAACGAAAGAACAAATTTGGGTGTTCTACTTTTCCATTTTAACTTGCTGAGTATTTTATACCATTTTGTACTACTCAAATAAACGAAAGAAAAAGCGAAAAAAGACCTTTTTAACTAGCGCAGAATTTCTGTAACAAGAAAGAAAGCAAAGATATGCCATATTAACTATTTAAATAAACGAAGGGATAAATTCAAGTGATCTATTCCATTTTGTACCAAGGAGAAATGCCATTTTTATCTAGCTTAGAATTTCTAGTGCATGTTGTATTATGTAAACAAAACGAAGGGCTAAATTTGAGAAAGCGAACATGAACCATTTTACTCAAATTTGGATGGAGTATTTAGCTTTGTATGAACTAGAAAAAAAGTGAAGAAGGACCATTTTAACTAGTTCAATATTTCTGTATAATTTTGTACTACCCAAATAAACGAAATTTTATTTTTGTACCAATCAGAAGAAAATCAAAGAAGGGTCATTTTAAATAGCCAAGCAGAAAAAAGGAAAGAATTAACACTTTGTCCTAATCTAGTAAACGAAGGTATAAATTTATTGAGGTGTCCTATTTCTTTTTTACCAACGAGAACCATTTTTAACTGGCTTAGAAATTTATACCTTTTTGAAAAATTTGTATCAAATCGAAAAAAGCAAGGAAATACCATTTTAAATAGCTCAGCATGTTATAGCTTTTTGTGTTTTTGGTCTACCCAATTTCTTGACCAAGTTGTACTATTTAAACAAACAAAGGAATAAATTTGTGTGACCTATTCACTTTTATAGCAAGCAGAAAACGCCCCTTTTAGTTTTATACCAACCACGAAAGTCCATTATACCATTTTGTATTACGGGTGGTCTATTTCATTTTTGTAACAATCAGAAGAAAAGAATAGAATTTTATACCTTTGTGGTGTTACATTTTGTATATTTTTGTGTCATCCTTAGAACAATTTAAATTGACTCTCCCTGACAATTCAGTTGCCAGAGTTCAATGTTAGTTATCTATTAAATTCTTAATATTACAGAACTACAAATTGATCCAGTTAACAGTTCAAGTTCTTCTATTCTTGCACAATCAAATGCATATGCTACAGTGGGCTCAGTGTTCATTTACAGAATTAAATAATTGTTTATCTTTCTCTAAAAACATTTCTACTATTTTGTTGATATAATAATCACACTCTGTAATGTACTCATATACCAGATTAAATTTTTTCTCCAAAGTATAAGTGTTCTTAATATTACAACCTTTAAAATGCTTCTTTAAATAGAGTTTATAGATTTTCTCTCTCATTGCACGTTTAATTAAGATCGTCCACACCTTTTGCAATAATTCGTAATCATACTGCAGCAAACAGTTGTGATCTTTTTCATTCTCATTATGTTTAGAACATGCTTCACATAATAATACTGAATTTGGTGTATACTCATTAAATAATTGTATAACACATGTATGACTAATACTTTAACTAGTACACTCGCACTCATTAGCTTCCAGTTCAAAACAGGTAATATTTGAAACACTGTCATCATCACTTTCCGGGAGTATTTCATCATTATATCTATTATAGCGTCTAAAATAATACACTTCTTCTATTTCTTGTGTTGGATATATGATTCTCACTTTATCATGTAATTCATCTGGCAAATCGGGGTCAGACGGCTGGATTAACAGTATAGGTTTTTCGTTTTCACACTGAATTTCTTTTTCTCTAGGTGATACATAAACAATCTCCGTGCTAGTCATTTTTCTGCTCTTCAGCAAAAAACAAATCAAATAAATAATTTTATATATCTACAATACAAGCATTCTATGCATTCTCCGTGTTTAATAATATGTTTCAAGCAATATAAAACATCATGATGTATGTTCTATTATTTTCCAAATATACTCTATAAACTTATATTCCATTATAATAAAATACATAAATGCAAAAATATATATTTGAAGTTTCATATAATTTACCTTAGACGAGGAAAAAACTTTAAAAAATAATTGAATCGTTGAACAATAGGCAGTACCTTAGCAATACAAATGTTAGGTAACGCATTCGTAAGGTTGTTTAAATATCTGCAGCAACATCTCTTCTTCTGCTGTGATTCAAAATGGTCAAGTATGCTGTTACGCAAATTGCTATGTAGTCTGTTCTACACAATTATGACTCAACTCTGGTTTGTTAAATCTCATGTTTAAATATTTTATGAGCCTTTCTTAGTGACGGGAGAGTCAATTTAAATTGTTCTCTGGATGACACAAAAATATACAAAATTTAACACCACAAAGGTATAAAATTCTAATCTTTTCTTCTGATTGTTACAAAAATGAAATAGACCACCCGTAATACAAAATGGTATAATGGACTTTTGTGGTTGGTATAAAACTGAAAGGGGCTTTTTTTGCTTGCTATAAAAGTGAATAGGTCACACAAATTTATTCCTTTGTTTGTTTAAATAGTACAACTTGGTCAAGAAATTGGGTAGACCAAAAACACAAAAAGCTATAACATGCTGAGCTATTTAAAATGGTATTTCCTTGCTTTTTTCGATTTGATACAAATTTTTCAAAAAGGTATAAAATTCTAAGCCAGTTAAAAATGGTTCTCGTTGGTAAAAAAGAAATAGGACACCTCAATAAATTTATACCTTCGTTTACTTGATTAGTACAAAGTGTTATTCTTTCCTTTTTTCTGCTTGGCTATTTAAAATGACCCTTCTTTGATTTTCTTCTGATTGGCACAAAAATAAAATTTCGTTTATTTGGGTAGTACAAAATTATACAGAAATATTGAACTAGTTAAAATGGTCCTTCTTCACTTTTTTCTAGTTCATACAAAGCTAAATACTCCATCCAAATTTGAGTAAAATGGTTCATGTTCGCTTTCTCAAATTTAGCCCTTCGTTTTGTTTACATAATACAACATGCACTAGAAATTCTAAGCTAGATAAAAATGGCATTTCTCCTTGGTACAAAATGGAATAGATCACTTAAATTTATCCCTTCGTTTATTTAAATAGTTAATATGGCAAATCTTTGCTTTCTTTCTTGTTACAGAAATTCTGCGCTAGTTAAAAAGGTCTTTTTTCGCTTTTTCTTTCGTTTATTTGAGTAGTACAAAATGGTATAAAATACTCAGCAAGTTAAAATGGAAAAGTAGAACACCCAAATTTGTTCTTTCGTTCATTGAGCTAGTATAAAGGCACCTTCTTCGATTTTTCTGGTTAGTACAAAAAACAGGTCACTCAAATTTATCCCATCGTTTGTTTAAATAGTACAAAAAGGTACAGAAATCTCAGTTGGTTAAAATGGGTCTTCTTCGCTTTTTCTGATTAGTACAATTTTGTTCTTTCGTGAAAATACTCAGCTACAAAATTAAATAGCTCACTCATATTTATGCCTTAGTTTATTAGACTAGTTTAAAATGATACTTTTTTGCTTCTTCCTTTGTTTGTTGAAATAATACAAAATGGTATAAAATACTCAACTTCGGTTTTTCAAATTAAATAGCTCACTCAAATGCATTACTTCGTTTAATTGATTTTAGAGTTGACACAAATTATAATTCCTTTGTTTATTTGAATACTCCAAAATGGTGCAAAACTAAATACTCCATTGTTTATTTGAGTAGTAAAATTATATAAAATAGTCCTTCTTCGCCTTTTGCTGAGCCAGTTAAAATGCCATTTCTCATTGGTACAAAATTGAATAGGTCACTTAAAATTATTCTTTCGTATATTTAAATATTCAGCTAGTTCATTTTTTCTCGTTGGTATAAAAAGTAGAACATCGAAATTATTCTTACATAAATTCTGAGCTAGTTAAATAGTCAATTTTCGTTTCCTTAAACAGTACATAATAAGCTAGTTAAAGTAGCTCTTCTTCTCTTTTCCAGTTGGTACAAAAGAAAATAGTCCACCTAAATTTTATTCATACTTCACTTCTTTTTTTCTAGTTGGTACAAAACTAAATACTCTATTCCTTCGTTTATTTGAATAATGGCCCTTCACTTTTTCCAGTTGGTACATAAGGAAATAATCCAATCAAATTTTTCTGGTTTGTACAAAACTAAACACTTCATCCAAATTTGAGTATTACAAAAAATGAAATGAAATTCTGAGTTAGTTTAAAAGATTGTCCTTCTTGCTACAAAATTGGAAAGCTCACTCAAGAGTACAAAATAGTATTGAACTTTTGAGCCGGTTAAATTTATCCGATTGTTTGTTTAAATAGTACAAAATGATTTAAAATACGCAGCTAGTTAAAATGTATATCGTTGCTTTCTTTCTTGAAGTAAGCCAGTCATATTTTTTCATTCTTCACTTCTCTCTGCTTGGGACAAAACTGAATAGGTCACACAGGCTTTGTTTAAAGTTATTAAAGCTTAAATATTTGACCTTTAACCTCGATGGTCAGTGTTTTCAGAACATGTAGTAGTTGATGACGTATTACTAGATTTGGAAACAGCACCTCAATACGTTGCTCTGTTTAAGAGTTATTTGCGTTCATTGGTTCATTGGGCTTTCATTATTTTTGGAACTTGTAGTAGTTGATGACCAGTTACTAGATTTGGAAACAGCACTTCAATATGTGTCTCAGTTTTCGAGTTATTAGGTTTTAAATATGTTGACCTTTGACCTCGATGATCAGTATTTTGGAACTTGTAGTAGTTGATGACCAATTACTAAATTTGGACACACCATCTCAATATGTGGCTCCGTTTTCGAGTTATTAGGTTTTAAGTATGTTGACCTTTGACCTCGATGATCAGTATTTTGGAACTTGTAGTAGTTGGTGGCCGATTACTAAATGTGGAAACAGCACCTCAATATGTGGCTCAGTTTTAATGTTATTAGGTTTTAAGTATGTTGACCTTTGACCTCGATGATCAGTACTTTTTAACATGTACTAGTTGATGACCTATTACTAGATTTGGAAACAGCACCTCAATATGTTGCTTCGTTTTCGAGTTATTAGGTTTTAAGTATTTTGACCTTTGACCTCGATGGACATTATTTTGGAACTTGTGGTACCTGATGACCTATTACTAGACTTGGAAACAGCACCTCATACGTTGCTTCGTTTTCGAGTTATTAGGTTCTAAGTATTTTGACCTTTGACCTCGATGGACATTATTTTGGAACTTGTGGTACCTGATGACCAATTACTAAATGTGGAAACACCATCTCAATATGTGGCTCCGTTTTCGAGTTATTAGGTTTTAGGTATTTTGACCTTTGACCTCGATGGTCACCATTTTGGAACTTGTAGTACCTGATGACCAATTACTAGATTTGGAAACACCATCTCAATATGTGTCTCCGTTTCCGAGTTATTAGGTTTTAAGTACTTTCAGCTTTGACCTCGATGGTCACTAATTTTGGGACATGTAGTAGTTGGTGACGGATTACTAGATTTGGAAACAGCACCTCAATACGTTGCTCTGTTTAAGAGTTATTTGCGTTCATTGGTTCATTGGGCTTTCATTATTTTTGGAACTTGTAGTAGTTGATGACCAGTTACTAGATTTGGAAACAGCACTTCAATATGTGTCTCAGTTTTCGAGTTATTAGGTTTTAAATATGTTGACCTTTGACCTCGATGATCAGTATTTTGGAACTTGTAGTAGTTGATGACCAATTACTAAATGTGGAAACAGCATCTGAGTATGTGGCTCCGTTTTCGAGTAATTAGGTTTTAAGTACTGTGACCTTTGACCTCGATGATCAGTATTTTGGAACTTGTAGTAGTTGGTGGCCGATTACTAAATGTGGAAACAGCACCTCAATATGTGGCTCAGTTTTCATGTTATTAGGTTTTAAGTATGTTGACCTTTGACCTCGATGATCAGTACTTTTTAACATGTACTAGTTTATGACCTATTACTAGATTTGGAAACAGCACCTCAATATGTTGCTTCGTTTTCGAGTTATTAGGTTTTTAGTATTTTGACCTTTGACCTCGATGGTCATTATTTTGGAACTTGTACTAGTTGATGATCTATTACTAAATGTGGCTCTGTTTTCGAGTTTTAATTTTTGACCTTGATGGTCAGTACTTTTCTGATGACCAATTGCTAAATGTGGAAACAGCACCTCGATATGTTGTTTCGTTTTCGAGTTTGACCTTTGTTCACTATGGTCAGTAGTTTGAGGACATGCTTATGTCATTTCTGCTATGTTAAAATGTTCAAAATAGGGGTTGAAAAAGTAATCATAAAAGGGAACGAGTTCACCCCCTATGATGACCTCTTGCTAAATGTGGAAACACCACTTCGATATTTGGCTCCGTTTCTGAGTTATTAGGTTTTAAGTATTTTGACCTTTGACCTCGATGGTCATTATTTTGGAACTTGTAGTATTTGATGACCAATTACTAAATGTATGATATTCGTACTCAGCATGGTCGAAAACCCCCATATGCCGAGTTTCATCCAAATCGGTTCAAAGAGCGTATCGAATCGCTATGTTACATAGGTATTTATTGTCTTAAAATAGGGGTTGAAAAAAATGCTATGGTAAAATAGGGGTTGGAAAAGTAATCATAAAAGGGAATGAATACACCCCTAAAATGGGGGATGTTGTGTGTTCATAGTCTCAGTGTAATTTCTGCTATGTTAAAATAGGGGTTGGAAAATAAACCATGTTCTTTTATTAACTGTGCTATGTATTATCTGTTCTGCTGTGTGTTCATAGTCTCAGTGTAATTTCTGCTATGTTAAAATAAGGGTTGAAAAATATGCTCATAAAAGGGAATGAATACACCCTTGTTATGTTAGGTACTCTTATGTGTTATCTGTTCTGCTGTGTGTTACGTAGTCTTATGTATTATCTGTTCTGTTGTGTGTTCATAGTCTCAGTGTAATTTCTGCTATGTTAAAATAGGGGTTGAAAAATATGCTCATAAAAGGGAATGAATACACCCTTGTTATGTTACGTACTCTTATGTGTTATCTCCTCTGCTGTATGTTACGTAGTGTTATGTGTTATCTTCTCTTCTATGTGTTCGTAATCGTATGTGTTATCTCCTATGTTAAAATAGGGGTTGAAAAATATGCTCATAAAAGAGAACGAGTACACCCCCTAAAATGGAGGTCATAAAAGCTAACGAATACACCCCCTAAAAAGTGCTCATAAAAGGGAATAAATTCACCCCTAAAATGGAGGTCGTAAAAGACCATGGACTCACGGTGTACGGTGGTGAATCCCAGGGGGGCTCGTAAAAGGGAACGAGTTCACCCCTTAAAAAGTGGTCGTAAAAGAGAACGAATACACCCCCTAAAAAGTGCTCATAAAAGGGATTAAATTCACCCCTAAATTTGAGGTCGTAAAAGACCGTGGGCTCACGGTGTACGGTGGTCATTTTACCAGGGGCTCCTGAATTGATTGATGTTGAGCTAGGTTGGCCCAGATCGATCATTTTTCTACTACTCTCCTTCTATAATTTCTAGAGGTCCTACATATTTGGATGAAAATGATTCTGGTAACCCAATTTGACGATTGGGAAAAAATATCAATACTTTCTGGCCCTTATCAAAATTAGTTTCTTGATGTCTGCGGTCAAAACATCTTTTCTCTTTGTTATAACTTGCTATTAAATTATCCTGGACAATCCGACGTATCTTATTGAAATGTTCTTTGCAGACGCATAACGTCGGAATTGACGCTAACGCAATATCAGAGATGGTCTTAGGTTTGTATCCATGCATAAGAAAAAAACTTGAATATTTAATTCCGGCTTGTACGAAGGTATTAATTGCCAATGTTATGTATGGAATTAGTTTTGACCAATGATTTTGATTTTCCTGTAGAAAAAATTTAAGAGCGTTCTGTATGATTCTGTGGAACATTTCCACTACACCCAGATTTTTGTAGTCATACGCTGGACAAAATTTAAATTCAAAATTGTAGAATTTTGCTAGGTTCTGCAGCCTCTTAGCGTTATTTACAGGGTGTCTGTCCAAATACAGGTATTAAAAAGCTCCGTACTTAAGAATAATGTCGTATATAAGAAATTGTTCAATTTCTTCTGCTGTGATGTTGTCTACATCTCTGGTGTTACAGTATCACGTGTACATTTCAATAGCAACTAATATGTGTTTGAATTTTCCATCTCCGACTGGCACCCGGACAATTCAATCGTACTGCCAGGCAGTGGCAATGGGTTTAAAAGGGTGATGCAGCAATTGGCCCGATGGTTTAGCTGGTAACTTCTTGAGCCTTTGGCAAAGATTGCACTTCTTTATTTTATTGGCTATGTAAGCTTTCATATTAGGAAAATATTATTTCCTAAGCTCCGACTGGTATGTCTTGGTATACCCGAAGTACGGTACCATTGGATTGTTATGGATAACCTCGAACCATTTGCCTAGTAAAGATTTCGGTACTCAAAGTAAATACAGCAGTCCTAATTGAGGGTGCTTCTGAGACCTATATAACAATCCATTTTTAAGAGAAAAGTATTTCGCCACACGGAGGGTAGATAATTTGTTGGGTTCTTTATTTTCCAATACAGTAATGATGTCCGAAAATGAAGGGTCCTTCCTTTGTTCGTCTGCTAAATTAGGTAATACAATGGACTGGTCAATTTGAAAAGTGTGCTCTAAAAAATGTGAAGCAAAAACTTTAGCGTCTTCTGTGTCGGAGAAGTTATCAATTTCTTGATTCTCGTCCTTTTGTATAACTTGTTTGTCTTCTAAGCGGCTAAAAACTTAATGTGTTGAATTTCAAAATTGTAATCCGCTAGGAATATCTTATAACGACTAAATTTCACGACTTTTTCCGGTTGGGTAGTGAGTGAAGTCTAACATTTAGCGTCTATAAATAATTTAAATCTCCTACTCAGTAAGAAATATCGGAGTTTCCGAAGAACATATATCAGTGCATATAGTTCTTTTTGGCATGTTGAGGCATTTCTGTCACTTTTGGTAAAATGTCGACTACAATAGGAAACAACACGTTCGTGATTGGTTTTATTATCATAACAAGCCAGTATACCGCCTGCGGAGGTTGACGATGCCTCAGAATATGCTCGGTTTTCTAATGATGGATCAAAATGAAACAAAGATGGAGCTTGTATAATATCTAGTGATGGGTTAATTACCAGGAATATATTTTTTGGGAATTTTCCCGGGAATTTATGTACAATCACAAAGAAAATTGTACTCTATTACTATATTATGATTTCAAAGTTAAATTCGTTTTTATGTCACAGTATATTATTACAGTTGTATCCACAGGATTCTTTAAAACGTATATTCTGAACGGTAGGGCCTACTATGTTACTTTATTATTTTTTATATATTTCGAGAGTACGCATAAATGTATATTTACTTACAATATGTTCTATGAAATATGTTGAAAAAATGGTATAGTAAGTCCACATATTTTTACACCGCTAAACAGTTTAAATTTATAAGTAAGTGAATTTTCTAAACTTAACTCTACTACTGATATTATAAACATATTGGGCCTTATGCAGAGTCGTTCTGACACGTGATTTGTGCCATACTAAAGACTTTGAGTAACATATGTTTCCTGCAGTAGACAGGCCTTTAGTATGACTCTAATCATACGTCCAAACGACTCTGCATAAGGCGACCAAAATTTTTAAATGTTATAAACAAATTACATTGGGTAACTGCCAGAAGGTACATGTCTCAAGAGATTATCAATATTTGCGCAAGTACGGGATACATATTTATGTTCAAAATATTTGCAAGATACTGACTTATCTTTATAATTTTTCACGTAACATTGCCACACATAACCTTTCTTCCTACCTATTTTTCGAATCTTCATGCCTTAATTCACATGTAAGTGAAGTTCGAGTACCTCTTCAGAAATTCGAGTCAGAGACAGGAGACAGACAGACGTTTATTAGTAACGATGGTTCGGGGTATATTGATGACACTTCATCTCTATTTCTACAGAATTCCTACATCACTTTACAAACTGGTTCATTTTCATCATTTTTAAATTAGTACTTTGCTACTTTTTAGAGCGAATGAAAATGGAACTAATTAATCATATGATTAGTTATATAAAGTACAGACAACGAATTTTATTTTTTTAATCTCCAAATTATTTAAAGCCTAGAAGTAAATCATAATAAATGAAAATAAAGTAATTAGTCATACGGTTCTTATAATTTGGAAGATAAAATAAAGAAATGGAAATAAATTCCTTAACGGGGACTTATATGTAAGGAAAAAAACCAGGAATATTGCCATTTATATTTTCCTTCACACCGGGAATATTCCTACTGTCCATCACTAGGTCACAGTAGTGATAGGTAAATTCCCGGGAAGATTCCCAAAAATGGGAATTTTCCGGGAATTTATGTACGATCACAAAGAAAATTGCATTCTATTACTATACTATCTTTATAATTTTTCACGTAACATTGCCACACATAACCTTTCTTCCTACCTATTTTTCGAATCTTCATGCCTTAATTCACATGTAAGTGAAGTTCGAGTACCTCTTCAGAAATTCGAGTCAGAGACAGGAGACAGACAGACGTTTATTAGTAACGATGGTTCGGGGTATATTGATGACACTTCATCTCTATTTCTACAGAATTCCTACATCACTTTACAAACTGGTTCATTTTCATCATTTTTAAATTAGTACTTTGCTACTTTTTAGAGCGAATGAAAATGGAACTAATTAATCATATGATTAGTTATATAAAGTACAGACAACGAATTTTATTTTTTTAATCTCCAAATTATTTAAAGCCTAGCAGTAAATCATAATAAATGAAAATAAAGTAATTAGTCATACGGTTCTTATAATTTGGAAGATAAAATAAAGAAATGGAAATAAATTCCTTAACGGGGACTTATATGTAAGGAAAAAAACCGGGAATATTGCCATTTATATTTTCCTTCCCACCGGGAATATTCCTACTGTCCATCACTAGGTCACAGTAGTGATAGGTAAATTCCCGGGAAGATTCCCAAAAATGGGAATTTTCCGGGAATTTATGTACGATCACAAAGAAAATTGCATTCTATTACTATACTATGATTTCAGAAATAAATTCGTTTTTATATCACAGTATGTTATTACTGTTGTCCCCAGAGGAGTCTTTAAAATATATATTCTGAACGATGTTATTTTGTTTTATTAATACTCTATTATATTTAGAGGATGCGTATAAATGGATATTTATTTACAATATGTTGTATGAAAGTAAATATGTTTCAAAACTAGTATATTAAGAAGTGCACATACTTTTAAGCCGCTAAAAAATTTAAGTTTAGATATAAGTGTTTTTTCTAAACTTGACTCTACTATTGATATTATAAACATATTAAATTTTTAAATGTTATAAACAATTTTGTCAACATTTGCGCATAAATATGTATATTCAGAATATTTGCAAGATACTTTCAGAAATTAAAGTCAGAGAGAGGAGACAGACCGACATCTATTACTAACGGTGGTTCAGGTTTATTAATAGTCCTTCATCTCTATTTCTACATATTTCTACATTGCTTTACAAAATGGTTCCTTTTCATCATTTGTAAATTGATAATTTTGGTTGTTGTTTAGCATTGGGGTCCAGCTTTTGCAACTACTTTCTTGCCATATTCTATTCCGATGCGGTTGTTTTACGGTTTCATACGTTAATCTACGTTACGAACATTAAATTCAGACAGCATTGCAGTGCGAGCGTTAGCGAGTGAAGGCGGGTTAGATCCCGCATGGCACGTTGTTTTCTATCTTCCTTACCAACAATTCACTTTCGTTTCTCACATAAACCAGTTCCACTTACTTTTACGGTATGTACAAATCCCCAACTGTCCTAAACAAATTGGGTTCGATACTTTCCTGACTACTTCACTATCACCTCATCACTATCAACTCATTTCTTCCATAAATCAGATTACTTTTTGCTAGCTTTAACCTCCAATACTAAAATATTACCTTACTGTTTAGTGCAAATGGAAATGGAACCTAAAAAATCTATTATTAGTTAAATAAAGAAAAGTCAAAGAATTTTAAATTTTTTAACCTCCAAATTCTTTAAAACATAGAATAAATCATAATATATTAAAATAAAGTAATAAGTCATATGATTCTTATAATTTGGAAGATTAAGTAAACAAATAGAAATAAATTCCCTCCCGGGAATTTATAGGCCAGGGAAAAACCCGGGAATATTTCCATTTTTTAAATTCCTTCCCACCGGGAATATTCCTACTGCTCATCACTAATAATATCCGTTTTAAGTTTTTCAAATAGCTCATCATGCTGTGTTGTCCATTTAAATTTTGAATTTTTGTCCAAGAGAATTTGAAAGGTTCCACTTTTTCCGTAAAATCTTTAATATGTGCTCTCAAATAAGGAAACTCTTCAAGGTCCGTTTAGAGGTTGGTTTCTTAAAATTTCGTATTTTGTTGGCAATTCTAGGTGACATTTTGATCTCCTCTCCATTAACTGTGATTCCTAAAACTTCTAATTCCGAGTATAATAGATGGGTCTTGTTCGGGTTGCTCTAAAATCGTGTTTTCTTAACTTTGTAAAGAGCAATTCCAAGTCTGACAGTTGTTGTTTCCAATTTTTGCTCCCTATAACGAGGTCATCCACAAAGGCTGTTACACGTGGTGGTACACCCTCTAAAAGCATGCGTACAGCTATACTTAGGGCAATGGAGGACGAGGTGTGTCCCATTACGCAGCGTTGAAACTTATACGCCATTCTAGTATGATTAAGCTCAAAAGTCATGTATTTTTTACTTTTGGGATGCAATAATAGCTGCAAATAACTGGATTTTATGTCAATAGTTGAAATACAAGATTTACCTCTAAGCACATGTAAAATGTCTTCTGTGCACTAGAACGGAATGCTCAAGTATTGTGTAAATTTATTGCAAGCCTGTAAATTCAGAACTAGGCGGAAATCTGAACTATTTGGTTTCTTCACTATGAGAAGTGGTGAGGAAAAGGAACTGTCACTAATCTCTTTAATAATATCAGCGTCTAGAAGTAATTTGTAAATCAAATTGTGGTCTTACTGCCAATGGAATGGGAGGTGATCTCTGATGAAAAGAGGCTCCTTTATCTATCCTTATCTTATGCATATACCCACGAAAGTAGCCTATGTCGGTTGATGTATAAGAAAAGACATCCCTGTATCTAAAAAGTAGATAATTTATTTTTTTCTGTTGACTCGTTAAATTTGGATTGATGTCGAATAACTTATCAAAAAGTGACTTGGTCTCTTCTAGCCTATTCTGAATTTCTTGTTCCGTTCTATAAAATGTTTCGTCATTTTGTTCATCTTTTTGGTAATCACCCTGTAAATATACTTCTTGAACATTCTCTTCAACACATGCAATTGGGGTGTTCTTTACTTACATTACCGGCCTCCTAGTAGGATTTGATATCAATAAAGTGAAATAGTAGGTAACGTTTGTAGTCCGTATTTGTCCAGCAAATTTTCTAATGGAGAGAGAAAAGATATTCATTACTCTTTTGCCGATTCTTGACATTAATTGGTAAAAAGAAATGTGATCTGACTGGTATGGTTACCTTTCGAGTTGTAAAAACATCAGCCGACTTGTGCTGTTTTATTGTATGCATTGCGCTAGCAGATAATTTTTCTTGAGTATCAATTTCAATTGGATACTGCGGAGGCCATGGTTTCTTGTATACCGACAATATATTATTCTTTAAGTCAATTTTGGTCTGTAATCGATTTATAATGTCTTCACCGAATAAATGCAAAAAATCTCCATGCTCTAGAATTCTGAAATAATGAAAAAATGTTGTTGAGCCAATGCTGTACTTAATCAAAGGAAATTTACGACGGAATTCTCAATTCCTCGTAGATTAGTGCTAAAAGGAATCAGTTTTGTGTTTGGAGGAAGCCAATTTTTAGGCCATAGACTCAATGAACTGCCAGTGTCTATGATTACATGATATTTTTCTTTATTAATTGTTACTTTAATTAATGTTCCTGATTTAACATTTTAATGTTCTCCCTTCTCTCTGATAACGGAGCCACTGCATAAAGTGATGTATTTGCCAATTTTTGTGGTTCACTTCTTTCATGATTCTCGGCCCTCAGGACATGTTCTTGAGAGGGTTTGTCCTGGGCCCCAATTAGCCGTTTTCCTGCTGATTGTTCTTATAGCATGTACTGGAAAAATGACCTTGTTGGCATAGGCCACAAGGCAAAATGTATAGCATGTGCCACATACTGTAACTGTTTCCGGCCTAGGATTACTATTATTATTTTTATTATTATTTTTGGAATTTTTCTTCTTCCCGTTTCTGTTCTTGTTGTTACGACCGCCTCATCTAACTTGTGAGTTCTTTATAGCATTTTAAACTACTGATTCAGATCGATACTGAGCAGGTCAAAGCCTCTACCATGTAAAACTTTGTCTCGTGTAGGATTTGTGGGTAGAGCATTTAATAAAAAGAGCGTCCGGAATCGATCTCCCACTACCAGTTTTATTATAAAAGCTTCCACTATAAAAGTATTTCCACAAAATACTGTACAGATTAATCTCTCCAATATCAAAGGTTAGTTATAGGTGGTCTTTGGCCTTAAGGTCGGAGACAGGATCTCCAACAGAGCCCCGAAGCAGGCTAAGAGGAGTGGAATTAGGTGCCCAAAGCTCCGAGGCAAGCACTGGGCAGGTTAGATGTCCAACAGAGCCCTGACGCAGGCTAAGCGGGTGAGGTTAGGATTCGCAATCAGAGCCCCGAAGCAGGCTAAGCCAGGAGAAAGGATAGGCGTAGTCCCGAAGCAGACTAGAGGCCCTGGGGTTAGGTTACTTTTAAAGTCCCGAAGCAGACTAGACTAGGGTCATCAGAAAACTGGTACTGAATTGCCTTTGTCCATCCAATTTATAGGGTCCTTTGGGTGGCGTTATCGCTGCTGCTCCGATGTCGTCTTCTGCTCCGTGGCAGGGGCCAGAAGCCGTCGTCTGCATGTGATTGTAGGTCCATCTGGTGGGAGATCCTCTTGACAAACCACGTGGTGGTGATTCTAAACACTGATGCGTGGAATTGTTTGTTTATAACATCACATAAGATATTACAATATTAAACTTGAGATACTTACTTCATAATCCTAAATGCAATACATTGAATGAATTTGAGTGTGCAATGAGCGTGCAAGTTTATATATAATGATCCAAACTGGCAAATTAGGATATATAGCTGAATCTTTTAATAGATTGTTTCTTTCCCATTATCACTTTAAAAAAAATAACATTTCATTTCAATAAGTTTTCGACTTATATGATTCAATGATTGTGCACGTTTTCAGACAAAAAAAATATTATTAAGGAATAACTTCTTTAAGGAAATATAACTGCAAAGTTCATGCAATGAAACTAAAGGAAATGATAATGAGATTAATAATATGGTGGAAAGAAGAAATTGGGAGGATAAGGGATAACTCCCCCCCCCAAAAAAAAAGAACAAGGAAAGAAGCTATCCAACTCCTCGACGAATATCGCATTGGAAGTTGAACAAGTGAAAGGACATATTGAAAGATGGAAATATGCTTACTCTTACGATTCGCAACGTCGTCTAACCGGAAGTAGAATGATCGTTCCCCATAGCCCCTGAAAGTTATGTACTCTGGTCATACATGCCAGAATGTGATACCCTAGAACCTCTTTTCTCTAACTAACTAACTAACTAACTTTATGGCCTATGGAACCCGGAGGTTCAGTGCCGCGTTCACAAAAGCTCTCCACTGACTTCTATCCTTAGCTAATTGGATCCAGTTTCTACTTTGTATTCCTATCTCTGCGAGATCCATCTTAATAGTATCCTCCCATCTGCGCCTAGGTCTTCCTAATGGTCGTTTTCCTATGGGTCTACCAGTCAAGACTTTGAAAGCGTTTCTACTTTCTTCCATTCTAGCTACATGACCTACCCACCTAAGCCTCCTAGACTTGACGACCCTAACAATGTTGGGTAAACCGTATAAACTATGTAGTTCCTCGTTATGAAGCTTCCGCCATTCCCCATTCTCGTTCCTCTTGGGTCCGAATATTCTCCTGTTCTCAAATATTTTCAGTCTATGTTCTTCCCTCAGAGTAAGAGACCATGTTTCGCAACCATACAGAACAACAGGCATGATTATCGTTTTATATATTTTAAGCTTCAAATTCCTCGACAGAACTCGCGACGACAAGAGATTTTGAACCGAATAGTAACACGAATACCCTGCTTTTAGTCGACATTTAATTTCTTCGTGAATATGATTTTCGTCTGTTAATATTGATCCTAAATATTTGAAAGTATCCACTTTATCAAAAGTATTATTTAATATTTTAACGCCTCCACAATTTGCCGTATTACGGTCCCGACGCACTTCCATGTATTTAGTTTTCTCTGCATTTACTTCTAAATATAATAATAACCTCTTTTCTCACGAAGATAAATATTGCAAATTCAAGATGATAACAGGCGTTGGTGATTGATGTATCTAGTACGTCATTGATGAGAATCGATGTCAAATGGAACACGATACACGATCCTAAGTCCCAAACGAACACGTTTACCGGTAGAGGAAATGGACACGCTCAAACTACAACGCAAAATGGATCTCTATGATTATTATTACTGTTATTAGTATGACTATTATTATTATTATTATTATTATTATTATTATTATTATTATTATTATTATTATTATTATTATTATTATATTAGTAGTAGTAGTAGTATGATTAGCATTATTAATATGAGCAGTATGATTAGTAAAAATAATAATAATGAAAAGAAGATAACAAATAGGCTGTATTGTTGGACCCGTTAGGTAACGAAGGAATTCGACCCATCTTGAGTGTCCCCTAGCACTACTATAAAGGTTTCAAAATCCACAAAGAACCATACCCCAACCGCGATTCGAAGTCGAGACCGTTGAGTCGCTGGCTTGACGCCTCAAGAAACACGAACATGAGGTCGACAATAAGACGAAAAAACGACAGAGAAATAATATTAATAAACCTATACCAGTAGTTCTTAACCTAATTCCGATCATGACCTCCATATTATCACATCCTCTTGTAAGTGACGCCCTTATAATTTCTGGCTTGTGTCGAATTTTTAATACATCTATTGTTGAGATCTCAGTGTATACATCACCATGGGACGTATAACTTAAAGATTTCATTTCATTTTCAGTGTATACATCTATTTATATAATAGTAGAATCCATTTCTTGTAGTATTATTATTAATAGTAGAATCCATGCTTTCTTAATAGCGAATAGATTAAAACCAAATTTGGTCCGTTCATTCATTCAGGTATTGCAAATATCGAATGCTATCCTTCATACTCGTGGGCTCCTCCGTGGCTAAGCGGTTAGCATACGCGCCTTTGGTGTGGGAGACCCGGGTTCGATTCCCTGCGGGAGCTCATGTGGTTCGGATTCCACGTTAATCAGCAAATCTACGTCTCATATAGCCTCGCTGCTGAACGGGACGTTAAACTTAAAATCAACTCAACTCAAACTTCATACTCTTTCAAAATGAAAGCCGTTTGAAAATTTAAATCTTCATAACTCCCTTAATTTTGGATCATATGATAAAAAATAAAGTGCATTTGCATTATTCTTGTATTTCAATATGCAGTTCTCGCTAGTTTCATATCGTACCTCTTTCATTTAAATTGATTTTTAACCAACTTTGCTGCTGTTGAAAATGTTTGGAGACAAATTGTTTGTTATTCTTGGCAGTATGTATAGAGATAAAAATTATCTATCTGAACAAAGTTCAAAACAATAATTATCTAAAAATATTTCCCGGTATTAGATTCTAATTATATTTATCTCTTTCGCTTATCTTCGCGATCCCCAGGTTGAGAAAATCTGTCCTATGCTATTTCTTTTTCTTGCAGGCCTCTTGTTCGTGTGGGTTGAGGCATCAAGCCAGCGACTCAAGGGGCCCGACTTTGATTTCCGGCTGGGGTATGGTTGTCTGAGGATTTTCAAACCCTTATAGCAGTGCAAGAAGACACTCAAGACGGGCTGAAGTCCTTCGTTACTGAACGGGCCCAACAATACATTTGTTGTCTTCTTCTTCTCATTATTATTTTTGCTCGTCATACTGTTCATAGTTATAATGTTAATCATACTACTACTATTATTACTACTACTACTACTACTACTACTACTACTACTAATAATAATAATAATAATAATAGCAATAATAATAATAATAATAATAGAAAGCCATTTCTGCGTTGTGGTTTCAGCGTGTCCTTTTCTCCACCGGGTAAACGTGTTCGTTTGGGACTTAGGATCGTGTATCGTGTTCCATTTGAAATCGGTTCGCATCAATGACGTACTAGAGATCCCAATTACCACCGAATGTTACCATCTTGAGTTTGCAATATTTATCTTCGTGAAAAAAATGGTTCCAGTGTATCAAATTCTGGCATGTATGACCAGATTACATAACTTTCAGGGGCTATGGGGGAACGATCACGGTTCCAGTGTATCAAATTCTGGCATGTATGACCAGATTACATAACTTTCAGGGGCTATGGGGGAACGATCATTCTACTTCCGGTTCGACGACGTTGCGAATCGTAAGAGTAAGCATATTTCCATATTGCAATATGTCCTTCCACTTGTGCAAATTTCAATGCGATACTCGTCAAGGAGTTGGATAGCTTTCCTTGTGAGATCATGATGTTTGTCCTCCACAAAAGAACAAGGTCCAGAGGTAAATACAGCAAACGTATCATTATACTTCTTTAAAATTTATGATTTTAAAGATTCTTCCCATCGTGTATGTACAGTATATTTACTTCGAAAATTAATTGCATAGTTACTTGCTGAAGCACTTAAAAACTTCATTACTTACTCATTACGTACAGCAGGCTTTATTAGTTTTACTAAGAAATATTGTTTAAGAAAACAACTTACAAAAAAAAAGAAGAAAAAAAGAAAAGAAAAGAAAAATGAAAGAAAACAACTTTTCTTATACATAGTAAAATATGTTAACACATATCACTGCCTACCTTCAAATTTCGGTTTTATTTTTTTCTAGTACTTTCTAACATAAAGTAATTTTATCGCAGTAGCAACGTTCTAATACTGACCTTTCACGTAAACTGATTTTATATTGCTTCTTGAAATCTCCAACTCTTTTGGGAACAAGGACCAGTTTCTGCTCAACCTATTATACAAAGGCACTAAAGTAAACCTGATGTTACCAAAAACAACCGAATATCCTTCAAATATTCTTGCTTTAAAACTGCTGATTCGATACTTAAATTATTCCTTAGTTTCGACTCCAAAAAGGGTAACTGACAAACGCATCTTTTGCAAACACTGGGGATGAGAGGGACGTAATTTTAAAAAAGACCATGAAGTAGATGGTTACTCATTCTAATATTTTTGTAATTTTGATATTGCCCATATATTGTTTCGTCTCTTTAATCGTTCTAGATAACACAAACTAAGTACCTAGGTAATACATCAAATTGCCGTAATTCTCTGTTAGGGCAGCTATTTTTATCCACATGAAATAATAATATGGATACCGTAATATTGTCGTTGAATTATCACCCTTGTCTGTTCAAAAAAAAAAAAAACCGAAAAGAAGAAAGAAAAAGAAAAAGAAAACTAGCAATATCTAAAATAAATTCATTTTTACATACTTAGTATCTGGAAGGCGTCTCCTATAAATGTCACCTTTCCAAAGACACTTATGCGCAGCATAGGAAGAATTGCGTACTACAGAAAAATTTAGAGCAATTTCACTGGGAATTGCACTACCAGAAAGGCCATCTCTACTGAATTGGTCTAAATGAAGTAGCGAGACGAAGAGTGTTCTGGGAGAAGGCAGCAATTCTTCAGTAGCCAAATTGACGGAAATCGTAGTGATTGGTACAGCAACTAATGTGTTAGTCCCAATAAGGTTAGAGTGAATTTAATAGCTTGGATGCTGCGTGGTGGAAGGAAGTGGCAAACCACAGCTCTATTGTTCCCTACTTTGCTGATACCAAAAAGAAAATACTTGTACAATATTCTTTCGTAGGTCAAAAATATAGCTTTGGAGGTAAAATATTCACCCATTCGGTCATCTGCAAGTGGAATGTCTGGGGAAATACTATTGGACGAGAAAGTAACAATATGAGGAGGATAGAAAGAGGAAGAAGGATGGATGTCTTACACTATGTTATAGAAAAGAAATCATAAAATTTTAAGGAAGAAGTGAAACAAAATACTTTAAATTTAGTATGAGTCTTTAAAGATTGGAATGTATTGAGGTGCTAAGCAGCGAAGGACATAGAATGTTTACGCAGTTAATGAAAAGGCTGATCATAATGGTGTAGGAATAATTCTTGGTAAGTGCTTAAGAGAGTAGGTAGTCAAAGAAGAATTTGTTGGTGATGGAGTTGTGACGTTAAGAATTATAAAAAGAAGGACTTAGAAATGATACAGACATGCTCACCGACAAATTCGCATAAAACTGAAGAAGGAAGGGTCAGTTATCAGAAAATAGAAGAAATTATAGACCGGGAAAAGAAGGGTGCTTGCGTAATTGTTATGGGAGATTTGAATGCAGATGTGGGAGGAAAACAAGAAGGAGATGTAGTACACAAATATAGATTAGGCGAAAGAAGTGGAAGCGAAGAGGGACTGGTCAATTTCTGTAATAATTGGAAACAGTTAGTTGAATCAACACACGAGAAGAAGATATACTGTACCTTGAAATCCTCAATAGACAGCCACTCATACTAAATATATTGTAAACTATCTTACGATTCAAGACAGATATCGAAACTGTTTGAAGATCGTGAAGACCCTCACGAGGGCCTACATTTTCTGTGATCATAACCCTGTGTTGGCCGAAGTGGTCATTCAACTTAAAAAATATAGGCAGAAAGAAAGTAGGCAACAAGATGTTAAATGCTAAAAATTGAAAAACAAGGAAGTAAGAAAACTTTTCGTTGAAATATTAGAAGAAAAATACTCAAACGAGGAAAGGATATTTGCGGATAGTAACTGACAGTGAAAGCATATTAAAATTTTCATACATCAGGCTGCAGATGATGTAATAGGTTATTGCGAACACAAAACAGGTAGGAAATTATGATTTACAGAACGGATGTTGCAGAAAATAAGGGAAAGGAGAGTGTGAAAAGAGGTTGATACAGAAAAGGCAGAGACATGTACGGAAAATTACAAAGGAAAACAGAAAGAGTAAGGGAAAAATTTTATAAGAGAAAATGTAAGGACATAAAAGTTAGAAATAATTGAGAAATATAAGAGAAAACAAACAAGGAAATGCAATCTGTGGAACTTCAGAGGAAACAAGGGAGTAATAAAATGGTAGTGTGAAGTAAATATAGAAATGTAGCCAGCAAGAGTGAAGCCTTAGGAATTGGCGAAAAAATGTTGAGAACTTATATGAGAATAAGGATAGACCACGCGCCCTACATGTTCAAGTAGAAAATGAAATCCACAAGGATGATAAAGGGTTTAGTATTCTTTGGGATGAATTTGAAAAGTTATATCCAAGATCAGGAATAAACAAGCAACCGGGATATTAGTATACCATTCGTATTCTTTAAGAATATGTGATAAAAGAGCAAAAACGTTGCCAAACTAGTCCCTGAAGGCGGTAAAGATACCAATGGCTAAGAAATAGAATGCAGATAAATGTGAGGATTCCAGCAAAAATTTTGTTCCGAATACTGAACAGAAGGTTGTATGGAAGAACAAATGAAAAAGTTGAGAAGGACTAATTAGGGATCAGGAAAGGTATGGGCGCAAGGGGTACAATTGGATTATTAATCATGATCGGTGACAGGTTTGTAGAAGAAAAAAAAGTTCACTTTATTCATCCAGGAAAGACTTGACAGCATGAATACGTCCCTCGGGTTCATTTTAACCGAAAACGATATTTCAACTTTATTATTTCGGACAACATGTGAGCTGTGATCATCATACTTCGTGACTTTTAGTTATTTTAACAAATGTATGTTTTGTAAAAATTTTGATACAGAAGTTCATCCTCTTACGTCACACTAGGAAAAGTAACACATAAGTTTCTTGGGTCCATTTAGACCCATATGGATTTCTGAGGATAATACTTCCACAAAATAATGCCAAAATGGACATTATTATTATTATTATTATTATTATTATTAGTTATTGCAATGTCCGAAAATTATTTAGTTTATTCCAGTAGATTATATTTTTTCAAGGGTGCTTCGATTTCATGATCACCAGACGCGACCTCAAAGATGTGAAAGAGACAAATTCGCGTCAATTCGTGAATTGTGGGAAAAGTGCATTGTAAATCTACTACAAATGTACAATCTAGGTGTGTTTCTAACAGTGGATGAGCAACTCGTAGGACCGCTCCGTGGAGAGACACGGGGTGAATGTGTTCATCCATCGACGAGTAGCCCTGATGTGCCAAGGAAAAGAGATAGATGCCTCATGTGCAAGGGAACAGACAATAAGAGTACGATCAAATGCAACACAAATCAGTCACAACACTATTGAATGTACGAATGTGGTGTAAATTACAAATTGAAACATTAAAAAAAATGAATAGGTCCATTTTGAACCAGAGGACCATATGTGTCTGCAAAAATCGAGGGACGTACAAGGGTTAAAGAAGATTGGGTGGGAATGTTAAAATCGAAGACTCATATGAATGTTAAATGTGAACCAATATATAAATAAGTGATAGAATAGCGAAGAAATGATAGAGGAGGATACAAATGAAAGGGGAGTTGGACAGGGATGCTGTCACTCGCCAATATTACTTAATACTTATTTAAAAAGAAAAAGATGAAAATAAAGCTAAATAATCAAGAAAAGATTTCGTAAGGAAGGTAGGTAGGTGACTAGAGGTATACAGTTTACAGATGATATGTCACTTGTGGTGGATTCTAAAATGAAAGTCAATAAGATGTTAGAAAACTTGTTACAATACTTCGCACGGACATAACTCAAAATTGATTAAAAACGGATGGAAGCTTTTAAAATGTGGATATGGAGAAAAATGGAAACAATTAGTTGGGTCGTGCGGGAAACGAATGACGGGGTTTTAGAAATGGTGTGGAAGAAAAATAATTGCTTTAAACGTTATTTAGAAGAAAAAGAGAAATTGGTTGGGCATTGGCTAAAAAGGAACTATATCATGAGGGAGGGACTAGAGAGTATGGTGCCAGAAAACAGCGAGAATGGAAAGGAGCTACAACGAATGGACGATATCGACAAGAAAAATCTATGTGAAGATGAAGAAATTCGCGGCATGGATGCTCCTTAGTTGCGGCAAATGATCTTCCAATAGTTGCAGAATACTTGTGATGATGATGATATCTGGAAGGCAGTCTAGTTTGTATCAATAGATCCGTATCATCAGGTCTACGCCTTCCCATTTTGTTACTACCGTCTTGTCTCCTTTCTACATGTAACACTTCCCAGTGTAACACTTCGATTTTGATAAAAATTTGGCAGGTAGATACTAAATATTAAAAAACAATACGTGTTTTTTTATTTTCTGCGGAAAAACAGTTTTAAGCCCCTACCCATTATTTTGAAAGTTGAGGCCCGAAGAGCAAGAAGAAGTGGACCGAAGTGATTGAAATTGTGCAAAGATATTGTAGACTTAAAAGGAGATAATACGTGTTTCGTATTTTCCTGGAAAAGACAGTTGGGTTGAGCAAGACCCTCTCCAAACCTTTGATCATGAAATATCAAAAGTGTTAATAACAGTATGTCAGATGTTTCTAAAAACATGAAGAATTGTAACAAAATTTTGTGTAGTGACAACACGCAAAAAACTAAACGAATACGGTCTTTGATTTTGTCTAGAAAAACGGTTTTAAGGACAAAAGCACCACCCAGAATTTAGAAACTTGACTCCCGAAAGGCAAGAAGAAGTGGACCGAAGTGAATGAAATTATGCAGAGATATTGTAAGTATGGAATAAGGGAATACATGTTTTATATTTTCCTTTTAAAACAACTATTGGACGGGGCACAGAGCTTCTAAACTGTTGATTGAGAAATATAAAAAGTGCAAATAAGTATACGTCAGAAGTTCCTAAATGATATGAAGAATTGGAACGAAATTTTGTGTAGGGACAATTTGAAAAAAGTTTTTTTTTTAGTTTGTGCAGAAAAACAGTGCTGGGTCCAAGGCCCCTTCCGATAAAAATAAATATTACCGAAGTAGCGCAAGAAGGAGAGGACCGAAGCAAATGAAATTGTGCGTAAATATTGTATATGTAAAAAAAAAAAGGTCTCTCGTGTTTGCTGAGTGTCATCATCCGATTTCCTTCAAAGTTGACACATCAACATTAAACAGTAAATAAATCGACACGTGTTTTTGTTTATGTGGAAAATCATTGTAAGGGTTTAAGGCGGCCCCCGTAGTACTATAAAATAACCTGTACTGTTTGTGCTTACTGTTGATGTGTCAAATTTGAAGAAATTGAATGGGGACATTGTTGAACACGAAAGGTCTTATTGATTTTCGGTCGTCAACTTTCAAACTTTTGAGTGGGTGCTTTAGCCCCTAAAACTGCTTTTCCGCAGAAAATAAAGAAGTATTTGTTTATTTTCAGCGTATTGTCACTACACAAAGTTTCGTTGCAATTCTTCATGTCCTTTAGGCACTTCTGACATACTGTTATTAGCACTTTTGATATTTTGTGATCAAAGGTTTGGAGGGGTCCGTTTCCCACCCCAACACTTCTTCCAGGAAAATACAAAACACGTACTCCTTCATTTTACGTCTGCGATATCTATGCACAATTTCAATCACTTCGGTCCACTTCTTCTTGCCTTTCGGGCGTCTACTTTCAAAAATATTGGTGAGGGCTTTTGCCTTCTAAAACCGTTTTTCCGCAGAAAGTAAAGTAAAGTAAAGTAAAGTTTTATTTGTAGTATCTACCTGCCAAATTTTCTCGAAATTGGATTGTTACACTTGGGAAGTGTTACATTTTTAATATCATACAGTGTGTATGCGTATTAAAAATTAAAGCAACTTGAAAATGTAATTCGCTGGTTTATACGAGCCGTTGATTGCTTCAAGTTGTGATTTCCAATGCCTGTATATCATGTTCATGTTTATAGTAGTGAGTAATTTTCATGTCAAAACATACTTACCGGACAAGAAACATGGGGAGTGTCTCTCGCCAGTTGTTAATTTATGAGTCTTTATAATTTCCAGAATTTTGATTATGCTTAATCCTTTAATAATTTGAATGGGTTCATTTATTAAAGTTAATTTGTGATTACCATCTTCAGAGTATATTATCGACTATAAATTCTCCGAAAGGAAATGGTTATCGTTATTGCTATACTGAATTATTACTGTAAACAGGCATTGGGGTTTGCATTTTCTTCATACAAAAATATGTAAATATTTGGAGTTCATTAAAAACTGTTATACGCTTTTGCATGTATTAACTTTATATACTACGAAATATTACTAACACTTTAGTGGAATTCAAATAGAAAATGCTCATATCTAAGGCTAATTTTTCTCATGAGTTTCGTAACGCTGGAAGTCAAATAATAGAGGGTCCTTGTTTTTCTAGCTATGATTCCCGTTCTGTGACTACACCTTCCCTTCTTCAGCTCAATTGTTTTACTCAAAACTATTTTACTTTTGTACGTTAAAATTAAAAGAAAATTTTGTCACAAGTAGTGAAATATCCAAATGCTTACATTGATATTAAAGGTAAAGAAAGTACACTCACGTTACACTTGGGAAGTGATACATTTATAAATTGCAACATGTTCTGTACTCATACTTCAAATATTCATTGTTCATGAAACTTACTCCATTCTCCATTACCTTCGTTTCTTTTGACTTTCATTCACAGTGCGTGTGTGCAATTTTCCAACCCTTGTGTTTCAGCCAAAAGCGATTTGTCTACTTAGGGGACAGTAGAAGGAAAATAATTGAGTCGTATATACGCTTTCACTGTCAAGTTTAGAATAGACATTTGACTACTTAATGGTGGCACAAAATTAAGTTACCTTCTTCAAGAGTAGAAAGGAATTCTTTTTCATTTCAGGGTTTTACTACCGAATTAGAGCAGTCCTAGAAAGAACAACGTCGTTGGCAATTTAAATTGGCCAATCCTATCACATACAAGAGTGCTACTGCTGAAAACATAAATAGATGCCTTAAATTCTAGCATATATAATAATGATGGTTTATGATACAATAATTTCTGGCTAATTAACTCCTTCGACGTAAAATCAAACTCGTTTTAAAATAATCATTTTCTGTTACAATATTTATAGTAAACTTAAGAAAAACATATGTGCTAGATTAATTTGTAGAATAAATATTGAATACGAACATTAATAAAAGCCTTTGTTTACATTTATCATATTTTCTTTATCCAATTTCCAATATAACAACGATACGAAATATGTTCAACACTAACGTTTGCTCATGTCTAAGTAATAATTATCTTGGAACGGTTTGCGAAGATGATAACTGTATTCCTGGGTGGAACACATAGTTTGAAGTTCCTACTAAAGGGATCAACGTCTGTAATTGGACAAATTAAAGGCTAATTTTTAATAAATAAACAAATAAATGAACATCTGTCCTCGGAATAAAACTTTTATATCTGCCAAGTTCGTCTGGGATAAACTAGATGTCCAACTAGGATACAAGATATAACCGAAATACAGACTGCATAGGTTCACGCAAAATCTTCATAAAATGACTTTTCTTTCAATTAGATGAAATACTTCATTTTTTTAAATAATCTCTCTAATTGATCGGAAAATTTATTTAATTAAAAAGATAATGGGTCTAATTCCTTGAAAAAATTTAGCAACTGTTTTACTTCTCCTCCAAAAGAAATGTCCTCTTAAGTAAGTCCTTAACAGGTTGTTCACTTCAATTAATGAAGTAATTTCTTTAATAAATAGCTAAATCCACTTAAACAACAGGGCTGATCATGCGTCCGTGCACAAGCCATCACACCCACGACAATCTAAAGACAGACTCAGTATTCAGAGGCCTGTCTGTCCTAAAACCCTATGGGGGCACCATTAAAAGGATCAACTAACTAGTTTTGAAAATAAAAGATTAGGTAAGATGAGAATTCCTTCATTGAGGAAATAAAGCCTTCTTTAAAGGCTAGATAAAAGGTTAAAATATCTTACACAGCTTCATATTCTTTAACATGAGAAATTCAGCCCAAAATAAATTTCACAGTGAGCCGTACACAGCCAAAGAGTCAAAACCACTACGAGTAAACTATGATATGGCATCAGCCCTTCCTAACCAAAATCTAAAATATTAATTAATCAGCTGAAATCCGCCCAAATATATCCAACGAATAGGATATATATATATATATATATATATATATATATATATATATAATCTTAACGCTCTTATGACAAATCTTCAGCAAAATACGAAAAATTGGGAATGAGGAGGACTTCCAATTTTATGAAGAGATTTTTTCGTAACACAATCTATAAAGAAAGCAAATGGTTGATATAAAACTGTCCAACCCAACCTCAAAGTACCGAATTTAACCTCGCTGAGAATCTTTGGAACGAGTTGCAACATAAGATCAGGGTACGAGTTACGGCACAAGAAGTTTTGAAAAAAGCATACACACAGCGTGGAACCATATTTTCCCACACTATATCAGGAAAATTGTTACAACCATGCCGAATGCTTAAAGGAAGATATAAATCGTGGTATGTTAGCTATAAAATGCTAACTTTAGTAACTTGAATGCTAACTTTGTAACTAGTCTCCATATATAACTTTGATCACGTGTGGCTCTAACAGGACGAATCACCGCCACACCGTGGACTATATTTTTGAGAGGGGACGCGGTGGCTCAGTGGTAGAGCATTCATCTCTGGTTCTTGCGGTCCCGGGTTAGATTCCAGCCCCCACCAAGTGAACTTTGTGGTGGAAAAACCCCGTATGCGTGGGTTTTTCGGGTTCTCCTGTTTCCTCCCACTTTCTCCATTCCAACATTTCATTCGTCACTAGATTGAAGACAAGTATAATCGAATGACCTGCAAAATTTTAGTATCTATTACTCCTGGGTTACCCTCTATACGGGTATATTATGTACAACGCGCATCACACCAAACCACACATCCTGAATGACTTCATAGATTGCCTTGTGAAAGAAAGAAGTCTTCCTCGTGATACCCTACGGCATGTACTTTCCAATTTTTACAACCAAGTGGCCTATTGTCAGACAATCGACAAAATTCAGATAAATAAAAGTAAATGTCATACTTTTTCTCTGTAATATGCAATGTAGTAAACCTTTCAGATGCATATGAATGTTTAATGTCAAATGTAGCATACTTTAACCCCGTATAGAATTAGCGATGGTGAAAAGTGAGTTCAGATTCTCATTTTGCCTTGCATCCTAGCAATATTGATCTGTCACACATATCTTTTCGATTTAATGAATGTTGTGTGATATTCAATGTGGCGGAATCAATGTTGGGTGCCAAGATGTTCACATCCCTATTCAATTCAGTTTTTTCAACAACCACTTGCAACATTTGCTTTTGCTATGCCACATTATTACTAGATTGTCCCGACACGTTTACCTACGAGATACGTACATAGCACATCTACTTTGTAAACGAGTCATGATCGGTAAAAAGAATCAGATTCTCATTTGTGTTAAGATTGAAACCTAGATTGATGTGAGGAATACAATCCTTTCCATTTGAAAATCTTATGTAATATCCAATATGGCGGAATTCAAGATAGATGTCATGATGCCCACAACCTTAATCAATGCACTTTCCGCATCACCACATACTTGTAACCTTTATCTTCCCACCGCCCATATGTCTAGTTAATTATTGTTTGTCCAGGTACTTTTAACTACTAGATACAAATGTCTAACGTAGCACCCTAACTCGCAAACGAATGAAGATATATTTAGAACAAGCATTTTAGAAATGATCCAAAAAATGGATCAAAACATTGCCATTTTGCTCAATAATTAGTTTCTGGATCAGAGGTTACATTTTGTGAATGGGCCCTTAATCGAGTTTTCATACTTTTTGCGGAATAAGAACATCATACTGAGTTAAGTGATAGTTTAGGTTTGGCTTCGCTGTATGTAAAAATGAAATGAAATGAAATCTGAGTTTTGCATCCCACGGTTATGCCGGTTAGGCTAAAGGAGACGGTGATTATGAGAAATGAATGAAATGGTGGAATGACGAAATTGGGAGGAAACGGGAGAACCCTTAGTAAACCCACGCACATGGGGTTTGTCCACCACAAAGTTCACTTGGCGGTTCACTGTATGTAGTTCTTCATATATAAGCTTCCATAAAATATTTTGATTGAAATGTACTGGATCTTTTGATCCAATAAGTTCATATTCTCATTTGTGAAAAGATTCTAGCCTAAATTGATGTGTCAAACCTACTTCTTTCTATTCAAAAAATATTCTGTGATATCCAATATCCCGGAATCCAAGTTATATGCCATACCCCATTCAATGCAGTTTTTGCATTAATACCCATCTCCAAGATTTACATTTCCTTCGTTCACGCGTATCATTATTGTTAGTCTGTCGTAACATTTTTGACTAACCCTATATTTTTTTCCACATATTTGTTCTTTCAACACACATAAATCAGGTACTGTCCACAGAATATTCTTCATCTAAGCATTCATATGCTTATGCTACGTTTCTTCAGGCTATATATCAGACTTTTGGCCGCGGGGTCCGGTCCTTTTGACGAGGGGCGCTTTTGATACGGGGCCCTTTTGTCTCGGGTCCTTATGACTGGGGCTCTTTTGTCGTGGGGCCCTTTTGACTCGGGGCAGTTTTGACTCAGGCCTTTCTGTCCTCGCCCTTTTGTTCGGGCCCTTCTGATGTGACACCCTTCTTCCTACTTATAAAAGAGGCAATGTACCTTTCGTAATATTATTCCATTTTAATATATGAGATATGTACTTTCTGAATTTTCGGCACGATCTTCACTTATGCAGTTGAAGTCAATCAAAGAAAGATTCATTTATCCTCCTTGAAGGAAATTTAAATAAAAAATTGTTAACTTTCCTAGAAATTTCAACTTTTTTAATATACTAGAAGTTTCTCCGAGAATATTCAATCGTCTAAGTTGCTTGCGGTTTAAACGGGCTAATGGTGGGAGAACATTGATTTCAATTTTACATAACATGATTTCCTGGATATTTACTTAACACATCAAGATTTTTATAGAACATTGTTCTTTTTTGTCCCATGTTAGAGACTTGCTCCCATTTTGGAATTTCAAATTAGTGTGACAAAGGATCGCTCGCTTCAAGAATGTATAGCATCTTCAAGAATAATATAAATAGAATAACAATAAAATATAAATATATAGCAAAGTCACGTACAGTAGAACTTGAAGGTTACCGCATCATTTGTTCCGTAACAAGACAATTGCGCCCTAACAATTCTAAGAAAAACTATAGGAAATTCATCCTTGCATATTGCGATGTTCAAGAGAACTGAATCTGGAAATATTTAGGGAAACTATTATGTAATACTGATACAATTTTCAGGGATTAAGTGAATGGATAGGATGAATTCACGCATTTTGGAATATGTGTAAGTCAGTGCCGGTCTTCACTATTTCCGACTTCCTCTCATCATTTTCAGATGCTTCTTGGTGGAAGAGAAGAAGGAGGAGGCTTCAAAACCTACTCCAGTACACATCACTATATAATATTGTTAATCAAAAACAGTCAAAATTATGATCAACTATTAAATTATGAAATGTGTACCAATTGATAGATCATATAGAACCAAACAAAATGACTTGTTAGGGCTATGTAGCTTTTCTCGAGAAAATCTAGGAAAACAAATTGTTAGTGTATTAAAAGGCCCAATAAATCATTGGGAAATTTTATTCTGCTTTAATATATTAAGTATTTGTTTATTGTACTTGCGGGGGAAACAATCACTACTAATCATTTTTATTGGTGTTTGTCATTTCGAAATGGTGACATCCACGCTTCCAGGAGTGTGGAGCAATTTCCCCTCGTGGGTTTTCGAAAAGTTTTCGGTTCTTTCAGATATTTGTAAAGAAAACAAACAAACAACAAAAAAAAAAAAAAAAACATTAGCTTACTTGTACACTATAGCATTTAATATATTTATTGTAGATTCAATAAGCAATATATGTTGTAGTATTCAATACGCAATATTTACTGTAGCTAATGAAGTTATGAAATGTGCTTAAATACTTGTTGTATTTCATGAAATGTTATATGAACGACTGAATCGAAGTGTGTGTAGTAGCTATATATTCGCAACTGCTCTTATGTGTCCGTCTGTTCCCCGTGTTGGAAGAATTCCTTTGAGCGCCCATATCATTTGTAATAAAGTACTTTCAGATTAATAATGACCTACTGACTTAACGAAATATGTATAAAATAGAAAGCATGTTCGATGTTCTTGCATTTCTCCCTGTTTAAGAGGAAAAGTGAAGAAAAATTGACTTGGTGCAATGCATGGAAACACAATGTGGCAACGGTTTTCTGTAGAGACATACGTCGTTGAGCGGGGAGTAAAAAGAATTGAATTCGATGCATCATGTACCATGAAACATTTCAATTTATTGTACTCTCTAATTTAATATTCCACCTAGCCCTATGATACTTCCATTGTATGGTACTTCGAATTTGGAGAAATAGGCTTAACTTTTTAAAAATTGTTTTGAATCATTAACTTAATGTTCCAAAGTAATAATTATTTATTTATATTTTTGTACTAACCCAAAATTAATGTAAATGTTCTATTACTAATAACAGCCCGGAAGTAATTTCAATGAGTACATTTTCTCTTTTCAGAACCGGAATAAAGTATTATCCGTGTGCACTGCAGAAGCGAGGAAAACTTTCCTTCCTATGTTTATTTTTTTCTAATTGAGGTTCACATCGTGTTACTGTTTATTAAATACTATCCCAACCAAAAGCAGTATTTTTTCACTCTTCATGGAAGTGCACACTTTTAAAAATTATTAGTACTATTATTGACTAAAATTAACTTGAAATATGAACTAGAAAGTTGGATTGAAGTGGCTTTTCATCCTTCAGCAATGTCAACTACAAGCAAAAGATTTCATTGGATAGCGTATAAAAAGTATACACAATATTTCATTGAAATAATTGCCTACATTTTAAGGGGAAATTATTATTAAAATGTTCTCACAAGATGCGATGAAGTCATCCCCTGGATGATTTCAACCATAAAGACCTGTAATAAGTCTGTAATTCCAAGCAAAGCTATTGTGCATAAAATTCTGATTCTATTTTCAAACTTTCGCAAACCTCAATTTAAACCAAGTAAGATATGGATTCACTCAGTCATTATACACCATTTCAATTGCAAGTAGTGAAAATAATATGGTAACTTGAATAATAATTCACCGTATTCCACCAAAACTGAATATGTATTTCACGAAAGTTGTCTGGAACTTCTTTATTTTTTTTCTTCCTCGCTGATTTCATCCATGAGTTGTTGGGATTGAGCAAAAATTCAAAAAGCATATTCACAATACAACATCAAAATTCAACAATCTTCAAAATATTGATAGTGTAATTAAGGTTTAAATTGGTGGGATAAAAAGCAAATTCACTTCTTCATACTTAGCTTATCATAATTCTGTGCAGAGTATATATATATATATATATATATATATACTGATCACCAGTTGAATTAGAGACATTTGCCTAATACAGTGTAGCACCACCTTTCGCTCTGACAACGCCGGTTAACCACCACTGTATGGACTCCATGAAGTGTAGTTGCAGCAGAACATGGTCATCGAGAAGATCGCGATAGCATTCACCTGTGATCGACCGTGTCACATGTGTTAGGGAATGCATATTAGTCCACTCAAACATGTCCCAGATGAGAATACTACCACCAGCAGCCTGCACAGTTTCCTTGCTGACACGACAAATCCATTGCTTTGTGCGGTTGGCGACGCATCCGTACCCATCCATCGGAATGTACAAATGTGAAACGTTACTCATCTCTCCAGGCGACCTTTTTCCACATTTCCACAGTTCAGTGGCGGTGTCTCTTTGCCCATACTAGACGTTGTTTCCTCTCTTGTGCATTTAAAAGGGATATCCGCGTAGGCCGATGGCTTCTGTACCCCATGGCAAATTAGGTGGTTGTGGATTGTTTGGCTGTTAATACGGCGTTGTTGTTCTGCATTGAAACTCTCCGCGATTTGACTGACTGTGGCCCGTTTATCGGATGTTACGATGCGGGCCAGCCGATGACCAGACTTTCGTCGTCACGCCCCTGACCGCGGCAGTTTGCATGTAGTTGCAGTTTTACCAGAAGCCAAGTAATCACGATAGATCCTTGACACAGTTTCTTTCGAAAATCCAAGTGCCGCAACCACTTCTGAAATAGAGCAATCAAGTCATTTGGACCCTGTATACACATACACACACACACACACACACACATATATATATATATATATATATATATATATATATATATAGAGAGAGAGAGAGAGAGAGAGAGAGAGAGAGAGAGATAGATAGATAGATAGATAAGTAGAGAGAGAGAGTAGTTTTTACGAAAGTTATCAAGAAACAAGGCAGGATAAATGCATCCCTTGCTCTTAACTTACTTGAATAGAATAAATTGGAGATGATGGCGAAATCGCAAAGAAAACATACTCCATATTCCATCAGAATCAAATAATTTTGGTGCCATTGAAGCAAAATTGATATATTTAATATATTATTTAAAGAAAAGACACTTCAATGTAAAAGCACTCTCTTTTAGTCACTAAAGATTTCAACCTCATCAAATGCAGATTATTGGAATATCCTTAAAAAATATACACAATGTTTTATCAAGATTAATTTTTTCGTGGTTTTTCACTAGCTTCCTCTACCACGATTTATGGAAAGTGATTACGCAACAATCTTTCTGTGACAACTCGTATAGTTGACATAATGGCACGCCCGAGATGAAAGGCATCACCAGCACTATAATGAACGTTCATATAATGTGGTTGGAATGCAAAACTGAACTTTGTAGAAATGCTCACCTAGATGGGTGATGCATTCCAAGTTCTTGAGAGTGAGCAAACGCCCCCAACTTAACGACTGATTCGATTAACATTTAACAATAATTTAGGTTGATTTCTATGAAACTCATATATTCCATGACCTTTGAGTGCAATACAAAAAATATAAATATGTGGTAAACACCAAAACTCTTAAATAGTACTGTTATTATTATTATTATTATTATTATTATTATTATTATTATTATTATTATTATTATTATTATTATTATTATTATTATTATTATTAAGAAAGTAAATATAAAAGTTGTGGTAAGATTAATTTCCATTGTTTCAGCAAGAACAATGTATCTTTTATTTCAGAATCCCGTTCCAGTGCTGTCTTTAAATTGGTTGCTATGTTAGACTTTTCAGATGATGGTTTCCTTGGGGTGTCAAAAGGTAAGTATCCCATTCAAATCTTGCAGGTCAGTATTACCATCCGATCTAAACCCTTGGAGATTGAGGTAAGTATAGGTATTTATAGTTTTAGATGTAGTCGCTCTTTCCTTTGGTTGGATTGTTCAATAATAATTTCTTATTGAACCCCCTTTTTTAAAACTCATTTAATTTAGAACTATAATTTAAACTAATCTGCTGTCATGTCTAATAATACCACTATTTTCGCTTTAGTTTCGCTGTTTGTGGATGAACTGAATAATATAATACTTCAATTTATAAAAATTTAAAAGCTAACTTACTGCAATACAATCGTTTATTAAATAATGCTATTTAGGATTTTGAATTATAAATCATGAAGCAGACTCCAGCTAAATGGAGAAAAGGCTTAGAGAAGAAAAGAATTCGAAATAATGTATCTCACATAATTCTTATCTATATTATTCTTTACTTCTAATAAATTATAATTACGTGGACATCTTAAATTAATCAACATTAACACCCGTTTTCTTATTATTACAGGTTTAAGCTGTCCTGAGGTTTCCTCACTTCAGTTCAAAGGAATGACAGCAATAATAGTTTAGCCCTGCTAGCAACAAAATACTCAAAGATTCATGTAAGTATATATTATTCTTTAGCCAAATACTGGGACTTTCTTTGTAAATACAAGTTTCGAATTGTAAGTTCAAAGCCATGGATCGGAGTACAACATGAAGCGTGTGTACCCGGATGGGACCAACCTCGCTTAGTATACATACATACCACGTAATACAGAAATCAATTATCTTCTAAATATTATTGGTATTCAATTACTTAGAAACAGGTTTAGCTTGGTTTTGATGTTTCAATTTAATGTTTGCACCTTAATTATTCAAATAATTTGATTCCATTATAAATATTATCTTTATAATTTCCTTACATGAGTGTGCAATAACGTTGGTTCTTTTTATTTTAATAAAATTTTCATTATTAGAACTGAGTTTCCATTTAAATTCGTTACACTATGCGTTGAAATGATATGACTGCAGAAAAAAATCATCAACCTGTATTATAGTTTAATTCATTCAAATTGTTAAAAATGTTTTGTTAGTAGTTATAGCGCATACTGCAACTCAAATGGCACTGACATGATATTGCCTGTATTTGAGCGATATGTTTAAATGCTTAAATTTTTCTAGGGACTTGCTTTTGCTGTAGTTTACTTAAACTTTTGTACATTCCAAAGAAAATCGTTATCAAACATATAAAACCTGAAGCACATTTGTTTAAATGCATCAAATATGTATTAAAAATGAATAGAAAACGCTGCTACGTAACTGTTTACCATCCTACCAGACTCCATCCAATTGAGTTTAATTAATTTGTGTATTTTTGTGTTTACTGTTCATGTATTTTTCATTTAAGAGACAGGAGTACCTGCCCTTTTGCCAATCAAAATTTCAGATTCAACAACAGAATGAACATTAATTAAATTAATATTTGAATATAACAAATCAGAACAGTATAAGATTAAAATTAATAATACAAATATTCAATTTTAATTACTAATAACTCCAATTGAATCAGTTGTTTATGAAACCCGACTTATAAAATTGTATTTATAGTACATTTAAAAAAAGTTTTATACTCACTGCTTCGTATTTTACACTTGGTTTCTGATGTTTCAGTACCCATTACGGACACTTTATATACACCACACAAGTCGATTTTCTATTCACATAACTAGATTTACTCTTGAACATGCTACTTAAATCACAAAATGAAGATTTACTTTTTGTGGACAAGTCCTGAAATGACAGACTCAATTGCAATGGTGTCTAAGGCGATGCATTTAAGTTTGTTACGAAACATTTTTATAGGTATACATGCAAACTTGCAAATCTACAATATGAAGTTAATTTTGCCTCTTTTTATCTCCTTATTCTTGATGAATTGCAACTTCAAACTAGAGATTTATTTTGACAGAAGAATTTTTTATTTGCCTCATACAAATTTTCGTTAAAATAGGATAACTTTTGTGAAAGTAACCATGGAATAGATGGACAAATGCACAAATATCAAAAGTGATGGACGGTAAAAGTACAGAAGTCTCACATTTTTATTTTTTAATTATCTTTGGAGTGAGGATATAATTAAACACAGAGTTAACATTTAAGTTATTGTTTCTCTACCTTAATCGGAGTTATTTCGAAATTGAAAAAAAAATATCTTATATTACACAGATTACACATTTGCGTTGGATATTGTAGATGATAGTTATGAGTTCTGAAGAAAGAGAAGAGAAAAATGTAATTTTGCTAAGCAAAATAACAATCGCCTTTCTGTAGAACTGACTAAAACTTGCGGATCAACAGTAAACGGACAACTTAATAGGTCTAAGTTTCTAGTATTCAGAAACGAATGTTACATAGCTAGCCGCGACAAAACATGATCTGTTAAACAGTATTTACAACGTTTACACGATTTAGCTCCCACAGTCCACAAACGGAAGCGATTTGAATGCTAAGTGTAATGAATTCGTAAACTGGCTGCTGTGCAAATGTGCTGTATTAATATTGAATGAGGATGCGGTGTCATCTGCTGCATATACAATGTGACGAAGTGTTAAGCACTTTTGAGGATAAAGAAACATACTAAAAATATACTCGTGATGATGTTACTCATAATTGCTCTTTACATTATATTTACCAGCACATGAACCGACTAAAGAGTAACGGAAATGTATAACGGGAAAAACAGGCGAAAGATCAAACATGATTTACAATTGAAGAAGTCCAAAAGTCAGTTAATTGGATGGTTGCTGAGGTTTCTTGTCATTAAAAGCAAATATAATTAACCATTTTACTATGAATAAATGTATGAAAAATTCTATTGTGAGATATGATTTTAAAGTGAAATCTCAAATACAAATAAGAAAAAGTAGATTTCATTGAAGCAAAAGAAAAGTAGATTCCATAATTGAAGCAAAAGAAAAGTAGAAATAGATACATATCTATTTCAGTCAGTTATATCTTAATCAAGTGGGAGCATAAAAAAGTAAATATTACCTAAGTTTAGAGTTACTTTCATATAATCAATATACTTCTAATGTGTCTTGATACGATAAACAGAATGTTGGCATCTCATGTAAGTTCGCGGGCTGCCAGAAAAACAATTCTTCAAAGTCTCATTAGTCTCTTACTGATAATATTATGTAAAGATGGAGGATCTTACTTGCATATTTGCTTGTAACATCCATTAAATTTTATATTACTTTATATTTCCTTGTTCTAATCCTGAACCTTTCTGTTTCGCCCCTTTTTCCTTCACTTTATTCCATGCACGTGTGTTAAGACAGCTATGTATGCATTTTGCACTAATAAGTCGTCTGTCTCCCAAATTGATGAGTATATGTTCATTTCTTCAGAAGGGAAGATTTTAATAAATAGGTTACACAAAGTTTCGTTTCTCCCACCTTTTTTCTTGTCAGACTACGTAACCAAATTTAGTATCTTTCTTTCTTGCTTTCATTCGTAATTCTCAGACATGATAAGTCTTTTGAGTCCTTTCACAGGATTGAACTTTCCTTGATGAGCTATAAATTCCACAGATATACTTGTGTTCACCTTATTCGAAACTTCTTCAATACTGATGTAACCCACAGGATTATATTCTTTTTCACTAACATGGAAAATGAAGTCACGTTTAGTTGATGATAGCTATTATACAACCCTTAACCGTAATTTAGCTGTTTACGAATGAATCACCTTTCTCTGCTTGTTCCCTTACAATGTTACACTACCTACTGTTAAACTACTATTGAATAAGAGAAATATGTATTTGTATTTTCAACAGAATTAACATTTTGAACGTATAAAAATATCGAAAATAATGATGAGATTGGTTAGACTACTGTTTCAGCAAGGTGTATAATTCATTAGTAACGTGACGAATATCTGATACTTCATTCACCTACATATGTCTTGGTTTATAATGGAAGTTTACCAATAGTGTTTAATAGGCATGTCTCGTACCGTGAATTAAAACATCAATAACTCTCTAGACATAGAACATCATGTTCTTTGACACAGGATAAGTGCGTAAGTATTCAGCAGTACATTTCCTGGAGAAAGTATAGAATTCTGACTCACAGTCAGATATCATATCCGTACATTTATTGAGAGCCGTTAAAGCTTGGTTTGAACATTACATTTTTTTAAAAGAAAACAGCGGATGTAAGTTAAAATATCGAAGAATTTTCACATTCCAAAAATGATCAAATTATCATCTGTGGAGAATACATTCAAGAATGATCTTTATTTTACATCACTACCCTTATTGGGGCCTTCAGAGCACAAGGAAACCAAATACAATTACCAAAGTATGAATAAAGAGATAAGAAAGTTAGCACTGTATGCTCAAGCATCTTGAAATGATAACACTGCTTTTTAAAGAGTTATTTTAAATATCTGAACATAAATCAGTTGAACTCTGAATGGAGCTTGATATAGAGATCTTGACGGTAAATTATATCCAAAATGACCAAAAGTGGACTTGATTCCTTTGTGCATTAAACGCTCCAATTGTATCTGAATCTTCAATATGGGTAACAGCAGTGGCCAGTAACACCTTATTCTTGCTTCACAATGAAAGGTGACATAAGAAATCAACAAATCTAAATCAATTGCAGCTCATGTGGACTCCGCTTCTACACACAGCATATTTCTTTAGACGTCGGATTATTGTATGTAAATTTAAATTATATGCTTCACGGGGACGCCGATATTGGAAAATGCAGACAAACAGTTTCTGGAATTTGAGCACCTGACACAATGATTATTTTGTTGTGCTATCCGGACGCTCGTCCCCACCAAAAAATGGCATAATAGGACATTTCAAATTCTAGGATGAAAATGTAGAGTAATATGATGCGTAATTACGATCAATGACGGCTTCAGCCTCCTACAAAAGGGAAGATACATCCACAAAGGCTACGAAACAACTCTTGCACGGAGATTCTTGGGCATCCAGTGATGTTTCACTATATGGCATTAACTAAATTTTGACGTGAAAGTAAGAATCTGCAGGAAAAGTAACAACATATTTCCTATTACCTAATTGTGCTAATACACGTTTTTCATACAAATTTCTTCCATTTTGATATAGCACAGTATAATTCAAGCTCTTTAACACGCTGAAAAAAATAAAAATACAAACATTGCTCCAAATCGTCTTTAGTTTGAATCACTAAATCGAATTCTGTAAAGATGATTATATTACCCGTCCATTAACATACCTATGTATTTACAGTGTATTTTGAAAAGGATATAAAAAGATAACCGTTGATTGAATGAATGTGGCTTACAGGGCAGACAGAGAAACATCGCATACGAGAATTTCCCTCGACGTACGTTGCAGTTTAAAGATTTGAATCAAATTTCCAACCAGGATAATTTATATTAGTGAGATAAATTAAGGGATAAAAATATTTCAAATTTAGACCAACAGTCACGTAAAAGCTTAAAGATGAGAAATAAAACAGTAAAAATACATCACAGTAAAATATCTCTAAAAGTAGTAATAATGATAACATATAGAAAACGAAAATCTTTTTAAAAAATCTTTAGAGAACATGATATATTCTGTAATCTCAAGAACAAAGGTAACAAATGGTTACTTAAGACTACATTATTCTCGAAACCTTTACTATGATTTTAATAATTAATTAATGATTCAATCTAACAACATGGCAAACATGACATAGTGAGTGTTAAATAAAAGGAATACATATTGAGTATACATAAGTTATGATTTGGTAATAATGGGTTGTATAAATTCTTATGTTTCTTATAATATTAAGAACATATTTATTGTTGCTGTAAAATAATATTATGAAACCATGTGAAGAACTGAAATGCTAAATGATCTAATAAGTGCCAAAATTAGAAAATATTTTGTCTTCTATATGTGATCTATGCCTCCATGCTAGAGTCGGAATTTGCAGACACAATATAGCTGGTTAATCTATACTAAACTAAGTTCACCTTAATGTTCCGCATTTCTCAGTCATGGTACCCGAATTGCTAACGAGATTCACTCCCTTTCTTCCGTAACTAACTAACTCTACGTATTATACAGTCCTGGGCCGCGGAGGCTCAGTGGTAGAGCGTTCACCACTAATGCTTGGGGTCTCTGGTTCAATCCCAGTTCGCGCCAAGTGAACTTTGTGGTGGACAAACACCGACGGCTTGGGTTTTTTCAGGGTTCTCCCGAATCCTCCCACTTTTTCATTCCACCATTTCATTCACTACTTCATCATCACCGTCTCCTTTTGGCCTATTCGGCATAACGTGGGGCGTTAAACTCAAAGATTTCATTTCATTTTTTAAATAGAACCTTGATGTTCAATGCTGCGTTCACTAAGGCTCTACATTGATTTCTGTCCTTAGTCAACTGGATCCATTCCTAATTTCTATTCCTATTTATGAGAGATTCATCTTAATATCGTCTTCCCATTTGCACCTAGGTCTTCCTAATGGTCTTTTTACATTGGATTTCTAGCAAAACTTTGAAAAAGTTCCAACTTTCTTCCATTCTGGCTGCATAACTGCCTACCAGGGCTTCCTAAACTTGATGGGTCTTATGCAAAGTCGCTTAGATGTATGATTAGCGTAATACAGAAGGCCTGACTACTGCAGGAAACATATGTTAGTCGAAATGTTTACTATGGTACTAATAACGTGTCAGAATTACTCTATATAAGGCCCGATAACTCTAACAATGTTTGGTAAACGGTATAAATTATTGAAGTTCCTCGTTGTGAAGTTTCCTTCATTTTATACCCTTGTTCCTCTTGGGTTCGAACATTCGCTTCAGGATATTATTCTCTAATACTTTCAGTATGTAATCTCCCTTTAAAGTAAACGACCATGCTTTGCAAATATGCAGGACGAGAGACATGATTATAGACTTATGTATTTTAAGGTTCAAATTTCTCGACAGAATTCACAACGACAATAGATTTTGAACTGAACAATAACAAGGGGTTTCCTAATTACAGTTGACAGTTAATTTCTTCGTGGAATTGTTTTTGGTCGTTAATTATTCCAAAATTTGAAAGTATCTAATTTATCGACTGTATTATTTGCTTATTTTGACTCATCCATAACTTGCAGTATCAGGACCACAGCGCGGTTCCATTAGTTAGTTCTCGCTGCATTTGCTTCCAAAATAATGTTTATGCGAGCGTTTAATATAACCTCTGCATTTTTTCTATTGTTTTCCCTGTCATCCATTATCAGGTTTTCATCATCAGTATAAACAATAATGTACTGAATACCATCGAGCTCTAAGCTCTGGTCACTGAATGTATTACCTTTATAGCGTACTCCAGAATAAAATTGAACAATAACAGCGACAACGCATCTCATTCTTTTAGGCCACTTTCGGTGTGAAAGCTCATGGACAAGAATTTTGCTACTCGAACTTTACTTCGGGAATCATTTAAATATGCCTTACTTAATCTAACTAGCTTTCTCGGATTCCAAATTCTGTAAGAATGTTGTACGTACAATGTTTCCCTCCCAAGTAAGACGTAGGCCTTTTCAAAATCAGTAAATGATTGATAAACCTGGATTTTGTATTCCCATTTCTTTTCGAGTATTTGTTGAATGATAAATATCTGTTCGATAATTGATCGATTTTGCCTTAATCGGTACTAATAAGCTTCAATAATTGCATCTGTGCATTGGGTTAGTCCTGTTAATAGAATGTTTCAGTGGATGTTATAGGATGTCGACAGAAGAGAAATGCCTCGATAATTATTACAATTAGTTTTGTCGCCTTGCTTGTGAATTGGAACAATGGTTCATTCTTGCCGCGCTTATGTATATTCCACCTTGTTGCAGATAATGAGAAGGTTGAAAGCTTTCCTTAAATTCGTTGATACATGTCGTAATGATTTTGTGTTTATATTATCTTCAAGTTCAGTAATTGTAGCTTTCAGAAGGTTACGCTTCATTCTGCTAAAAAATATCGCAAGTTTACCCCCTGATGTCAACGAAATTTTACATAGTTATATCGTTTGACTTTAGTTGCCATATGATTTTCCGTGTTTCTCCTTCTCTACTAGATTAGTGCATTCCTAGTCGAACCATAGTTTGTTCCCATGTATTTCCGCATGTCCCAACTTTTCTTTCTCTCATATTTTAACCCTGTCCCTTCCTATTCGACATTTCAATCTGGTATTCCATTCTTACAGGGCTCTCCTCTAATTTGTTGAAATTAAATCTCTCCATTTTCAGATATTGAATAATTCCTTTATCCAACGATAATCTTCCTCTCTCTCTCTTATAATCACTGCTGCCACGTAGTGATCAGTGTCGAGTTAACTCCTCTGAACGACCAAACATCAATTATGCTAGACTATATTCTTCTACGTATTAAAACCTGATCAATTGGGTTATTCATTTTTCGATCTGGTGAGATCCAAGTGTATTTATGAACATCGCAATGTGGGAATTTTTTACTCTTTGCGATAGCGTTTTTGGATGTTGCAAAGCTCACGAATCGAAAGCCATTGCCAGTACTTTCCTT
The DNA here is from genome assembly GCF_964235325.1 of Thermobia domestica. Lineage (NCBI taxonomy): Eukaryota > Metazoa > Arthropoda > Insecta > Zygentoma > Lepismatidae > Thermobia > Thermobia domestica. The sequence goes on from NC_137455.1 coordinate 213,535,094, forward strand.
ATGCAGACTTTCATTTCCTATAATCAGTTTGATAGTATCCTCTCGTCCTACTTTCACGTTGGAATTCCCAAATAGTATTATCACATGGTAAAGTTGTAGTTGGTCAAATACCCGTTCTACTTCTAGGTAGAAACCGTCTTCTATTTCTAGGTACTTCTAGGTAGAGCCGTTAACTCGCCAAAGCCTCAAGTGAATGCATCACCCCTTGCTGTCTGTCAGTGACTTCTTATTCAATTTATTCACAGCTGACCTCTATACTAGAGGCCTCCTTCTCGATCCGCAACCTGAAGACGCTCCATGCCGGAATGGAAGGAAGTCACATTTAGTCAATGAAAGTCCTAATTGGTTGTAGCCAGGTAAGCGTGTGTATGTACAAAACGTGGCTAAGAGTATCGTCATGTATAAGGAAGAAGGTATGGCATGGGATGTGTTTGACATATAACAAATAAATTTATATTATTTTATAAATTTAAACTTTCAGTGGAAACGAAATGCATTGAGAGTGTATTTACTGTACAACACTTTTAGAATGGTTGCTTACAGCTATTAAATATTCTTATCGTACTTTCGTGTAACTTATATTTCCAGGGTTAACTCTGGTATCCCTGAATTTGATACAAAAAATCAATTTTAAAAGCAAATTCATATTAATATATCCTAACAGGATGTTTACTTTCATGAATATTTCAAAACAGTAGTAGTATATATATGGTCTATAATTTATATTTCACGTGCATACTTTCATAGTTGATCCTGAAACTGCCACTAAACTGAGTGACAAGTAATTGTTACATAAAACAGAGGAAACAAGTAGTTTGTTTTCAATTTTCTGATTTAAATTATACTGCTATATCACATTTTTTCTTAAAAGCATTTAATGATACAATTTTCTAAGTATCCTCTTCTTTTCAAATTTAAAAATAATGTATGTACGATTTGCAAATTGAAAAATATTTTAAAGAGATTTTTCCGTGGTAGCACAATATGTTTTGTTGTCAATTATTTATATATGACAGCTTTTGACTCTTGTCATTATAGTTGCTGATTTGAACTTAACTAGAATCTCTTTATACCTTTGTTTTGAGTGTTCTCTTTCTTCTATAAAAGATATTACAAGAGGTGGAGAAAGAAAGCTTTATAGATTTTACTTTGAGATTCTATCCTTATTCCCATTCCAACTCTCAAACCTCCTGGAAACGGATTTAAAGTAAGCACAGTCTCGGCTACACAATAAAGAAATAATTTGGAACGAATCCAGTTTCAATGATTCAAAAGGTAAAAGGATTTTTTAAGTGAAAACAAAAAGAAAGAAAAAAGCGAAGGAGAAACTGAAATGCTTTGCTTTTTTCCCCTTTATTTTTAAAGAGCACCAGAATCGATTTAAATTCGCCTCATTGATTCTTACGGATCAAGAATCTAAGTCATTCTCATTTTCGTGACTAGCTATAATATACTATCCCAAACAAGATAAGACGTGTCTTATTCTTCTAACGTTTCAACTGAATATAAAGAGGAGGTAAAAATTCGCAATTTATACAATTTAATTTTAGTAATATTTAGTAACATACATATTAGATACAATGATAAGTTTGATATAATTTCTTGAACGATAACGAAAATTTAAGCATTAATTTGAAAATAATATTTATTATTATAAATACAAGTATGGTTTCAGCATCTCCAATTCTAGTTAACACGTGAGAACTCGCACTATTTTTATAACGCGAGAACTTGTACTGGTCTTTTAGACCGATTCCAATCAAAAATATTGTAACACATAGAAAATGCGTAGTATTTGTTAAAAAGAGTACGCATAAGGCTTTTTTATTTAAGGTATTGATATGGAAATATTTAATACCTTTCTTTCTTGCCGATAGTACTTACGAAAGTTAAATTGTGATCTTTTAGAAGCTCTTCTGCGAGAAGTATGGATGTGTACCACTTGTCGGCTGTTATATTTCGTCCACTACTAGAAATGGACTGGATCAGTCTTTCAACTATACTCTTGGCGCTGTTATCAACTAGAAAGGAGCCATTTGGTTGCTTACACTGTGCAATTTCATGTTGCATGAATAAAACGTACGGGAGTCTGATAGCACCAATAATTGTAAGCCGTATTTGCCCGGCTTGTTTTGAATATATTGTCTAAACTTGCATTTCCCGCGAAAGGCTTAGATATTCACTTGGTGACTAGTTTGCCTTGCACCTTTCTACAAATCCGTCAAATAATTCTCTAATGAAATGTAGGTTGTCCAAACTCTTCCTTTCTTAAAGGTTTGTGACATCGTCAAAGTGTAATGCTTGCAACAAAAATAGAATCATGCTCAGGGACAAGATCAGTTTGAACCTTTCTACTGCTGTCCCATCACTAGCCCATAGTTCCCTTAGATTGATATAGTTACGTTTCAAAAGACTAGTGAAATAAACAAGACCAATGAGGGCATTTAGTTCTGGAAAATTTGGATCTTTAGCATCTCGTTCTGTAGAGAATTCTTTTGTATGCCCATTAATCCAAATATTGGTATAGTGTATTATCTACGCAATAACATCATCTGTAGAAAGTAAGTTTCAAGATTCCGATGGAGTCTCAACATTTGGAGGTTGATGAATAGGTCCCTTTAAATGTGATACAATGTTTTATACAAGCAGAAAAAGATTGTTTAATATTGTAATGCGAGAACTTGCAACTGGGTCGAAAAGACCGAAAACAAACAATACAGCTCTCTAAATGTCGTAGAAGCAGTGAACCATGTTTACTTGATAATAGGGTGGTAGGACAGGGTGCAAAGAACAAAGTCACGGCTGGCCATGTATCTGTTAAGCGTTTCCGAATAGTAGTATCAGCTTAAACACATCTTCATTCTTTTCCCCGCTATGCGAGTCCTCGCGGGTTAATTAAGTTTTTTTAGTTTGACGTACCACGTTATATGGTTTAAGATAAAGAAGACGGATGATTAAGGTAAATGAAGGACGATGAAATAATTAGTGAAATGAAAACATGGGAAGAAATGGAAGAAACTCCAGCAAACACACGAACACAATGTTGTCTACCACAGATTTACTTGGTCGGGAAAATTGTAGTTACTTTGTCAGTGGAAGTTAGATTTCTTGATAATGATAGTTCAAAAGATGACCAAATAGCCGAGAGTATATTTGGCTCATATTCTTCCAACTTTCTTGTTGCAATCCTGAAGTGCAATCGTATGGCGGAAAATAAATTATTCTATACAAAATAAACTTACATTAGATCTATTTATCATTACCCTTTGTTGGATATAAGTTAGGCTCAGAGCTCAGATATGTAGTAAGTGTGTTAAAATCTTGCTACTAATCCAAAATATATATATATATTTTATAAACATTATGATAAGAAAATAGCTACTTATTTTTTTCATGTGTAATTGGCGTATTTTATCAAATGCCATGATTTCTCTCGGCTTTCAATTTAATTTTGTTTTTCTGTTTCCAGCCTTTTTTCGCATCCATTGCCTTCAATTTGTTTGAAAATAAGGAAGAAATATAGCAAGTTTGTGTCCTTCATGTGCCGCAATGAGTGCATCAACAGAACCAGGAAAGTGATTGTCACAATGTAGTAGTTTTTTTTTTTTTTTTTTTTTTTTTTACATTTGAATGCGATAATTTTATCATCATGCTCAGGACAAGAAAGCGATTATCTAAATGTCAGCTTGGAATTTCGCGTTTTCCAATAATAGTAAACAATTTCCATTCTCAAAGACATCCTTCATACGTCACGGTAATATTTTCCCAGCATGTCATTATCACCTTTCGACGATAAGTATATTTCGTCATCGGAGATCTTTGCGAGAAGTTATACAGGTGCTACTGAGTTTACAAAATTACTCGTCACGTTTGTCTCGTGACTAGTAGTTGTAATCTCCTTTATTTGATTACTACATTTAAAAAAAATTAATCTAGGCTGTTGCCGTAATCTTTCACAAGATGATTTTCATGCCATTAAGACAGGAAGAAAAGAAAAAAAAATCAAAGAAATTCTTATTTAGAGAAATTCACCTTTGTTAAACTTCGCTATTTTATTTAGATTTTTATTTCGATATTGTCACGTAATCAACAGTCATAAATATTGGCTATAGTGTTTCACTGTTCTTTCCATAGACCAAATAATTAGATTCAGTAATCCTACAAATTTCTTATATTCGACATAAACATGCTATAATTTATTATGCACAACAATTATTCATTTCAAAGAGAATTGATTTATTTACCTGCACATCCAAGAACTTGTGGCAATGTCATTCCAGCGAGAAGTATAATACGTCTTTAGAATTGTGTCCAGTCATCCCCTGAATTACTATCCGACTTAAATGTTATCATTAGTAATTTATATATATTAACAAAAGGGTAAATTTTATTTGAAATTCAGTAATGCATTTATTTCTCTTATCAACAGGCAATTAAAATCAAACATCAACAATGACAAAGAAGAAAGAAAGAAAAAAAAATGAATCCATTTCTATCAGTGGAGTTAAATTCAAAAGGAAGATGTGTAAACATGCATTTTTCTTGTTACTCATAATTTTTTATTAGTAATTCACAGATGTGTTGCTATGTATATGGAACAGTACAATAAACGATGAATACAGTATATATATATCTAAGATCATTTACGTAGTAAGTTTTAAGATTAGAGAATCTATCGTTTAATCAGTCTAGATATCTTTTACTGAGATATTCAGCATATTTTGATCATACAGATCCTATAAACGTCTAATCACATCATAAAAGTTCACGGTAATACCAATTCACGGACTTTTTTTTTATTTGAAATTACATTTATCTGTTAAACTGTTCATCTTATTTAAACATTTAATATTATTTTTCAATATTCAACAATTCGAACATGTCTGTAATACATATCACTTAGTTACCAGGTGCTTTACATATATAAGCAAACATATCATCACATTTCGATATACGTAGAGTGCTCATTTTACATATTATTCGGATATTTGAGCATACTGACACATTTCCATATTCAAATTAATATTATCCGTACGTTCTATCACCTGCATCAATTAAGTTTGAACATATTTAAAATCATCAGAGATTATTAACTAATAAAAGAAAACCTACCCTAACTAACCTACACTAACTTAACCTAAACATATTATTCAAAGGCATTCAATTTCATAATACGTTCAAACTATTATATTTCCGTGAGGTATTAACCGTGAATGAAGGATGATATTGTTATCTAGACTGAAGCATATGAGACAATTACTATATCGGCTAACAATGAGTCATTGCTCAAAATCAGCGATTATTCCATTATAGCATATAGCTAGTATAATGAGTATTCACTGTTTGTTTACTGTCAGAATTTTCATATCTACGATCAATAACATGGATGACTATGTGGAAAAGACACTCATAAATCTTTCAGAACACGTTTGCGATAAGGTTAATTTTGCTCCCCCATAGGCCTACCCGGGTTTGTGCAACTACAGGTATTTAGCTTCGCATGGTCAAGAATTGAGATTTCCTTTGCAAAACTAACATCACTATAAACAGTTTAAATTTCCAAGGTAATTGTTTTAGTTAAGGTCACAAAGTCAGAACAAAATGGCAGTTTACTTATGAATCCCCATGAAATTTTATGTTTAAATTTTTATATCACTTACATAATTGGCGAGTACCTCGATTCTACCCAAACAGTTTAACGTTGTTCAGAATTGTTTTTACTTAAGGTTTATAGTTCCAATTAGCGTTTTTAGCAATAATTTCTAATTATCGGGTACCGCCCTACATAAACTCACCACCGTTAACTTACTACATTTTTCACTGCACCGGAAATCATAGCGCCCTCTAGGACAACTATTATTTTAACATATTTCCATAGTTATATATATATATATATAATTTATTATTAAATCTCGTATTATTTCATCTCCTAAATTTCCAATTTAACTTCTAAATTCCGCTTCAGTCCCTTTTCTGTACATCCACAACAAATTTTATACTTAATTTGAACTACTGCACTTCCCGTTTCCTATATCCGGAAGAAAAGTAAACAAATGAGGATTTTGATTTCTTGACAAGCATAGCTGCTATCAATTATAAAAAAAACTTTAACCTAGAACATATCAACAGTGGTCGGTAAGTTCCCTAATCTAAGGTACATTAAATTTTGTTAATTTTATGAAAATAAACCCAACTTACATAATTACTATACGTTTAACACAGATAGGCCTACTTTATTCACTCAGTTCGTAAACATGCATATTATGTGTTTCTGCTCTGCATGTCTAATCAACGCTATAATTATCCTCTTGAACCTTATTTACATGCTATACAAGGGAATTTGTTTTATATTATGAGAAACAGGCCTAAATACCGGTAGTGTAATACATAATCATAAACATAGTCAGCAGCCGTATTGTGTTCACCAGCTGTTGCAGATTAAGGATATGCGGACCATAATACTTCCTCTCGAAAATAACCCATAGGTTTATCAATGTTACTTAGTAATATAAAATCTACGCTTTTATATATATACGAACGTATGAAATAATATTGTTACTGTTTACGGTAACAGTGAACTGTAACAATGTTCCCCGACGATTGGAGAAAAAAAATTTAAAAAAATTTTTAATATTTCTTTTTATGTGGGATTTTGTAATAACTCTCGTTTCTTTTCCGCCGAACAATCGAACAATTTGATATTCGACAGATTTTGACTTGGAACTTCCTTCCCATTTAAATCTGTTAGAGCTACATAGTTATTTTGTTTTCTTTTCACAATATACGGGCCGCTATATGTCGGCATATATTTATGTATCATTTTCTTATATGCATCAGATAAGAAGTGAGTTTTAACCATCACCAAGTCTCCTATCTGTACTTCTACTGGGTTTACCAATTTTAACTGCTGTTTGCGTTTTCGTTTTGTTAATAATCTAGGGGTTACCTGGATAAATCTCTTCGCGTCATCTACTCTTACTAATTCTGATGGCCATGGGAAATTCTCTTTAAATTTTTGAGTTGCTGAGAATGACATAAATATTTCTGCCGGTGTGCTGTCAATACTACTATTGTATGAATAATTAAGGAGATCTTGAGCCGTCTTCAACACTTCTTTCCATTTTGTATGATTATTCTGACACATTAGTCGGATTATACGGTTAAGTTCTCGATGCGAGCGCTCCACTATCCCGTTTCCTTTCGGGTTGTATGGAGTGGTTAAAACATGTTTTATTTTTCGTTCCTCACAATATTTCTTCCACTTCTCCGAAAGAAATTGGGGGCCTTTGTCCGAGACGATTTGATTGGGATATGGAACAAGATAAACATAATCTTTTTCTAAGACTCTAATAATTTCTGTAACTGTAGACGTTTTAAGCGGTAAATAACATACAAAACGGGAATATACATCAACAATAGACAAAATGAAATAGTACCCAAAACTACATGGAAGTTTCCCTACCAAATCGATACACAGCTTTTGATGTGGTCTATCCGCCTGGATATGAACATCTTCTCGCGCTAGAACCTGATTCGAAAATTTTGTGCGAGCACATAACTCACAATTCTTGATATACCGCGTATACATCTGTTTCTGTTTTCGCCAAAAGAATAGAGTTCTCGTTAGTTTCATACATTTGTTTATTCCAAAGTGTCCAACATTATGGATATATGATATTATCTTATCTGTTAATGCCATAGGGATCACAAGTAACCAAGGTTTAAATTTAGACCTTCTTATAAAAAGTACATTTTCTACCACCCTTATATTTTCGCAATTTGGATTTTCATTAAGGCGTTGTTTCAACTGTTGGCAATACCCATCAGACGCTTGTAAATCAATTAATTCCTGATGTTCGAAACAATCTTTAGCATCATATGATACGAAATTTATATAATAGTTACTTGGATCACTATCCGCTTCTGGTGTATTCCGACTCAATATATCGGCTATTTCGTTATCTTTCCCTTTTATGTGCTCAAATTTTAAATCAAAACGTTGTAATTTTAGCAATATTTTCGTGGTTCTATAATCTAGATTTTGCAAAGTGAAAGCAAACATTACAGCTCGATTATCGCAATGCACTACCACTTCCCGACCTAATATATAATATGAGAATTTTTCACACAGAAATAACACTGCTAGTAACTCCAATTGGAAAACCGAATATGAGATTTCATTTACTTTTAATTTCCTACTAGCATATTCAATAACTAGAATATCTCCGTTGTCATTATATTGCGCAAGATATCCAGCGAGATTCTCCAGTGAAGCATCTGTGAACAAATGAAACGGCCTATTAAAGTCCGGTTGACTTAATGCTGGTGGCTCACTTATTAATATTCTTAGTTCTCGGAATAAGTCTAAAATTTCTGGCGTTAATACAAATTTATTCGTTTTTTTCAAGAGATAAAATAGAGGTGATGTCAAAGCAGCAAAATCCGGAATAAACTTCCTTCTCCAGGATAATAGCCCAAGAAATGATCTTAACTTCTTCTTAGTGGTTGGAATTGGGAAGTTTTTAATAACTTCATTTTGTTTAGGATTTGGTTTAACTTCTGTCCCATTTATTATATGACCTAAGAATAAAATTTCTTTCTGAAAGAACTTACACTTCCTGAAGTTTAATGCAAAATTACCTAGTTCTAAAATTTTGAAAATTTTTTCCAAATGATTAAAATGATCCCCAATACTATTACTAAAACCAAAATGTCATCTAGGTATATCACTACGAAATTCCTAGTATCTAACCCGAAATAGGAATTCATTATATTCTGGAAAACACTAGGACTTGACTTCAGCCCCATTGGTAAAACACAAAGGACGTATTGTCGCCCTAAGTAAAGAAAACTAGTATATTTATATGAGTCAGGATGCAGCTGAATTCCATAGTACCCCATGGTAGCATCCATAGAGCTGAAGATTTTTGAACCCGCAATTCTCGTAAGAATTTCATTGATAGGCTCCACCTGGATTTTTGGTGTTATGACTTTTAAGTTCAGTAAGCGCAGATCAATTACCGGTCTAATGCCTCCCGATGGCTTTCTTACGCAATGAATGGGGTTGCGATAACTGCTGGGACTTTCTTTGGCAATCCCTAACTCAATCCATTTTTGTATCTCACACTCGAATTCCGCTTGCATCGCTTGTGGTATTGGATATAACTTTCCAACAACTGGAATTTGATCTGTCAGTTCAATTTTGTATGGTTCGCAACGAATGGGCTTTGGGTATTCACAGAAAAGAAATTTATACTTAAGCAACAACTGCAATAGTTTATCGCGCGTATCCTCATCTAAATCATAACGTTCTTTAACATAATTTCGCAATTCTTCCTCAGAAATTTCCCCATAATTATTAGATTTCGATAATATATTTTCACTAGTTAAATATTTATTTTCCTTCTCAATAACTACCGGATTTTCTTTACCTAAATAATTTTGGGATTCATCATCTATACGCACTAACAATATTTTCGGATACGAAATATCAAGTACAATAGTTTGTAAATTGTCACTCTCTAACACTAGCTGTTTATTTTTATTATCCAATATTGCTTTAAATTTTACAAAGAAAGGGGATCCCAGTAGTAAATCAGCCTTCATATCTTTTATCACAAATACAGGAACTTTAAATAAATTTTCTTGAATATTAATAGTCAGTTATGTCGATCCTTTAACTGTAAAGTTTTCTTTACCGGCGAATGCACTCAACTGCATCCCTGACACTGGTTTCAATTTGGCCGAAGGATACAAATTTTGTAAGGATAACCATATGTTATAATTTAACAGATTCAGTTCAGCGCCAGTGTCCAAGATACAGTTTAAATGCATTCCTCCTATGTCACAACCGACTATTGGCGATGGGAAAAACTCCACATTTAACTCATTATCCTGACCATTTTCTTTTAACACAAATCGCGTAATAAATTTCAAAGGCTCTGATTCAGATTTTAGATCTTTTATTTCTAAATTATTTTCTGGTTGTGGGGAGAGAAGTTCCATTAAGCAGACGTCGTTCTCCCCTAAGGACGACTGCTTACTATGTTTTCCGATCGAGTTACAGTTCCAGCCGACGAATTATAAGAACTTCCCGAGTTTACACCGATCGCAGAATATGGAGGATTTAAGGCAGAAGTTACCGTGGTAATTACAGGAACCGATAAAGGCGGATTAAACATTGTTACTGTTTAAAAATGACCATAAGGTGGTTTAAATCCATAAACAGTAGAAGGTTAGTATGGAGGAGGAATCATAGTGTAATCGGACACGGATACAGGAGTTGATCCCCCAGTAAGGAAAGGATTACGGTTTTGACAAGAATTGTCAATTCTAATTCTACCATTCCCATTTCTATAATTTACTCGATTGTTACCATTTCGGTTGGGCCCAAAATTTCGATTAGTATTATTATTAAAATTACCTCTTCTGTACTTATTCCCCATTACAGGTTCTGTTTGTACAGCATTGTCCATTTTCACTTTCTTTGCTTGTTCAACACTAGTTTGCCTAATCATAGGTTTCTTCATCGCGGTTTTGAAATAATTAAAATTTTGTTTGTCCATATTCGAAGGATGACCTTCCATGTCTTCCAACCTTAATGTCAGTTCCTGAACTGTATTTACACTTCCTAATTTAAATATTTTAGCCTCTTCTGCAGGTAAACAATCTAAAATTAAATCCTTGAGCTCTTGTTCAGAAGGATAACTAACCACGGAATGGTAAGTATCAATTATGTACCATACAAAATCGGACAACGAGGCAAACTTTGATTTGTCATATCTTAGAGAATAGAGCCGACGCTTTTGTGCCCTCTCTACTCTTGAAGATATGTATTGGCGCTTAAAAAGCTTTAAGAAATCTTTGAAAGTCTTAATCTTCTCCTCCACACTCCTATACCATGTCTTGGCGGATTTTTCCAAGCACCTATTTATTATGTATCTCCTATCTTTCTCCCTAAGCTTGTACATTTTCATTGTTTGTAATAAATCATCTAAGAAAATTCTAGCAGCACCCGGGCTTTTACCATCAAATTTAGGGAAGTGATGTAAATTCTTTAAATAATCCCCACATCGTCTTCCTGACGCTTTATCCTCCGAATTACTCTCATCTGTACTCTCATAATTCTTTCTATTCTTTCGGTTTTCTTTTCTTTTACAACCGGAATTACTATTTTCTCGACAACTTACACATCGGTTCACTGTTAATTTTCGCGTTTTCTTTGAATTCCGAGATACTTCATTATTTGAATAGCAAGTGTTTTCATTATAATTGCTCTCGACCTGTTCCGTACTATCTACAGAAATAGATAGATCACTATCATGATCACTCGTCTCCGCGACTACTCCTTTAACGCGTGTTTCACATGCATTTCGTCTTTTAATCGACTTCCCGATATTTTGCCTCGAGGTCGAAGCTATCGGTTTACTAATAGACGGAAGGTCGATTTCCCTATTTAGTCTCCCTTCGCTTCCGTCCTGTCTTCCCGGCTCGGTAGCATATTTTTCGAACTTAGCATTCAGTTGGCTCATATTTTCTTTGATAATATCTTCACATTTAGCTTGCACTTCCTGAACTTTCCTATCCATTATTTGATCCCATCTCTTTTCTCTTTCCACACATTTCTCCGAGTTAATTCTAATTTCTTTAACCGTTTCCTGTTCTAACAGTTTTACATTTACAGAAATTGTCTCATTTGCTTCTTTAAGTTGATTATACTGTTCCCTAACTTGTCCTAGATCTGTTGTACAATTTTCCTGAAAAGTATTTACCTCTACTCTTAACTTATCAAAATCATTTGCTAACACATTCATTTCAGCGCCCATATTTTCCGAAATCGAGACAATATTTTGATGTAATTCTTTTTCCATATTTGATAAATTTTCTTTAGTTTTGTCCAAATCACCTTTAACCTTATTTATACCTTCAGCACATTTAGTTTTTGTTTCATTTAAACTTTCAGTCAATTGAGTTTTTACCATTTGAATTTCCGATCTTACTGCCAATAACTCAGTAGACACCTTCTTATCTAAATTACCAATGGATACCTTCATTGAGTCAATATTCGAATTTACTTCAGCTTTTACTGCTTCAGTATTCGAATTTACTTCAGCTTTTACTGCTTTCACTTCTGAATTAACTGATTTTATTTCCACTGTCACACTATCAATCTTCGAATTAACCTCAGTTATCATTCGATTTTGATTAGCTATTAAATCTTTTAAAGTTTCGAGAAGAGGTCCTCCTCCTATCTCAATCTCCGGTATTTGCTTCCGATGGCCAACTCCAAGCCCCCTTATAGAAGCGTCAGGGTTGCAGGATTCACCGACCATTTCGGATCTTTCGTCACTAATGATACTATTATTATCATCAGGACCAATAGACTGAGCTATCTCATGTGATCTATCACTTACTCTTATTTCTTTATCACACGTTTCACACAACCATTGTCCACCATTTTGTTTTATCAAATCGATCTTGTCTTTCGACATCCCAATACAAGTTACATGGAAGAATGTGTCACATTTATCACACCCCACTGATTCTTCCTCATTTGCATTTTCCTAACGCTTACAACATTTATAAAGTCTTGGATCAATATTACTAGCACCGCCAGTAACAATCATTTCTTCATAAAACATTCAGTTGCACAAATCCCAGGCAAGCATATGAAAGGATTAACACCATAAATTAAACATTTTATAATAATTATTATTATTTTTAACCTTATCGCTTCTCACCAGAAATGACCATTCCACCGTATTGTTAAATCCTGGCTGAAGGGTCGCCACTTTATGTAATCTCCTTTATTTGATTACTACATTTAAAAAAAATTAATCTAGGCTGTTGCCGTAATCTTTCACAAGATGATTTTCATGCCATTAAGACAGGAAGAAAAGAAAAAAAATCAAAGAAATTCTTATTTAGAGAAATTCACCTTTGTTAAACTTCGCTATTTTATTTAGATTTTTATTTCGATATTGTCACGTAATCAACAGTCATAAATATTGGCTATAGTGTTTCACTGTTCTTTCCATAGACCAAATAATTAGATTCAGTAATCCTACAAATTTCTTATATTCGACATAAACATGCTATAATTTATTATGCACAACAATTATTCATTTCAAAGAGAATTGATTTATTTACCTGCACATCCAAGAACTTGTGGCAATGTCATTCCAGCGAGAAGTATAATACGTCTTTAGAATTGTGTCCAGTCATCCCCTGAATTACTATCCGACTTAAATGTTATCATTAGTAATTTATATATATTAACAAAAGGGTAAATTTTATTTGAAATTCAGTAATGCATTTATTTCTCTTATCAACAGGCAATTAAAATCAAACATCAACAATGACAAAGAAGAAAGAAAGAAAAAAAAATGAATCCATTTCTATCAGTGGAGTTAAATTCAAAAGGAAGATGTGTAAACATGCATTTTTCTTGTTACTCATAATTTTTTATTAGTAATTCACAGATGTGTTGCTATGTATATGGAACAGTACAATAAACGATGAATACAGTATATATATATATCTAAGGTCATTTACGTAGTTAGTTTTAAGATTAGAGAATCTATCGTTTAATCAGTCTAGATATCTTTTACTGAGATATTCAGCATATTTTGATCATACAGATCCTATAAACGTCTAATCACATCATAAAAGTTCACGGTAATACCAATTCACGGACTTTTTTTTTATTTGAAATTACATTTATCTGTTAAACTGTTCATCTTATTTAAACATTTAATATTATTTTTCAATATTCAACAATTCGAACATGTCTGTAATACATATCACTTAGTTACCAGGTGCTTTACATATATAAGCAAACATATCATCACATTTCGATATACGTAGAGTGCTCATTTTACATATTATTCGGATATTTGAGCATACTGACACATTTCCATATTCAAATTAATATTATCCGTACGTTCTATCACCTGCATCAATTAAGTTTGAACATATTTAAAATCATCAGAGATTATTAACTAATAAAAGAAAACCTACCCTAACTAACCTACACTAACTTAACCTAAACATATTATTCAAAGGCATTCAATTTCATAATACGTTCAAACTATTATATTTCCGTGAGGTATTAACCGTGAATGAAGGATGATATTGTTATCTAGACTGAAGCATATGAGACAATTACTATATCGGCTAACAATGAGTCATTGCTCAAAATCAGCGATTATTCCATTATAGCATATAGCTAGTATAATGAGTATTCACTGTTTGTTTACTGTCAGAATTTTCATATCTACGATCAATAACATGGATGACTATGTGGAAAAGACACTCATAAATCTTTCAGAACACGTTTGCGATAAGGTTAATTTTTGCTCCCCCATAGGCCTACCCGGGTTTGTGCAACTACAGGTATTTAGCTTCGCATGGTCAAGAATTGAGATTTCCTTTGCAAAACTAACATCACTATAAACAGTTTAAATTTCCAAGGTAATTATTTTAGTTAAGGTCACAAAGTCAGAACAAAATGGCAGTTTACTTATGAATCCCCATGAAATTTTATGTTTAAATTTTTATATCACTTACATAATTGGCGAGTACCTCGATTCTACCCAAACAGTTTAACGTTGTTCAGAATTGTTTTTACTTAAGGTTTATAGTTCCAATTAGCGTTTTTAGCAATAATTTCTAATTATCGGGTACCGCCCTACATAAACTCACCACCGTTAACTTACTACATTTTTCACTGCACCGGAAATCATAGCGCCCTCTAGGACAACTATTATTTTAACATATTTCCATAGTTATATATATATATATAATTTATTATTAAATCTCGTATTATTTCATCTCCTAAATTTCCAATTTAACTTCTAAATTCCGCTTCAGTCCCTTTTCTGTACATCCACAACAAATTTTATACTTAATTTGAACTACTGCACTTCCCGTTTCCTATATCCGGAAGAAAAGTAAACAAATGAGGATTTTGATTTCTTGACAAGCATAGCTGCTATCAATTATAAAAAAAACTTTAACCTAGAACATATCAACAGTGGTCGGTAAGTTCCCTAATCTAAGGTACATTAAATTTTGTTAATTTTATGAAAATAAACCCAACTTACATAATTACTATACGTTTAACACAGATAGGCCTACTTTATTCACTCAGTTCGTAAACATGCATATTATGTGTTTCTGCTCTGCATGTCTAGTCAACGCTATAATTATCCTCTTGAACCTTATTTACATGCTATACAAGGGAATTTGTTTTATATTATGAGAAACAGGCCTAAATACCGGTAGTGTAATACATAATCATAAACATAGTCAGCAGCCGTATTGTGTTCACCAGCTGTTGCAGATTAAGGATATGCGGATCATAATACTTCCTCTCGAAAATAACCCATAGGTTTATCAATGTTACTTAGTAATATAAAATCTACGCTTTTATATATATATACGAACGTATGAAATAATATTGTTACTGTTTACGGTAACAGTGAACTGTAACATAGTGATAGAGCAATCACGGAAGAAAAATTGAAGAGACAACTTCTGAAACAACATGGAGATCTTATGTTCTGCGTTCAACTTTTCTGAGATACTGTGCAAGAGACCAGACACAATAAAGCAGCATCTTACGTCAACTACTTACAGTGATTCACCCTTTCAACCCTTCTTTCTTGCTAGTACTTTTCTACAAAATTATAATTTGTGTTTCTATTTCTAAAAGTTAAAATAAAATTGGCTTTACCCTTTAACCTACGTTTAACTTAAGGGTCGCACTTCGAACTCCTCGGAATATCTTTGATTAACCTTAGTTATAATTTCCGTTGTTGATCATTGGCGGAGGAGAATTCATAACCAAATCTATTTACAGGGTACAAGCTACTAATCCATAAATAACGCAGTAGCGTAACATTCGCACAAACTTTACCTCGACATGATGATGCGAAAAAAATATAGTGTTAGAAATCCAATCTTCGAAGTGAGTTTCAATTATGCCGTTCTTTAATATGTTAATTAATTATAAAACGAATTCTAAAGCAGTATTTGTTCTTGATTTTGTTGTTGTTACGTGAAGATAGAAAACAAATGTAACTCCTGTGAAGTCACCAGAGAAAATGACTAAACCAATATATTAGTTTAGAAGTAACTTTAAAGTAAAAATTTGAGTTCCCATTGTATTTACTTTGTACATGAGAAACTCATAATCACTGAGATTTAGTAGAACACATTCGTATAACAATTGACAACTTTACAGAGGAAACTTTTGTTCATGATATCCTTCACCTGATTCACTGGACTTTCAAAGGATGAAAATCTTCTAACAATTATAGTTATCAGTAAATAGTAACGAGGATATATTACCAGTGTAAATAAAATGTCGTAAGCTTTAAGATATAGTCTTATCAAACAATCACATATAGAAACAAACAATCACAAACACTAACACATATCTCTAAACTCTATAATACGTATAAAATGTTGATATTTTTTAAAGGGATAGAGAGTATGGATATACTTATCCATGTTAGTAAGTATGTTTTCGTAATTCTCTGACGAGACTTACTAACCTTACAAAACCAAGTTTGATATCCTTTAAAAACACGCCAAGTAACAGTAAAATGTATAAGTACAGAAAAGGTATATTTTTTTAATTTCTTCCCAAAACACAATTATTTAAGTTTACTCAAATTCAAAATTAGTCAAATCCTTCATACAAATCAAGGAACATATTACACCGCAAACTTACAAAAAAAAGCAATGATAGTGTATAGGGGGCCACAGAAATTCTTGATGTATCCTCGTCGCCAAAAGTGCCTTTACATCGCCGTGACGGGTATGTGACACCGCAGTACTCTAAAGAAGGGATGGTTGCATAAGAATTTGTGATTAATTTTGAAGAGTTTTTATTTTGACTAGGAAAATAACGTAGGTATAGGGAGTATAGGGAGAAAGGAAGGTGAAGCATCAGTGCACTGGCCTCTCTGAAAAGATTCGTATTATTGCCTTATATGTTAAGTTAAACACCACAACATCTGTCACTGATAGCGAACATCATATTACTTTTTAAAATTGCCTCTGTAGCCTATTTGTCCATACATTAATCTCCAGACATGATGTATAGAGAGGAAAAAGAAAGAGATACAACATCTGTAAGATTTATGTGATTCACTAAGGGACTATAGGAAACGACTAAGCTAATTACTGTTACTAGCGCTTTTTAATCTTCAGGGATTTACTACATGTTCGCAAGACATTATTCTAAGTCCTAAATCTGTGCGTGAATTATTTCATTCGCCTCACTGTAATTATTTTAGAATAGAAACTGATTACGCTGAACGTGAAAATGTTTCTCGTAAAGCAAGGGCCGTAATAAATGTAAATAAGGTTCTCATTATTATATGAAACACATAAGTATTTATTCCGTGTATAGAACAATATAATACAGTAACTAAGCAACATCATAATTACTAACGCCCGCAGGATTTTTTCCAACGGGTGGAGGGGAAGTCCGATAAGGAATTTTTCGTTTTATTCCCTATATATATTAACAGTCATAACATTTATCATTGATAGCGTATATCGTCTTTCGACACTGTAGCCTATTAGTCAGAACATTCATCTCCAGACATGATGTCGAGAGAATAGAAAGAAATAGATATGAACAGTGGTGTAACTAATTTTACTGCGCCCTGGATCGATCGATCATCGATTTACTCATACTCCCCCAGGCCCCCTGCCACAGGTATTTCAGCTGCTGCGTTATATATACAGTTCCATGTCAGAAGGGCCAAACAAAAGGGCAAAGACAGAAAGACCCGAGTCAAAACGGCCCTGCGTCAAATGGGCCCGGGTCGAGAGGGGAAGATCTCCGCAACAAAAGGGTACGAGTCAAAAGGCCCTGTGTCAAACGGGCTCGGGTCAAAAGGGCCCGAATCAAAACGCCCCTCATAGAAAGGACCCGGGTCGAAAGGCCTCCGCAACAAAAGGGCCCGAGTCAAAAGGCCCCGAATCAAATCGACCCTCATAAAAAGCCCGAGTCAAAAGGGACTCCGCTACAAAAGAGAGAGTCAAACGACCCTGCGTCAAAAGGGAGCGAGTCAAAAGTGGCCGAATCAAAACGCCCCTCATAAAAAGAGCCATAGTCAAAAGGAGCCCACGAGAAAAGGATCCGAGTGAAAAGGCCCTGCGTCAAATGAGCCCGGTTCAAAAGGGGCTCTGCTACAAAAGGGTCCGACTGAAAACGACCCCATTTCAAAAGGGCCCGGGTCAAAAGGTCTCCACAACATAAGTCCCGAGTCAAAAGGGACCGAATCAAAACGCCCGTCATAAAAAGGAGCAGAGTCAATCGGGGCCCCGCTACGAAAGGGTTCGAGTCAAACGGGTAAGTCAAAAGGTCGCGGATTAAAAAGGCCGTAGTCAAAAGGGGCCAAATCAAAACGCACCTCATAAAAAGAGCCCGGGTCAAAAGGGTTGCACGACAAAGTTACCTGAGTCAAAAGACCCTGCGATAAACGGACCCGGGTCAAATAAAGCCGGAGTCAGACGGCCCCGCGTCTAAAGGGCCCGGGTCGAAAGGTCTCCTCAACAAAAGGGCCCGAGCCAGAAGGCCCGAATCAAAACGCCCCTCATCAAAAGGGGCATAGTGAAAAGAGTCTCACGACAAAAGACCCGAGTCAAAAAGACCTGCATTAAACGCGCCTGCGTCGAAATGGGCCCCGCTACAAAAGGGCCCGAGTGAAATCGGCCCCACATCAAAAGGGACCTGTTCAAAAGGTCTTCACAAGAAAAGGGCCCGAATCATAACGCCCCTCATAAAAAGGAGCTGAGTCCAAAGGGGTCCCTCTACTAAAGTGCCCGAGTCAAACGGTCGTGCGTCAAAAGGGTGCTGGTTTAAAGGGCTGGAGTCAAAAGGGGCCGAATAAAAGGGGCCGTTAAACGATAATTAGAATAAAGGTAAACGTTGAAGAAGTGTACCCGTGAAAAATGTTACAAAATGAAACTTCGAAAATTTATCGGGCCCGGGCCGGGCTTGGGCCAAGAATTTTAAAAAATTTATAGTTCCGGGCTCGGGCCGAAAATCTCCAAAACGTTTCGGGTAAGGGCTGGGCCGGGCCTACGTACATTCGGGCTGGATTGTTCTCGGGCCGAAAATTTCGGCCCGTGCAGGTCTCTATTTCTCGGTGTTTTGATGTTCCCTCCTACTTTCTTCAATCCACTATTTCATTCATTTCTCATGAATACCGTCTCCCTTAGCCCCGATGTATAATCGTGGGACGTTAAACTAGATATTTCGTTTCGTTTCAAAACATATTAGTGGTGTTTTTCTTCCAAAACTAAAGTGAAATGTAGTATTGAACATTGATAATACCGTACACCATAGGTGTCGACTACATGGGTATGGCCTTGGCTCCCAGACTCAAGCATCCGTTGGGAATTTTTAATGTGTGTTCATAAAATTAATGTCGAAATAACACTTTCATGACATTGAAAAAACTTAATACATGTGACCGCAAGTTTGATTTCATGGGCGGATGCTTATACGTTGAATAATTGTTTATCAATATAACTTTTAGCATCCTTAGGTATACGACACATCAAGGGTTTGAGCGATATAACATTATCCTACAACAATAAATCTATGTTATAAAATTGAAAATGACTATTTTTGTGACTCCTAATCTCTTGAACCACCCAACCGATCTCGATCAAATTTTCAACATAGATGGAGTTTGAGCCTGGGAGTGTTTTCATCATTTCACTTTGACGGTAAGCTTAGGAGAGGGGAGAAGGGGGAGTTATATAATAATAAATAAAACTTAATAACTTCAACCAAACGAGTAATCTCGATCAAATTTTTAACATAGATGAGGTTCAAGTCTGGAATGTTATATGTCAGTTCACTTTGATGGTAGAACCTAGGGGGAGAAGAGCGAAAGGGGATATATATATATATATATATATATATATATATATATATAAAACTCTTGAACCACCTGACCGAACTCGATCTTATTTTAAGAAAGATGAGGATCGGGCCTGAGGTGGTTTCTGTCATATCACTTTGATCTTGAAGTTTATGGGAGAGGGAGAGGAAAAATATTTAAAAATGATGGAAAATGACCGACATTGAAATGGAATCTATAGTTTTGGGGACCGCTAAGGTAAACAATGATACTTCCGGTGCTGTTTAAATCAAAATTCAGCCCCGTAGCTTGGCGGAGGGGAGGGAAGATATATAAAAATGATCGGAAATGGCGAATATTAGTGTCGAATCCATAGTTTTCGAGGTCGCTGAGTTGAATACTGAGACTTCCTATACCATTTACGACCAAATTCAGCCTCCTAATTTGGGGAAGAGAGAGATGCATAATAATGATTAAAAATGACCAAATATTAGTGCCGAATCCATAGTTTCGTGGTCTCTGACACGAACAGTGACACTTGTGATGCCGTTTAAATCCAAATTCAGCCCGGCAACTTGGGGAGGAGGAAGAGAGGGAAACATAAAAATAATCGAAGATGACCGATATTAGAGAGCGCTTTACTAATAGTAAAAAAGTGATGGACTAACGAAATATATATATATATATTATTTTAGTTTAACCCAACAAAGTAGATACTTGATGCAAGTAATCCATATTCACAAGTGAGACTTCAAATAACTTGGAGTTTGATGCCCTTATTTTGTAATTCTAATACAGGTCAACAGTATTTATATAAATTGAGTCTACACAAAAGACAGAGACAGTTGAGTCGTTTTCAGTTTTCCCTCAAATTATTCTAAAATATTAAGAGATTTGATTATAATAATTGTTATTTTAATTTTCTTTTCCTCTTTTTTTTGGTCAATATTGCTAAACATATTATAATCATAATAGCTATTCTGCTATTATTGGCAGGTTATTTGCTTCAACAGACAAGGTTTGACGTTTGGTGGTCCTCAGCTAGTCTCTTCGTCTTGACGTGGCAATTTTCTGTTTCAATACCTTCCTTCAACTAGTCTGCTTCGCTCCCTCCCTCTTTTTCCTTCCACAATACTCTCTAGCACGTCCCTTGTAATACAGTTCCTCGTCAGCCAATATCCTAAACAATAGATGTTCATTTTACTTCGACCTCACTCACCCTCGCCCTCGCAGTAGCAGTTGGCCCTCGCCCTCGCGAATGGAATTGTCCATCGCCCACGCGCGCCCTCACCCTCGCTGTCGAAACTTGTCCTCGCCCTCGCGCACCCTCGCCCTCGCCGTCTTAGCTTGTCCTTGCCCTCGCGCACCCTCGCCCTCTCTGCCGAAACTTGTCCTCGCCCTCGCACACCCTCGCCCTCTTCGTCGAAGCTTTTTCTCGCCCTCGCGCACCCTCACCCTCGTTGTCGAAACTTCTCCTCGACAACGCACACCCTCACCCTTTTCGTCGAAGCTTTTCCTCTCCCTCGCGCACCCTCATCCTCTCCATCGAAGCTTGTCCTCGCCCTCGCGCACCCTTGCCCTCGCGATAGGAGTTGTCCATTACCCTCGCTCGCCCTCGCCTTCGTGTTTTAAAACTTTTCCTCGCCCTCGCCCACCCTCGCCCTCATATAATTGAGGGCGAGGGTAATTGAGGGTGAGGAGGCCTCGAGAGGGCCTCCTTCGTGAGGATCAGAGCATCAATTATTCAACCTATTTGTTGAATAATTTCCTTATCGTCAGTGGCGGATCCAGGGGGCGATCGGGGCGATCGGTCCCCCCCAGAAGAGGAAACTTCTTTATTTTATATATACAAATAAAACGCATCCCAGAGTTTGGAGCTCTTAAAAGTACCTCTAAGTAGCAGTATTACAACCCACCACCCCCACCAGAAGTCCGTCCTGGATCCGCCCTTGCTTAACATACGTCCTAAAGAAAGGAAACTAAACATATCATAGTATAACTTACTGTGGAACACCTAAACTGGAACAACTGTTACAATGGAGATCTCGGTCGATAGTGACGACCGACGGTCGGCGATCATTTGTCAACATTATCCAATGCATTTACTTCAAAATGTTCCTTGAACTACGATGCAAGCATAAGTATTCAGCCACACAAGGGCGGCTCTCATGAGGATGAGGGTGAAATCAAGGTTTGATGAGTGGCGGTAGAGTGACTGCCGTGGACTATCTGTCAGAATTTGACAGTCAACACGTTGGCCATCCCTGATGTATGTAGCGTAACTGAGGAATTTGAACAAATTCAAAGGGAAAGATCTAAAGAGCTTAATTTTGAAACTCCGTCAGCAAACAAATAAAACACTTCAGAACACTCGTTTTCATTCTATGAACCTTAATACATACAAAAACTTTATATTTCCAAATGAAACTATATAGCGACATTAATGGGTCATTTCAATAGAGTGGGGGGGTAACTGTCCCCCTTTGCCCCCCTAATCGCCGCCCATGCTGTGATGTGTGGCACATTTGTGCGAAATTAATAATAATATGATTAAACTGTTTACCCCCAACAGAATCCTGCTCGTTTTGCTGAAGTGGCTTTCCTAAGTTTTATATGTTTCATATATCCTACAGGTTTTTTCAGGCCTTTGTTTTAATTTGTCCAAATTTATATTTCTCCTTTTACCACAGAATTGTTCAATACTTGCACTATAATATTTACAATCAGTATATCATCCTGTAACGTATTTTATTCCTAATAAAAATCATTGAACAACACAACATAGAAACCCTATTTCACTGGCTTGCACGCGAACCTTTGGTGCATGGGGTCCTGGGGACAATTCCGAGTGGGAGAACATTGAACGACAGTGGATCAAATTCCGCGTTAAACCTATAGGTCCACTTCTCATATAGTCTCGCCGACGAAAGAGGACGCTAAACGGCATTCAGTCAACAGTTGCAAATTTCGGCTGCATAAACAACATATGTCTTGTGGAACTTATTAAATTTATTTTGTTAAAGCAGCTCTTTTAAAAAAAATTCAGTATTAACGTGTCAGACATTTCTATTTAACCCTAGAACGCAGAACATGGGTCAAAAATGACCCAGCAGTAATTTATGTATAGATTTTTGTCTGCAATATTTGTTGCACAGTAGTTTTTCTCCGTGACATCTTCTATTGGTTTGTTTACTACATGAAAATAATGTATTTAAGTTTTTGGTTTTGTATTTATTTTTTACATTTTATTATATATATTTCTATACGTAGTATACATAACATGGGTCATTTCTGACCCGCGG
The DNA here is from genome assembly GCF_964235325.1 of Thermobia domestica. Classification (NCBI taxonomy): domain Eukaryota; kingdom Metazoa; phylum Arthropoda; class Insecta; order Zygentoma; family Lepismatidae; genus Thermobia; species Thermobia domestica. The sequence goes on from NC_137455.1 coordinate 213,558,291, forward strand.
TATATTTTAGTATTAGATTACTATTATATATTAGTATTAGTATATAATACTAATACTAATCTTTATAGTAGTATTAGATTAGTTCTTTACTATAGCAAATTAGTATTTGTTTTACTAATATGTTATTATATTTGTAGTAGTATTATTACTACTAGTCTTGTACTTTGAATTGGATTTTTTTAGAAATATATACTCTGAACAGACTAATCTTATGGACCATGTTATGGACCCATGGGCCCATCATAAAGACCCATGTTATGGAAACTAAGGTACAATTCATGTCATGCGTTTAAGGGTTAAGGACAAGAAAAAACATATTATCTATTTTGTAACTACCCACGTAGATTATAAAAGCAGAAACAATGAAAATCGATACAATAGTGACAGACATTATTTTAACAAATATCGATTCAGATAATAGTTTGGGCTGTCACAAAAGTATAAAAAGTTAAAAATTCCGATTAATTGTAACAACTTCATCAGTGGTGGACATTGGAGGAGGATGCATGCTATTAATCAGCCCATTTCATGGGCATCCAAACTCACGAGCCCAACGCTCGCTAGCTCGGCATTCGCGCTCAACCGTTCTCGGGTTCAATAATTAAGCGCTACCCCAAGCGCCAATGAAATAAGTCAGCGCGAGTCCAACTGAGGGAAGTGAGCCGAGCCCGAGCACGATTCCCAAAGGAATAAATGAGCGAGAGCCCAGTTGAAAAAATGAGCCCGAGTCCGAGAGAGTCCAGAGCAAAATGGCCATCTATGAACCAAAGTCATTCCATCAAGTCTTTCTCCATCTGATGTACTGCATTCTGATGGTTCTCTCATTGATTGTGTTTGTTCAGATATCAGCGCTCTTGTCATTTACTGCTGAATGACATGAGTGACTGTCTGTCTACCAACACTCTTTAAACGTGACAGTGTAGTAGACACTTCTTATCTAAAACGTCTCCAACACAGGGAGGGCAACAATGAGGCACACTTACTTCTTAATGTAGCGCTATTTCTACCCGGAAACTTTCATGGGGAAAAACAAATATTATTCTTATTTGCATTATTATTTTTAATAATTATGTACGTACACACGAGAAATTCTCTACTGCAATTAATTGAAAGGAAAAATACGATTAATATATAACCTTGCTATGACACTAACTTTTCATCTAGGGGACATGGCAGATGATATTTTAAATTTTGCCTCTCTCCAAAAGAGGTCAAACAGCAAACTCCAAAACAGTTGCTTTTAAGGAAGCTTGTCCTCCTCCCTCGCGTTCCCTCGTTCTCCTGAAGGAAGTTGTATCTAGCCATCGTGCACCCTCGCTCCCGCAGTAACACTTGGCCCTCACCCTCGCTCACCCTCGCCCTCTTCGTCGAAGCTTGTCCTCGCTCTCGCGCATCCTCACCCTCGCTGCCGAAACTTGTCCTCGCCCTCGCTCACCCTCACCCTCGCCATCAAAGCTTGTCCTCGCCCTCGCGCACCCTCGCCCTCGCGGCCAAAACTTGTCGTCGTCCTCGCGCACCCTCGCCCTCGCGTCCAAAACTTTTCCTCGCCCTCGCGTCACTGTGGGCGAGGGAACTTAAGGGTGAGGATGCCCTCGAGAGGGCCACCCTCGCGAGGGTGAACATCTCTGTCCTAAACAGTTCCTTTCCCCCTCTTAAAAATATCTAAAATTCTTCTTTTTTTTCTCCTACTGCTAATATTTCTAACACCTCATTCGTTTTCGTTCAACACGGCTAATTCTCTCCTTTTTTCTCCATGCCCATGTTTCGAAAGTCCGCAATTTTTTCATCGCTTTTGCGTAATGTGAATGTCTCTGCCTCATAGAGTACATATTGGAATCAGTAAAACAAAGATTCAATATTTAATTGGAAGTTTGTTTAATATAAGAATTAGCTAATCGTGGTTGGAAAGAAAAATCTGACGCCTTTAGAGCGTAAAAATAATTTTGCAATTCATGGTATTTCAATAATCTGTGCCGTCTGATTTTCTTTCATGCGAAACAGGGGTAGCCTCCTCAGTTTGGGAACCAGTGGAATGTTGGATCTGTTAAAAAAATATATATAAACAGATTACGAAACTTTGTGATTTAGGCATATCTTATAAGTAGTGAAGCATGGGCACCCATTAAAAAAAATAAAGGTCATAACCTATGTTGTACGCTATCATACTTACACGACGTTAAATTATATTACATTTAGAAACATACATTGTATTTCCGTTACTACTGGTGCTTTGTAGAGTTTATTATCCCTTATATCCATAGTAAAATTTACCTATGAAAAGCTTGAGATTTCTTAAATACAAGACTTGCAAGACTCTTGCATGCAAGACCAAGACCAAGGGTTCCAGTGCAAGACCAAGACCAAGACTCGATGTGCAAGACCAAGACCAAGGCTCGATGTGCAAGACCAAGACCAAGACCTTGCATTTGCTCATCACTAAACAAAACACATCAATCACTTTTTGTTCATTGTTATGCATATTGTGATTATTATTACTATTATTATTATTATTATTATTATTATTATTATTATTATTATTATTATTATTATTATATTACTTTTATTATTATTACCATTGTTATTAATAATAATATGCAAGGTCAGTGGTAGCCTATGCCTTGAAACCAGTATACGCCACTGTTTGAAACTATGAACTCTACATTAACATAGGTCGTCTTTCGATCATTTTATGTTCGAAGGTGTGCAAGGGTGTCTTACCCCTTCCCCCAAAGCATGTAAAGCAAACACAGCCAGGGGCAGAGAGAGAGAGACACACAGAACACACACAGCTCGCTGTGTAGCTGCAAGAGACCTATGGGTTAGGGATGGCCACATTTTTTCGAAAAATACTTTCTCGAAAAATGGATTTTTCGAAAACGAAAAACGAAAAACGAAAAATTTTTCGAAAAACGAAAAACGAAAAATTTTTCGAAAAACGAAAAACGAAAAATTTTTCGAAAAACGAAAAACGAAAAATTTTTCAAAAAACGAAAAACGAAAAATTTTTCGAAAAACGAAAAACGAAAAATTTTTCGAAAAACGAAAAGCGAAAAATTTTTCGAAAAACGAAAAACGAAAAATTTTTCGAAAAACGAAAAACGAACAATTTTTCGAAAAACGAAAAACGAAAAATTTTTCGGAAAACGAAAAACGAAAAATTTTTCGGAAAACGAAAAACGAAAAACGAAAAAAATCGAAACAGAAGGAGATGGAACACGAAGGGACGAAACGAAACTGATGAGAAATTTGAAGTTGCGAAAGAGCAACATTTCCTTCCCTGCCTGGTTTGATTGAAGTTATAAACAAAAGAAAAGAAACGCATCATTACATACAGATAAGCTTTACTCCCTGACTGAAATTGAATAGTATCTTATTTCGCTGATGCGGCGTGTTCTAATCGTAATAGCTATTTGAGACTGCTTTTAGCTAGCTATCTCGTACTCGCCTTTGCTGATACGGTACGTGGTTTCGTATTCGCTGTGACTGAATATTTTGGTAACAATAAAAGATTGTTGTTTAGAGAAAGGACACGTGTCCTACGATATCAACACTTCTGATATGTTTATTGGCCTAGTGGAAGAAGTATTAGTTCGTTATGAGGAATACCCAACTGAGTTCATTATATCAGTTACCAACGCAGAGCTTGTTTCGAACTATATAAGATAACTGCAAGAAGAGATATTTTCGGGAAGTATTTACAATGGGAAAGTCGAATATATGGGAACATTTCACTCGTGAAAATGATGGTGTTTCTTCAAAATGCAATTACTGTCGAAGTATTATCCACAATCGAAATTCAACGACTGGCTTGTGGTACCATTTAAGATCACGACACGTTGGTGCTATACAGGAAACATCAAGATAGCAGTCACTGGAAGAGATTATTGAGGCCGAGGGTGATCCAGAGATGGAGCCACAAAAGAAACAGAGGTAAGTGATTGTACATTGGTGTCATTTGAATCTTCTAGCCCCCTCCCCGAGTGGGGTAGATAAGATTTATTTAGAGGATACTCGTGTTTGACACTCTTAGAGTAAAAATAAAAAAATAACGTGACACGAACACACTTAGTGGACTATTTATCTTTACACTCTTGTAACTTTTAGAATAATATAAAAAAGTCTGAAATTTTGTTACAAACTAAGGATGCTACAGTATCACAAACATCCACAAAGATCCAGGCCCGTGCTGGCTTACTAATGAGGGCGGTGGACAAGTCTACCAAGAGGGCGCTCATACAAACGTGATTACGTTGTCTATCTTTTGGAAGATTTAATTCCTGTCTCCAAGATAAAAAGAAAAGTATAGACCAACCTGGGTGTAGAAATGCCTCGGAGCGATGACCATCTGAAAATTTTCGGAAAAATGCAAAAACAGACATACTCCAGAACAAAATGTCGGATTGAAATTGGGCAAAAGTGAATGTCCATTATTTTTAGTCATAGATTCCATTAGTGTACAATCGGATAAAGTGCAGTGGCGGTGCAAGGGTGGCTCCCAAAGAAACTGGGGGAGCACAGTTGTCTTCAATATTGGGAGACGGGCAGATTTAAGGCTTTTTTTGGTGGCGAAGGGGCAGATGAGACTCAGATGAATCTGCTTTCTGAGGTGAACATGTATATTATATATCAGGCGATGTAGATGAAATAGTGGTAAATATCAGTATTACAAATCAGTGCCATGAACTTATTCTGAAATCTGAATACATGCATATTTGTAATTGGTATGCTTCTACTTAGACCGCATTAAATTTTAGGACACTTATTTTATAATAACTTAAATAATGACTTTCCCAAAACTATGAAGAAAGAAAATAAATTATGTATGACGCAAGAATACTATTATTTGAGAAAAATGATGATGATCTCAATAGCATTATAGGAATCGTTACAGGAATTAAATAAATAGACTAACAATAATTAAAGACGAATTTAATGTATTGAAATTGGGGGGCAGGCTCCCCATTTCCTCGGGATTTATGCCCTATCTACAGCTGATACAATTTTCCAGCATGAGGAGAGGCACATATCCTTTTCTGACACTTATTGCAATTTGTGTCCAAGTAACGGGAGCTGAATTAATACAGATTGGTGTGACGTAAATACGCCAGGATACGAAGTTCAGTTTGAAATATGAAAGAATACGATTCTTTTTTTAAAATGAAACAAGCCAAGAGACATCAATTTCATCTCACTTTCCTTTGTGGCAGTCGGACACAAATCATCACATTTCTCCCCCAAAAACACATTTCAAATCGAATTATTGAGGGGACAGTCCCCCGTAGTTCCAAGGTTGGGGACATGTCCCCCTCATCCTCTCGGGATTTGCGCCAATGACTATATGAATTTACTATATAGAACTGATATACAGAAGGACAATTAAAACCACTTCCTCTAACGTGGTGTTTCGCAGGGTGCTGTATGCGCGGGACGCACTGCACCCTTCACGGGTTCTTCACCCACAGTAACAGCATGTATTCATTTTATAGAACTAAGCCATACAGAAAAATAAATAAAACCGTTTATCTTTGATGTTATTTTGCAAGGGTGCCTTGACGGGTTCTTTTCCAACGATAACAGTATGTATATTGTATAGAACTGTGCCATACAGAAGCACTAGCGGATCCAGAGGTATCGTTTGGAGGTGCGGTTCGCTTTCTGGAAGATGAGATAGCCTAAAAGTGACCAGAATTTTAATTTGCAAAAATGGGACACATATGAATCCGGGGCTGGAGAGGAGGGGGGGCGTAAACCTGATTCTCAGATTATATTTTGTGACCCGATTATTATTATTATTATTATTATTATTATTATTATTATTATTATTATTATTATTATTATTATTATTATTATTAGTATTATTATTATGAAAGTATATTCTTTCTCTAGAGTTAAATTAAATACGAACTTCCGTTTCGGAGGCATGGCGGTATCATAATTCACTTCACACTTAGTCACCACAATATATCAGATGCACTGTCTTGCACAGTACTTACACAAAGTACTATATTGACGATTGCATTTATATGTCACCTGTTATCTGCCACGAGCCTCTCCCATATCTCCTCTGTGTATATAAATATAGCTTCCCTTTGTTTCACTAAAGTGATCGCAAGAAAACATGAAGTTTGATATAACTATCAATTTCATTATCCAATAGAATGCCTTGACGTTCGTTGACCCCTATCCATGACATTTTTTTTTTCACTGTCTCTCTGATCTGATCTTTGATCTATGGCGCTATGGAAAGAACATTTCCTGAGGGCAAGATGTTGGATTTCCGTTACGTTTCGTTTTGCTAAACTCAATATTTCACCATGATTTCAGTTTATCAACATTATTGACATTTTCTTAAGTGCGCGTTAAGATTGCGGCTACATAAGTCGTACCAAAATCTTCTGATGTATCAAAGATGAAGAAAACATTTCTATGATTGGTATAGAACCCAGGATTCACGAGGAGTTGGGGAGTCATTGATAAGCCTTGACGTTATGTGTGCATGGAATAGTTCATTTCTCAAGAAAAGCTCCCAACTATACTCAATTGATGCATTTAAAGATGAATGTGTAAGGAATTCAATTTCTGGTACATTCAGGAATTTTTAACTTAAGCAGGAGAGAGCAAGAAGACAAATATAGGATACTATTACAAAAGTGTAGACCTCTATACATAGGGTATTTTGATTTGTTGCTTGAGCTTAACGTTCCATGGTAGTGACATGACGGCTAAAGGAGACGTGCACTTATTGATTGTAATGGAATCCGAACCACATTTTTCGTTGAAATGTACCCTCAACGGGAATCAAACTGGGGACTTTAAACACCGTATAGGGTATTTTGTCCGAATACTCTGCTTTTGCAGTGGTATAATTGAGTATGTAAAAAAAAAAAAAAAAAAAAAAAAAAAAAAAAAAAAAAAGACCAGACGAGGAAGAGGGTGTTGGAAATTGGCTCTATTAATTAATTTCTTAAAAGCAGCATTTAGAAACATGTATGCCTACAACAACAATAAAATTATATTATAGTAGCCTTTACCTAGGTGGGATTTCGCTCCCAGACCCCCAATTTGTTCGGAATACGGCCCTGTACATTGTAGAAAATGCTTCTACGTGTATTGTGGCACAATATTTTGCGTTCTCCCTTCTGTGTCTTTCATATACCTATAATTGAATCGAGCTAAAACGCTGTCACGAAATTCAAACACCTCGCAAGGCATTTTAGTCAACCCTCACCTTTTTTTTTTTTTTTTTTTTTTTTTTTTTGCCTTTCTACTGTACGTTAAGTGGCAAAAAATGCTCAAATACATGTTTCATTATTTTAAATGAATAATCAAATTAGCAACTTTCATGTCTCTAGCCGTAAGGAATCCCGAAATATAGGCATCTTATAATAATAATAATAATAATAATAATAATAATAATAATAATAATAATAATAATAATAATAATAATAATAATAATAATAATACAAAACGCTGAAATATATATTGAATTGTTTTAAGTGAGAAGTCCATATATCTAATTCCATGTTTCTAACCTTCAAAGATTCTTAGATATTGATATCTTATTATGATAATTGCAATCCCCGCCCCCTTTTCTTTACACCTCTTTTCCCCATTTTACTGAAGTATCAAAAAATGTTGAAACGCATTATTTTAAATGAGAAATCAAAATCAAAATTTCAGTTTTCTAACCTTAAGGGATTCGGAGAGATGATCATCTTATTAAAATAATTCCCACCCCATTCCCCCTTCCTTTCTTTGAATTTCCCAAAAATCCTTCCTTAGTGATACCTTAGATCGAAAATCTTATCTACTGTCCGAATTTCAAGTTTCTAGCTTAAGCGGTTTGGCCTGTGCGAAGATCAGGACGACTTCTTTATATATGATTACAATAACAGCTTGTAGCTTGTATTATTTCCTAAGAAAAGATGAAATGCCATTAAAAGTCACAATGAATGTTTCCGTGTTGAACCCCAAAAGTCACAGTTCTTTGTTGATGTAGTAGCTAGCGGACATACCTTTGATAATTGATGCATGAGGTTCTGTGGTTTGATACAAGATAAGTGAACATAGAACGCACTGCAGTGGTTCAGATCCAACTTTAAACTCTAGTTCTCGTTCTGTAAAGCCTCGCTTTTGACAAACGACATAAATACATATCAATCAATCAACCAACCGAAAAGTCTCCTTTTAGATTCAGAGAGCTTTTCAGTAAGGAGCGCTGAATATTCTATATTTCTCTTTATTCAAAGTAAACGTAATTGAAGATTCGGGTTTTGAATCACACATCATTTTTTACTAGGATATAGTTTTAAAATATACATTTTTAGTTCAAAGAGTGATCCATCTTTCCTTCTTCCTACAGCTGTTCGTTCAACGAATAAATCATTCTCGCTCGTTTGCGGCTTATGGTGACAATCTCAAGGAACTAGGGACAGAAGTATTCACAATTCAAATATGTCTGTATTAAGTACCATACATTTTGATTAGACTCTGCTAGGCTTGTCACACAGATTGGATCGGCCAGATTGAAAAGACAATATTTTTATTTCCGAAAGTAAACTGGAAGTAAAATACCTTTGGGGGAGCGGTCGCCCCCTCTGCCCCCACGTGGTCGTGGATCCACCAATATACAGAACAATAAATTAAACTTTTATCTTTGATGTTGTTTTGCAAGGGTGCCTTACGTAAAAGGCGCACTGTACTCTTCACGGTTTCTTTACCCACAGTAACAGTAAGTATTTATTGTGTAGAACTGTGTCATACCGCAGAATAAATTAAACCGTTTATCTTTGATTTGGTTTCACAAGGGCGCCTTACATAAAGGGCGCATTGTACCTTTCACGGGTTCTTTACCAACAGTAATAGTATGCATTCATTGTACAGAACTATGCCATACAGAAGAATAAATAAAACCGTTTATCTTTGGTGAGGTTCCGCAAGGGCGCCTTATATAGAGGGCGCACTGTAACCTTCATGGGTTTTTTACCAACAGTAACAGTATGTATTCATTGTACAAAATTGTGCCATACAGAAGAATAAATAAAACTGTTTATTTTTGATGTAGTTCGCGAGGGCGTCTTATGTAAAGAACGCGCTGTATTCACCACCAGTTCTTTAGCAATAATAAATGTAAGAATTTATTAGATCTATATATATAAAAAAGTTGTACCTTTATTTATAATGAGATGTTTGGGAGGGCGCACCGGGACATGTCCCGGTGTCCCGGTGGGCCAGCACGGGCCTTCAAAGATCCAAATGTTTTAGGCTTCTATAATAGTAATAAATAACTTGGACGGGGCATGCACATCCACAGCACATTAGCACATTACATACTATGATCATGATATGATTTATTTCAAATAAATAGGTACAAAGTTGTCATCATAGGTATTCTGCCATTATTGGCAAGTCACTTGCCGCAACTGAGAAGCTTCCATGCTCCTTAGTCTTCACGTAAGGGATTGAAAATTTGACTTTTTTTCCAGAAAGATTTTATTTCGATAACTGCTTGGATGAGTATCATATCCAACAACATAGAATGTTTTCAACGGACGTAAAGATCATAATGCAGTTTACAGCAATTTGATATCTCAAACTGATCTGGAGATGTGATACACATTGGTAAAGTTTGCAACACTGGTTAAAATTATGTAATTGCAAGAATTTATTGTAATTACAAGTACCAAAATCTGTTTCTGTAATGTTATAAAAGCAAAGAGAATCAAGATACATTACGAACAATCCCCAAATACGTCATTTTTAGGAGTATCACTATCAGTATTCACGTTTTTCATATCTCCTCAACGATTTGAGATATCAAATTGCTGTAACGGCTCCGAGAAGTTTACGTCTTTTGAGAATCACCTACGTGATTAGACGTTCTGTTTATGTAAGAAATTTTTCGAAAAAAGTCTAATTTTTAATTTCTTGTATTCATTCGAAATAAGCCATGGTCATAGTATTCGACACTAAGGTATTTCGGGTTTGCATTTCACTGTCCGTCTCACTTCTATTCATAGACAGATCCAGGGGGGGGGGGGGGAAGGTTATTCACCTCCCTGAGTTTCACAATCACCAGTGCTGCAAAAGTCGGTGAGAGAGAAAACAGAATCTTTCACTACCTTCTTTCCTCACCGTTGAATTTGTCCTGAATCCGCCTCTGCTTTTATTAATACTATTATCAGGTTTCTAAAGTTTAGATGCTTGTCATATTGCAGCGTCCTTAATTTGCAACACTGAATAACAAATTTGTGTTGTAAGGTTTCGTTTAATATTTAGATTTGAGATATGTAATAACATGGCATAGTGGCGTTAAAAATATAACTTTATATTATGTTGGCAACACTATTAATTTGTTGGTACTGCAGAGTTTATTAGACAGAGTTCCCTTGTCGTTATTTGCATCTTACAAAATTCCAGCCATTTTTGTCAATTAGTTTCAAAATTACATGGGCGTATCAAGATAAATGGCCCATCTCAAATTTTTATACTATAAAGTGGAGAAGTTCCATATAATATAAGCCTAATTAATCATTTTTTTTCTTTCTTTAAATGTAAAATCTCAAATGATTGTTGTGTTTTCTTCTTTTAAAGAGACTCAAAATATTTTTCAAGTGAAAAGAAAACATATAAATAGAAGATTCGCAATCTAGTTTTTATTTTAAGCTCAACACCTTGCAAATGTGTTCCGATGATGATGAGGATATTGGTTTTAGTTTAGCGTCCTACTCAGCTATAGAGACGTGAACTCAGCATAACATGAGATACAAACCACTTAAGCTCCAGGCTGGAATCGAACCCGGTCTCCCGAACCGAAAACGCATACGCTAAACATATAGTCACGAGGGACCTCGAATGGGGCTGCGTAACTAAGGGAGATGCTGATGAGCAAAATAATGGATGAAATGATGCAACGCTATGAAATGAGGAAACGGGAGAACCCCGAGAAAACCCACGAGCACGGTGTTTGTCCATCACAAGGTCCACACAGTGCGAGCTGGGATCGAACCAGGGACCCCAAGCACCGGAGGTGAACGCTCTACCACTGAGCCACCGCGCCCCCATAGGAAATTGTTCAAGGTTATGTACATACAAAGCTCAAGCGACTGAGACATTTTCTCAGGTCAACATGTTCTCTCAAATTATGAAGTATTGACTGTATCCTATCGTCAACTTTCATATACATGGCTTTTCCGTTCTTTTGAGTAATGCTCAGCATTTCCATTCTTCTGAAAACATGATTACATATAGAATCTTCCCTCAATACTCTTCACAAGACTGGAAATGTGCAGGGGTTCTGGATAATATTTTGTTTAAGCATTTGTGTCAGTCTTCTACTGCTTTATTTGTTCGATTCCTGTGACTGCTACAATTCCAACTTTCCGGAGAAAAATTTCGATTTTCCAGCCATTGCTCCTAATCATTGAAGACTTCGACTCTTCGTCTAATCGGACAGCCTCCATGTTGATCAACAAACCATCAGAAATATACTCTACGGGTACTAGTGCCAGTGTTGGACACATCCGGACGTGACTGCGAATCTCTTTAATCTTGAGATTAGGGATGGCCACATTTTTTCGAAAAATACTTTTTCGAAAACTAAAAACGAAAAACGAAATTTTATTCGAAAAACGAATTTTTTTCGAAAAACTAAACATTTTTCGAAAAACGAAAAACGATTTTTTTTCGAAAAACGAAAAACGAATTTTTTTCGAAAAACGAAAATTTTTTCGAAAACGAAAAACGAAAAATTTTTCGAAAAATTTTTCGAAAAACAAAAAATGAAAAATTTTTCGAAAAACGAAAAACGAAAAATTTTTCGAAAAACGAAAAACGAAAAATTTTTCGGAAAACGAAAAACGAAAAATTTTTCGAAAAACGAAAAACGAAAAATTTTTCGAAAAAACGAAAAACGAAAAATTTTTCGAAAAAGCGAAAAACGAAAAAACGAAAAATGAAATTTCCGAAAATCGAAAAACAGATTTTTCGAAAAAGGCCATCCCTACTATGGGTAACTATAGTTGTCCTCTTGTTACAAGGCGTTGAGTCAAGTAGTAGGTATCAAGGTCAGTTCCTGCAGTTGAACACGAAGTTGACTGTTAGAAAACAGAAGCATATAACTAGTCTCTTCTGTTTACTTTTCACGAATATTTTTCACCTTCATGTTTACAGGTCACGTCTGGCGTACATTTAAAAGGCATGCTGTGTCAAGTATATATTCCCAAAATATATGAGTACTCAAAAGGAAAAAAACTGTACCTACTTTTGTTTTCCTTTTTCTATTAGCCAGTGGAAGCAAAACTAATAAGAGATAATGAGATATGTTTATATATATGAATCCAGGATTCGAAGATTGTCATATCGATCGCTATCCCTCTATGTAAACCGAAAATAGTGAGAAACTACCATTTCCGATTTCATAGCAAAGAAAAGGCGATAGCCGGAAGCAGTTTTTGATATGGATTCTGTGCCACAATGGTAGTTTCCATCTCTAAGTTTAATGCAACCGAAAGTGATAAATACTTACTATATCTCTGGTTACAATCTTTTTTTCTCATAGAACGAGAGAAGTACTAGGAAGCGACAAACGTTTCTTTTCAATATATAATTTCATAATTCCAAGAAAAGATTTCAAGCCCTGCAACTGGTCTAGTGGCTAGCGCGTATTCCTTTGATGCACAGGGTCCCGAGTGGGAAAACATTGAACGTGTTATGGTGGTTCGGATTCCACTTTATAATGTAAGTCCACGTCTTGTATAGTCTTGCTCGATTCTGAAAAGGGACGCTGAACTTCAACAAACAACCAAATAAAAAATATTTCATCTTAGTAGTATTCTTCTACTGAAGTTAGTAGCAGTAAAAACTAATTCGAAAACGAAGACACACCTATTTAATATTTGAATTCTCGTTTGATGAGATTATTATAGTCAGATACTTAGTTCTTTGTCTTACCGTATATAAAACATCTTTAGAACAAATAAACCATTCAATAGTATTTTGTTAGTATTAAATTGCCTATTTTTGAAAGCAATCAAATTATTTTTGATACTGACTTAATTAGTTATAGAAAATAAAAGAAATGAATGGGGGATCTTAGTGAGAAGTCTTTAGTATCAGTACATATAATCACTTCATGTTTCATATTTTGTTAAAATCAATTGTTAAAAGTCAATTTATTACAGAATTGCCTGATACTATCACGATCAGTTTATACAGGATCCTTCTATTTGGTAATTTGTTAGTCTTTTTTTACATTATAAAATATAATGTCGGGCAAATTGCTGTATCGCCGGACTAATTTTAGGAAATTTACCGTGTCAATTGGAGAATTTATTTAAGTTTATGAGGAAGAGTGATTGAAAATCAGGTAAGGGGAATAGTAAAAGCTCAGATAGTGATTGTATTTGCTGGTTGTTTTTGATGTTGTAAGCGGCACTGTATGTGGAGACGGATGGACTATTTCGCGGAGAGGTACACTTGTTTTACTATACGGATCCATAGATTGTAAAATGTATAGATAAATTTGAGCAAATCTTTAATTTGCAAATTTCATGTCGAGAACACAAACTAACAAACCCCTGTGGGACTTCTAAGTCGTTCCTACTACTATCACTACCCCTACTCCTCCTCCTACTACTACTGCTACTCCTACTTATACTATGGATCTGTGTAGTAAAACTGCGCACCTAATAACATAATCTAACGTAACTTAATGTAATCCAACCAAATATAACCGAATTTAGTATATTTTGCTCCATTTTTTCGATTTTCAAATTGGTCCGGCGAGTCAGCAGTAATGCCATATTGTCGATAACACATTAATAATCACTAGTAAATAATTATTTTTTAATATTCTGTAAAATATAAATTTTACACTGTTTACCTTTGTGAATTATTATTTCGAATTTATATCCCTCAAGAACCGAGAACCAAGGGTCTGTGGATACCAGACTTGTTAAAGTCTATGACCATATCAACTTTGGCCAATATCGGATGAGATTAACGCGTTTTAATGAAATTTATTCATTTAACTAAGTTCAAGTACAAATTTTCTGAACAGTATTTTGAGAAAAAAAAATACTGCTACAGGCTAGTCAGAGCATCAATGCAACTGTGTACAGTCAGCAGTTCAGCCGTGTTCAAAAAAAAAAAAAAAAAACTCAAGACTGGAGCCAGCACTTCTGAATCGCAAAGGGGTCCTCCTCTTACAGGACAACGCTAAGCCCCACCGTCCGATTACCACCTGTTCCATTCCTTGGACAATCAGCTTAGAGGACACCAGTTGAAATCCCTAGTAGAGGTGCAAAATGCACTTGATACCTTTTTCGATTCACGGCCCACCAAGTTCTACCGCGATGGAATAAATGGCCTTCCAAAACGTTGGCAGAAGGAGACTATTTTTGATCTTCCAGATATGTCTTAGGTTAAATATCGATGTTTGAAGGTTTTGGGTGAAAAAGCGACAGACCTTTCTTGGTTACCTTTATAATTACTAAGCTCGTCAAGACCTTACCAAGCTTGGTAAAAATTGGATGAGTTCCAACTTTTGCGCTTTAATGAAATTTCTTGATTTCACTGATTCCAAACCTAACATTGATAGCTAATAACTCAGGAACAAAAAGTCTGTACATCATAATATTTTATATGAGCTTCCATGCATACCAAGCTTGTCAATATTTACGATCCTACCAACTTTCATCAAGATCATTTGAGTTTAATCAAATGCGACTTAGTGAAATTTCTTGATATCACTAACTTAAAACACAAATTTGATTAGCAATAACTCTCGAACCAAAGTCCCAAACACCATAATATCTAACATGTGTACTAAATACATTGCAGTCCATAACCATACTAATTTTGGTCGTGATTGGATGAGTTTCGTTAATAGTAGCACTACAAACTAGAGACCTGCACGGGCCGAATTTTTCGGCCTGAGCCCAATCCAGCCCGAATGTGCCTAGGCCCAGCCCAGCCCGGGCCCGAAAAGTTTTGAAGATTTTCGGCCCGAGCCCGGCCCGGCCCGATAAGTTTTTCAAAATTCTTGGCCCAAGCCCAACCCGGGCCCGATAAATTTTAAAAGTTTCATTTTGTAACATTTTTCACGGGCACACTTCTTCAACGTTTGCCTTTATTATAATTATCGTTTAATGAAAGTCAATAATTATTGCAATTAATCGGCACCAGCCCGGCCCGACCTGAAGAGAAATCAGTGTCGGGCCGCCCAAGCCCGGCCCTTCCCAAAGAAATAACAAAGTCGGCCCGTGCAGGTCTTTACTACACACTATCCTTTCATTAGATCGAGCTCCTCCGTGGCTTAGCGGTTACCGTACGCGCCTTTGGCGTGTTAGACCCGGGTTCGATTCCCGGCGGGAGCTCATGTGGTTCGGATTCCACGTTAATCAGTAGGTCCACGTCTCATATAGCCTCGCTGCTGAACGGGACGTTAAACTCAAAATCAATTCAACTTTCATTAGATCCAAATCCAAGGAGCACGGTAGCTCAGTGTTAGAACGCTTACCTCTTGTGCATTTGATCCCAGACCAAGTAAGTTCCTGGCAGACAACATCGTGTCCGTGTATTTTCCCGGGGTACTCCCATTTTCTCCCACATTATCATTCCGCGAATTCCGAAAACTTTTCGAGAAACGAAAAATCATCAAAAAAGGAAAAACGAATTTTTCGAAAAACGATTTTTTCGAAAAAACGAAAAACGATTTTTTCAAAAAACGAAAAATCTTTCGAAAAACGGAAAACAATTTTTTTTTTCGAAAAATGAAAGACGACAAATTTCCGGAAAAAGGAAAAACATTTTTTTTCGAAAAACGAACGAAAAAACGAGAAATGAAATTTCCGAAAATGGGAAAACAGATTTTTTAAAAAGGCCATCCCTAATGAATACCACCGCGACAAGTTGTGGTTCTTATGATAGTGGCGTATTTTCGTCCGGAGAAATTATGGAAATAATAAATAATGTAGAGTCCGATGCTTTTGAAACGGACGATGAATGTAGTTTGTACGAAGATTCTTGCATCAATTTATGTGACACACATACCTCTTTTCATATAACATACTGTTGAACGGGACGTTAAACTCTAAATCAAAACTCAACACATACCTCTTTCTATTTAAAAATATTGTGTGGTATACAATATTCGGAATTCAAGATGGCTGCCATGATGTGCACTAAATCATTTAATGCAGTTTATACACCAATGCCAAATTGTAACATTTGCTTTTACTCCGTCTATGTGTCTCTTTGTTACAGCCCTGTCATAATACTTTCCCTATTTGATACATATGTAAAACATAGCACACCCTGTCTCAAACAGATGAAGTGTCAAAAATGAATTCACATTCTCATTTGTGGGAATATTCAAGTCTAAGTTGAAGTGTAAAATCATAGCCTTTACATTTAAAACAATATTGTGTGATATGCAATATGGCGGAATTCAAGATGCCTTCCATGGTGACCACGCTCCAAATCAATGCAATTGACATGTCGTTATTATTGTTCTGTCCCAATACTTTTCAGTAACCATGTATACAGATCCACATGTCTTCTCACAGCAAAATTAAACTAATGTTTTCCACAGAATATTTTTCATACTAATATGTATTTTTATACTTTGATCCAGGAGTAGAAATGGAATTTTAGAAGTAAGGGAAATGCCAGCAATAGATAAAGTTTGATTGAGCTATGTCACGAGAATACAAACTCAGAAAGACAGTAGTTAGGGGCGGACTGGCCAGGGTCCTTAGGTCGCAATCGCGGCCTAGGCCCTCTAAGAAAACAATGATGAAAGAATAAAGAAAGAAAGAGAAAGAAAAGCTAAAACAAAAGAGAGCTAAATACTTCGGTAGCTCAGTGTTATTATGTTACCAACACACACTCCTCTTCCACCCTTCCATCAATCAGTAAGTTATCTTTTTTAATAGGGTCCATCGTTACTAGATTTGTGGCTAGGTCCATCTTTCACTATGGTCTTTTATTATCAGAAACTGTGATTTAGTTTGTACCTGGGGCCTTGGGCCCTTCTTTCAATATATTGGACAGTTGGGGCCTTCTTTCATTTCATTGAGCAGTTGCGGTCCTAGACATGTTTTTTATCATGTTGAGCTGTTGGGACCTGGAACCTTTTTTCATAATGTAGGGTAGTTGCGGCCCTTTCAAGGTTGAAGACTGGTGCCTGGTTTGTAGCTGGGTTCATATTTAACCACAGGGTGATTGGTTCTTTATGGATGTTAATACACCTTGTAGGTCTTTATTTGATAATTCAAAAATGGGAAAACAGCGCATTTTTAAAAATTTATTTTCTATCAAAAAATTGACAAAATAACAGGAGAAAACAGTTTAAGACACCAAGAAACATAATGGCATTTTCAACATAATGGTTGATTCTATCCAAGATGTTTCAGGGGTTAATCAGCTGGCTATAGTAATTCTCTGCGTTATAAACGGTCAAGTATTTGAGCGGCTGTTAGTAGTTGTCGTAAACAGCTTGGGCATCTCTGGTGGGGGGACGCGTCCCCCCAATATTTTGAAGTACAAAATATTCAATATTTTGTTATAATTTAATTTATTTACTAACGACAGAATAACATATAAATAATAATAATTATATTTATTTGTCATATAATATTCAGGCTATGTAACAGAGTTCTTGATATGCCTCACGGGGTCCGTGAAGGTAAGCAGAAATGTAACAAATGGAATTAAGGATAATAAACAGGTTGGGCTAGATAGTACCATTTAAATAATTTCTTTGATGTCCTCCCCAAATTGTATATGCCAGAGACGCCAGCGGTAAACAATGACACTACAAGACAAGTAACTTATAATTAAATCAAAAGAGTACTTTGTGACAAAAATGTTTTGATGCTTGTGATGATATTGTAAGTTGCTTTTTTGATGGAGCTGCTAACTTCAGTGGATGCTATTAAGGAGTTAAAGCATTACTGGAGAAGGATAATCCTGAAATCATTTACACCCAATGCATGGCTTATGCTCTTAATTTCGTTATGACAAATTCAACTGAGTAGATCCCTGAAGCTGCAAATTTATTTGAAACCAGTGCCATGTTCTGTCTGAATACTACAAAAGAAAGGATGTTTGTAAGAAAATGATTGATGCAAGCCACGAGGGACATGACAGACTACGAAAAGTTCAACAAGTTGGTACAACACGATGATGGAGCAGAAACAAGGCACTGAATGCAGTAGTGGACACTAATGAGTTTCGCTACGAAACATGAAACGAAGACGAGGATGACCGTCTATCATCAAGATCTCTTTCATTTTTATTGTTCATCAGTGATGATGTACAGAACAGAGGTTTTAATGCGAAATGAAAATTTTAAGCTAAACTTTGCTGAATAAATAGACAGAATGTAACACTGTAATGAGGACTTCTATGTTTCAGGACTTATTTACGGAAAAGGAGCCTGTTTCAAAATACTTGCAGTCTCAAGGATTGGACTATCTTACCACCTGAAGACTTCTAGACAATTTGCAGCAGCAGCTTCAGAAGAAAATAGAGGCAAAAGATGTCTGTTTAATGCTTTACGAGAACACAAAAATATTTTGTGTGAAAATAAATCAACAGCTTGCGCAATCTGGTGTAGAGATAGCAATGGAAAAAGACTTTCTGCACAGAAGAATTTTAAAGAAGAAGAAAATGCCAGGAGAGCAGATGAACTGGAAAAGAACTTAAATATAAGTGAAAATGATTTATTCAGAATAAAAAAACTTCAACGAAAATTCTGAATACAGCTGTTATATGTGTCAGTAATAGATTTCAGCAGCCGAAAGAACTCCAAATACTGGAACCTAAGCACTTTTCAGAAATCAAGAAGAATGGTGTATCTGCAAGAGCTTTCAGAGTTCTTCCGAAAAAAACTAAATACAAAACAGGAGAAAATATACAAAGAGCTCCAGCAGTTCTCTGTCGTGTATTTCACTGTCACAAAACGTTCTCGTTTTTGATGATCCTGAAGAGAATGATGCCCCTGAATCCTTAGATGATGATGATGATTATGCATCTGAGCATGCTATGGAACATGGAACATCTTTGGACGGGATTCACGGTAAGAGTGATAATGATGCTGCAAACACCTTGTATAAAAATTGTTTGTCATGTGCAGGGAAAATTTTGCACCAATTTCCGTCAGTCTAGTTGCTTTAATAATTTATACATTATATACAAACATGCGTTGTCTCTACCATGCACACAAGTGACATGTGGAAGGTGCTTCTCAAAGTCAAAGTTAGAGTAAACAAATCTCAGAGCTAGTTTGTGTGAAGACATTTGGACACATTTTTAATAATGAATATGGAAAGAGACATGTTAAATTTAGTGTCTGTGAACGAAGTTATTCAGAAACTCCGCGATTCATAAGCTGAACTGCAAAGAATCTTAACTTTTTAAAATTATTATTTGTTTAGTGGTTCAGCAGTGATTATCATTTTCAGTAAAACTGTCGTGTTCATTCCACAGTCAAAAGTTATTATTAGTTGTTTAGTGTTACAATTTTTAGTAAGCTGTCCTGTTCATTCCATAGTAAAAGTTATTCGCTATTATTTTTTTAGTGTTTCAGCTACTATACAGAGTGTCTCAAAAGTCCCGTGACATACGGTAACTCTCTTATTATCAGAGTTAAAATAAAATATAAGCGGAGAAACGGTCTCCAAATATGATGTTTTCAATCTAAAGTGAAAGAATTTTTCAAATCGGACCAGCCGTTTGGGCTGTACACTCTATATGCGCCCAATGTTACATGAAAATGCAACGTTACCATTTACCCGGACCCACAACATAAATGGATGAAGTTACTGTCTATTAAAAACATTATATTTGTAGGCGGTTTCCCCTCTTACATATTGTTGTAACTCTAATAACAACAGAGTTATCCATGTCAGGGAACTTTTTAGACACCCCGTGTGGCAATGCAATAATAATTATAAAATATTCTCTTGAAAGTTTGTTTCTGGAAATCCTGTGCTTGCTGTGACATCAAATTTTCAACGACCAATGATAAATTATAGCTTGCAAAAACTATCAAGTAACACGAATTTACAACTGCACAACGCGATGGCTCATCGCAGATGTTCATTGTACGCTGTGGCGCAACCAGGATTTTATTTCGGGAGGGGCCAAGAATATCCAGTACAGTAGTCTGCAAACGACGTGCTGCACCATTTGATGTGGACAAAATTGAAATTTTGAATTCTCCTCATAACAAGCAATTTAGTTATTCTTATTATTAACATGCTAAAAAACCTTAAAATGAAAATTCCAATTCACAAATTCCCTATTATTAACGGTTACAAGTTTTAAAATTTGGGCTATAATAAATATTTTGAACATCTTTATTTTTGCATAAAATGACGCACTCTTTACTAACATTTATTACTCTAAGAAATTAATGTAGGGGTTTTCACTGGGTATTTCTCCTTTCGTACAGTGCTTTGACTTAATTCAATATTCATTTATGCTTTGATCTATTTTGAAATTTCACCAAAAATTTTTCTGCAACGCTGCTGTATAAGATAGACCAGGTTTGCTTCGGAGAGGGCATGGGCCCCAGAGTTCATAGCTTGTTGCGCCAGTAATTGTACGTTATTTTAGAAATTGGTGTTATAGTCTGAGCTCCCTCCATAGTAACCGCGGCCTAGGCACTAATACACCCAGTCCGCCAATGACGGGAGTGCAAGCAAACTTTCAAGGAGAACGACTTAAGCGATAGCGATAGTTCCCAAACAATCAACAAGTAAACAAAACTAATATTATCATTCAAATTTCATATTTGTTATTAATAACCACAGATACATTTCCTTCATTTGCATAAACACTTCAACTTACTAAGGGGACACAATCCTCTTTTGCATGCCTGATCTGCACTCTTGCTTTGATCTCAAGCTTTTTACACGTGGAACCGTATTTACCGGGCCCTTTGGACGCGGGGTCTTTCTGACTTGTGCCTTTTTGACGCAGGGCCCTTTTGACTCGCACCCAGTTAACGCCTGGCCGTTTTGACCCGTGCCCTATTGTAGTGGTGCCCCTTTTGATCAGGGCCAGTTTGACGAAGTTTCTTGTTGACTCTGGCCCTTTTGTCGCAGAACCCTTTGGACCCGGGCCCTTTTGACGCAGCGTCCTAATAACTCGGCTCCTTTTGTTGCAGATCCCTTTAACGCAGAACCATTTTGTCGCGGAGACCTTTTCACCTAAGTTCTTTCGACGCGGGGCTGTTTCGACTCAGGCATTTTGTAGCGGGCCCCCTTTTGACTCGGGTGCGTTTGACGCAGGGCCCTTTTGACTTGGACCCTTTTGAAGTGGTTCTCTTTTGACCCAGGCCCTTTTCATGAGGAGCATTTTGATTCGGCCCCTTTTGACTCGGGTCCTTTTGCTGCGTAGACCTTTTGACCCAGGCCCTTTTGATAGGGGACCATTTGACTCGGGTCCTTTTGTAGCGGGGCTCCTTTTCACTCGGGCCCGTTCGACGCAGAGCCCTTGCGACTCGAGCCCCTTTGTACTGGGAACCTTTGACTCGGGCCCTATTGATGAGGGTTTTTTTGATTCGGGCACGTTTGACGCGGGGCATTCTGACTCGGGTCATTTTGTCGTGGGACCCTTTTGACACGGGCTCTTTAAATGAAGGGCGTTTTGATTCGGGTCTTTTTGACTCAAACCCTTTTGTTGCGGAGAGGTTTTGACCCGGGCAATTTTGACTAGGGCCATTTTGACTCGGGCCCTCTTGTAGCGCGGCACCTTTTGACCGGGGTTAGTTTCAGGCAGGTTTCTTTTGACTCGGGCTCTTTTGTCGTTGGACCCTTTTGACGCGGCCCTTTTGATTCTTGCCCTTTTGACTCCTGCCCTTTTCTTGCGGAGAAGTTTGACCCAAGCCCTTTTTTCGCGGGTCCGTTTTGACTCGTGCCCTTTGTAGTGGTGCCACTTTTGACTTCTGCTCTTTTCTTGTGGAGACCTTTTGACCCGGGCCCATTTGACGTGGGAAAGTTTTGACTCGGTCTCTTTTGTAGCGTGACTCTTTTGATCCTGGCCATTTTCATGAGGGGCGTTTCGTTTCGGCCCTTTTTGACTCGCGTGTATTATATTATTCTATACACGGAATAAATACTTATGTGTTTTACATAATAATAAGAACCTTATCCACATTTATTACGGCCCTTGCTTTACGACAACTAAAAATATTCATGTTCAGCGTAATCAGTTTCCATTTTAAAATAATTACAGTGAGGCGAATGATATAATTCAAGCCCGAACAAGTCGTAGTAAATTCATGAAAAGTGAAAAGCGCTAGTAGCAGTTGTTAGTAGTTTTTAACTTAACATATAAGACAATAATTTGAAAAACTGAGAACACAAATCTTTTCAGAGATGACAGTGCACTGATGCTTTAAATCTATGCCCTTACTCCCTATACCTACGTTATTTCCCTAGTCAAAATAAAAAGTCTTCAAAATTAATCAACATTTCTTATGCAACCATCCCTTCCTTAGAGTACTGCGGTGTCACATACCCGTCATGGCGATGTAAAGGCACTTTTGGCGACGAGGATACAAAATGCACGAGATAGGCAACCCAACTAACGCCTACTTCAAGATTAATTACGCCTGGTAGTAGCTAGCACAGCAGCGTGAAGTTCCCCCACCTGTTAAAAGCACAAATCGTAAAGAGTATTTTTATGGAGAAGTGGAGTGAAACGCTTTCCGACGAAATGACAAAAAAGAGTATTTGGATACTTGTACTCACAGTACTGCTTGTTTGTATGATACACAAATAAAATTATACACGACCACTTGAAAAAATGTACGGATACCAGAGACGCCGAAGAGAAGATAACAGTCGGGGGAATTAGTTAATCTTATAATTAACTCAAATGAGGATTATAGAAACAAGTTTACTTAGGTCATATAACTATACATATCCGCGTATCAAATAATATACGGATAGATTATGCGGTATATATGGTAGGTTAGTTTCTTTTAACTAACCCAAACCTTTGCGCCGAGTTTCGCGCTAGTCCTACCTGCAAATCAATTAAAAGTATGGGTGGGTCATTCGGGGGGAATCCAACCCCCCAATGAAAATTTTGGGGTCTAACAGGGCGTGAACTCCTAGGTTCCGGCGGTACTGATTCATACATAATACTACTTCAAAAGAAGAAATTGTTGATTTCATTATTCGTTAAATAATTTTTGAAAATACTAACTATTGGTAATTTATTTGCAAATAATAAAAAAAATTCGATAACACTCAAACGAGTTAGAGAACTTATTGCTTATTAACGTATTTCTGTTAGATTACAAATATAACTGAGGGTTCATGATTTGTATAATATTTGTGAAATTTTACACATTGAGACACAAAGAGAAAAGGGGAGAATATAGTGTCAATAATCAACTTAAAAATACACGAAATTAACGGATAATATCAAATATAGAACCATTCACAGAATTAACTCTGTAACTCGTTTTCCCCATTCATTTTCTTTCCTTTATTTTCAGGATTACATCATCACTTAATTTCTCCACTGGAGATTATCTTTCATTTAGCAGCATCCGACTGGAGCTCAGCCTTGAAACATTTCAAAACCCCGGCGAAGGCGGGAATCGAACCCGGGTCACCAGTTTAGAAAATCTACAACCCTAACCACTCATCTAAAGTGAAACTTCTTCCGGCTCGCCTAAATAAAGAGCGTTTTCTGTTCGTTCAAAACAGTACCTTGTTAATAGTCAGATTGATTGGAAAAACACAGGATCGGAGGGCATTATATCACTGTATCCACTAAGTTATCAACATTACAGATTTTTTAAGAACAAAATCCAAAACTTGTAACAGACCGATTACCGGTTTGTTTACATTAGATCCGTATTGTTATGTGTATCGGTTGAAGTCGAAGTTGGTTCCCGCATAATATTATTGTGCCCAGTTTTGTTACGTGTAAGTTTACACTAATTTAATATTAATTCGTTCTGTATTGTTAGTACAAGGCACTTAAACTCATCCGGAAAGTTAAATTAAAACTTTGAGTATTTTTTTTTTAAAATCTAGTTTTACCGATTCACTTCAAACCATGTAACCGTTTCTTTACAGTTTATACAGTATTTTGGAACAATTAATATAAGTAAAACTGGATACTACTAAATTTTAGCTTAAAAGCATACCGAATATTTGATATAGTTGTGTTATTAGATTTCATTCATTTGTGAATTATCTCGACGTTCACTTGTTACACTATATTACTGCTGATATGGCGATCCCTCTGGTTATTGCCTCAAGAGGGCGTTCGAATCGCTATACGTGAAACTAACAGTTTAAAAGATGGCGGCTCGGCAGTGAAAAGAAGTCCTCCGTTGTCATGACAAAACCTAAACAAGTGCCTGAAGAGAATAATCTTTTTTTTATTTATTTATTGATTAGGGTTTTCGGTAAGTTAGATATTAAAAATAGATATAGAGATTCATGATTTTTACGGTTAGGTTCTTGTATTGATATGTATTTATGGTAAAATTGCGCGAATTATAATCAAAGATATAATATTAGAAACCGCGTTTATCAAGGCCTGGCTACGAGTGTAAGATGACGCAGTGAATTGATAGATTTCGGCGCGTAAGAACGATGGTCTAGGTCAGTCTCTTAAAAAGTCAGAAATTTCGCACTAAAATGCAAATTCGGCCTGCAACCTAGTAAAAATTGTGATTTAGGATAACCTGAAACATTATTTGGAGGAAATAGATATTAAGGAGTTCTGACCGAAGTCAAAATTCGTTAAAACCTTTTTGGATGAAGACCATCGAATGTTACCTCCGCCATCATTAGGAATCTGAAATGATGGGTCAGGAGGTATAAATGGTCGAGATTAGTCTCGTCGACTTGTGGAACGACATCCTACTATGGTAGTATCTGGAGCCAACAATCCGGGGATATTAGTGTCAACTCTTCACTTAAACAGGTTGGATAGTCTAGCCGAACCTGAGGAGTAAAACAGGGACTCAGACCTGCTGATAATTGGGTAACATTTTTCCTTATTTTCTATAAACAGTATAGCATTTCAACTAATGGCATCTTTAAGAATCAGGATGGGTAACTAAGTTAAAAGGGCGTTACGCGTCTCTGAACTTATCAATCGTCATCGTCCACTCATATACAAGCATGTATAATTGAATTACGAAACCTTATGTGTCTCTACGTAAATTTGAAAATGTGTATGTTGATATTAGGGTAATATTTTACTTTGTACGCACCTTTCGATGGCAATGTACCTTGGAAAAATTTGAATATTTAGGTTAGATAGGTTATGTTAAACACATTACTGAATTATGTCTTGTGATGATGCTTTATTTCGTGAAATATTTGCTGTAGGTTAAGTTAGGTCTAATTTGTAAACGTGTGATCCATAGTATCTATGTATGTTAGGTTAGGAGATTTTCTTTCATTCGTGTGTCTAAATTTAATACGTGCCATTTACATATTGCAATGTGATATATGCTATTTTGTTGTGAAACCTTTACGATGAATGCACATACGAATATTCCGTATCTGAAAATTTAAGTGTTTCGTAGTTTATTTCATTTGATCTAATATTGCTTCGCGTGTCCATTGTAAACATTATGATGTAATTTTCTTTGAGAGTGCTCTAATATATTAATGTGTCCTTGTAGTTGTGTTGGTAATACATGCGTGTAGGTTAGATAAAATTTCCATTTCTTTTATGTAGAACCGGTAACAATTGTAATTTGAGCGTGCTTTCCTATATTTTGTCGTGTGCCCCTTTGTTATTAATTTGTAATGTATTTTGTATCCGTGCTTGCCATATTTTGTCGCGTGCATATTCAATACGTGTAACGTCGGTAAAATTGTACTTTGAATGTGTCTATTATTATTATTTTGTCGTATGCCCTTTTATAGTATCTCTTCGTATGTATGATCACGTTGCGTTGCACCATATAGTTAGTTTTGTAAGTTAGGAAAAATTGAATATAACATGTCCTCCGATGTTAATATCGTATCTTGATGAGTGCGAGTAATGGATCTGTGCCGATGCGGGAGAACTTTACTCTGGACATACCTCCGGAGTTCGACATTACTATTGATAAAATATTATTTCGTGCTATGTTTGTTTATTTTCTGTTAGGTATATATTTACTTTGAACGTGCCATAGTTACAGTGCAGAATTAAATGTTCGTGTATATATTTATTTGCCTCATTAAAACCAATAACGTTGAAATGTTTTTCAACTTGCTACTCTCACAAGTAGAATATGATTTCTCATGCGTATCCATCCATCTATGAGTTTAATTAGTTGTAGACAAAGATAATAAGTCAAAAATGATAATAATTGTTTACGAGGCGTTTCAGTAATTGGACCCTGTCGAGTATATGTAGATTTTTTTTTCGTTTTCGCTAGACATCTGTATATATATCATTTTCATTAATAGTAGTGCTTTCACAGTAGACGTATTATGCGAATAATGCATAGGCTAATGTAAAGTAATACATGATGCTACTCATTTTTTTTTTTTTTTTTTTTTTTTTGGAAAATGGAATTGTAGTAGCGATGATTCTGCCTATGTCTGCATAATTTGCATGTTGTTTAAGGGATGACAGGGACATTATAAGCAACGAACGCCCAATTAAAAAGAAACCTCTGTAAATACATAAGTAGAAGGGATGGATCGTCAATTCTTTGAATAATAATAATTTCTATATGTACTAACGAAATAAGTTTGAGAATCATGTTGGAGAATCTGGATATGTTAAAGCAATATAACAATATCCTTTTATAAAGATGTTAATGAAGTATCATAGAGATACCACGATGGAGGCAAATGTTTAATGACAATTTTTTTTTTGAATCTGTTATAATGTAATTGTTAATCAATGGCACAAATAAACTAGTCTTGAGAATTTAACTTTATGATTTCAAATACAATTTATAAACTTGAACTTATACAGTTCTAATTGCTCATTTTTTTTATGTACTAATTAAGCTGAATAATGTTGACTCTTAACTCTTGGTTGGCCACAAAACAAGAATTTGGAAAATCTTCTGATAATAGTAGTAACTTTTTTTTCCTTCTTCTTCTCTAAAGCTAACGCAACCTGAACATTAAGTCTAATATAACCTTGAATTTTTTTTTTTCAATACCCTGGGATGGTCTTGTTATAAACTCACTTATTTTGAATCAAATACGGCGCGTGTATTATACTCGTAAACAAACTAAAGGCAAATCAATTACTGTGTAGTAATCGTGGTTAAGTGGTCAAAGCGCTCGATCAGTCACCTGAACACTGGCGTCGTTAGCATTTTAAATATGGGGGGTCGGATGAATCAAAATCAAAATCCTCTTTCGGACGAAAGTTACATATACAAAGTAATATAGTTCCTTTAAACATACTTGACTAAAGTCTGGGGAAACGCGACTCCCCGAACCTCCCGCTAATGACGCCCGTGATCTGAAGGTAGTCGAATCGACTCGGATCCACGAACGACCAGTACATTTTTTTTTTTACTTTAGAATTTTTGGTGGCGATTGATCGGCAATGACACACGTTTTATTTTCTTCTGATATTTGAATACTCGGAGGTTTCAATACTTGAACTATCAAGTCTTCACGAATAATAATAATAATAATAATAATAATAATAATAATAATAATAATAATAATAATAATAATAATAATAATAGTAATAGTAATAATAATAATAATAATAATAATAATCTCATAGAAGGTTAAAGATAGGAGCTTATTATCGCTCAGGGCATAACATTACAACTAGAAATGTAACACTTGGCACGAATATTTCGGTTTTGTTTAGTGTTGCTTACGAGAAGAGGAATTTAACAACGCTTTTTTTAAAAATTTTGGTAGTTGCAGAGGTGTGTCCTGGAGGTCCAGTCACCCTCCCGAAATCCCGACTGATTTGTAAATTTTGTCTAATTTTAAGCAATTTTTCAAAATTTTAATATTATTATTATTATTATTATTATTACACTAGTTAACAAAGGTTTTGTTACATAAAAGGAAATAACTGTTCTTAAAGGAACTTTTTGCGCTGAATTCGAATATGGGCTTGGTTTTTCTCCATCACGTACGATTTTCCCATAACAGAGGGATTTTCGGGAAAATCCCTCAAAAATTTCCCTTTTCGTTTATTTTACACCCCAAGATCTTGTCCCCTTGCATATACTAACATAGAAATTATACCTAAGTATACTTTGATTCATATTTAACAAACCCTCCAAGTTTCGTAATAATCGCTTTATTCTTTCTAGAGAAATAATTATGTTTGTATGTATACTGTGTGTACTGTTTATTGCACCTTATAGTAATGCTTTCAGATCTCTTAAGTTGAGGTAAAACGTTTTGCTTTATTACCACAAACACATATATAAAATATAATACAATATAATTTACAAGTGTGACAATTTACAATAAACAATAATACAAATGTACCAAAAGGTCATGAAAGGACAATCAAAACTATCACAATACATGAAACTTTCATTGGGTTACAAAAACGTACACTACTTCCTTCTTTTGTAAGAAATGTTGCATTCTCTAACAAGACCGCAACAATAGTTCCCGATCACTGAAGGATCCCATCGTCCCTGGTACCTTTTCTCCATTGCCATTATATCTTGGTGGAATCTTTCCCCCTGTTCGTCGCTGAGAGCACCTAGGTTAGCAGGAAAGAAGCTGAGGTGGGAGTGCAAAAAGTAGATTTTTAAAGACATCCTACAACCCAACTCTTTGTATTTCTGTATCATGTCCTGTACGATTTCTGTGTAACTCTCAGCTTTGTTATTGCCCAGAAAGTTGCGCACAACACACTTAAATGCTGTCCAGGCAGCTAGCTCAGCACTGTTTAACTTGTTGTCAAAGCTATCATCAAGCATTAATTTCCTAATTTGGGGACCAATAAATACTCCCGCTGAAATCTTAGCATCACTCAGGTTAGGGAACTTACCTCGCAAATACTTGAAACCTTCACCAGATGTGTCCATGGCTTTGACAAAGTTTTTCATAAGTCCTAACTTGATATGAAGTGGCGGTAGTAATATCTTATTAGGATCTACCAAAGGAGCGTATTTGACGTTGCATTCTCCAGGTACGTAATTCACTCTAGGTTCCCATTCCTTCACTTCATAATGTTTGTCATCAGCTCGGCTATCCCATAAACATAAAAAACATTGGTACTTCGTGTAACCGCACTGTAGTCCTAATAAAATACCAACTACCTTGAGATCACAACATATTTGCCAACAATGGTCCTTGTAATTTATAAGATTTAGCAAAGTTGACATGGTGTCATAGGATTCCTTAATCTTCACTGAGTGCGCAAGTGGTATAGAAGGTTTTTTTATTTCCATTATGTAAAACGACAGCTTTAAGGCTGACCTTTGACGCGTCGATAAATAACCTTCATTCTTCTGGAACGTAAGGAATTCCTAGCTCCGCCATCAACCCATTTATATCCGTACATACGCACACATTATCTTGCATTGAGAAATAGCTTGAAAATTGAACATGCCTTTTCCTGTACACTGATATGTTCGTTTCTGCATCCAATAAGTTCCACTGCTGGAGCCTTGATCCCAGAAGTTCCGCCTCTTGTTTTGTCAGTTGTAAATCACGGACTAGGTCATTAAGTTCACATTGCCGGATGTAATGTGGCTCGCGAACACGGTCAGGGATGAACGTTGGATCCTTGGATGTACATGTTGATGTCGATGGTTCATCAAGGTCATGATCATCATCAGAGTCTTTTGGCCATATCTCTTCCCAGTTGGTAGGGGGCTCGGGAAGTGGAAGTTCATCCCCGTGCGGAATAGGTCTAATTGCGGATTTAACGTTGGGATAACTTATTGTGTATTTGCTTTTTTTTAGAATGTCCCTTAACTACTGTGAGACAAAAATAACAATCATTCAGATGGTTGGTGGGTTCTCTCCACACCATTGCTACAGCAAATTTCATGAACCTCCGTTTCCCTTTGGCCCATGCAAGTAAAGAGACGTAGCACGACGCACAAATTATGTTGGGTGCCCAAGTTTTGTCCTGATCTCCCACACGACATCCGAAATATATATAATATGCTAGTTTCACCGATGGCGTAATGGATCTACACTGTCCTTTAACTACAAACTGGCCACACACATAACAAAAACTATTTGGTGAGTTAACACACGAACGCCGTCCTCTTGACGCCATTCTACTGATCACTAACTAAACTTCTGGTCTTAGTTGGGTATAATGCCGTTAAGATCAAACATGAAAGCACTCTTAGCAGCAAAGACAACTTTGAAAGTGAAGTAGTGTTAAACCACACGTCAATATAAAAATGTACAAAACTCCCTCACCAGGTGTCAAGAACACAAGAAAGAAAGAAATGCGCGGGGGAGGGGGGAAACGATACCGTATTGGAAAATTCAGACTGCATTTGTTCATTGTTGTCAACAATGAGTCTGTATTCCATTCTCTCTTTCTTTTGCATTCTGTTACATTTGATAACAAATATTGATAACCATTTCATGAACAAAACGAAAAAACTTGGAGAATTGTATATATATGTATTAAGATATACATATACTGTACGTTTAAAAAAATATACGTTGGAAGTACATTCTATTTTTATACACGTTTCTAATTTACAGAGAGCAATACAAGTGTGTTGTTGACTATTGTAAATATTCATTTTTATGTCTGTGTTTGTAGTAATAAAGCAAATCGTTTTTACTCCAACTCAGGAGATCTGAAACAATTACTATCAGGTGCAATAAACAGTGCACACAGTATACATACAAATATATTTATTTCTCTAGAAAGAACAATGCGATTTTTACGAAACTTTTAGGGTTTATTAAATATAAATCAAGGTATACTTAGGTATAATTTCTATGTTACTATATGTAAGGGGACAGGAGCTAGGGGAATAAAATATCTGAAAAAGGGAAATTTTTGAGGGAATTTCCCGAAAATCCCTCTGTTACGGGAAAACTGTACGTGGTGGAGAGAAACCGAGTGCATATTCGAATTCAGCGCAAAAAGTTCCTTTAAGATCAGGTGATTTTTCTCAGGTAACAAACAAAAAGTTTAAATTTGTTAACTAGTGTTATTATTATTATTATTATTATTATTATTATTATTATTATTATTATTATTATTATTATTATTATTATTATTATTATTATTATTATTATTATTATTGTCAATTCGTGTTTCCCAATTGTTTCCATGTAATCTATTTCGTAAATGTATTGATATCACGAGTTACATTATAGTTACAACAGTCGTTTTGTAAAAAATATTCTTGACGCTTTGTCCCTACATCTGTTGAAAGTGTGAAAATTACAAGGGGACGAGAAGGAAATCCTCTTTGGTAATACTGGATGTTACTATAACCAAAGGAGATTACCCCTTATTCCCCTTCTATTAAACGGCGAAAATCGGTCTCCAGTATTGTGGGAGCGGACGGGAAAGACCGTTCCCATAAAGCGATATTGAAAATATTTATGATGTTGAAAAAGAATAGTGTAGAGGATCAGAGGAGCAGAGTTGTCTTCAACATTGTGAGGCGGGCAGATTTGATGCTTATTCCGGGGGAATATCAATTTCATCTCATTTTCCTTTGTGGCAATCGGACACAATTAATCACATTTGTCCCCAAAAAAACACATTTCAAATCGCATTATTGGGGGGCAGAATCCCTCAGTTTCAAGATTGGAGGGGACATGTGGCCCTCATCCCCCCGTTCCATTTGTGCCAGTGCTTGTAATACACAGACTGTCAACAGATGTAGACACAAAGCATAGGAACATTTTTTACACAACGACTGTGGTAACCATAATATAACTCGTGATATCAATATATTTACGAAATAGATTATATTTTGTTGCCAGTTACCAACGCGCCGATTTCTCTGTAAAGTTCGGGTGCCCATTCATAAAAAAAATACATACAACAATACGTATAATAATAAAAAATACACATTCACAAAAATACATGCGGCCCACATGAGCTTTGGTGGCCGAGGATCAGCGCCCTTGCCAGTTAAAATAAAATATTAAAAATTTTACAACTGATTTAAATATGTTTATTGTTTTAATTCATTATAAACATATGGAGAATTAACATTTTGCTTGCAGCTACAAGTGGCCACTTTATTGGTTGAGGTAAAAACAAAATAAGAATTTGACACCCGCTGGAAACAAACACGTAATCCTTAACGCGAGCCAGAAACGCTTCTGACTCTGCTACGCCGTCACTTAATAGATTTGCGCAGCGCACGACATATGCGACGAGTCAAAATTTTTAAGACGCTTTTTCTATGCTATATTAGGCCATTGCACTCTCCCAGTTTGTAATATGAACACTTTGAATGTTCATAATCACCTTGCAAAGATGTTAGTTTACCAAAGTCTGCATTCTCCTTGTAAGTGAAGAAAAACTTCAGGCATTTTTGAATATTGATATTTGTAATTGCAATAATAACAAGATACGGAGATACTTTCGGTGAATCAGAAAAGAAAGTGGTCTGAGGCACTATACGTCTATTTTTGTTTTCTAATTTAAATTTGAAGTCTCTCGAGTATAGTATTTTATCATGACAGAAAACAGTGTGTTTCGTCGTTATCATCAACGTAGGCAACTGGCTTCATAAACAAATGTTTGTTGACTCTTATTTAACAGAGAAGTTTTAGTGTAGTGGCGTGAGCATTCGTTTCGTAATTCAAGGGTCCCGGGTTCGATTCTCGCTGCGGTAAGTTGTTTTTATGAACTATAATATGCATACTTCTGATGTGTAATAAAATAAAAGTGTTCAATTTCTTTCGGTCTTACAAGTTAGAGTAGTGACAGCCTTCTTCACAGGGAAAATACTAGCAAAATGATGTCACATGTCTTTCTACAATCTTAATTCGTATTATGGTGGAAAACGTAACGTGCCTAGCAAACAATTCATGAATACGACCCCTAAGGGTCGTGCTTACGGCCTAGTATGAGTCATAAATGTGTCTGAAACAATATTGTTCCCGAGCAATTATTCCGAACGTCTTTCACTCTCACTCCTACTGCTAGAAATAAAAATATTTTCGTTCGCCTTTTCCAACACATTCCATATATCCGTTCAGCCAAAATTGGTAAATAGGAACTGTTCTTTTTTATATTAATATGCATATTTTGTTAAAATAGCAATATAACGCATACGTAATCCAAAGTCTTTTAGGCAAAGAAAGCGTGTTACTATGTATCGTGGTGAAGACAAATCCTATTTAATTTCTGTTTGGGCATCCGAAGTTTCGATATTAATATTGTTCAGGAGCTGACACCTTCTTTCTCACCTTTCGTTTCCTTTCGGACACTAATAGCTCTTATCCTTTCTCTATCACTATCTCTTATCCTTTCCTTTTCTTTCATGTCGACTTCAGTACGCTTATTTACATTGCAATTAGACCTAATATTGAGGTCTTAAATTTTCAGTAATAATAATAATAATAATAATAATAATAATAATAATAATAATAATAATAATAATAATAATAATAATAATAATAATAATAATGATAATAATAATAATAATAATAATAATAATAATAATAATAATAATAATAATAATAATAATAATAATAATAGGATCATAAAAATAATGGCATTTCAATTTTTAAAATTGCCTAAAATTAGACAAAATTTACAGATAAATCGGGATTTCGGGAGGGTGTCTGGACCTCCAGGACACACCTCTGCAAGTATCAAAATTTTAAACAAAAGCGTTGTTTTGTTTCAGAAACGAGATGGGAAATTCCTCTTCTCGTGAGCAACACTAAACAAAAGGGAAATATGCTTGCCAAATGTTACATTTCTGGTTGTAATTTTATGTCCTGAGCGATAATAAGCTCCTAACTTTTAATGTTCTATGAGATTATATTATTATTATTATTATTATTATTATTATTATTATTATTATTATTATTATTATTATTATTATTATTATTATTATTATTATTATTATTATTATTATTCGTGAAGATCTGATAGTTCAAGTATTGAAACCTCCGAGTATTCAAATATCAGAAGAAAATAAAACGTGTGTCATTGCCGATCAATCGCCACCAAAAATTCAAAAGTAAAAAAAATGTACTGGTCGTTCGTGGATCCGATTCCATTCTACTACCTTCAGATCACGGGCGTCATTAGAGGGAGGTTCGGGGAGTCGCGTCCCCCCAGACTTTAGTCAAGTATAGTTAAAGAAACTAATATTACTTTGTATATGTACATAACTTTCGTCGGAAAGAGGATTTTGATTTTGATTCATCCGACTCCCCAGATTTAAAAAGCTAACGACGCCAGTGTTCAGATGACTGATCGAGCGCTTTGACCACTTAACCACGATTACTACACAGTAATTTATTTGTCTTTAGTTTGTTTACGAGTATAATACACGCGCCGTATTTGATTCAAAATAAGTGAGTTTTGGATTTTGTTCTTAAAAAATCTGTAATGTTGATAACTTAGTGGATACAGTGATATAATGCCCTCCGATCCTGTGTTTTTCCAATCAATCTGACTATTAACAAGGTACTGTTTTGAACGAACAGAAAACGCTCTTTATTTAGCCGTGCCGGAAGAAGTAGCGATTTAGATGAGTGGCTAGAGTTGTAGATTTTCTAATCTGTTGGCCCGGCTTCGATTCCCGCCTACGCCGTCTAACCTTTTTAAAATGTTTCATTTACAAGGCTGAGCTCCAGTCGGATGCTGCTAAATGAAAGATAATCTCCAGTGGAGAAATTCAGTGATGATGTAATCCTGAAAATAAAGGAAAGAAAATGAATGGGGAAAACGAGTTACAGAGTTAATTCTGTGTATGGTTCTATATTTGATATTATCCGTTAATTTCGTGTATTTTTAAGTTGATTATTGACACTATATTCTCCCCTTTTCTCTTTGTGTCTCAATGTGTAATATTTCACAAATATTATACTAATCATGAACCCTCAGTTATATTGTAATATAACAGAAATACGTTAATAAGCAATAAGTTCTCCAACTTGTTTGAGTGATATCGATTTTTTTTTATTATTTGCAAATAAATTACCAATAGTTAGTATTTTCAAAAATTATTTAACGAATAATGAAATCAACAATTTCTTCTTTTGAAGTAGTATTATGTATGAATCAGTACCGCCGGAACCTAGGAGTTCACGCCCTGTTAGACCCCAAAATTTTCATTGGGGGGTTGGATTCCCCCCGAATGATCCACCCATACTTTTAATTGATTTGCAGGTAGGACTAGCGCGAAACTCGGCGCAAAGGTTTGGGTTAGTTAAAAGAAACTAACCTACCATATATACCGCATAATATATCCGTATATTATTTGATACGCGGATATGTATAGTTATATGACCTAAGTAAACTTGTTTCTATAATCCTCACTTGAGTTAATTATAAGATTAACTAAGTCCCCCGATTTTTAACTTCTCATCAGCGCCTCTGGTATCCGTATATTTTTTCAAATCTCTGTGTATAGTTTTACATGTGCATCATACAAAGAAGCAGTACTGTGAGTACAAGTATCCAAATACTCTTTTTTGTCATTTCGTCGGAAAGCGTTTCACTCCACTTCTCCATAAAAATACTCTTTACGATTTGTGCTTTTAACAGGTGGGGGAACTTCACGCTGCTGTGCTAGGTACTACCAGGCATAATTAATCTTGGACAGGCGTTAGTTGGGTTGGACGAATCTCGTGCATTTTGTACATCAAGAATTTCTGTGGCCCGCTGTACATGAATCTTTAGTTAAGAACTAGGATAGAGAATATAACACTTTAATGATGTTTCCTTTGGCGCAGAAATTTTTACATACAAACGTAAAATGCGCAAATAGGTTTTTGACTGATTATACTTCCTGTAAGTGTTGCTTTATATTGGTAACAATTTGGTTTCCATGTTATGTTATCATAGCACAGTACAAGAAAATGTTCCTATTAGAGAATACTCATTATTTTTAAATATAATTCTGTTGTGTATTATGATCATTACGTTCATTATCGCAACAACAAACAATTTATTTCTTTTCATTTTGATTAACGATTGGTATTTATGTATTGAAGAAACTTTTAATACGAGGGCTGCACGGAATATTTCTCCAAATTTCTACTAATTGTCCTTCTAGTGTTTCGATATTGTAAAATTCGTAATAGAAGGTAATCATAAAAGATCTTGCGTTTCTGACCCCCTATTAGTCATGCGCTTACTGAATGAAAAAAAAAACGACGAACGTTCCCGCCAAGGTATCGGGAATTAGTTTAACCATCAACCTTCAGTAACGCAGACATACTGCACATATACAGCAGCATAGCACACCCAGTGTCAAAGAGAAATTTAGGTCAGCTACAGCATCAAGTCAACGCGTATGCCAGACTTTTGAGGAAGTCGCCGTGAACGAACGTACCACCAGGCATTAGTTCCGGAAATTCCGTTCGGGAGATGTGCAGTTTTCAGATGAACCTCGCAGTGGACTTCCACGTGCTAGAAGAATAAACCCTGAAAGTAACCATCGAGAAGGACGGTGGTCTAATGTTTGTTGAACTTACACAGAGATTTCATATTTCCACTACAACAGTCAGACTGCACATACATGGGATAGGGAAGTCATGCAAGCTAAGCATGTGGCTACCGTACATATTGTCGGTAGACAACAAGGAGCAACGATTGACAGTCTTCTTGCCCTCGCTCACTTGACAATTGAATATGCCCATCTACTGTCATTTGCTCACTGGTGAGTAATGTAGATCCTCTATGACACTTCTAAGCATACCAGACATTTGTTGTTGCCAATTAACTGTGTTCCTTACACTTCAAGATGACCTGGGATCTCACGAAAAGTTATGCTCTTTGTATATCGACAAGTGGTGAATTACGAGCTTCTTTAACCTGGTAAGATCGTCACTACTGACGTATACTCTCAGCAGTTACAAAAGGGTACACCGTGCATTGCTGCAGAAAGCGTCGGCATTGGTGAAATGCAACATGTGCTGTTCCTGCACAACAATACCAAGCCAGATGTTGCAAAGAGAGCCTGGGAGTCCCTTCAGCAACTTGGCTGGGGAACGTTGTCACGCATCATATACACCAGACCTTGCACCAACATATTACTACCTGCTTCTTCCCTCGACAATAACCTCCGTGGGAGATCCTATTAAACGAGGGAGACCTACGGAACGCACTCACAGATTTCTTTGCATTCACGATCGCTGAGTTTTATCACTAGGGTATTATGCAGCTGTAGGAACGTTGGCAAAACGTGTTGGACACTGATCTAGATCATTTAGAAACCGAAAGGTACATACTGTCCACTATATTGCTCTTCCTTTATCACTGGTCTAGAAGCTTGTTTTTGTTTACCTTGTAATAGACTTCGATGGACTTAAATTATAGTTGATTGTTTAATCCTTCCTGTTTATTTTCCCAGCAGTTTAAAGAGGTACTTTAGAAATTTCTGTTTGGAATGAGTCAACAGTTAATTCAGGCGACAAAAATCGCTCACAACATGTCTTGCTTTTCATGTGTGGAAAGAGAAATATATCATTAGGTATTAAAACAAGTGAGTAAGAATATCGAACAACTAATTCGATATTTTTAGTGGGTGCAAAATCAACAGTTTAGTTGGTTTACCGGGAACTGCCACTCTTGGTTCAAAGAGTATACAACGATTTCAGTTTGTTTCACTGAATTCACTGTTCCCATTTATAAGCAAATTGTTATCTATCACTCAGCATTTATAGTTCTTCGACCTTCTAAATTACGATGCTAATTATCCATCATAAAAGAAGAAAAAAGCAATTATTTAGTTATCAACACTATCGATCCAAAACTTTCTTTGGTGTTGGTTCATTTTGAAACAACCAAATAAAGGATTGGTGTCTTGTTTCGGGCTAATATGAATTAATTCAAGTATCATTCTTTCTAACGAAATAGTACACCAAATTTGACTTCATTCGGTTGAATTTTTTGAACATTTCTTTACATCAATTTGCACGATCTTGTCTTTGAGCTTGAGCCAGGTTATGTGTGATCCATCGGCTTCAGAGCTTTGTAGCTTCACGTGATCATGCAAAATTATATGTATTGCTTTCACGTTAATGTAGAAGAATGCCTGAAAATCATGGTATGTCACATGCTCTTTCTATAATGTTACGCACAACATTTACATTCCTGGCAATAACATACGTAGCTGGACGACTTTCACGAGATTCATAACTGATAACACTGTTCAACAAATTTTGATCGAAAGTATGTAAATTCTTTGAAATTGCGATTTTTATATTCATTCAAGCATAATATGAAAGGAAATTAAAATAGAAGAATTTTCTTAGCTCAGGTTGTGAAAAGAACGCCCTTGTACAACAGTAGCTGTATAAATACAAATATATTAATATTTATAGAACATTAAAGCAAAATCCTTGTAAAAATCTACATTTCACTTTTTTTTAATCTATTTCACTGTGATGTGATAAGCTGGGGAGTTAAAAAGTACCCTAACCTATAGCTTTCTATACCCTTGTACTTCCTTTTTTAAAATTGCGCAAATACCAGTTTCACAGCAATACAGAAAATAAAGTAACCGTGGTCAAGTTAAACATTAACAATTCCGTAATAAAAATCAGTATTAACATCAAAACATAAAAAATATGTATTATACAAATACCTTTTTGTGCAAGAACTACACTGCAATGTAGACAAAAGTTTCAAGTGATCCCTTGTACAGGATTATGTTTATTTTATTTTGAGCGTCTTCGCTTGGCTTGTCTTTTGTAGGTTACATCTGGAGCATCCCTTGCAATAGTCCAACAGTAGTCGGCCAATATGTTAGAACTCCACTTTTCCTCATATCTCTTCTCCATGGCTGCAATATCTTGATGGAAACGCTCACCATGTTCG
This sequence comes from Thermobia domestica, assembly GCF_964235325.1. Classification (NCBI taxonomy): domain Eukaryota; kingdom Metazoa; phylum Arthropoda; class Insecta; order Zygentoma; family Lepismatidae; genus Thermobia; species Thermobia domestica. The sequence goes on from NC_137455.1 coordinate 213,597,246, forward strand.
TCACTCACTGCTCCACAATCTTCGGGAAAGAAGTCTAGATGTGAATGAAGAAAGTGGAGTTTCAGAGACATATTGCAACCAAGATTTTCGTAGCACAATAACAACTTTGCTACCAGTTGTTTGTAATTTGTTGCTCGGCGTCTTTCCAAGAACTGTGAACGAACACTCTTCAAGCTTTCCCACGCAGCTTTCTCCTCACCTTGGAGAATTTCGTCGAACTTGTAATTTTTGATTAGTTGCCGAATCTGAGGCCCTATGAAAACACCCTCTTTAACTTGGCATCACTTAATCGAGGGAATTGTCCTCTTAGGTACTTATAGGCCTCGTCCTCTTGGTTCATGCTCTTAACAAAACTTTTCATAAGACCTAATTTAATATGTAGAGCGGGAAGCAAAATTTGGTTACGATCTACTAGTGGTTCATGCTGCACATTTTTCACTCCCGGCTGAAGAGTTTCTCTGGTACTCCAATCACTTTTGCGGTACTGAGATCCACGATCTCTATTGTCCCATTCACATATAAAGCAACAATACTTTGTGTTTCCTAACTGCATACCTAGCAATAGTGCTATTACTTTAAGGTCACCACAAATGAGCTACTGAAAATCGTAATATTTAATGGCTTGAAGTAAACGTTTCAAGTTTTCATAAGATTCCTTCATATGAACTGCGTAACCTACAGGAATTTAAGGAAGTTCATTTCCAATATGTAAAAGTACTGCCTTTAAATTCAGCTTGGACGAATCTATAAAGAGCCTCCACTCCGTAGGTTCGTAATTAATTTTAAGTGCCCTCATGAGACCATTTACATCTGTACATGCCACAAGTGTGTCTTCCATAGTAAAAAATGAAGTGAACATTTTCTCCCTATTCCGATACACTGAAATATTTACTTTTTCCTGCAATAAATTCCATTGCTTTAAGCTAAAATTTCCGCTTTGCTTTTCGAGAGGTCCAAGTCTCTGACTAGATCACTCCGTTCCTCTTGAGTAAGTCTATGTGGTTCACATGGAGGTTCTTCTACAACAAACGTAATGTCCTTCGAAGTACTTGATTCAGGAGCTTCAACTTCTTGATCATCATCAGAAAAAAGATCGTATTCTTTAGGTGGGTCAGGAACAAGTAGTCCTTCTCCATGTGGAACAGGGCGCATTGCAGAAGGAATGTTAGGATAGATCAAGGCCCGCTTCTTCTTCGTGGAAATTCCCTTCTTGACGGAAGGAACCATACAGTCTCTGATGTGGTCGCTTGGCTCCCTCCAAATCATGGGCACTGCAAAAGGCATTGAGCGCCCCTTGCCATTAATCCAATTTCTTAGATTGCTGACACAAGTGTTACACACAATGTGGGGTGCCCAAGATTTATCTTGGTCTCCAATTTTACAACCAAAGTAATATTGATAAGCTTTTTTTAGTGGTGTTATAGTCTGCTTTTGTGAGGAAAATGTCACTTCCCCACACACGTAGCAGAAGCTATTCGCACTGTTTACACAATTTCGCGGCATTTTTGTTTATTGAAATCCTCAAAATGTCACTTGAAATAGTTCCGACAACTATTTAAAAATATACATTCGAAATACCAGTATTTTTCCGTACTTGTAGTTGTATTTTTATGTCCTGCACTTCACAAACGTCACACCCAAAACGCTGATAACTGCACTAATCCTGTCTTTTCTAACAATACCAGAACACTACTGAGATAAGGAACACAATGAAACCAAGCGTTCATATAGTTTCTCCAGTGTTGCCGGATCAGTGTAACATTTTACCCCAAACGAAGCGAATATATTTATTTTTAAAGCGTTATTATTAGACATGCTTGTAAAACGAAAAGTAGAGCTAATATTCGAAAATAACTTTCAAATTCGTGATCAGCACCACAAAATCAATAAGAATTAGCTGATTTTGTTCAATTAACATTTTCGTTGTTGAACAGTGAAATCGCAACTATACTTTAATGGAGAAAACCAATAGTACCTAAACCTATTAGACGGTTATTGATTCCCTATAGCCAAATGAAGTCTCTCGATTATTTCAGCGAAAATGGCACGCTTCAAATAATTTCAGAATGTGTTCACAAGCAATGTCAATATCTCACTAAAAAAAAAAAAAAAAAAGTGTTCATATCGCTATGAAAAATAAATAAATCATCTTAAACTAACGATCAAAGACAGTTTAAGTGTAAAAAGGTATATTTCCTTATTCATATGATGAAAAACAAACTTTCAAAATTTAAACATTTGTCGAATAGACCTTGTATCATGGACCTATTTCTTTTCTTTTTATCCTCAATATGATACTACACTTTGTGCAGTGGAAAACCTTCTCCAAGTTCAGAAGTAACTCGCACCCTGACAATACATATTTATTCTTCAAAACGTTGGCAATAATTTTGAAGTTTTAGTTTCACACATCAACATATCTCAATACTTAGAGATAACTGTTTTCCTTATATATACCAGATGATCATACGTTCAAGAATAAGCGATACGAATAAAATTTTGCTACAATTTATTATTTATGATCAAATATGATATGTATTACTTAAACATTTTTTTCTCTTCATTGTCCAGATCATTTTCCCGAGCTGCATATCAGTGAATAACAAAGTTGGATTGTTTTGCGTCGAATAACTATGCAAAATTACAGTACAAACAGGACAACGGTATGAAAACAATAAACAAGAATATTAATATCTACAGATGTACAATGACATTCAAATTTTCCTGATAATTTTTCATTTCTTCGAAAGTTCTCTGCATATATCGATGAAGAAACGTCTTACGGCGTGAATCTCCCTTCACTGTTCGACATATCGTTATGAGAACATACTTACTTACAATCGAAATACTATGATTTCCTACATATATATTAGGATAATACAAATTTCTAAGCACAAGTAATTTGACATCCTTTAAGTACGTTTTATGCTTGAAAAAATATCTGAAACTATGTTATTTAGAAAACATATTTTCCGTTGAAAATACTTTCATGTTTGTTTCTCAATATTTCCAAAATATAACAAAGATTATTTCACATTCTATTAGTGTAGTTCCATTTTTACCACAGACACATAGACTGAGAAAGTTTATATATTTTTATTACTTTTTTCTGAAAATAGATTTGTAATAACAAAAGAGGTAAATTACAAGGTATAATGCACTTTTCGTAGGCGGCCAGTTTGGTTCGTTTATGTTGATAACGTCAAATGAGTAATTATAGGTTTCTTGTTGATGCTGAGAAAGAAAGCGTGTGTTACGTTCATTTTTCTTAAGGTTTCCTATGGCTTCTATAAGCTATCCGAGATTTTAATATGTGTCAGTAAGAAGAGATAAACTCTAGAAGTAAAAATCAGTTATATTGACTATTTTGTAATTTATCCTCGTCGTGCTTTTCAACTTTTTAAAACAGAAATCTGAAAATTCCTGGTTTCTATTACTTTAAAGTGGGTAATAGGTATCCGAAAATTGCGAGTCTAAATACTGTATGTAACGATGCTTGGCACACACAAATCCATAAAGAATAAGCAGTAGTCTTGACCACAAATATATTCTGTACGAAAAGGAACAGGTAGCTTGGGTAGAATTCTCCCTTTTAGACGGCAATTAACATCGGAATTACATACATTTTCTACAACCATTTTTTCGGATGTTTTTTCATTCAACAGCTTTCTCTAGGTAAAGCAAAATGATACATTCACAGTTGTCACACTAATGATTGTTCATTGTAAAGCAGTTACAACTATGACACCCTGGCAGCTAGAGGCACACATAGGAACTATTGCAATACGCGATATAAGTGTGTACCGTCATAGTGGAAACTGAAACAGCGTAGCGAGCTACGTATGTGTGGTCGAATTTTGAGTTCATAATAACAGACTTAGGAATTCCGTCAGTGTAGATAAACTTGATGAGTGGATTGGAAGCAGTTAACCTGACGTCAACTTTTACAACATGTTACTCTTCTATTTGATTTTATCACCTCATCGTTTGAGTTTATATTTCAACATTAATCTCTCCGTGACTGACATTCAGTAGACAATGTGGTTCTAATTTAACTATGACTGTTCTAATGGAATCAAAGTTACGCAATTTCTCTGAATGCTTTCCGTAGTTAGTTTCCACTAACAGCGTCCCATTTATCAGTATCCTAATAATTTCCATCTGGCCGATTGTGTAATGTGTTCCTTTATTAATAAGGATGGAAAAAAAGCTACTGATAGTCTTCGTACAGTTAGATTCGTTCCTAATATAACTGATCCTTTCTAACAAGGTAGTGGGCTACTGGAGCTGCAAGACTTGTCCTTTCCACTCTATCTTTCTTACATGAAGATTCTGTTCTTATTCTTTTTAAACATCGTACTGAGAAAAGTTATTTTTAGAAAAGAATTGAAAGATGACTTGACATTGAACATTTTGGTTTCCAAAATAATAAATTGAAAGTAGTGTGTTGTATCTCAACTCTACACTTAAGTGTTCACAGGGAAAATTAAATATATGCTACTCGGAATCCCGTTGTCCCTCCTCATCAAAGAATTATGGAGCCGAGTTGATCAAGCTTGAAGATGTAAAATAATCATCATGTTTGTCAAGAAAAGCACAATCAAAAAAGAAACGAAAAATGAATGAAAACGCAATTATCAACAAGCACAATCCTCACCTAACCGAAACAGATACATTATTCCGATATATTCGATACCAGTATATTCGTGAAGAAACATGGTCGTTTGGGCAAGCCAAAGTCATTTTCTAAATTTCCTTATGGAAATTGAAATGGGGAAAAATAGATTTTCACTGAAATTGTATTTTCAATAGTATTTTCAAACTGATAAATGCTAAAGCATATCACTTAAGCTGCTTAGTACAGTAATTTTAAATATAATGGTTTACATTGTTAATAAACATATTTGACTTAATAAAGAAAAATCGTGGTTGGTCAACGTTGATGCATTATTATTAATGGCTTCCATTTTTCTATTCATTAGGGAAGTTTCAGATAACAGTGAAAACATCTTCTAGGTTAATATTAATACAAGGGACTTTGCCTTTTAATCAGCGACTTTTGAAAAATAAAATAAAATAAAATAAAATAAAAATAAAAGAAGGGAAAAGTATAGTAAATTTCAAAGATTAGGAACTACATTATTTCTCTATATATCCCTCTGTTATATAATACATTTATCACAATGTCTAACTGCATTGAGGTCTTCGATATTTAATTATTGAACAAATTTCCAGATACAGGGAAATGTTAACTTTGCAATTTTACACAGGGAAATGTTAACAAAAGAAAGAAAAAACAACAAGACAACAACAACAGCAAACAAGCAAACAAAAGCAGTGTCAACAAATAGTGTAAAAGTAATATCATTTCGTCAAAACTCATTTAATTGCTCTTTCAAACACCAGATAGCTCGATAAAATGTCCACATCAGTTGTTACTTGATTAAAACAGTTCGGTATCCTGTAAAAGGAGATCTTTGTACAATTGCCAAGCTAGGGTGGGCTAGATGAGATAAGTGAGTATTCCGAGTTATGTGGGAAAGAACACGTAAGGATAGTTCCTGAAGTATTGTTGCCGATGTTAAATTTTCATTAACTACTAACTATACAAAATGATTTGTCTGTATGTCTCACTATTTTAAGACAGGCCACTTTACTTCGTCGTCATTATAGAAATGAATATCTCCGAGAAATCCTTTTAGTAGTCTAAATAGTGGAAATCATACCATGTGTAATAATATGATAAAGGAAATACTACCTTCCTTTGGAAATACTACTCTGGGTATTGGCGCGCTGCTTCACTGATTTGAAGTTTAGGGTCTCGTTCAGCATATGGAGCTACAAGTTAATGTGAAATACGAACCTCGCCGAAGGTACGTATGTTTAGAATACAGCGTCGAGGCAGTTAGTTTTCTTTTTGCGTGAAGTGAGTGCTGCCTATTAGTAATGTGACATAGTTGCTACATTGTGCGCAAAGCACTACTTCTGCAAGGGGTTCCGATTTTAAACCTGTAAAAAATCCTGTATTGATTTGAACAAAATCGTAATAAAGTATGGGCACAAAGGAACAAAAGATGTATTGTTTGTTTCCGAAGTCCAGATATTATAACTTAAAAAGGTACAGTCCCAACATTAGTCAGAGAATGGAAAACTGATTTTACCTATAAATTAATAGAAGAATGAAATTTTTCTGTAAGATGTTCTTGTAAGATGTAAATGTTCCTGTAAGATGTAAATAAAATTAATGTTTAATTTTATTTACAATTATTAGAGATAAATTATTTCGGATAGTTTGTCATCTGAAAACATTATCATTATATGTTACGTATAATTATAATGTTATAGTTATGACAAATTAAAAAAATAATATATTCTCAGAATAATAATATTAATGCAATTCATTAGGTAACAAAGTTGTTATAAAAGTGACTTACATTATTCTTTATCAAAAATGTCAAATTTAATACGAACTGCAGAAAAAAAAAAATACACATAACACTCCTTTTTCAGTTGATTATTTTTATTTTCAAAAAACATCAGTGGGAACGTCAGGAGATTGAAAAGGAATGTGTTTGATTTTTGTTATTTATTCAAAGTGATGGAGCTATAGAATCAGGTCTCCACTAAACAAAGGCTATATGTACCAGAGCATCCCTTAGGCACAAGTATGCATGCTGATGGCGGATTATAAAAGTTTTGGCTGTGAGCGGTGTGAATTTTGGAGGGAAAAAGGAGGGGAATGCCTGTGTGGCCCATAAAGAGACTGCAAAGTTTATCTAGCCATTCTAACTCTTTTGTGTTGACGCTACGTTGCATCAAGATAGAGAAAGCAAAAAAGAGAAAAAAAGAAGTAGAGAGAAAACGATTGCTCCTGATTCTGCGCGCACAGCAGGTGGTGATTGGGCAAAAGGAATGGTTGGGTTGGTGTACGAGTACTTACTTACACAAGGGATGAGGCCGTTCACACTCACTATTACTTTTTTTTTTACTTTCTTTTCTTGCATAGAAAGCTTTAGGAATGAAGTGTGGAAAAAAGGCATATTCGAATTACATCCACATTTAAATCGCTTTTTCCTGCGACCAATTTCTTTTAGTTTTTTTTTTAAAGTTTACTCAGGATGATTCCCTCTTGCATTCCCCTATCACCCCGCATAAAGGATGAAACATACAGAAAAAGAGAAGGGGAAACGGTGAACATCAAATGTTCCCTCACACTCTTTTTCATCGTGGCGATATTCTGGTAGACACTTTTCTCGAAAACTGCGGGATGACCTCTCCAGGCACCGTCTGCATTTTACGACAATGTTTTCCTATCTCACTCTTTTCAACGTTTTGTTTCTTTCTTTTCCTTTTCTTCTTTGTTGTTTTTGTTTTCTAACCTTTCAGATGGCGTCTGCTGGTTGTACGGGTGGATGAAGTGACACTTCGCAAAAGAATAATCAGAAAAATGTGATATTTTGAACATCAAAAAACAGTAACGTTCCCTCGTCCAGATTTTTGGTATTTCTTCTTTTTCATCCGTTTTATTTATAAAATTATATGACACTGCATCATATGGAACCTCTATTCAAACATTTTCATGGAAGATTGCACATTTGTTCCCTCGTAAAGAAAGTACAACACAGACCTACACATGTAGTGATTGTTTGCTAAACATAACATTTTAAATCGTTTGATGCTGATAACCTTGTACTTTCAAATGGTAGATATTCTGTTATTGTTTCATAGATCGTTTGATCTATGTGATAACTCCTGAATATGAATCACAGTTGTTGCTGGGAGCAATCAACAGTGTCTGAAATTTTAACTTAATTTCATGAGTTAATTGAAAATAATATAGTTCTTGTAACAATTAATAATTTAAAAGTGGGCAGTGTTAGTAAACAGATAGAGTGTAATGTGTATTAAAAGTTAAAATATCTAACATAAAAAAATGAAATGAAATGAAATCTTTCACTTTTACGTCCCAAGTTATGATGGCTAGACTAAAGGAGACGGTGATGAGAAATGGGAGGTGGAATGAAGAAAGTGGGAGAAAACAAGAGAACCCTGAGAAAATCCACGCACACGCCATTTGTCCACCACAAAGTCAAATTGGTTCGAGCTGGGATCGAACCAGGGATCCTACTTACCATTGTTGAACGTTCTACTACTGAGCCACCGCCGCTCATTAACATAAAAAGTGCTAGACATAATAACTAATACAAGTATTGAAATAAAATGAAATCTTTGAGTTTTACGTCCCACGGTTATGCCGGTTAGGCTAAAGGAAAATGAAATGAAATCTTTTACGTCCCACGGTAATGCCGGTTAGGCTAAAGGAGACGGCGATGATGAGTAATGAATGAAATGGTGGAATGAAGAAAGTGGGAGGAAATGGGAGAACCCCGAGAAAACCCACGCATACGGTGTTTGTCCACCACAAAGTTCACTTGGCGGGGTCTGGGTTAGGCTAAAGGAGACGGTGATGATGAGTAAGGGATGAAATGGTGGAATGAATTAAGTGGGAGGATGGAGAACCCCGAGAAAACCCATGGACACGGTGTTTGTCCACCACAAAGTTTACATGAGGAGAGTGGAAATCGAACCAAGTGCTCCACGCCCCACAGGTGAACACTCTACCCTGAGCCACCGCGGCTCGCTTAAGGTTCAGGATTTAAGTGAATGTTGAACGTGAATGGTTACGGAAACATCTCTGACGTTACGAAAATAAGAGGAAAGGAAGTAAGTGAAATAAAGTGAAGACGAGATATTGGTATTTTTGTGAGGGGGGTAAGGTAGGGTTTGAACACAAACTAACACCTTTAGAGGAAAGTCCCATTGTCTCGTTTTCTGATGTTTTTATTTCTTTAAATGGATACATTTTCTAACATGTTAAAATTATTCGACTATGCAGCTCCTTCAAGATCAAATAAAAGTGACTTGTGTATTCCGAAACCTCACTGAACTCTGAACAACAAAGAGAAAAGTATATTAAGCAATTTATGTATATATATCATAAACATAGTAAACAAACCTATCGTCCTCTAGTAGACGTATTCCATTTTGCTGTAATTCTCGTAGGCAGTTTAGTTGAATAGAATACATAGTGCAGTGCGTAGCGTTAGATGTTTTGATGTATGTTCAGTTCATCTTCTGTATGTTCATCTTATTACTCAAATGGAATCAATGTAGGCGTATACATTTAATTAAATGGCAAATATGCACCTTATGTATGATCGTGCGTATGAGTACTCACATGAAGCACAACGACTATATGATGAATAATTTCTAAATCGAGTTCTTCCTAACCCTAGTACTTTTGCTGCTATCGATACGGCATTTCCGTGCTACATATCATTCAGATGGACGCCCTCGGATAGTCTTCACTCCTGCTCAAATAATTAAAGAAGATCCTTATACCAGTACAAAACGCTACCAACGCTAGAACGTGTTTGTTTGTGGAAAATGTTTCGCTAAAAACAACTGTATCATTACCACTTGCAACATGTACACGGAATAGAAGAAGGAGATAATCCTCCGCGAAAACAGTTTTGCGAGTGATATCTTAATTGGTATGTCGAATACTCTATGTTTCCTTCATTAATCATGTTTACTGACGAGGTAAGACTGACGGTGGCCGCATCGAGCATCTGTTATAATTATTATTGTTATCTTATTATTGTTCAGCGTAGTACGCAGAACACAAAAGGTGTATACTCTATTGATACGTCATAGTACGTAAATTCGTAGTGGACGAATGGTTTTACGCGAGAATGGGTCTTGTTAATGGATTTATACGAGATTCCCAACTTTTCACTCTCCAATGTTTCCTCCAACTTCTTATTCTATAATTTCTTTCATAATGATTTACTCGCAATATCTAATGTTTCTAATGTTGGATAGAAAAAGTGACGTATCAGTGAGGGTACCATGCTACACCCGCTCTTCGATAAATAGTTTTTCGAATCCTTTATCCCTGGTGTCCGTTCTCACACCATATCGGATTTCTGTATCGCTGCAATTATTTGTTTATCATCTTTTGCATATATGACGTTTATATTGCTTAGATAACCGCTATCAAACGATAGCCTATTAAATTATTTGAACTTGGATTGCAAATGTTGTGAACCGTTTTTCTTTGATGTTAAACTATGTTATGTGTGGTTGCATAATTGCAGATTATTAAAATAGTGATAATGTGAAATTTTCAAATGATAATACTCATGTATATACTAACACAACAGCTTAATAAGCCCATAATTAGACATTTGGGTCAATCCAACTGAAATTATCCAGAAAAAATAAATTGGTTGCTCGTTCATTTTTGAAAATTATCAAATCTACACAGTTCTTTGCTTGTTGTTTTAAAATATTAAAACTGTTTACAGTATGTTTATCTAAGGCGATTTGCCAGTGGCTGCCATGTTTGCTTCGTGGCGCACGCCTACTTCCAGGATTATAAGGATTAACAAAAACATTCATTACGAAATCAGTACTTGGTCTAGAAGATTAAAACAAAAATCATTTGATTGGTAATGGATCGAAGAAAAAACTAGGCCTATAGGTATTTACCTATGTTTCCCTTTTCTATGAGATAGTTACAAGTAAAAGTAAACTTCGGTATCGGTGCAATTTTATGTTTTGTAATATTTTGTAAGTAAAAAGGAGCGGTAGGCCTATATACATTTTGATTTAGTTTGTGATATGAAGAGATATGTCAGTAGTTTTCCCACAAAAAATATTGATTATGATATACCTACACTTATGTTTTTATGATTATGTTAAAATCCCGGTTTTGAAAAAAAAGAAGAAAAAAACAAAGTTTGGGTTCAAATAACTCTGATGGGGCTAGTGACAAAAATCTCAGATTAGCACTGTTGTATATGTTTATGACAAATAAAAGACATTCTTGTGTATTTTACTACTACGAAAGTTATAGCCTCTCAAAAATGAAACATACTCCGTCCGTTTTAGCACACTGAAGAAGTGCTTTGCAGCGGGTTACTTGTCTTCAAAACACGTTGATATTCTGTATACTTGTCCTATATGTTGTGTATTGTTTCAATATTGGAACAATAATTATTTTTTGTGTATTTTTTATTCCCAGCACTTAAATATATGGAGATTAAATAATACTAATAAGCTATTACTATTTGAGAGTACCTTACCTGAAGCGTTTAGCACAACAGAAATTGCAATAAAAAGAAAACATTTTGAAAAAACAAGCTCTTGTTGTTGTAAAAGAACAAAACATAACTGCATGTTAGCAAAATATTCGCTCCATTATGTTTGATTCAACAAAGTAATTTGTTGCAAGTGGTAGAGTACGTACCACAAGATGGTCGTCGAAGTCCTTTGACTCTGAAGTAACGTAACATCTTACAATGCCTTCTGAGATAGGAATATATTTGTGGTACCTTCTAGTATCAACAAATGTAGTATAGCTGTCAAAACGTTTTTGTAGGGTTTCAGAGACATTAACTGCTTTATCTGACTTTACCAGAAAATATTTTGTTTTGTAACTTTTCATTACAAAATGAAAACATGTCATCTATGTTTAGTATCTAATCATCTATTGGCCTTTGCAAACTTGCTATTGCATCTTCTCGTTTTGTAGTTCCATCCACACCATCACATTCGTTTTTCCCATAGTATTATCACAGATTAAGAGATACTCTATCACAGTACAAAGGTACTCTATGAGTATACCCCATTAATAGTATCAGGTTAGATAGTATCTACTTATCCATATCTGTGCTTACCTCGGTAATACAGTATTTACTTACTATGTGAATACTAATACTCACTCAACCTTACGTGGGAGAAAGGGGTTATAGTTATTTTATGAGAAACAATGACTACTCTATAATCTACCTTTTGCTATCTCATTTTATTATGTGGTTTAATCTACACAAGATGTGGGTGTGACTCTTACAGGGCTATTCTAGACCCGATAATGACCACGGATTAATATGTGAGTCACCCACTTGTAAATAGATTATTAACATTATCTCAATGTATTAAATAACAGACGTAATTATCCATCAGCGATACATAGATTGATATACAAATAGCATTACCATAGAATACTGCTATTATTATTATAATTGTTACTGTTATTATACTACTACTCGGGTTTATCATAACCTTCGGTTACGAGTACGGTGAGAGTTGCATTGCCTGACCATACTGATGTGTGAAATTAAGAAAAACCATAAAATATACAACTTACATGTTCAGATCCATCAATACTGCTGACTTAACCTAGAAGCGTTAAGACGAGACTCTCGCGTATACTCGAGACGAGACTAGTACTTTCTCTAGACTTACCAACAGTTCTTCAAACGTGCGCGCCCCTAAATAGAGGTCATCCACATACATAGTAAGGTGGGTGGGATCCACGTTTTCAAAAATGTCACGCAAAATGCGTTGGAGCATAATCGTGCTGTTAACATGTCCCATGGGCATGGCTGTCAGTTGATACATGGAATGCTTAAGATTTAGGGACGGTACAGAAAATGCAGTAAAAGGACGGTCCTCAGGGTCTAAGAGGACCTGAAAAAAAGACTGCGATAAATCGAAACAGTAGTAGTACGTAACGTCTGCTAGGTTCTCAATAACGTCCGCCATATTGGCTGGGGAATCCCGGATTGGATGGCAGGCAAGATTGAGTCTACGTAGATCCAAACAAATACGCAGATCGTCAGAATTAGGTTTTGGAACTACTAGAATATTATTCCGAGTTGCTGAATTGCTTAATTCAATAATGCCCATCTCTAATAATTTCAATACTTGTTGTTTTGCCCTAGGCCGTAATCGGTGTGGTACCGTAAACATCGGGGATCGAAAGGGTTCTCTAGATTTTAAGTCAAGAGTGGCTTCATATGCATCTATATGGGAAAAATCAGTGTCAGACCATTTGAAGACACTGGCATACTTAGTAAGTACATCCCTTAATTTTTGTTGTTGTTCATTACTCAACTCTTTGTTAATTTTGAATTGTTGTGAATCAATAAGGTGACCAATTTTCGCAAGCCGTTCTGTAGTTTTCTGTTGTGCATGCTCAGCCGTCGGTGTAAACAACTTACGTACCGTGTTTACATGTAGCGACTCAGGAATGTCTGGTAGAACAGACGCAATAGCCAAAGGCGTTCCCTTGTGAAAGTGTTTGGGTTTGGAGGCCAGATTTACAACGGGAACCGCTATGTTGTCTGTACTAGCTACTGTGTGAGCAATAAAGCAACGTTTTAGGTTGCTGTTAATGGGTGTGTGTATGTGAACAGCACTGAAATTGACACCTAACGGTATATCAAGTGGAATGAAAACAACTGAGCGTGGAGGGACGGTTGTGGTTTGTTTACAAACCAACGTAAAGTGTTGATTCGTCTGCACTTTCGAAGCAACTGCAGGAGGCAATTGAGTAGAGCCCACTGGTATATTCTGATCTGAATTTGGACGACAGCCAATATGACGTAATGTGAGTGTATTATTCTGATATTCAATTACTGCTTGATGAGTTTTCAAAAAATTATTAGCCAAAATAATCGGAAATTTAGGAATTGGAATAAGCCTAAATAAAACCGTAAATGATTTTCCGGCCAAATTAATCTTAATGTATGCTGCATACTTAAGCGATAACGGTTTCTCGCTTACACCATACGGATTTGTTTCCATCTTAAATACAGTCACATTGCGTGGTAAGGCTGTCCACGGTAACAGGGAGCTCTCTGCTCCTGTATCAATCAGAAAACGGCGTTTTACGTTCCCTATCGAACCCTGAACGTAAAATAATTGGCCTTCGGATTGTAGGGGCAGGGTGAGAATGGTAGGAGATAAGTTATCATAGTTAGGGACTGGCGGTTGAGATGGACATGAAGAGGCTGGCTCAGGAGCTGAAGGCTCCTGAGGCAAATTCAGTTTTTTGGTTTGGGAACAGGTTCGAACGGTTTAGGTGGTTGGGCTGCCGGGGGAGGGGGATGGGGTGGGAAAGCGTAAGGAGTCGGTGGGGGATATCCGTAATACGGATAAGGCGGGGCATACGGAGGGTATGCCGGCGGAAATTGCCCATAATAGGCGTGGTAACTATCATTGCCTTTTGGAAATGTATTATTATGCTTCTTCTTCTTCTTCTGATTCTTTGCTTTGGCCTGCTGAGCCAAGTTCGATTCCTTGTTCTTGTTACCCTGTTTGGTTTTTGGCGCAGGAGGCTTATCGTGCCGATGATTACACTTAGCACAATTGGTACATGCTTCCTGGCTTCTGCGGTGATCCTGCTGATAGGATGGAGCAGGAGAAGTTGCGCGGGGGGTGGGGGGTCTGGATGAAGTTTCCGCAAAATGTACATGAGCCTTATGGGAATTGAACTGAAGCTGTAACTTGTCCAGCTTATCCATTATTTCGGCGTATGGGTCTGCTTGCCTAACCTGGGGAGTAGAATATACAGTGGGGTTGGCAGTAGCTTGCGGGGCCACTGGGGAAAGCTGAGGGTCACATGACACGACCCGCTGTTCCGCAATGCGCTGGTGTAATAACAGGTCAGCTTTCTGCCTGGTAAACGCTTCCTTAATTAAGGCATCAAAATTCGCGAACGTCTTTTGAGAAAAATAATGCATGTGTTGGGGAAGCATAGCAATAACAGCATCTGCCATAAAATCTTTAAAGGGAAGGGTGGGATTGTACTTATCTGCCAAGAACTTCTTTTCAAATAAGTAGTGCGTTAGTGGTTCGCCCGGGGCTTGAACTCGCGATCTGTAGGCATTAAGTGCTGTTAATGGTATCTGACAAGACCCAAATTGCTCCTCAAACGCAGCTTTCAAACCCGCCCAGTCTTTGTTACGTAAAGACTCTTCCTGTGTCTTGTACCAATACAAAGGCGGTCCACTTAAGCATGTGGGAAAGATAGCTTTAATCCGATCGGGTGTCCACGCGTTGATCTCGGCCAAACGTTCAAAATTTGCCAAAAATCTGTCAACACTTTCAGACGGTCCATCGGAAAATACATCTAAGGAGACAGGGGGAAGGATCATAGAAACCGGTGTTGCACTATTAGTCCTACTTTGTGATCGAGTATTAGCCATAGTTAACTAGTGAAAGTAGCAAAATAAAAGATAAGAATTGCACTGAGAGCGAATCACAAGTTTAAGTAACCAACACTACACATAGAAATAAGGCTTATGCATTACACATAATTATGTTCAGGCAGTACAATCATAAGTCCTCTTATTCATTTCGGGGAGCCATATCACAGATTAAGAGATACTCTATCACAGTACAAAGGTACTCTATGAGTATACCCCATTAATAGTATCAGGTTAGATAGTATCTACTTATCCATATCTGTGCTTACCTCGGTAATACAGTATTTACTTACTATGTGAATACTAATACTCACTCAACCTTACGTGGGAGAAAGGGGTTATAGTTATTTTATGAGAAACAATGACTACTCTATAATCTACCTTTTGCTATCTCATTTTATTATGTGGTTTAATCTACACAAGATGTGGGTGTGACTCTTACAGGGCTATTCTAGACCCGATAATGACCACGGATTAATATGTGAGTCACCCACTTGTAAATAGATTATTAACATTATCTCAATGTTTTAAATAACAGACGTAATTATCCATCAGCGATACATAGATTGATATACAAATAGCATTACAATAGAATACTGCTATTATTATTATAATTGTTACTGTTATTATACTACTACTCGGGTTTATCATAACCTTCGGTTACGAGTACGGTGAGAGTTGCATTGCCTGACCATACTGATGTGTGAAATTAAGAAAAACCATAAAATATACAACTTACATGTTCAGATCCATCAATACTGCTGACTTAACCTAGAAGCGTTAAGACGAGACTCTCGCGTATACTCGAGACGAGACTAAACCGCGTTTATAGATGCGAGCCAAGACCGACCGAGACTCGATCTAAGACTGAACCAAACTGCCCACCCTGGTTTAGAAACCAGTAGTTTTTATATTTTCCTTATTTGTTATTTTTCTTTCTCATGTCCTTCCGGGCCAGTACATTCTAGACTATGAAATAATAGTTTTGTGACGTATGCATGGAAAACACAGCTTTTACACTTTCACTGAAGAAATTGTTTTGTCGTATGAGTATTATTCAGTTTCCTGGTGTCCTTCTACCTGTTTTTGACCAAACCAATAATAACTTATTTTTCACTTTGGTATTTTTTCCGGGTGACATTCACTTTTAATAATAAAATGTATGATCTTTGAAATTATAAAAATTTCGATCAAACTCGATGTTATCGTGATAGTATGAACCGAAAAGTGCCATACAGCGTCAAGATCGAAGTCGTGTTTGTGACAGCATAGATTAGCAAAGTTCTTTTGTTTTTATATTGACTTGAAGCTCCATCAGTAAAATAAATAAGTAATTTTAATGTTCGGGTCTACTTCTTTAATATACGCTATGAAAATCTTTTGTAAGCATTAAAATGTCGTTGATCATGCTTTAAGTGATCACTTAAAAAAAAAAAAAAACAGTTTTGTATTCTAATTTATCATTCTCCTCAAAATACAACACGAAAGGGTGAACTGTGGCTTGGATATTGATCCCGTGAAAACTCTGTATCTTATTCTGAACTGTAAATGGGGCCGCGGTGGCTCAGTGGTTGAGCGTTCACCTCTGCTGCTTGGAGTCCCGGATTCGATCCCTGCCCCTGCCAAGGGAACTTTGTGGTGGACAAACACCGTGTGCGTGGGTTTGCTCGGGGTTCTCCCGTTTCCTCCCACTTCCTTAATTCCACCATTTCATTCATTACTCATTATCACCGTCTCCTTTAGCCTAACCGGCATTATCGTGGGACGTAAAACTTAAAGGTTTCATTTCATTTTTCTGAACTGTGAATGAATAATTTTCTGCAAAATCTGCTAACACCATACATTCTTCTGCAGTAAGTTCTCCTTTTTTCTTCTTGAGAAACTAAGCTTGAGACTTTGACAAAAGATTATGCGGTTTTAGGTTTTCCGATTTTTCCGATAACTATTCAAAAAGACTCCACTTTTCTCTTGAGAACTGTGTTCATCTCTGTCCTATCAGCTGTTATCCGGCTCTTTTTTTTTTTTTTTTTTTGTATGTTATTGTATCGGGCAAGGGGCAACTTATCAGTTTCATTAAAAATATTAAATATTTCCAACAATACTGGTTTACCTGCCTATTTACACGATATCTACGGCATAAACTTTCCGATTTTAAAAATATAGATTCGAATGACACTATTAGACCCTTCATAAACTTGTGCCATTTGCTACAGATGTAAACAGATAACTCACTACTGTCAGACTGACCGGTCACATACAGCGTAGGTAGACTGGGTCCGTTGCATCAACACTGCGGCTAAAAATGAACCCAAGCCTGTCATAATCTAGTCTAGCCGTAAAACTGTTCAAGTATAATTTATTGCAATTGTACTTTGATACATGTGAAGCAATCAATGTGTAGCCCTTCAACAGACAGAGTATGTTTCATTTTTGAGAGGCTATAACTTTTGTAGTAATAAAATAAAACAAGAATGCTTTTTTAATTATTTTTGCCATAAATATATACAACAGTACTATATGCTGTGCTAATTTGCAAATTTTATCACTAGCCCCATCAGAGTGATTTGAAATTCGTGGCTTTTTTTTTTTAATTTTTTTTACAAAACTGGTATTTCAACAAAATATTGTAAGTCGTGAAAGTGCACCGATATTGAAGTTTACTTTTACTTTTAAGTTTCTCATAGAAAGGAGAAACATAGGTAAATACTATAGACCTAGTTTTTATTTCGATCCATTACCAATCAAATGATTTTTTTATTATCCTTCTAGATCAAGTACTGTTTTCGTAATGAACGTTTTTGTTAACCCTTACAATCCTGGAAGTAGCCGCGCGCCACGAAACGAACATGGCCGCCACTCACAAATCGCTTCAGATAAATATATTTTAAACAGAGTTTTAAAATCTTAAAACAAGAAGCAAACAACTGCGTAGGTTTCAAAATTTTCAAAAATGTCCCAGCAACCACCCCTGGATCATCTCAAATGGATTGACCCATTTTCTATCAAACCTTATATATATATATTTCCTATTCGTGCTTAAATCAGAGTTGCGTTACCCAAGCTCTCTCTATTAAATTCGTTGCGCCGATACTATCTAACTCTGAATCATGGATATTTTGATACAGAGTGTGCTATTTTCTATGATATTTTTTAACCATCTTTAACCGCCTTTGTGAGTTTACGTTACCATTTGGGTACACATTTTTTGATCTTGCCTCTTGCATTTGAAGAGTATTATTTTCAGAAATTGTTCGTTGTGGTTATTTGTGTACATACTTTCCGCGATGGCAGAGCAGCTAGTGGCCCCTGGTGAAAACTCTGGTGAATTTTACGCGGGAAGTAATCTGTGGATATGTTGTTTTGCAAGCAGACAGAAAAGTTAGTGAACCGTTAAGGGTTAATATATCTTACAGTTTTCGAGCTAGGCAGCCTCAAATTTACATTTTCCTCGTTTTCGGTATTGCGTAACTTTGAAGCAACGCGATTTTGGCCCTATGTCCATATGGGCTTGTTTATTTGTTTAGGTGAGAGGATTTCACAAGTGAATTTTGGCTACATGATAAATGGATACCTTATATTCTAATGAAAGTTTAAGTCATTTCCGTTCCCCCTAAATATGTCTCTTGTTTCAGGTTGCAGTCCCGTTCTATTGCAATGAATCCTCATCATGATGTAATTTTGAACCTGCGTATACAGAAACAAAAATTCCATGTAATCTACATAAAATTTGTTCGATTGTGAATAACAGATTTTTTTGTTTTCTTCAGGACATTAGAATCATTCCCATATTTGCTGGTTGAAATTGAGAAAGACTTGGAACAAGTCAGCAGATGCCAGCATCAACCAGATATCTATGCGATTTGTACAAATTACCAATCTTCGAAAGGTTTGTCTCAAATTTTCATTACGTTTATGTCATTTATCTACTAGTTAGGTCCTGTAAGTGTTGCCACTTGTGCATTAAAAAGAAAACCCAGAAGAATTTCCTGTTTTTATTGAACATTGCTTTTTGGTGTAGAAAACTACCGTAGAATCTCAAGAATATATTGCAAAGGATATATATATATAGAATGGCGTATTTACCATTTTGTTTCGGGGGTTTTGCTAACTTTCGGGGGTCTTTGACTGAAAATGTGAAAATTCTGCAAGATATTTCATATACTTTACTATAGTAAGTAAGATCTCGGGATGGGGGCTTAAGCCCGCAAGCCCCTAAATACGCGACTGATATACGCGTTCGTCCAAAACAGTCATTTGTTGATGCTTAAACGAGTTTTAATGCAGCTATACAAGTACGGACAATGGTGCACATTTTTGATATTCAATTAAATCATCAAGTTCAAAAGATATTTAAAAACACTGCATTGGTTTGGAAGACTCTGAAGTTAAAATAAAATTGCAGCTCGGTAGAAGGTGTGAACCTTACTGTACATGAATTTGTATATGAAAAAGAAAAAAACTTTTTGATAAATGGGTACTGCGCTTATTAACAATAATTGATGAACATCAGATGTCCATGCTTCGTAGCGTGATTTGAAGCTATTTTAGAATAACTCAATGAGTTCTTGACCTGCTCCTAACATTAAATTAAACTTAGATTTTCACTGCAGACCAGGATTCAACAGTGAGTCTGCAGAATAGCCGAAACCCAGAGAATCGCCCGTAGTAACCAAAGACACAGGGATCAGCTGAAAAGTTCGACGCCGGTCTTACTGGGGTAAACATGACATTATATTCACCAACTACCTTGAGAAAATAAAACGTTACACGCAAGTATTATGCAGAATTATTAGACTGTCTCAACTGTGAAATCAAAAAACAAAGACAGCATCTAGTAAAGAAATAAATGCTCTCTAGGAAATCAATGACATAATTGAATGAACTGAGATAGCAATTGGTAAACCGACACTTGTATTCTTCAGATCTGTCCACCAGTGACAATTTGCTTTCTATTTTGAAAAGATAATTATGGGGGATAACATTTGTGTCAAACGAGGATGGAGAATGCGAAACTGATGTATAATTTTGGAGCTTTACATAGACGTTATCATATGGTATGTATCCAATTATTAGAGGACTTCTGGAATAAGTGTATCGCTGTTGAAAGAAGCTATGGTTTAGAACAAAATGTTTTTTTGACAATGAAAGCTAAAAAGTGTGCTTTTAGTAGTTAGTTGCGGTTTTCCTTTCTTTTCTCTCTCTTTTTTCTTACCCTTTGTAGTAAGTTATCGCAAAATTCGAACATATTTTTTTTTATGAATACGATAAATAATTTTCCTCTACAACTCTAACCATGATTATTCGATTTTGTTGTAAGAGTTTTCTTCGAGTTTTCAAAAATAAATAAATTGTAATTAAGAAGAGTCATAGTGCCATTAATTCCCCCGACTGAAACTAAAAGTCCACGATAAATTAAAATAAAAGCGATTATGTTGGAATATGTCTAGGGCTCTAGAACCACTCCACTCTGTTTGGCATTGAAATATGTCATAACCAAGGACTAACTTCAATTTATTGTTTATATATATATATGTATGTCGGTGTTGTTTTGAAACACCCGATATATATATATATATATATATATATATATATATATATATATATATATATATATATATATATGTGTGTGTGTGTGTGTGTGTGTGTGTGTGTGTGTGTGTATATAGGGTGTTTCAAAAGAACACCAACAACGTTTGGAACGTAGTTTCTGACGTCAAGGTAATACTAGTAGTAGAGACCAACCTGCGAAATCAATCTTAGTCCTCCCATCTACGCCTAGGTCTTTCTATTAATCGTTTTTCGAATGGATTTCCAGTTAAAACTCTGAAAACGTTCCGAATTTCTTCCATTATGCCTTATGGCCTGCTCACTTGAGCTTCTTATACTTGATGATTCTAACGATGTTTGATGAATGGTATAAATTATGAAGTTTCCGCCACTCCTCATTAGTTCCCAATAGTCGTCTCAGAAGTTTCGTTTTTCTTTCTTTCTTTCTTTCTTTCTTTTTTTCTTCTTATTTTTGTTTAATCTTTTGCTTTCCAGTGATGTCCATATGGATGTCATGTCATTTCCCTTTTTCAGTCCAAGTAAACTAATATAATAATAATAATAATAATAATAATAATAATAATAATAATAATAATAATAATAATAATAATAATAATAATAATAATAATAATAATAATAATAATAGTTGTAGTAGTAGTATCAATAATAATAATAACAATAAAATAATAAGTGAGTTTCACTTCAGACTGTGAAACTATATTAAACACTATATAATTCTCAAACTTAAAGTAGTACATCTATAATTGCTACTAACAATATTTGAATAAGATCAAAAATCTAACTTGTTTCTCAAACGCTGAATTCATATTAAAAAAAAGAAAAACATTTTTTCGACATTTCTTACTATTTTCGGTCTATGGAGAGCAATACTGAAACCGGAAATGATTACTGATGTTTTGCACTTTCGGTTACAATACAGGAATAAAATCAAAGATGAAACATTTTCTTCTGGCACTGAATCTATACTAAAATACACTGCTTGCCAGTACTTATTATGTAATCAATGTTGTAACTAGAAATCCTAAATTTTTCTCAACCTTGGGTTTGAATACCTAGATAAAAGTCGAGACAAAGATCATTCTCAGTACGCTGAGTCTACGTCAATAAATCGATTGTCGATATCTATTATCCTTGTCGCTATATGGTAGTAAGTATTGAAACCTGAAGTACAATAAATTTTATTCACTTCTGGTTTTTGTAGATTATTGTGGTTGAAAATGATATCTTTCCATGATATGATGATTCGTTTGCAAAAATCAGCTTGCCTCTATTACCATTTGTGTTACGTGGCGCTAGTTTTGGGACGCAGAAACAATCATAAAATAAAAATTACTTAATATACGAATTACCTGTATTCCCTTATGAACTGTAACCAAATGTAGTAGTAGTAAATTTTAACCACTTCTGATTGTTTGTGGGTGGTGATGGTATGTTGTCTTAAAAGGTAGAGTCGATACAAAAAAAGTCGCATGCCGCTATCGATTATCGTATTTAATCTATGACGATCAATGTTGAAACTAAACGTGGTTAATTTCTACTACTTCCAGTTTGAATAGAGACTTAGAGGTGAAGATGGAATCTATTTTTGGAAAGATGAATCGATTACAAACAATTGCTTCTCGATTTCATTTGTCAGTTTTTATCTATGGAAATCGGTACTGAAACCGGAAGTAATAGTCAATTTCGTCCAGTAGAATATTGCGAATGGCAATGACATGTTCCCCTTAAGTTGTTGAATCGATTACGGAACACAACTTGTCACTATTTATTACACTTTTTATTCTACGACAAACGTTAAAATCTGGAAATAGCTAATCTCAACTACTTTTCCTTTAAAATTAAGTGTTAACGGTGATGTTGGAACCTATTATTTGGACGCTGAATCGTTTGCAAGAAAATGCTTCTCAATATCTCTTATTGCTTTTGCTCAGCTACATGTCAGCAGACGGACAGACTGACATCGCCGTTTTATAAGACTTGTGCATAGCACTAGTTTGTAAATTTAAAAATAAGTGACTTTCGTAGGGCAGTGTGAAATTACGGAACATTTTGGAACTATATCTATACAGTATTCAAAGTGGAAGTAGTGAATTTATAACTTACAGTTGTAATTGAAGGATAACACTTGTCAACGTTTTTTATTTCTTGTTTTCACAAAAGATGCGAATGCGAAGCTTATGCAGTTTGACCTCCTAAATAAAAAAATGTAATCAGAATCTTTTAATCAGGTAAAGTTTTGTTGTGATGGTTATTTTTTTCACCCTTATCTACTAAATAGACGCTTATTTTCTAGAAACATGCATGCATTTAACACATGTACACAGGAGCGTCAATTCAGATTTTGCTTGGGGGGGCAAGACCCCTTGATATAAGTAAAATTTCACGTTTTTCACTGATTTACTACTATTCTATTGATAAAATCTATATACATCTCAAACTCAGGGGGCAAATGCCCTTCCCTGCCCCCCTAAATGACGCCCCTGCATGTATCCTCGTCACCAAAAGTGCCTTTACATCGCCGTGACGAGTATGTGACGGCGCAGTACACCAAGGAAGGGATGGTTGCATAAGAAATTGTGATTAATTTTGAAGAGTTTTTATTTTGACTAGGGAAATAACGTAGGTATAGGGAGTAAAGGCACAGATTTGAACCGTCAGTACACTGCCATCTCTGAAAAGATTCGTATTCTCAGTTTTTCAATTTATTGTCTTATATGTTAAATTAATAACTGCTAACAATTGCTACTAGCGCTTTTTACTCTTCAGAAATTTCCTACATGTTCGCAGACACTTTTCTAAGTCCTAAATTTGTGCGTGAATTATTTCATTCGCTTCACTGACCTTATTTGAGAATGGAATCTAATTACACTGAGCGTGAATATGTTTGGCTGTTGTCAAGCAAGGGCCGTAATAAACATAAATAAGGTTCTTATTATTAAATAAAACACAGAAGTATTTATTGTGTGTATAGCACAATATAATACAGTAACTAAGCAACATGATAATCACTAACACCAGCAGAATTTTTTCCAACGGGAAGGGGGGGGGGCAAAAGGCCAACATAGAGTTTTTCGATTTATTGCCCTATATATATTGTTTAAATTCATAACATTTATAATTGGTAGCATATATCTTCTTACTTTTTAAAATCGCCGCTGTAGCCTATTAGTCAGAACATTCATCTCCAGTCACGATGTAGAGAGAAGAGAAAGAAAGAGATATGACCAGTAGCGTAACTAATTTTACTGCGCCAGGGATCGATTAATAATCAATTTACTCATACCCGCCGCCTGCCCCAGGAATTTCAGATGCTGCGTTATATATATGGTTCTATGTCAAAAGGGCCAGACAAAAGGGCGAAAAAAGGGCTCAAGGCAAAACGGACCCACGTCAAAAGGACCCTGCGTCAAATGGACCCGTGTCAAAACGAGACCCGCTACAAAAGAGCCCGAGTCAAAAGGGACCTGGTCGAAAGATCTCCGCAACAAAAGTGAACGAGTCAAAACGGCCCCGCGTCAAATGGATCCGGCTCAAAAGGGTCCTGCGACAAAAAACAACCGAGTCAAAAGGGACCTGGTCGAAAGATCTCCGCAACAAAAGTGAACGAGTCAAAACGGCCCCGCGTCAAATGGATTCGGCTCAAAAGGGTCCTGCGACAAAAAAACCCGAGTCAAAAGGGTCCTGCGTCAAACTTTCCCGAGTAAAAATCGCCCCGCGTGAAAAGAGCCCAGGTCAAAAGGTATCCGGTCAAAAGAACCCGGGTGAATGTCCACCCGCGACAAAAGGTCCCGACTAAAAACGGCCCCGGGTCATGAGATCTTCACGACAAAAGGCCCTGTGCCAAAAGTGCCCGAGTCCAAACTGTCCCGCATCAAAAAGAGCCGGGTCAAAAGGGCCCGCGACAAAGTGGCCCTGGGTCAAAAGAGGCCCGGTCAAGAGGGTCCGCTCAAAACGGCCCGAGTGAGAACGGCTCCGCGTCAAAAAGGCATGGGTCAAAATGTCTCCGCGACAAAAGGCACGAGTCAAAACAACCTCTGGTCAAAATGATCCGGCTCAAAAGGTCTCGAGTTTAAAGGGCACTGCGTCAAAAGAACCCGGGTCAAATGGACCCCGCCTCAAAAGTCCAGTTTCAAAACAGCCCAGCGTGAAAAAGGCCTTGGTCCAATGTTCTCCGCGACAAAATGACCAGATTCAAAAGGGCCCCGTGTTAAGAGGGGTAGAGTCAAAAAGGCCCTACGTCAAATGGACCGTACCAAAAGGGGTACGCTACAAAAAGGCCCGAGTCAAAAAGGCTCGGGTCAGAAGGTCCCGCGACAAAAAGACCCGAGTCAAAACGGCCCTGCATCAAACGGGCCCGAGTAGAAACGGCTCTGCGTGAAAAGGACCCGGATAAAAGGCTCCACGACAAAAGTGCCTGAGTCTAAACGGCCCGGGGTCAAAAGATCTCGACGACCAAAGGGCTCGAGTCTAAAGGGCCCGGGTGAAAGAGTCTCCGCGAAAAAAGGGCCCCCCGTTTAAACGGCCCCCATCAAAAGGGCCCGGGTCAAAAGAACTATAGTTAAAAGGGCCCTGCGTCGAAAGATCCCGAGTCAAAAGGGCCCAGACTCAAAAGGGCCTTATGTCAAATGGACCCATGTCAAAATGGGCCCCGCTACAAGAAGGCCTTAGCCAAAAGGTCCGGGTCAGAAGTCTCCGCAACAAAAGTCGCCGAGTCAAACCGGCCCTGCGTCAAAGGGTCCCGGGTGAAAAGGGTCCTGCGAGAAAAAAGAGAAGAGTCAAAAGGGCCCTGCGTCAAACGGGCCCGAGTTGAAACGGCCCGGAATTACAAGAGCGCAGGTTAAAAGGGCTCGGGTAAAAGGGTCTCGCGACAAAAGGCCCTGAGTAGAAACGGCCCCGCGTCAAAATTGCCCGGGTCAAAAGGGCTCGAGTTAAAAGGGCCCTGCGTCAAAAGAGCCAGGGTCAAAAGGGCCCCGCCTCAAAAGGGCCTGAGTCAAAACGGCCCAGCGTGGAAAAGGTCCGGGCGAAAGGGCCCCGAGACAAAAAGACACAAGTTAAAAGGGCCCAGCGTCAAAATTGCCCGGTAAATACGGTCCACGTGTAAAAAGCCTGAGATGAAAGCAACAGTGGAAATCAGGCATGCACAAGGGGAAAGTATCCCTTTAGTAAGTTGAAGTGTTTGTGCAAAAGAAGGAAAAATATCTGTAGTTATTAGTAACAAATAGGAAATTTGAATGGTGAAATTAGTTTTGTTTGGCTGTTGATTGTTCTGCAACAATCGCTATTGCTTAACTCGTTCTCCATTAAAGTTTGTTTGCACTTCCGACTGTCTGAGTTTGTATTTTTGATACATAGCCTAATCAAACTCTATCTATTATTGACTTTCCCCTTAGTTCTAAAATTTCATTTCTACCCCTGGATCAAAGTATAGAATGAAAAATATTCTGTGGAAAAGATTAGTATAATGTTGCTGTGAGAAGACATATGTGGATCTGTATACAGGTCATTGGGACAGAACAATAATAACGACATGCGTAGACGCATTGATTTGGAGTGGATGTTTCCTTCTGAGTACTCATATCTTTATAGGGAATATATACTTGACACAGTGTACCATTTAAATCTGCAGTACGTGAATTCCGCCATATTGCATATCACAGAATATTGTTTTAAATGTAAAAGGTTATGATTTTACACTTCAACCTAGGCTTGAATATTCTCCCAAATGAGAATGTGAACTCATTTTTTACACATCATCTATTTGGGACAGGGAATGCTATGTTTGACATATGTATCTAATAGAAAAAAATGTATTGTGACAGGGCAGTAACAAAGAGACGCATGAACGGAGTAAACGAAAATGTTACAATTTGGCATTGGTGTAGAAACAGCGTTAAATGATTTAGTGTACATCATGGCAGCCATCTTGAATTCCGTATATTGTATACCACACAGTGGGTGATATCAATAAAACGGAGAAGTTACTCATTATTCCCTAATTTGTAGTAGTTACTCGCATTGGTATCAATAAAAAGAGAACTGAGCACTACTCGTCTCGGCTGACCTCGGAGAAGCCCCGCCTTTCTGGAGAAACCACACCTCTATTCTCGAGCCGAGTAACTATTTCGCGTTTGATATCAATAAAAATCAAAGACGACTCTGTGATGCTAGTAACTTCTCCAAATTTGTGGAGCAAGTTAAATAGGTGACTCCGTGCGAAATATGGCAGAGAATATGATTGTTTTACTACGTAGAAAAACTTATAAACTGCATAGAAATGTTAGAAATGGAGATTACAAAAAGCATTATAAGTTTATGAAAGAAAATGTAGAGTGGTTAGCACATTTTTTAAGGAGAATCAACCGAAATTCGGGGTGGTGCACTACGTAATGATGAAAAGATGCGGGTTTTCTTCAAGGGCGCCGATCCTGTGGGGGCCAGGGAACCCGGGCCCCCCAAAGCTCATGTGGGCCCCCCGATTGTATTTATGAATATACAATATTTGGCATAATTAGAGTGCAATTTGTCTTAAAATCCTGATATATATACCTTCTGCACCTGAATGCCCCCCCCCCAATTTAGAGAGAAATCGGTACCCTTGGTTTTCTTGCGTTACGTGAGTGATCCGGGATTCCAGGTTGGAATGTCAGGGGATTCTGGTGTGGCTCAAAATACTGTGTCTATGACTACCTGAAAATGGATTGTTTCCGGAAGTGTGCGTAATATGCAAACAGCAAAGGCAGAGTGGCAAGAACAATATACATTTCCTGGTGCTATCGGAGCACTTGACTATACACAAGTGGCATTAAAGAAACCTAGTATTTTGGAGAGTAATACGTTAATAGGAAGAGGTATTTCGTGGCTAAGCGGTTAGCGTACATGCCTTTGGCATAGGAGACCCGCGTTCCATTTCCGGCAGGAGCTCATATGGTTCGGATTCCACGTTATTGGGTGATATAACCAAATTGGGTGATATCAATAAAAATAAGTAACTACTCGTGAGAAGTCCTGCTCGAGAATCGGAGTAACTACACCCGGAGTAATCTCCTCCTTCAATTTCGTATCAATAAAACAAGCCACTACTCAGGTCTAGTCTGCTCCAGATTTATGAACGTTTACTCGCGCTTTCTCTGCACGTAGCACTGAGTCGTATCAATAAAAGAAGTGATTACTGATTTCTTCCATCCGTCGCGCGGTAATTTCGTTGTTTTTAACCTATGGCGTAGTATCCTAAACGCCATGGAACGGGCAGGTAGCAACAACAGTTTCAGTCAAAGTGCATTTGTATTATAAAAGAGTTTCCAATGGTACTTTCAAAGTCATAGCTACCAGAAAGTAAACGAAGAAAAGCCGAAACTTTGAAGGTAATTACAATGAAATGCAACGAAATACCAAATACATCTACGACTGAGATACAAATTCAAAAGAGAATCTTTAATATTCGAGCGAGAATAAAACAAAAATAAAAAAGAAGAAAAAAACGGGATAGAAGAAAGTAATACTGAAACCATGGGAATGAACCTATTTGAGCTGATGGATGTTGATTCGAATCCAGCAATATCAAGATTAACACGACAAGCGCATATCACGTGTTGTCCAAGGTATTTGTAGATTGTTTGGCTTTAAGAACGAAATCAGACACTGTGCTCCTTTGTTTTCTTTTTAAAAAAGTCCAGCCACTCACGTCATAAATCACGTCCATCTGATTGCGTTTTCCACACCACACGTGTCCCCTTTCGTCTTGACATAAACAAAATACATTCTCATGTATACACCCTTTCTATCAACGTTGAGTTGAGTTGATTATTAGTTTAACGTCCTTTTCAGTAGCGTGCCTATATGAGACAGAACCCACTGATTAACGTGGAGTCCGAACCATATGAGCTCCTGCCGGGAATCGAACGCGGGTCTCCTATGCCAAAGGCATGTACGCTAACCGCTTAGCCACGAAATACCTCTTCCTATTAACGTATTACTCTCCAAAATACTAGGTTTCTTTAATGCCACTTGTGTATAGTCAAGTGCTCCGATAGCACCAGGAAATGTATATTGTTCTTGCCACTTTGCCTTTGCTGTTTGCATATTACGCACACTTCCGGAAACAATCCATTTTCAGGTAGTCATAGACAGTACTTTGAGCCAACCAGAATCACCTAACATTCCGACCTGGAATCCCGGATCACTCACGTAACGCAAGAAAACCAAGGGTACCGATTTCTCTGTAAATTTGGGGGGGGGGCATTCAGATGCAGAAGGTATATATATCAGGATTTTAAGACAAATTGCACTCTAATTATGCCAAATATTGTATATTCATAAATACAAAAGGGGGCCCACATGAGCTTTGGGGGACTGGGCCCCCTGGCCCCCATAGGATCGGCGCCTTTGAAGAAAACCCGCATCTTTTCATCATTACGTAGTCCACCACCCCGAATTTCGGTTGATTCTCCTTAAAAAATGTTGTGCTAACCACTGAGGGAGGAGATTACTCCAGCTGTAGTTACTCCGATTCACGAGCAGGACTTCTCAGGAGTAGTTACTTATTTTTATTGATATCACCCAGTATTTCGAAATAGATAGAGGTAGATGCGTGTCACATAAATTGATGCTAGAATCTTCCTACAAATTACCTTCATTGTCCGTTTCAAAAGCATCGGAGTCTACATTACTTATTATTTCCGTAATCCTTCGGGCGCGAAAATACGCCACTATCATAACCACGAGTTGTCCCGGTGTTATTCATACCCAAAGGTTAACTAAAAAGACGAAGTGAATCCTAACTAATTACAAGAAGGGTGTTCAAACAGCCATACACACTTCCACTGGCTAATAGAAAAAGGAGAACAAAAATAGCTACATTTTTTTTCCTTCTCAGTACTCATATCTTTATAGGGAATATATTCTTGACAAACATATAATTTAAATCTACGCAGTACGTGACCCGTACCCACGAAGGTGACAAATATTCGTGAAAAGTAAACGGAAGGGAGTAGTTTTATGTGGCTGTTGTTTCCTTCCGTCGCAGGAGCTGACCTTGGTAGGTGCGAGGCAACCAAGACCAAAGTTGTCTCCCTGACTGAACGCCTTGTAACAAGAGAGCAACTATAGTTGTCTATGGGTTTCACGTCTCATAGTTCTAAGTATTTACAGCTATACAGCGAGCTGTGTGCGTTCTGAGCCACTCTATGTTCCCCAGCTGTGGCTATTTGCGAAAATATTGTTTGATTTTCATTGGGGTAAGGCAAGACAATCTCAAGAGAAGCC
Organism: Thermobia domestica; assembly: GCF_964235325.1. Classification (NCBI taxonomy): domain Eukaryota; kingdom Metazoa; phylum Arthropoda; class Insecta; order Zygentoma; family Lepismatidae; genus Thermobia; species Thermobia domestica. The sequence goes on from NC_137455.1 coordinate 213,627,134, forward strand.
CTTCACCGTAGCGAGTGACGTCACACAAAGTAGTGATAGGCAGGCGCACAATGTGCTGGGTGGAGACACCTAGCTCAACAGGAGAGTTTTTTTAAAAAGAAACAAGCCGTTTTACAGACATTTTTGTAAATCATGATATATATATACAGGATGTTTCAAAACAACACCGACAACGTTTGGAAGGTGATTCCTGACACCAAGGTAAGACAAAAAGTATAGACCAACCTAGGTGCACAAATGTTTCCTTTCGGAGTTATAGGCTGTCGAAAACATGAAAAAATGAACTTTAATGGTCCATAGCCCCGAACCTATGGGACCTACTCGGGTCAAGATTTCACTTAGGAACTAGCGTGTACTCTATCCAAAAATACATTTTTGAGACTCGTGTGGTACTTCCGCAACAAATTTTATAGAAGGAATTTGGCTACGGGCATATAATTTGAAACACTCACCAACAACCTCTATAAAAAATGTCGCGGAAGTACCGCAGGATTCTGAAACATGGATATTTGCATAGTGCACATATTAGATCCTAAGTTAAGTCTTGACCTGACTACGGTAGGTCCCATAGTTTTGGACCTTTAAATTTCATTTTTTCGCGTTTTTGGCAGTCTATAACTCAAAGGAAGCATTTGTGCACACAGGTTGGTCTACACTTTTTGTCTTATCTTAGTGTCAGGAATCAGCTCCCGAACGTTCTCGGTGTTGTTTTGAAACACCATGTATATAGTAATTTTGAATGATACGCACTAAGTGCTAAGAAGATATATATATATATATATATATATATATATATATATATATATATATATATATATATATAACTTAAATCCTATCACATTAAAATTGTTATTGTCCGCAGAATAGTGGTAATAGAAAACATACGTATTATATAAAAAAAATCTTAGAAACTATATTTCTGACAAAAATTTCAAGAGGATAATAGGTTAGTAGGATTTATAACTACGGATTCTTCTCAAATCTTTGCATCATGCTAGATCGCATAGGGAATTTTTCGTTTAAATAAAACATATCTGATTAGAAAGAGATTATACTTCAAAGAGAAATATTTAAATTCAGTTTAACTTTTAAATACTTGATGAATCAAGCAAATGGAAACAAGTGGCATGAAAGGTAACTGAGAAATTTAGTATTTGGAGAAGCAAAAATGTAATGTGCAGGATACAGAAATTTCTAGCGTCGTCTCGGAAACGAGACGAGAAGTGTATGTTCTAATAAGAGTTAAGACAAGAAGTGTATATTCAAGTTAGAGACGATACAAGAAACGACAATTGTTGTCTAATTTTTGAGACAAGATATTTATCAAGTCTCATGGGCAACAAATCACTGAAGTCTTAGATACCAGTGTTTTAGTATTACATGATTCATAGTAAAAGTTCATAAATTATTACAGTGGTTGTACGAACACAATGAAGAGTAAAATGAAATCTTTCACTTTTACGTCCCACGCTTATGCCGGTTAGGCTAGAGGTGACGGTGATGATGAGAAATGAATGAAATGCTGGAATGAAGAAAGGGAGGAAACGGGAGAACCCCGAGAAAACCCAAGAGCACAGACAATGAAGAGTATTTATCAACATTTTAAGATACGTAAGTTATTACATAATATACTTCAATACTAAATATGATTTAAATATTGATATATTACATTTTTAGTGGAACTCTCGTAACTCGGAAGCATTCTCATAATTTCTAGATAAAATTAAGAAGAAAGCCAAGGCATAAATTTATAAAACGAGAAGAGAAATAATTCTTCGAGAATCAAAACGAGACGAGAATCCAACACTTAATTTAAGAGACGACAGGAGAAAACTTTATTTCTCGTCTCGTCTCGTGCGGAACAGTACACAAACGTTCAAATCAAGTCTTCCGTGTCACTAAGGAGGAAGAAGATTGATGGCTCAGTAGTACAGCCTTTAAATTTGATGTGAGGACCATAATTTAATCCCAAATATAGTATGTTCCTCACGAGAAGGACGGGAAATAAGATTTTCTCTTCTCGTCAATTTTTATAGAATTCTCGTCTCGTCTCGATTTTCGAAGACGATTATTTCTCTTTCGTCTCGATAATCTAAAAAGTTTCTCCCGTCTCCTCTTGTCTCGTAAAGTAGTTTCTGGTCAGATTCAGATTCAGATTTAGAAGAAATACTCTGCTAATTTTTATGTCGCTTGATGGCAATTGAAGAGAGTACTACAAATATGTTTTGAGATCAGCCCTATGTAATTGGGAGAGAGACGAAACCAAATCAAACAAAACATGAATTTTAGCTTTCTTCTTGAGAACCGAGATTATTTGAGACGTAGATGGTAGATCTACAGTTTAAAGTGGAACTCGAACTCGAGCTCTCATACAGAAAAGGCTCATGCGCTAGTCGTTAGAGCAACAGTTACGGCTACGATAATAACATATATATATATATATATATATATATATATATATATATATATATATATATGTAAGTATCAGTGATTAACGCGGACTTTAGTAAGATTGTGGCTTAAGTCAATAAAAATTACATGATGTAACCAAAACTTTTAACAATTAGCGCGAACAGCGCCAAATCATCACAATGGATTTGAGTGTAAAACTGAAAAGAAAGAAAAATAAAACATTCTCATTGGAATACTTTGACAGAATCCACATATTTGGATGTTCGTAATTATTACATAATGTGGAATTATATATACAAAGTTGTCACATTATAATCACACTTTTTTGTCTTTACACTGTGGAGTATGCAACGGAAGTTTTGGGATATAACTTCTCGTAAGATATTATATAAAAATAAATATGGATATATATTCAAAACTCACACTTTGTATTTCATTATTGAACTTACTGTAATATGAACTTCTAACTTTATTATATATAGTATGTTACCTGTCTTTCCTTTCCGTCTTACTCTTATAAATTCTACTAGTAGAAGTTGCATACACAAGATTCGTTCGCGATGCTCTTCCACTTTTCATGCCCTAACACGTTTGTGATACCCCCAATGAAATGAAATGAAATCTTTGAGTTTTACGTCCCACGTATATGCCGGTTAGGCTAAAGGAGACGGTGGTGATGAATAATGAATGAAATGGTGGAATGAAGAAAGTGGGAGGAAACGGGAGAACCACCGAGAAAACCCACGCACACGGTGTTTGTCCACCACAAAGTTCACTTGGCGGGGTCTGTGATCGAACCCGGGACCCCAAGCACCAGTGGTGAACGCTCTATCACTGAGCCACCGCGGCCCCCTCCTGATATATATACTACTGCGTTATATTCGGCTGCTGCGTTATATATATATATACAAACAGTGTACAAAGTTATTTTTATTAAGAAATCTAAGTTTTTACTTATCTTTTTCCTAAGTTATCACTACATACTTAACTCGTAACTACTATCGTGGGGTCAAATTTGACCTAGCACATTTCTAGCTGTGGACAAAATATATATATTTTGTTTCACTGAGGTTTCTGTCGTCTATTTTCAGTTGACCTTGCTAGGGGGCCGCGGTGGCTCAGTCGTAGAGCGTTCATCTCTGGTGCATGGGGTCCTGGGTTCGATCCGAGCCCACGCAAAGTGAACCTTGTGCTGGATAAGCACCGTGTGCGTGGGTTTTCTCGGTGTCCTCCCATTTCTTTCCACTTTCTTCATTCCACCATTTCATTTATTTCTCATAATCACTGTCTCCTTTATCCTAGCCGGCATAATCGTGGGACGTAAAACTTAATGGAGGCAATTTTCAGTTGATCTTGAGATCTCGTAGCGACTAGGTGTTCGTGTCCATGCGCTTTGTTGTTTCGATGTTTTCGGACCTCTGGGGTTGAAATTTTCTCCAGGATAGTACTTGCGCTATCTGTTTTCTGCATTACATTTTTTCTGTGGTTTTCTTGGGGAGTGTTACGGAGGTGTGTGCACAACTCCGAACTAGCAGATCGTGCAGAAGGTGGCTTCTTGCAATTTTCTACAGAATATTGGACGTTGCATGCTTAAATATTCTTGTTTTTAACCATCTTTCCAAAGAACCAAGAAGGCTTCAGAGGCGAGACTTCATGAAGAGTATTCGGATGACTCTCATTCAAGATCACATAAAATTAAGGGGCGAATGCGAGACACTTTCTCTAGGCTTCGGCAGTCATTGTTACGACTAACTGGTGTGAACATCAATGAAGACCGTCCGCAGACAGATTCTCCAGCTAAAAGGAGGAGATGTGCTATTTGTCCTCGAATTGATGACAAAAAAAAAAAAAAACGTTCTTGGATTTGTTCTGTGTACAACCGAAATGTGCATAAGGGTCATTCAAGAAAAAACACTATATGTACTGACTGTCAGTAGAACAACTAAACTGTCTTTATTTGTTCTGTATCTAACGGATATGTGATTAAGTCACATTTAGGGGTCGTCCACATATTAGGTAACGCGGCAAAGGGGGAGACGGTTCGGCCTTGCGTTACGAAGCCTGACAAGGGGGGAGGAGGGGATTTAGATCTTTGTTACGTTACACTTTTTTCTGCTGTAATTTTTATTTTTATTCTCAGATTTATATGCAATCTTTTAAACAAATAATTTTATTCAGTCTTTTCTTTTTTTATAAATTAGCTAGAATACTCGTCTTCACACGGGGAGAATACGTTTCATTTTGGATATAAATAGAACCAAAACTGTCACCGTCAACTTACGGACTCCACAAACTATGGATTCGACACAAATATAAGTCATTTTCGATCATTTTTATATACATCTCCCCTTCCCCAAGTTGCATGGCTAAATATTAATTTAAACGGCATCGAAAGTGTTACTGTTCATCTCAGCGACCCCAAACACCATGGAATCATACAGAAGAGATTCGAAGACGCACTAGACACCAGAATAAATGGTGGCGAAACCTGCATGTATTACAATACAATAGAACTCCGTTTTTGTGGCTATCACAGCATTGGATTTAGGGAACATGCTTTTTCGGAGTTAGTTGTTAGTGATCGTAACCACCGCCTGAAAATGCCCTCATGTTCTCACTCGTATTGCTATTTTTAAGAATGTTATCTGAAACCTTTGATTCGAATCATTACTCACTCTATTCTTCTAAGGGGTTTTTCATGGGAAACAGAAGCAATTCTTTTTCGTGAAATTATATTTTCCGCGATGGAACGTTCCAGGATTTGTAGATCAAAATAAGATATTAAAAACCTAATTCGTACTATTTTTTTATATTTTTGAATTTGAATATTTCTGAAGAAATTGAGTTTATTCGCATTCTCGCACTGATTTAGGACAAGAAGAATATGAAAAGAGGTAAACTTAAGTCCGAAGTCCAAAAAATATGCTCGAAAGCTTGTTCACAAACGAGATGTCCCTCCTCCTCCACATTCACAGCCACTTCGAATCTGTGGTCGACGAGGAAGAGAACTTTGCATCGTCGACACTGGCGAACTTCAAATGCACGAAGCATCCTGGATCTCTGAAAAAGAGGTCAATGTTAGTTCTTTAGATCCTGTTCCACCTTCATCTTCCTTGTCAGTATTTCCTCATTGTCATCATCTGACCGAAAAGGATAGGTGTGATCTCCTTGGGAAAACGACAGTATGCAGTTTTGAAGAATTAGGACTGTTAATTAAGCAATCTTATGGGGTTAAAATATGATTACCATTTTACCATTTTCTAATACGTACCGGTATTTGATTTATTGGCGAAAAACACTACAAATATATTCAGAATAAAAGCATTTTGTAATAAAAGTTCTCCCCTTAAAAATAGTGTTTTATTATAATAACTCCCAAAATAAGCAAGATTGGAGAAAAACAAAAATACAAAGGCGTTATGTAACGAGCGGGGGAGGGGTTCAGCCTTGCGTTACGAAGTGTGACAAGGGGAAGGAAGGGGGTAAAAATTGGTCAAAAATAGCGTTATGTAATATGTGGACGGCCCCTTAAGACTAAACATTGTGTGTATTGATAGGTAGCCAAGCAGGCCCGTAGCCAGCCCAAAAATATGAGGGGGGCTGTAGAAGTTAGGGGGGTGATCCAACCATATGATAGTTCATCACTATATTATAGTAGTTCATTTGCAAGCCTACCGTGAATATTTTAGGGGGACAGTAAAACTTTAGAGGAGCCCGGCCCCCTAGTCCCCATGTGGGTACGGGCCTATAGCCAAGCAACTGATGAAACAAAAAAGCATCAATTGTCAGTTTTTTTAAATGACAAGTTACATTTTCTCAACACTAATAATTGAATGCTTTCCTTATATGAAAATAAGTTTATTTTCATACTTTGTTATTTTCGGATAACAAAAAACTTTATTTCATTTAAGTATGTTGTTTCGCTTTGTAATAATCTATTACTAAAAGACAATTAGTCAAAAAATATTTTGAAAATATTTTTTGTCCCCAAAACTAGTTAAATCCATTAAAGTATAGGACTAGTAAAAGGTCCACAATCAATTGCTAATGGTAATACGTTTTAACATAGTTTAATTTCAAAACAAATAATGGGGTTAAATCTGACCCCACGATAGTACTTATGCAGTATAAAAATAACGATATTAGTGAAGAGTTAATATGAATTATGCTAATAGGAAATTAAATTAAAAATAGTTTACTCTACATAATCTAAGAAAAATAATGATAATAATAAAATAAAATAATGCAATAATAAATAGATGGTAATAAAAAAGTTTTATTTTTTTACGGTAATCATGGATTCTCTCGTGTTGAACAACATGGCTTTCCTCAATGCTGCCTCCAGAAGGGCGATAAATACGTATTAGAAAGCACTCCAGCTCACATTTTTGGTTAGCGAACCACATATAGAAAAATGTCTCAAATTTATTTTTCAGACCTGCGCCCCTCCCCATCAAAAATTCCTGGATCTGTCCCCGATATCGGTTGTTGACAATTAACTGATAATAGACATAGCGTACCTTTTGAAATGTTTTCAAACGCTCTTTGTATAAGGAACAGTTCTCCGTATTCTTTCTTACTTTTTTCTTTTCTTTTCATTTTTTCGTCCTTGCGCTCTTTTACTGTGCTGGAAAGGGACTCCAACTATGAGCAGTGTTTCGCCATGGCGCTTTAAATTAATAAGTTAAAGCGCCTTGATTTGGCACACGCTATGTAGAACAGCGAGCAGCTCTGAAGTTGAATGTTTTCAAGACCAAGGCCACCGTCGCATTTTGATAAGTACACTGTCGCGTGACACCCTTAGGGAGTGAGTATGCCACAGCAATTGCACTGTGTGTTTCCGTATGATACTGAGATATTTCGTTGGCAAGGAAAATAGTTTTGGAAGGAACCAAAGACGACTGTATATAAAAACATTAAAAAGGTATACTCGGCCTGCAAGACTTACATGCCGGGCTTTACTTTGATGAATAAGGACAACCACAGTACATGTTGTGGCATGAAAGTTGTAGTCTACGTATCTGCTATGCGACGTTGCCAAGTGACGCCTAATATTTGGTGCGATCAGGAAAAAGAAAAAAAGGAAATGAAATCTTTAAAAAATGAAATGAAATCTTTGAGTTTTACTTCCCAGGTTTATGCCGGTTAGGCTAAAGGAGACGGTGATAATGAGAAATGAGTGAAAATGGTGGAATGAAGAAAGTGGGAGGAAACGGGAGAACCCCGAGAAAACCCACGAGCACGGTGTTTGTCCACCACAAAGTCCACGGCGCGAGCTGGGATCGAACCAGGGATCCCAAGCACCGGAGATGAACGCTCTACCACTGAGCCACCGCGCCCCCAATCAGGAAAAGGAATCACAGACCAGTGTTGGGCAAAATCAATTGAAATCAATTGCAATTGATCAATCAATTTAAAGTAATTGCTTTGAAAATTAATTGCAATTGATTTCAATTGTTAATGATTTTAATTTGTAATTGACAATTAATTTCAATTGCAATTGAATTCAATCATAAAATTTGCAATTAAATTTTCGTCAATTGTTAATTGTTAATTGGTCACCAGGCAATTGAAACTTTTTAATTGTTAATTGTCAATTGCAAAGGGTGCAATTGAAACATTTAATTGTTATTTGCAATTGACAATTGAAACTTGTTTTGTTAATTGTAATTGTTAATTGCAATTGAACTCAGCAATTAAAACTGAAGATAAGAAGATGTGTGTATATTGTGTTGTCCACTTGTTCCTGTTTTACATATTTCAAATAAGGTACTTATAAGAAATGCTGGATAACTACCATCCCTTCGCCCCCCTGGGAAGAAAGCCGTGAAACTAAGAATTTTTTAAAATATATTATGTTTATGGTTCTATCCCCCTCGAAAGAACTCTATATGCCCGTCATGCATACAATAGGAATGGGCACGAGCGAGCTCGAGCGAGTTTTCTTTAAAACTCGACTTGACTCGAAGCAGACATCTTTGAGCTCGACTCGAGAACTCGGCTCGAAACATTTCCCCCAACCCGACTCGAATTCGGATCGAGTTTCCAGTCGAGTCGAGCCAATTCGAGCTAAATCCTTTGTGTAGTTCACAGTACTACTATCTTCAAGTATCCTACATACACAATATAACTATCAATGATACTACTAGTACTACTAAAACTCATTATTATTATAACACCGTGTACCTGTATAAACATGGAATATAGGCGTCTTTTATCTCAATACTAAAAATTAGTTGACTGTCGATCTCGGTCGTCAAGAAATCTTCAGGAGGCAAGGACATCGGTCACGAGGTTCTAGGTTTGAGTTCAGGATGAGCAAGTATTCGGACTCGAGCCGAAAATTGTTAAAAGTTATAGGACTCCAGTCAAAAATGTTCAAAATTGCTCGACCCGGGTTTAGAGTTGTCAACGACTCAAGCGGCTCGCTCACAGCTCATTCACTCATCGAGCCGAACCGAGAAGTGAGCCGAGCTAACAGATCATCCAACCGAGCCAGCTCGAGCCGATGGCTCACACAAGCCGAACCGAACCGAGCTGATTGCTTACCCCAACCGAGCCGGTTCGAACCATCAGCTCATTTAAGCTGACTCGAACCCAGCCTATGGACTCGTTTCAACCGAGCCGAGTCGATGACTCGTTTCTGCCGAGCCGGTTCAAGCCATTGGCTCAATTGAGCCCAGTCGATGGGTCATCCCAACCAACCCAGCTCAAGCTGTACGCTCAGTTGAACCGAGCCGAGCCGGTTGACATCACTATCCCGGTTGGGCTTCTACTTTGGCTAAAAAATTGGACCGTGCCGTTCTCAGCCTTGATGGTAAGAACTACAAAAAAATTAAATGAAATCTTTAGTTTTACGTCCCACGGTTATGCCTGTTAGGCTAAAGGAGACGGTGATGATGGGAAATGAATGAAATAATGTAATGAAGAAAGTGGTAGAAAAGGGGAGAACCCCGAGAAAACCCGCGAGCACGGTGTTTGTCCACCACAAAGTCCACACGGCGCGAGCTGGGATCGAACCAAGGACCTCAAGCACCGGAGGTGAACGCTGAGCCACCGCGCCCCCTGGTAAGATCTACAGTATATACTTAGGTCTATATTGGTGCTCACCGCGTCATTAACTTGTTCCGCTACCAAAGAATTTCGAGGTACTTTGTTTTGCATCTTTTGTGCGAGTTTTGTGTCACTTTATGCGCTTATTTCCACATTTTGTGCATCACCGGAAGTGGGTCAAAATGGGCTTCCAAGATGGGACGAAAATGATCAAGAGTTCCGCCACTATCGAAATTCGAGGTCGTTAATTTCACATCGCGTACCCTTTTGTGTGCCTATTTCCACGTTTTGCGCGTCACCAGAAGTGTGTCAAAATGGGCCTCCAAAGTGTGACAAAAATGACCCACTGTTCCGAAACTATCGAATTTCTAGATCGTTACTTTCGCATCGTTTAGTGCATTTTTTGGAAGCTTTCTGCACCTATTTCTCGTCTTGTGCATCACCCGAGGTGAGTTAAACGGGCCTTTAAAGTGGGAGTTAAATGGCTCCTTGTTCCACCAATATCGAATTTCGGGGTTGGTTCTTTCGCATCTTTTAGTGCCTGTTTTGTACGTTTTGTGCGTCGCCGGAAGTAGGTTAAAATGGACCTACGAATATAATGAAATAAGTTAATGTTGTTCGGCTACAAATGAATTTGGAGAACGCATCGTTTAATGTGTATTTTGTACCGTTCTGTTCGCCTACTTCCACGTTTTGAGCATCACCAGAAATGCGTCAAAATGGTCCATCAAGGTGTGAGGAAATAGAGTCATTGTTCCGCCACTATCGAATTTGGAGATCGTTTCTTTCGCATCGTATAGTGCCTGCTTTGTACCGTTTTGTGCTCCTGTTTCCACTTTAGTGCGACAACGAAAATGGGTCAAAATGGTCTACAAGTATAGCGTAATAACTTAATGCTGTTCCGTCACCATCGAATGTCGAGGTCGTTTCCTTCACATTTTTATGCATGATTTGTGTCGCTTTGTGCATCAGTGTAAGTGGATCAAAATGGACCTTGAAAGTGGAATGAATATGTCTTTTTCTGATACATTTGTAGGTCGTCTTTGACCCACTTTCGTTGGTGCACAAAGCGTGAAAATATGCGCAGAAACGGTAAATACATGCACTAAACAATGCGAATAAAGCGACCTCGAAATTCGATCTTGGTATGAGAGTGTGTCATTTTTCTTCCCACATAGAATGCCCATTTTGACACACTACCATTGATTTACAAAACGTGGACATAGGCTTACAATACGGTAGAAAACACGCACAAGACGATGTGAAAGAAATGACCTCGAAATCGTTCCTGACGGAACAGCATTAACTTGTTCCGCCATATTTGTAGGATAACATTGAACCATGTCCGGTGACGCAGAAAACGAGGAAATAGGCGCACAAAGCGACACAAAAATGGAAATTTAGCTTAATTACATGGAAATTTTAAGTTTGTAAGCTTAATTATATGGAAAATGTTATACATTTTTCCTTTACGTTGGTCTACTTTACGTTGATTTGGGACTTCCAAATTTTATTCTTTTTTCCACTGAAAAATATCTATAATTCAACAAGGAAATAATTATGTATTATAATTATAATAATTATCTATATAATTGAATTCATTGTAATTTGGTTCATAAAAAACACTTTACCATTTCGTACTAGCTGTTATGCCCGTTCTTTGCACGGATCAGATAAAATATCAATGTAAACAAACTGAACAACGGGAGAACAATTAAGAAACATTTCTAAAATTGGACATATTTTGTGTATCCAACAACGTACATGTGTTTTCATTGGGAAGACCGATGGGGGCTGAATTTGAACGTAAACACTATCGGCGGTGTCACTATACATCTGAGCAACCCCGATAAATATGGATTCGACACAAATATTGGTCATTTACTGCTACTTTTACATGTCCCGGTGAACGCCCCCTCAGACCCCCTTGGTTCGAGTTGTGAAAAAAAACCTCTGGCCCCCAACCAATACCGCGAAAACTATGGATGTGACACTAACATCTGCCATTTTCTACTACTTTTTACATATCCCGGTAAAAGCCAATATGATCATCTGGTTCCAATTTTGAAAAAAACAACGCCTCTGGTCCGCAGCCGATGGGGGCTGTATTTGGAAGTCAACGCCTGTGGAAGTATCACCATTCATCTCAGCGACAGCGAAAACTATGGATTTGACACTAATATCGGTAATTTTCCATTAATTTTACATGTCTCGCAATCCCCACCCCCGGTGACTCCCGACCCGCATACAATGGTGGCTAAATTTGAAAAAAAAATCGCTAATGAAAGTATCACCATTGATCTCAGCGGCCGCGAAATCTTCGCATTTGACATCGGTCATTGTGGATTATTTTTACTTGTCTCGTGATCCCCTTTATAATACCCCCGTTCCTTAGTTGATGGGGGCTAAATGTAAAAGTAAACGTGGTTTTAAGTTTCACCATTGAGCCCAGCGACCCCGAAAACTATGAATTTGACATTAATATCGGTTATTTTCGATTATTTTTACATGTCTCAGAATTCCCCCCTCTGGTGACCCAAGGCCCGCATACAACGGTGGATGAATTTGACTCATCGCTAATGGTAGTGTCACCATTGATATCAGCAACCGCGAAAACTATGGATTTGACACTAATATCGGTCATTTTGGATTACTTTTACGTTTCGGTATCCCCCCCCCCGTTGACTCACGGCCCGCAGCTGAATAGGGAGAATTTGGAAGTTAATGCGATCGGAGTTTCACCATTGATCTCAGCGACCGCGAAAACTATGAAATCGACACTGATATCGGTCATTTTCTAGTACTTTTACATGTCCCGGTAGACGCCCCCCTGAGACCCCCTGGTTCGAATTTTGTCCGAAACGCTTTGCCTTGGCGTGGTTACCTGGACCAAGGTATCTTTGATCAAAATTTTGTAACTCTCGGCCGTCGATTTGTCTGGTCCCCAGGCCGGTCCCGGTAAACGTCCACCTGAGATCCCCTAGTTCGAAATTAGAATAAAAGCTCTTCGTCTTGATCTGGGGCCCTAGACAAAGCTACCCGTGACCAAGTTTTGAAAAGTTTCGGTCCACTCGTCTGGTCCCTTTTGACGCGGATACTTTTTCACTCGGACCTATTTTACGTGGGGCACTATCGACTCGAACCCTATTGACGCGGGGCCATTTTGACTCCGTCCCTTTTGACCAGGGCTTCTTTGACGTGGGCTTTCTTGTCACCGAGTACGGGTTCTTTTGACCAGGAACCATTTTAATTTGGACCCTTTTGACTCAGGTCCTTTGGTCGCCGAGCCCTTTTAACACGAGCCCTTTAGACGCGGGGCCGTTTTTGACTCGGGCAGTTTTGTCGTGGGGCACTTTTGACTCGGGCAGTTTTGTCGTGGGGCACTTTTGACTCGGGCATTTCGGTCCTCGCCCTTTTGTCCGTGCTCTTCTGACATAGAATATTCAGCAGCTGAAATGCGTGGGAGCATGGGGAAAGTATGAGTAAATAGATGATCAACGATACAGAGCGCAGTAAAATTTGTTATGCAACTGGTCATATCTCTCTCCTTCTCGTGATTTGCACTCCTGATCTCAGGCTTTTGAGCCGTGGAATTGTATTTACCGCGCCTTTTGTCGCTGGGCCTTTTTGACGCAGGGCATCTTTGATTCGGCCTCTTTTAACGCGGGGCCTTTTTGACTCGGGGCTTTTTGTCGCGGGGTCTTTGAGTAGGGCCATTTTGACACGGAACAGTCTTAAGCCGTGCCCTTTTGAGGTGTCATTTTTTACCCGGGCATTTTTGAGATAGGGCCTTTTTGTCACGTCAAACTTTTGATTTGGGCACTTTTGACATTGGGTCTCTTTTGACTCGAACCCTTTTGTCGCCTGTCCCTTTTTACTCAGGCATTTCTGTCTTCGCCCTTTTGTCCGTGCCCTTCAGACAGAGCTCTCTCTCTCTCTCTCTCTCTCTATATATATATATATATATATATATATATATATATATATATTCACCAGCTAAAATGTGGGGGGCAGGGATGAGTAAATAGATTATGAACGATCAGGTGCGAAATTGTATTTACCGGGCCCTTTTGACACGGGGCTCTTTTGACTCGGCTCCTCTTAACGATGGGCCTTTTAACTTGGGTCTTTTTTACGCAGGGCCGTTTTGACCCTGGCCGTTTTTTGATCTGTTTTTTTTTGACATAGGACCCTTTCGACTCGAGCACTTTTGTCGTGGGGCCTTTTTGACCGGGTCCGTCTTGACTTGGGCCTTTCCATTCTCGCCCTTTTGTCGGGCCATTCTGATATTTAACCACATAACACAGAAGCTGAAATGTGTGGGACAGGTGGCGGGAATGAGTAAATCGATTATTCAGGGCGCAGCAAAATAATTTACGCCACTGGTCGTATCTCTTTCTTTCTCCTGATTTCCACTCTTGATTTCTGGATTTTTAGCCGTGGAATTGTATTTACCGGGCCCTTTTGACGCTGGACCGTTTTGACCAGTGCCCTTTCAAGGCGGGGTCCTTTTTGACCTAGGCTTTTTGACATAGGGCCCCTTTGACTCGTCCCCTTTACTGGTTAGGACCATTTAACCTGTGCTTTTTTGAGGCGGGGTCCTCTTTGACTCGGGTTTTTGACATATGTCCCTTTTGACTCGGGCTCTCTTCCCGCGACGATCTTTTGACCCGGTCCCTTTTGACGAGGGAAATCTTTTGACGAGTTTCGACTCGGCACTTTTGTTGCGGGCCACTTTTGAACTTGCTCTTTTGACGCGGGGTCTTTCTGACGGGCCATTTTGACTTCGGCCTTTCTATCCTCGCCCTATTGTCGGGCACTTTTGACATGGAATCATATATATATATATATATATATATATATATATATATATATATATAACAGGGTTTTCATAAAGTCTGGACGGATTTAATTTGCTTATAATTTTCAGTGCAATAAAGTGCAAACGGTAGCGGAAGGATTAAATTTTTAGTTGGCAACACAGTTAGATAAGCGGCAACTCTGAACACGTTGAGAAAGGGAGAGGGAGGGCAAGGGTCAGTTTCTTATGTTCTGTGGTACGCAATGTGTTCTGTGGTACGCAGAGCTAAAATCACCAATTCTGGTGTGTCGAAAGTTCACCAAAGAGTTCAAAAAGCCGGCACCGACTAAGAGTGCAATCCGAAATTGGCATGCTAAGTTCTTGGAGACAGGAAGCGTCCTGGACCGTCCTCGAAGTGGGAGGCCGCCAACATTCCAGCGCCACCTATGTTGGAGGTGTGGCGGTGAATGAACTGAGCTGGTGCAGATTACAGGTAAAAATTTAATCCTTCCGCTACCGTTTGCACTTTATTTGATTTCAATATGAGCATTTTTATGTAAATTATAAGCGAATTAAATCCGTACATACTTTATGAAAACCCTGTATATATATATATATATATATATATATATATATATATATATATATATATATATATATATATATATATATATATATATATATATATATAATATATTATATATATTATTATTATATATATATTATATTTAAATATAACGCAGCAGCTGAAATGCGTGGGACAGGGGCGGGTATGAGTAAATCGATGATCCAGGGCGCAGTAAAATTACTTACGCCACTTTTCATATCTCCTTCCTTCTCTCTACATTATATCTGGAGATGAATGTTCTGACTAATAGGCTACAGTGGCGATTTTAAAAAGTTGGAGGATATACGCTATCAATGATAAATCTTATGACTTTTAATATATATAGGGCAATAAATCGAAAAACTCTATATCGTTCTTTTACCTCCCCCCCTTCCCGTTGGAAAAAATCCTGCAGGCGTTAGTGATTATCATGTTGCTTAATTACTTTATTATATTGTGCTATACATAGAATAAATACTGTTGTGTTTTATTTAATAATAAGAATCTTATTTACATTTATTGCGGCCCTTACTTGACGACAGCGAAACATATTCACGTTCAACTTAATCAGTTTCCATTCTCAAATGAGAACAGTGAGGCGAATCAAGTAATTCACTAACTCATTTAGGACTTAGAAAAGTGTCCTGGGAAAATGTCACAGTAAATTCCTGAAGAGTGAAAAGCGCTAGTAGCAGTTGTTAGCAGTTATTAACTTCACATATAGGACAATAAATTGAAAAACTGAAAATACGAATCTTTTCAGAGATGACAGTTCACTGATGTTTCAAATCTGTGCCTTTACTCCCTATACTGCTTTATTTCCCTAGTCAAAATAAAAACTCTTCAAAATTAATCACAATTTCTTATGCAACCATCCCTTACTCGGAGTACTGCGCTGTCACATACCCGTCACGGCGATGTAAAGGCACTTTTGGCGACGAGGATACATTTTCAGTTGCTCAATTCCTGTCCTCCCTATCCCACCTTAACAAAAGACGACAAAATTAACAGTTAGACAGCTTATGGGAGTCACACATGTCATATAAGTATTCGATTTGCCTTGTTGTGCAGTGAAAAAGTAGAAACTGATGACAAAAAATTTATTCTTTTCGTTTTTTATTGGCATAGGCTTGAAAACACTGTAAATGTACCCTCATGCGCAAAAAAAAGCGCGTATACTGTAACTCACGATTTTTCGCAATTATTCCATTTTCCTTATGTTTATGGGTAAAATTCAGTTATTAGTAAGTGGAGATAATAGAAAGCAATCCATCTAAGGAGATATTTCCAAAAAATATAATAAAATAATAAAAGTATCAGCAAAAAACAAAATTATGTTCGGTTTTGTGTATACTGGCAATAATGTTTTCGAGGGGGTTTTTGCAGAGCAGAGCGCGATTGCAGAAGGAATAACAATTCGTATGGGAAGAGTTGAATCAAGGAACTGGAAAGTGGAGTAAAATATTGCATTTATTGGCTTAACTCTAGGGTGTAAATTGACTGCCAAATATAAATTAGTTTCTGTAACCAAGATGTTGTACGGAAATATAGAAACAAAGAGAAAAACTGTTTTCTTAAGTTTGGAAGTGACATGCTCTATAGCCATGAGCATTTATTTGTTAAGAAAAAGAGAGGCACCATAAGGTAGTCTGTGTGGTCAAGTGGTTAGCGTGGCTGATTGGTAATTGTTATACTGTTTTGACACCAGATCGAATCCCATCCGATCCCATCCATTTTTTCTTTACAAAACATTGTAGAAAGTGTATATTTTTTATGTTAATGAGAACCGAAACAATATAATAATGAAATAACTTTTTGTTTTTTCTGATGACGTATTTATTCTGAGTTATTTTACTATTACTAATAGCTATTGTTTTTAGTTTATGGTATGGTACGCTTAAGTTATTCCCTCTCCGTTTTACAGAGCAGAAGTAACTTCAACTCACTGCGAGTGTGTCTGTGAGTCAGGAACAGAAAAAAACAAAACATGCGCGACCTGCAGCCTTACACACAGCGTGACGAACACAGTCCACAGTCACAGCGATAGCTCGTTGTCATGAAGAAAAAAAAAGAGCTGATGTTAAATTACTGTTCTATACTGTTCTAGTGTTTCTGTGTGTGTGTTTCTTTTTTGAGTATTGACTGTCTGTCTGTCTGTCTCTCTCTCCCTCTCCTTTTCTTTCATATCCACAAGTGCAATTTGCCATCATAGGTCTGTGTAAGAAATAAAAAATGCTTTCTTTAAACAAAACTAAATTTTACAGCTCTATTTGTGAGGACCACGAATGCTTCCAAAAGATGGCGATGAAAATATTATGAACTGTAATCGTATCGTTCTTCCGAATTATACAGTAGCGTGATAAACTGATAATAAAATGATGTAACATGCATAAGCATTTTTTCTAGCTGACAACACATTAAACATAACAAATTAAATTTTGGGGATTACAAATTATCACATTACATGTCGGTGTAGGCCTGTTCGTTTTCAAATTCGAGCGACGAAAGAAGAAAGTGTGGTGATAGCTATGAAAACCGAATACCAGATTTCAATTATTTCAATGGCTCGTACATATCGAAAAAATGATTTTTCAATGTCTGTCCATCTATTCGTCTCTCGATTCGTCACGCTTTTACATGCACTCAAATAAAGGCCATACTGTTCTATGTATCTGGACCGAATTCTAGACATAACGTTTTAATAAGATACTATCTTTCGAATTTTATATCCTTCGACACCTAAAAGTAAGGGTAATTTACTGAAGGATTAAAATTTAAAATAATTCAATTTTCTCAAGAAAGAAAGCTGTGACGATTTTATTTACTTTTTATAAATATTAACAAATCTACACCGTATATGAATAATTTTTCTGAAAAAAAAAATATATATATGGTGTAATTTACTGTATGGTATGCGTTCTTTTTGCGCAATTTTCTCAACCACATTTCATAAATAAACGTATCATTGATAACCTAACAATATGACAACTCGTTCGAAGAAGTAGTTTACTCTTAGGGTAAGCTTTGCCCCGATGGTTTTCCCATTAACGCCTCAGGTAATTTTGTTTATATCTCGTAAAGAAAGGTTTCATTAATAAACTAACACCCAGCATAAATCGTTTATTCCGATAACATACAGAAGAAGTGGTTTTCTCAAGGGTTGAATTTTTTCGGGACAATTTCCTCAGTAATAACTGAGACAAATTTGTTCTAATTTCAGTATAAATATTATCTGTAGTAATCTTACAATAAGTATAACTCGCTTGTTCCGGAAAGAAAACCCTGCTCCCGCCAAGTAAACTTTGTGGTGGACAAACACCATGTGCGTGGGTTTTCTCGGGGTCCTCCCGTTTCCTCCCACTTTCTTCATTTCACCATTTCATTCATCTCTCATCATCACCGTCTCCTGTAGCCTAACCGACATAACCGTGGGACGTAAAACTCAGAAATTTCATTTTCATTTTTCATTCCGTCACTATGATACTTGTGGTTGCTTAACCATATACAGACAGCTGATCTATGGAAGAATCGTTGATAATAATAATAATAATAATAATAATAATAATAATAATAATAATAATAATAATAATAATAATAATAATAATAATATAAATAATAAATAACAGAAACTCGACAAATATTCTTGCAAATAATAGGAAAAAGTTTGCGTCACACTCTTCAATTTGCTGGACACATCAGTGCGCCGCGTTATACCGATTGTGGCATACTGGAATATAGGGTATGGCTTTTTAATTTTTTCCAACAATTCCAACTGCTTAAATTAAACTGGATCCATAAGAGAGTGAATTTAGTCTTCTTACCCTTCGATTTGGAAATAAGGTTCGCGAGAATTCCATAAAAGATTAATATATTCAGCATTATATATAGTAGTTTGTTTTATTCGAAACTACATACTTCCTGCAACTGTTTTTTGATTGAAATTATTTGAAATGAAATCTTTAAGTTTTACGTCCCACGTATATGCCGGCTAGGTTAAAGGAGACAGTGATGATGAGAAATGAATGAGATGGTCGAATGAAGAAAGTGGGATAAAACGGGAGAACCCCGAGAAAAACACGCACACTGTGTTTGTCCAGCACAAGGTTCACTTGGCGCGACCAAGGACACCATGCACCTGAGGTGAACGCTCTACCACTGAAACACCGTGGCCTCTGAAATTCCTTAAAGGAGAAAGGGACTACTTTATGAAAACTTGATGACGAACACTTTTGTTATGTTAAAAAAAATACCAGCTTTTCGTGAAATATTGCTTATAGACAGGGACGGATGAAGGCTTTTGGGGACCTAGAACCGACTATTTTAAGGGAGCCCTATGTTAAGAAGAGTTCCAGTGTATAAATATTCTTTGCTGCCTACCACAACCTCATAGGCTTATGGAACTACCGAGAACTATGCTGTAATATTTGAATGTGCTCCAAGTTTACAATAATTAGTTTAGTTAAATTCATTATTAACAATTAAATAATTGCATTCATTATTAACAGTTCAATGCTGCTGAATGGAAAGACTTAAATCTAGGGATACCACGAGCGTAACGAGCGGGAAAAAAATTAGCATCGGTCTGAAGCCTGCAATATAATAAATTGATGACTATATTTTAGTATTAAACAGAGGGATTTTAAAGGGCCCCCTGAGCTTGGGGCCCCGAAGCCTGGGCTCCACTGGCTTCGCCTTTAATTTGCTAATGCCTATAGATTATAAATTAAAGGGGCCGGGACGGGTCCGTTCTAAAAATTCCGGCCCATACAGACCTCTAGCCCTATGTATATGCTATCTTTGAAAATACAGTAGAGTTTCGCTTATCCGACATAAAACATTCGGCAGGCAGAACGCCGGATAATATGGATGTATTAAGGAAATACCTATTAAAAGGCAAACTATGATAGAATTTTATATATTACGCATCTAATAATCATGTTTTGCAAGAAACAAATATAATGCATTGACTCAGGGACGTATCCAGCGTGAGGTCATGCAAACTGTGCCTTTCTAAACCTCAAGCACTTGTTAATAAACCTATTTTTTTCCTTTTGAGGTTCTTTTATATCAGATTACTTTGGGTCAGTGTCCAAACTGTAGGCAATGCGTTGTTGTTATAATTCTAACAAGTGACACTTTCCAAGTGTAACACTCTGATTTTGATAAAATTTGGCAGGTAGATACTACACATAAAATAAACAAATAAGTTTTTTATTTTTTGCGAAAAAACGGTTTTAGGGGGCAAAAGCCTCCACCCAAAATTTTGAAAGTTGACGCCCGAAAGGTAAAAACAAGTGAACCAAAGTGAACGAAATTGTGCACAGATATTGCAGACGTAAAATTAGGAAATACGTGTTTGGTATTTTCTTGGAAAAAAAAAAACGGTTAGTTAGGGCGCAGACCCCTCCAAACCTTTGATCATGAAATATCAAAAGTGCTAATAACAGTATGTCAGAAGTGCCTAAATTTACATGAAGAATTGGAACAAAACTTTGTGTTAGGACAATAAGCAAAAAATAAAGAAATACGGCTTTTTTATTTCCTGCGAGAAAACGGTTTTAGGAAGTAAAAGGTCCCACCCAGAATTTTGAAATTTGACGCCCGAAAGGCAAGAAGAAATGGACCGAAGTGAATGAAATTGTTCTCAAATATTGTAGAGGTAAGATGAGGGAATACATGTTTCGTATTTTCCTGAAAAAAAAAAAAAAACTGTTGAGTGGACCAAGCCGTTGAGTGTCAGAAGGAGTGGACCGAAGCGAATGAAATTGTTTGTAGATATTGGATATGAAAATTAAGCCTCTCGTGTTTCGCAAGTGTCTCCATCAGATTTCTTCAAATTTGGCAGATCAACAACAAGCACAAACAGTATAGCGTATTTTATAGTATTTCACGATACAACTTTAATCCTTACAATGTTTTCCCGCATAAACAAAAACACGTGCCGATTAATTTCCTGTTTGGTGTTGATGTGCCAAAATTGATAGAAACATCTTAAAAACACGAAAGTCCTTATTTTACATACAGTCTATACAATATCTACACACAATTTTATTTGCTTCGGTCCACTCCTTCCTGCACTTTTACGGTAATATTTACTTTTTTTTTTGGAGGGGCTCTAGGCCTAACACTATTTTCAGTACAAATTAAAACATATTTCATTTATTGTTTTGCAAATTGTTCCTATACGAAGTTTATTTGCCGTATATATATTACGGCATCAAATTATTAATTAGTATTTGATTCAAATTAGATTAGTTTAGATTAGGCATATTCCCGAGAAAGAAATATTATCCAGCCTAATTATCGCAACTACGAAATCAATAATTATTTTTAAATGTATCTAAAAATTTCAAATGTCGACATTTCATGGAGTACTTGGCCAAATACTCACTGAACTTCCCTAATTATCAGAATATATATATATATATATATATATATATATATATATATATATATATATATATATATATATATATATATATATATTCCGTGTATGTATCAAGGTGTATAATAATACAATATACCTTATTATGGATATAATTGAAATTAGGAAATGTCTTCTCTTGATGTGATATAATTATTATTTTTTTGGAATATGTATGAATAAATTTTCTTATATAATTACCAGATAGAACAATGTGTAAACAATAAGGTTGTAGAAGTGCACGTCTGTCCTATCTTCTTTTCTATATATATTTTTTTGTAATTGTTCTCATCTTGCTAGCAAGTCAAAAAAATATTTTTTTAAATTCAAAATTACCTAATTATCTCTCGATAACTCACCCCTTTCTACTTTCGTCGATCTTTTTTATGATTCTCCTTGATTAATTGAAAAGCTTAATGAGTACTTTTATATTTGCTATTGTGTTAAATTATACAAATCATAAAAGCAGAGAATTAGTTTCCTGATGTATCTAGAATCGGTAAGAGTTTAATCTTTTTATGTAACTGTCCAAAACTGTCAAAGTAATAGTCTCCTAGAAGTGCTCTGATTTTGTAGTACGTTATGAAAAGAATAACAAAAATAGTAAAACTACAAACTGGAAGCCAAAATCCTTCAGATTTTGTGAATAGAACCTAATTTAGCATCAGAATAATATTATAATCAGTATAGAAGGATCAGGTTACTGCAATATTCTTATTTGAAGGGATTGAAAACAATTGTTAAATTCCTTAAAAAGAATCTTTTATTTTTTTAGAGATCCATGTCATTGTTATTTTGTTAATTTATGATTTTTTAAAATTCATTTTCAAATTCTTAAAAATAAATGTTATCACTGTTATCTAAATTTCATGTAAATGTTGTCATTTGTTGCATTGCCATTTTAACTTTCTACCCTCCACAAACTTTGGTAGATTTTATTTATTATTATTGTTGCACCAACATAGTGAGAGACAAGCTGAGCTGACCACATTCAGCAATTGTTTTTTTTTTTTTTGTTTTTTTTTTAACAGACTAGTATGTCATATTTCTTTCAGCTTTGCAGCATGTGGATATTCTGCGAAATTAACCTGCGATTTCTATACCTAATGTTCGTAATAACTACGCACCTACTTTTTCCTAGCGCCCTGGTTACAACGTTTTGGGGGGAAAGTAGAGTAAATATTAGTTAACATGATCACTCTTACTTTCTCTTTTATCTTTCGGAAAACAACAATAAATTTTAGACTTGGAGACCTGGAGTTCGAGCCCCGTGGCGTTAACTTCAGCTCTCCATGAGCTACGTGCATCTCGGTATAATAATTAACGCATCCATTCTCAGGACTCGAAATCAAATTTATCTCATCATAAATTTGATTCTCCGTATCGTCTCTTTTTACAAAAGCACCTTTTAACAGCTTGAGTATGAAATTTGAGAAATTTGGTGTGGGAAATTTTTCATTAGAAAAAAAAAAAAAAACTGCCCTTACAGTTTGAAATTGGTTACGGTCCCGTTATCAACACATCATGTGCGTAATGATAAGGTTGTCAATCGTCCGAGTCCCTCTTCCGTCACCGCTGGTCTATTGGCTATCATGTGAGCCTTTGGTGTACGGGGCCCCGGATTCGATTCCCGATGAAACAGAAAGCATCAATCACTAGAATGTACAAGTATGTAGTCATGTGAAATTCATTTCTTTCCTTTTTTAGTTTAATGTCCCTGGATTATGCCCTTTAAGATAAAGGGAAAGGAACAGAAAGGGAACGGTTAATGAATAAGTGATCGTATTTTTTATATCACACAGAGAATCGAACCCAGGATCAAGTACACGCGCTACCCACTACACCAGCGGGGAGAGTTGAAATTAAATTTCGACTTACGTGTTAATATATATATATATATATATATATATATATATATATATATATATATATATATATATATATATATACTGTATATATATCAAATTCAAAGACAGACCATTCTTTAGTTTTCTTAAAACCATATTACTCTGTTACCTCTTTTGCATAGTAAAATGTAAGAAGAATTATTTACATGTAACAGGTGATAAAGGAATAAATTAACAAAAGTGATTAATACCCTAAATACTATTCATGTACTATTGCGATATATCTAAGTATTTATGAAAATATCTGACTTCCAACCATTCAATACAAAAGTTTTATAGTTTGTTTTCCTTTGTTTTGCACTTTCTAGGTAAATTATCTCTGACCTTTTACCAAATATTTATGTTGTTTATCTATGTCATGAATAAATAGACAAAGTTTATTAAACTACAAAAAATCGACAATTATAACTTTCGTGTTTTCTATTACAGTATGCAATATACCTTAGTCTCTTCACGATAAGTACATAAACAGTTATAATTAATTCATAACGTAGGTTTTCATCCAGCCCTACATTTTCTCAGCCCATATTTCTTCCGTTAGCGTCTAACGAACCTGATAAAATTATGCTGCAGGATGAATATACTCCGGTGCTTGAGTTCCCCTATCCTCCATCTTTACTTTGTACTTCCTCTAAGAAGTTAGAAATCACATAATTTAGTGTCCTGCCTTGTTTCCATTGAAAATTCATGAACTCCTTTGAGAAGAACTTCAAACTAATAAAGCAGAGTCCCTTAAGGCATATCCCACCTCCACACAAGACTTATAAACCCTTCAATTTAGCCGCCTTAGCCTCTCTGCAGTATACGGGTTCCTGTAGTAAGCTGTGATATTAAAAAGACGTTCCAATATAATATTTTGTCTCGCTCTCTTGACTAAAAAGAAACGAGAACGATCATAAGAGGAATAAGTGTGTTCACAAGGGATTGCTTTATCTAAACAACTTTCGTAATAGCCTTGAAATTGAGAACCAGGAAGTAAATAAAATGATCGCCATTGAACCTTGAGAACATCTCTTCTGAACGTATGGATATAGAGCTACCAACAATACTTAGGTACATTGTTAGATAAAATTCAACACGTTTACAAATAACAGATATGTTTCTATTTTAACGTAACATATATAAGGAAATATATCTACTCATTAGCAAAAGACGTTGTTATTTTGTTCAGATTTTCTTAACATTGGATAATCCACATAGGCTCTATTTCTTCTGTGTTCGAAACATGATTGATCAAGACTCGGGACAAGCAACATTTCTACTGTACTGAAAGTCGGATCGAACACACAAGCACGAAGCTTGTCCATGCGTAGCTCGGGAACTGGTACCGGTATTAGTGCAAAACATATAGATTAAATCTCAATTATGAAGAATAAAACAGTGAATATTAGATTAGCTGATATTCCAATTTGATTCTACGGATTCTATGTGATTTTGTTCGTATATGTTAGAGTGTAAAAAATAGTAAATTGTATAGGCCTATAGAAAACAACAATACAGGCAGGAGTCAAACTTTGTCAATTATATGCATCGTCAACGGAATAGTGTACTCACCACCACTGTTAGGTTGTTTTATCCTATGTGTTCAATGTTTCTTTGTCTCAGACTGAGGTCAACTGTGATTTTCTTTCTGTGTAGTCTGGCTAAGGATCTTTTCTTCTCATATCAATCTCCTGATCCTCATCTTCTTCATAAAGAGTAGTTTTGGTTTTGGGGGGACGTGACATCACATTTTTTCCTTGAGGAATTTTTTAAAAATTTGTCTAGCCTTTAGCTTTCAAAATATCATATTGAAATTCTGCATACACATTGTGTAAATTATTTACCATTCTTTTATATCTACGTCAGACAGGGCCTGAGCCCGAGGGGCTCAAAGATTTCAAAACGGGAATTTTTCACAAAATTTACCGGATTTGACCTAATTTGCTGTTTTTGCTGTATGATACGGGAACGTTAGTGGTAGCCTTTAAAAGGTTGCTCTATTCTATAGAGGATGATGTATTAGTCGTGATACTAGGGAAGTAGTAATGACGTAATAAATTCTTACATTATGTGTTATATATATACAGATATATATTTAAGCTTTTGTCAGATTTAAAAGAAATCGCCCTTAGTTTCCTGGATATCAGATTGAGATTTTGTACACGCAATGACTACACCTCAATTGTTTCTCTACATCAACCCAGGCCTGGGCCCGAGAATCTCAAAGATTTTGAAGAAGGGATTACTTCGGAAAAAATCCCTAATTTTCCCTAATCTAGTATATGATATGGGCATGAGAGTGGTACTCTTTAAAATATGGTTTATTCTGAAGAGAGTGAGATATGATTCATGATCCAAGGTCAAATAATAATGCAAGAGTGATTTTTTACATTATGTACTACGTATCTAAATCTATATTTATACAGGGTGTTTCAAAACAATACCGACAACGTTTGGTAGGTGATTGCTGACACCAAGATAAGACAAAAGCATAGACTAACCCAAATGCACAAATGTTTCCTTTCGGAGCTATAGGCTGTCGAAAACATGAAACAATGAATTTTAAAGGTCCATAGCGTAAAACCTATGGGACTTACCGTAGACGGGTCAAGACTTTACTTAGGAACTAATATGTGAACTATCCAAAAATCCATGTTTCAGAATCCTAAGGTACTCACACAACAATTTTTCTAGAGGGGTTTGGCTACGGGCATAGGATAGAAGAGGGGAATTGGGAGGTATGTTTTTGTCAACTTTTTTTCCTCACAGGTTATAGTTGCGGTTTTAGTTTTTAAGAACTGATTGTATGTCGCATGTTCTTCTGCACCTACTGTGGTAGTGGTAAGCTCTCGGCATCTTTACTTTTGATAATGCAAGGTTTTTATTTTTGTGATCTGATTTCCACCCAATTACCCTCAATTAGGTGCAACATGATTAAAGCCAAAGTCGGTGAACATAAACCTGTGGGAGTGATGGGTGTAAATGAAGAAAACTGAAGCTTTTATTTGGTGTATATAACTTGTATTCCACTTAAAAACTAATAGTTTTATGTGGTCTAGAAGAAAATTATACCTTTGTTTAAACAAAATAAGGAGTAATTTATTTCTAAATTTCAAACATATTTGAATGCCCTTTCAAGCCTTCCAGTTATTGTTTATAGCATAATATATTGTCTTGTGAACTTAATCCAAAATATATCACATACGATAAAACTACAAGCGGTCAAAACTTTAGCCGAAAGCGTAAAAAAAAAAAGAAAAAAGAAAAAGAAAAAAGAAAAGAAAAAAGAAAAAAGAGAACAGGCTCTGATATTCAAACAAACAAAGGAGAAGGTAATAAGACTAGCGGTAAATAGTTATAAACTACTACATTAGAACACGTTGTTGGAACTCTGGATTGATCGACAGGTCCTATTTACAGCATCAGCACTATTGGCATACGCAACAGTAATTAGATGCCTAAGTTGAACAAAATAATTTAACTCTCGTTTCCCTGCGAGCGGTCCCTAGTTCGATTCCCGGTGGGGACACGGTCGAAAAAGTGTAAAAAGCTTTTCAGGCCATCCATTATGAATTAGGCTTTCCTGGGTTTTTCACATTCACACTAGGCAAATGGCGGGGTGGTACCTAACTTACATGTCTGAAGCTGCTTCTTTTTCTCCCCAATCCTTCTTCTTTCCCTTCCCCGGACAGTGTGCTTACCAAGGGACGTCATCCCTCATACCCTAACAGCACAATTACATAGCAAGCATATGCCTATCATGTTCCCTCAGGTACATGAAAATGTGTCCAGTATGTGCCTTATATACTTCTGAGAAATAAATCACGTGGATGGCAAGTGATAATCACAGTCTATGTCCGCCCCTAGGCACATGCCTGACATGTACCTGGGGAACGTGCCTAGTACGTTCTAGGTATGTTTCACATGCCGTAAGCGTCAATGAACCCAAAATATGTTAAACCGCCTAAATGCGTAATATATTTACACTAAGATGAGTCTAGATAACACTTTAAAGAAGTAAAAAAAATGTAGGTCTACCGTAGGTTGGGCGCCAACCACCAACCTTTGAATTATAAGCCGAGTGCTCTTCCAACTTGACCACAGAGGCGATGAAGAGAACGTCGCCTGTAGAGGTATAAATTGTTGAGGTCTTTTGCATTCGGCTAATCAGAGTGCTCCTTTAACCGCATATATTCGACTATAAATGTTTGGGATCAGATAAAATCTGCTCGCCATGTAATTTTATAACAAATTGAAGAGTCTATTTACTTTATTTCATGGTCCTTCCATATTAACTTTCAAATGATCGGCGACAGTTGCCATCTAATAAAGTTGATGCGTTTCTTGCTTCTAGTGCACAATCGCTTAGAAAAAAGAAGCATCAAATGTGGGAGATGAATTTAGAACACCTAAACGGCGAATGCCTAGCACATGTTTTGCTGTTAGGCTATCTGAAACAATATGTACCTAAAGGACGTACGTAGAACATGACAGATATATGTCCGAAGTAACGACATAAAAACAAATAACTGTTAGAGTGCGAAACTGAGCCAGGTATATAAATGCTATATTTGTGGTACATAGTTGCAAATATCAATTAGGTTTAACAAGTACCTAAAACTGTGGGTAGCTGAAGTACTACTTAGCACATGAATATCATATGTGCCAAGTGTCGGGTACCTAAAAGGTAGCTGGGGTACCTAAATGACACATACCTAGCACATCTTGTGCTGTTAGGGTATGTGAAGGGCTAAATGGCCTTAGATGTCAAAAACCCAGAAATCTAAATCCCAAATACTAAAAATAGCTTAATAAGCAGAATGCACTGTAAAACGAAAGTGTACTTCACAAAAGACAGAGAGAGAACAGCATTCAAATGAATTCACTTAAGGCATCCCACTAATTTACCCCCACTAATTTACCCCCAATTGGGAGGTACTAATTTTAACAAAATTTTCACTGCTTCACAGTAAGGGTTCTAGGTGGCTGCCCTTCACGACACCATCCTTACGATGATTTTAAGCATCAGTAAAAAAAAAAATTAGCAACACATTAATATATGAGAGATTTATTGTGACTCAAATCAAAACACCACAAACCTGAAACTCGGTTTGGGCCGCGGTGGCTCAGTGGTGGAGCGTTCACTTCTGGTGCTTGGGGTCCCGGGTTCGATCGCAGCCCCCGCCAAGTGAACTTTGTGGTGGACAAACACCGTGTGCGTGGGTTTTCTCGGGGTTCTCCCGTTTTCTCCCACTTTCTTCATTCCACCATTTCATTCATTACTCATCATCACTGTCTCCTTTAGTCTAACCGGCATAACGTGGGACGTAAAACTCAAAGATTTCATTTCAGTTTCTGGAACTCGGTTTCCAATATATAATTTCTCAACCTTTGTTTTGTCATTATTACACCCTCTCAAAGTTTATCTATACTTTTTCTCTGATCAACATCTACCTACCCAGAATTTTGGTGTAATTAAATTCTATAAAATATACTGAAATGAAAAATATAAAATTTTTAAAAAGTTTTCAGCCCAATTACGCCAGCACTTAATTGCCCCTTCTACCCTATAATTTGAAGTACTCACCAACTACTTCAATAAAAGTTATTGCGTGACTACCTTAGGATTCTGGAACATGGATTTTTGGATAGAGCACATATTAGTTCCTATGCGAAATCTTGACCCGTCTACGATAGGTCCCATAGTTTTGGAGCTATGGACATTCAAAGCTCATTTTATCATGTTTCCGGCAGCCTATAACTCCGAAAGGAAACATTTGAGCACTCAGGTTGGTCTATACTTTTTGTCGTATCTTGGTGTCAGGAATCACCTCCCAAATATTGTCGGTGTTGTTTTGAAACACCTTGTATATCTACATATTATTGACCTTGTGCGAGATTTAAAAAAAAATCCTGCCCTTAGTTTTAAACGTATCAGACTGAGTTTTAGTATAGGCAATGTCTAAACTCCCTAAGTATTTCTTATTTTTTGTAGATCTCTGCGTTAACTCAAGTCTGAGCCCGAGGGGCTCAAAGTTTTCGAAAAAGGGATCTCTTCTAAAAATTTCTAGTTTTTTCCTAATTTCCCGTTTCTGGTGCATGGCATGGGCATGCAAGTTGTACACTTTGAAAGGCTTCTTTATTCTGAAGAGAATAAGGTATAAATCATGATTCAGGGACGAATAGTTTTGTTTTACGAAATTTTTACATCATATCGTATATTTACCTGGTCACCTTGAGATTGTCAAAAACATTTTCGCCCTTAGTATTCAAGATATCGTATTGAGAGTTTCCACACGTATTGTGGACATAACTTGATATACTTACTTTTCGAGTGATTTTGAGATCCCTACGTTAAGTCAGGCCCAGGCCAGAAGATTGCAAAAGTTTTTAAATATATATGAAGGATACCCCTACGATCAATAGCAATGAAGAAGTACCTGTTTCTCAGAAAATCTAACCTCGAAGAGGTAGGATCGTAAAAAATGCTGAGGAAGTTCTATTTGTCCGACTCGGTATTGTCCGAACGTTGCAACTTATTTCCTGGTTAAAAGAATGCGTTGTACATGACAATTTTGTGTGTTGTGTGTCTTTTCTTATTAGTGGAATCCAATGATGATGTGATTGACGTGTAGCACGAGTGAACGAACATGATTTGTTGTAAAATGCAATGCTAGAACATTTTAGTTAACCTGAAATACAAAATATGAAAAATATTTTTACAGGTATTATATATATATATATATATATATATATATATATATATATATATATATATATATATATATATATATATATATATATATATATATATATATGTTAGCATCTTATAATATTTTTATAATATGGTGTGAATATAAGGTAGACTTATTTAAGGGGAGTAAGAATAGTCTAGTATTGCTCACAAAGAAGTTTTGATTCTATTCTTGTCTTTTGGTCGTGAGTAAAAATAACGGATTATAATTATTACCTAATTTTGAGTACTTAGTTATCCTCTAAGGATAAAATACTTAGTTAAATATTAAGCTTTAAGTTAATTATTAACTAATATAGCTTTAAACATCATAAGAGTTTTTGATGTAAGAATGAAATTTCCTTCTTGATACACAGGCTCTGGGTTTCATTCCCTCTGAAACTCAGGTGCTTTATTTGTGAGAACATTCATCTCCGGAGATGAAGTAGGAAGAAGAGAAACAAAGATTTATAAGGTCCCTTATATCCATTTGATTCATAAACAATTATTTACATTAAAATAACAAATTTTAAGATAGGAAAATGGAAGAAGTATATTTAAAAATCTTTTTTTCAGAAGGCATCCTAGAGAGTGGGAATATGATTAAACCTGAGGATATAACAATGTGATTTTTCTTTATTTTCTTGTCTTTTATTATTCTTATTTGAGCATGCTATTCTATTCTTTCGACATTACAAAATAAGCGCAACATAGAAACATATTCTCGTAAATACCTTTGAATCAGAAAAATGCTCCTAACACTGACTTCAGTATAAGACCTCCTGATTACAATTCGAACATTTTACCGCTCAACTAAACATAATAACTTTGTGTGGTTATTTAAAAAACAATGTATTCCGGGAGCATGTAATACCGATTTGTTAGATTACAGGTATTTACAAACATATATACGACTGCCCGTTATCACTTGAGTTTTTCTGTGATAGATACCGATTACTGGTATGGGCTATAGCTATAAATGTCCAACTCTACTTAATAGTTTAATTTATGCTATTTTGTAGATATAAAGTTAAATGCCAGTTTGTTAGTACTACATATTTGTCGATTCTCTCGTTCTCTTCTTATCGTTCAATATTTAGCATTTCTTTCAATTGAAGCAAAATCGATCTATGTTTCTACTTGGTACTTTGAAGTTGACATATCTTAATATAGATGTTTCCGAAAACATTTTCAAAAACTGCATCATTTGTTTCCCCATATATACTTTTATACTTCGCTTTAGTTTCGAACAAATCTATTTCTTTTGAGTTCAGGCATGTTTAGCCATTGCATTGATCTATTAACGAGCTCGTGTAGCTCCCACATAGTAAGAGATATTGCAGTTTTTCTTTTTTGTCTAGAAGTTGTTGAAAATGTAGCATTTGTTTCAGTGGGAGCAAATTCATACCCTGTTTTAATTTAAAATATTGAATTTGCAGCTGGTAGAGCTATTCCCGAAATACACTTGACTTCAGAAGCATCACCATGCCATATGCACTAGGCATTATCTTTTTCTTGTTTCAAAGATTTCTGCATTAGAATCCTGTTACGGATTTTGTGAATTACCCTGACACACACATACAGACACACACACACACACACACACACACACACACATATATATATATATATATATATATATATATATATATATATATATATATATATATATATATTCTATTTTCTCGTAGTTACATAGTAAAGGTGGATAAATGTTAAGTGAACACATATGGTGCATTATAAAATTCTTAAGAAATACAGTTACGCTTGTCATACTTCATTTACTTTTTTTTTTTTTTTTTTTGGAACAAACACTATCAAGAATCTATTACCAACAGTTTCAAAAATCAAAATCTGGCACGCAGCATTGTATGTTGTGCCGTATTTTGTACAAAATGAGCTCATATTTTCACTTATGTGTTCAGTAGTGCATTGCGTCTAGTTTCTTTCCAATCAAGGTGGTTCATTAAATATACCAGTTTGATCTAAATAATATTTATGTTCAAAAATAAGTTTAAAATATTCAAACCTTTCCACAGTTTAACCAATATATGAATATAAAATGGGATATTAAAATTTAATAGAAATCGATCCCTGCCAATTTTTAGAAGTGGAATTTTTAAGATCTTAGATTACGTAGACACTTCTTTAAGTGAAGAAATTATAAAGCAAAGTTAATCTCTCTCACATGAAAGTCACATGGGATGTTTAATTTTCGACGAATATGGTAACTTCACCATATCGATGTAAACTTTAAATACTGACAAAACATTATGGGAATTTCTCCCTTAAAAGTGGAAGTTTTGATATTGCTGGGGTATGGGACCACTTGTTTGGATACATATAAATATAGCCCCCTAGTGTTATATAAATCACATTCCTGAGGTTAGAAATATGATTCAAGGTATCTCTAGTAGAAATTAAGTTTTTCATGGAATAAGGCGTTTACTTTTTGAGGCTTCATGATCACCGCTACTACTTGGTTTTAAAATAAATCGAGAATTAGATAGTGAACATTGATCTGGTTTTTCAACTGTGTTCTATAATAACTTATTGATTATAAGTTAACCTAACGTAACGTAACGTAAATATTATTTTATTTTAGCATATATGTATTTCTTAAGGTTTTATTGAAATCCTCACATTTGCAGTTAAAATGAATGAAGTGAAGACAAACTTGATTACCTCTCTCCGAGAATTTGAATAAAAATAATATAATAATCTTCTTAAAAGATTCGTTAATTATATTCTAATTTTCTCTAAGTGTTTCCAATCTCCTAATTGTTTGCAAAAAGTTTTATAAAAAGAAAAAATATATATATTCAGTCACAACTTCCGTAATTATTATTCTATTTTGACAAATGAAAAATGACCTTTTCCTCCTACGGACCCGCACCTCACATATCTATAAAATATCAAATATTAAGACATTTTGAGTTATAGCAATTTCATTGCAACAAGTGTAACCCCACCTTTATTTTCCCCTTCAAAAAGAAACATAAAGAAACGCTGGAAAACGTATTTAATTAATTTAAATGAGAAGCCTTAATACCGAGTTTCATGTCCGTAACTTTAACAGATATCGATATATGGATATCTTACTTTACTTGTGGCAATCCTCATTCTTTCTTTACACCAACTAATCTCTTCCCTTGCAGGGAAAATACCTAATAACACTGAACACTTCTTTTATTACTTTAAATGTGCAGTCTTAATATCAATTTCATGTCTCTAACCTTAACGATTTCCAGATATGGCTATTGTACTTTAATGGTATTTCTTTTTAAATGTACATTGTCATAGATTTTTCGAATATTATTATAGGCCTATAAATAATTTTAAATACAAATATTCTGCTCACTTGCTTTAATCTATTCTTGCTCCATTTTGTAATCATTACATTAATAAGGGTAGTATTAAGTGCTTTCGAACTTAGTTTCGAACTTAGACGCATCTCAGTGTTTATAGATATTTCGATTACGAGAAATCGAAAAGGCGGATAGAAAAAGTTAGATTCTTAAGTGTTAAAAAAGTAAGAGCCATCACCCTAAAACTTGGCTTGGATACCTTGAAGAGTATTGATTCTAGGCAAGGGGTTATTTTGGGAGAATTTGGGGGAGGACGGAATTGCCCCCTGAGTTTGCTAAGAAATAATCTTTTATTAAATTATATAGTGTACTAATGTTCTAATAAAAATGTGAAGCTCTTTCCCCATCCTGACAAAATCTGAAATGCCTCTAGGCATATGTAGTGAATCAGGACATACGAATGGATGGATGAACGAGCATCCAAAAGTCCCTTTCTCGGCATGTTGGGGCCATTAAATTCTTTGACATTTGGAATTTTATTAATTTCACAATAACAATATTTTCTTCCCTTCTATAGTCACTCGAAAGTAAAAATACTCAGAACTAATATGCGAGTATGGCTCACCACTTGCGATGCGGAATTTCAATGGTTCCTTAGCGAAATAGCACACAGCTGGCGGAGTGACTACATTCCACGTCGGATCAGAGTTGATCTGAGGGCGAAAGGCAACCAGTGCCATATTAT
The DNA here is from genome assembly GCF_964235325.1 of Thermobia domestica. Lineage (NCBI taxonomy): Eukaryota > Metazoa > Arthropoda > Insecta > Zygentoma > Lepismatidae > Thermobia > Thermobia domestica. The sequence continues at coordinate 213,661,106 of NC_137455.1, forward strand.
TGTGGTAAGTTCCACTTTATGTCAGGAATTTCCATAAATTACGTATTTGTATATGTCTTATATAATTACCAATTTAACCGCATATGATGTTTTATGCTGTTTTCTAATATGCTTTTGTTCCGAATGACAACACCAAATATTTTAATTGGAGTGGATAATTTGTTTTATTCTTTGCTACAATAGTTGTTTCAAAATGATGCATATTAAATATCCAACATATTAATTTGTTTTCTCTTTCAGTAAGTACCGTTAATTGACAATAAAACGTGGCTTAGAGTTATTACCATATAAACGATTAGAAATCTAAGGCACTTTTTAATTCCTGTCAATCAGAAAGCCTTAATCTATGTCATTCATCTGTTAAAGGTTATAACTTGACGTAATTTTTATCCAGCCTGATGTCTTAAATAACCAGCAACATTTTCCTCTATCCTCCTTTTGCTTTCACTGTACATTATTATAGTTGTCAGAATTCAGTTACCTTTCAAATGATTACTATAAACCCTATTTTCCTCTTTTAATTGCTTCACTGCTTTGTGGAATACAGTCTCTTCTCAAAAATACCCTAACACCCTCCATTTCCTCTTACCTATTATCTCAAAAATTATGATCATTTCTCATTCAATGTACATACTATTTCCTCAATAACCTTCCTTTTCTCCAAGTAGTTTTCTCTTTTGGTTCTTATATCAGTATTTTCAAAGTCTTTAATTATTTATGATGGTGTTTTAGTTATTGTTTATTTCCTGTAGAGCACAATGCTTCACAGAATTTTTTGATATGGTTTTACTTTTGTATTTATTCAACGTTTCACAAAATTCATATTATCTTCCGTCCTTCCCTTTTATAATTTCCTTACCGTTGGTAGTTAATATTTTTTATTAATATTCAATATTGAGAAATAATCATATATTTTCTTGTAGTCGACAGATTTTAACTCATATGTTGCAATATTTCACATGAAACATTCACATTTTAGAAACTTTTTCACAAAATTTACAATTGATTTAAATCAAATAAAATAATATTTTGCTTTACGTCTTTCATAAACATTTATAAATTTAATAAAATATATTCGGATTGTAGTTGTTAGTAGAAATAACTGGAAGAAGATTTTGAGTTCGTGATAATTACTGTACACTAACAAATGTAGGAACTTCAATAGAAATAAAAGTTTAATTTTGGTTTCTAAATAATCTCAACTGTCGTACATAATTGATAGCAAATATATTTCAAACTTGAACGTAAGATAGGAATATAGTGTCTATTTTCATATAATATAGATACAGATCTATCATAAAGTTGTTTACATCCCAGCTATTTTATCAAATACTTACTATGTGATTTAGTGAAGAAGCATAGACGTGTTGTTTTTCACGTTTGCGTAAGTATATAATGTTGCAACCGAGTTAGGTATGCTTCAGAATGCACACGAAATAACAACGTTGAAAGTAACGTAGAATATGTGTGATGAAAGTAGGAGGAGGAAAAATTCCTAAGGAGGAGTCGGAGAACCTGTTGCTCTTCACGGTCATGGTGTTGAAGACTTTTCCTAGGTACTCATTACCTACCAGCATGAGAAGGAAACTATTGCCAAAGAACATTTCCACCCAACGACTCAGTTTATAGCCAGTTCTTTCCGGATCACCTGCGTCCTTTCTGTGAAGATTGAAGCAGAAAAAAGGTCCATCTCTTGATCTTCTGAAATAGAGAAAAAGAAGACACTCTCATCTCCAGAAGTTTCAATTCAGAAAAACGAGACCGTAGAGAAATAGAAAAGAGAACAAAGAAAAACCTAGAAAGATCTAACATACCACTAGCTGGCTAAAATATCCGTGACCAGTTAGCTACTGAAGAAGATATTTACCCAGGATACACAGAACCAAACAGTCAGTCAGTTCTTCGTAAAGGAACATATAAGAGAAAGTAGACTGATCCTCTTTCATCCATACCTCAGTGTTTCTCTTTTCTAGAATCCTGTTGGCTTAGGAAATAAAACCTGTAATGTATGAAATGGTTTAAAGCTAAAGAACAATGTAAAAATTAATTTATATTGAAGATATTTATAAGGTATTATTCGTGAAATATGTCGGTTACGAAACTTTTTATGTTAGTCTGTTCGTAATACAAAATATTGATAATAATTCGGTTCTTTAATTGAACATTTGTTTTTAGAATACTATAAATGGTTTAAACGTTTTTATAAATGGTTTTGAAATCCAAAATACGATACGATCTCGAATACTCATCTATTGAATATCTCGAATAGTTACCTGTAGGTATTTCTCAACTTTTACCTCTCAATCCGACATTTAGATCCGTGGTTCCGTACGCTACTTGCAATATTTAATTAATGTTCTTACAATACTTTTAAAGATTGTGTTTAAAGAAAAAATACATAAATGTCAGAGAAATACGATTTCTTTACGATTCTGCATTTATTGAGTGCGTACTCGGAATGAATCCTATCTATAGGAAAGTCGAGATCGTATCATATACGACCAACTACAAATAGTCAGTGTATACGCGAGGTCCCCGGGTTAAATAAGTTTTATTTTCACACTACACAAATAATAATAATCAAATGTATAGGTTAATAGTTAATTTTCCTATAGCGCAATATATATTTCGTTGATAAAATCAACAATAGAAACAGACTTCCATGAACATCAATTTTTGAGAAGTATCTGGTAATGTCAGTGTTATCTATAAATATTGTCATGTACTGTAACTTGCAAGTTATTTCAATATTACACCTAATTTCATCTTATTGAAAAACATTCTATCTCAGGAATTTCGTAATTCTTTTCTATTTTATTATTCAGTTCACGTTATCCTCAAATAATAGATCAGCATCATGAGAATCCATATCATTATTTAATTGCAGCATCGCTTTATTACAATAGTTAGTCATAATGAGCTTGAAAAACATCTACTTTTAAATTACAGCCTATATCACATCATGTGTCTAGCAGAGAGATAATGATACAAATATTGATAATTTACTGCTTTTCATTTCTTAATTTCCCATTGTTCATACTGTGAACGCCACTGAAGGCTACGTGCTTAATTTCACATGTCGAATTTAATGCTTACGAATGAGGCTTTGTAACAGAATTTGGTAAGGTGTGCTGATATGGAAAAAGATCCCATGATAGTTTTCATTTCTAAATATTTCTGTAGCTTCTAAAGATTGGTGACAAATTACTGTGTATAATTCTTTCTATTTTTATACTGTATCTTGAACTGCGTCTTCTCAAGTATCCACTTACTTTTTTAAAAATCTCAACGTAAATGGAGTAGGAGTACAGTAGGATTCCACTTAATTGAACATACTTGCGGGAAATTTACTGCTCAAGTGACAAAATTAGACATAATTATACATCATTTATCAAAATTAAGAGCTTTATTATGTTACGTTATTACATACATCTGCATTTTTTTTATTAGAACTAAGTATTTCGCAGAAAACTAATAAGTAAACAAATTCGAAAAGATAGGTATAAAAGTTAATATAAGACATTTCATATGTAATTACAACACCAATTTGCAGTAAAATTGAGGAACGTTATTAAGAGTTCAACAAGACATTGTTTGCTTATTTAATAAAATTATACCTAAAATGGACTCTACTTTCGCAATTTAATCTTCTTTTGAGAGTGTTCTAGTAAAATGATAATGTTAATTATATTTAAATTCGATGTCTTGAATGCTACCCGTTCACTAATAAAATCATAATTATGGATTTATAAAGGAGGCACTTAAGAACTACGAACATAATGAAGATACATTGCAAGGATGTTTAAATACTTGTTCTAAAGTAAAATCCTTACTGAGAATTATCATTAATTTAACAAGAGATTTAAATATGAGGAAGATAAAAAGATAACTGAAGCCCCATTTAATCTTGGTATAGACAGAAGAGCACTCGTATAAGTACTTCTATAGATGTTAAAAGAAGAAAGAAAAACTTTTCTTCAGAATTGTTTTTAAAAGAAAAAGGATAAGAAGGATGAAAAATCCAACGATGTAGATGTCGTAGTAATGTCGATTTTTCTTCTCTCTATCTTTCTATTCTCGACCTTCAGTTTGGAGCATTTGTATCGGAAGTAGTGCCAAAGCCTTTGGTTCCTTCTATGAAACAGGAAACTTCCAGAAATACCATCAAAAGTACTGTAGCTGTTGCAAAACTCTCCTACAGTGAAAGAAATAGAAAAAGAATCGCGATGGCAAAATAAATGTCTACTAATATCCTTATTTGAAACTTTTTCTATAAGTATGTAATATGTATGAATGTGTAAGATATAAAGGTAAGGGAACAAAGCATCCTCTTCTGATTCCCTGTCGGACACACACACACACAAACACACATACACACACACTATATATATATATATATATATATATATATATATATCCCATCTAATTTTACAGATAGTTTCCAGTAAATATGAATATCACAGTGCCGTTTCCATTTGATATCTCGAACCAATCTGGAGATATGGAAAATATTGTCAATATTACTGCTTAAGAGTATGTACTTTCGAGAACAAATTGTAATTACGCATATCAAAAAGTATTGCTGCAATGTTTCAACAAGTACAAACAAACACGAAATTTTGTGCAATATATCAAATTTACATTTTTTTCATATCTCCCGAAACAAATTCCTGTAAACGACATTTTGATCCTTAAGTCTATTGCAAACCACTTATTTAATTAGATGTATTGTCTGTGTACAAAGGTTATTGAACTAAGTCTTGAAAAAAAAGTCAATTTTGTATTAATTTTATTTCAACTTGTTCGAAATACGTCATATGTTGACCGTGGTATTCGACATTAAATTACTTTGCATGCGCAGCACCCCGTTCTTCTAAATTGAATTGTTACTGTTGTAGAACCTTCTAAAATTTGTCTTAGATCTTCACACTTCTTTGCGATAGTGTAACGTCCTTAGTTTGCAATATTGCATGAGAGGTGTTGTATTATACGCGTTCGATTTAAATGTGCATTTGTAACAGTGTTGGGCAAATTTAAATTAAATTAACAATTAACAAATAATCTTTAAATTGAATTGTTAATTGCAATTAATAATTGAAGTAAGTAATGGTTAATTGTTAATTGCAATTGGCCATTAATAATGAAAAATCAATTTCAATTAATCAATCAATTGAAAGTAATTACACTGGAAAGTAATTGCAATTGAACTCAGTCATTCAATTGCTATTGAAATTAATTGGCAATTAATTCAATTACAATTGATTTCTACAGCAATTACTTTCAATTGATTGATCAATTGCAAGTGATTTTCACTGATTAATTTTGAACACTGTAGTTCAGAGAGGGCGTGTGGCAATGAAAATTTATCCACGAACAATTTACTCACCACCCATCGTGACCAAAGACTCACCAAAACCCATTGTCATCTACTCTGACCCATGATTCACGCCCTCTTCTCTACTGACTAAAGAGTTTAAACTTGTAATAAAACAAGCCAATGAAATTATCACTCATCGGAGTTTGAATTGCTACGATCAATCGCTCAAGCACCGCTCTATTACAATAACGGTGGATCTGACCTTTCTAATATAAATATAATAAAGAGTTTGTTTGTGTCTGTCTGTCTATCTTTGTGCGACTTGTGGACCAGACTAGTGGACCGAAAGTTTTCAAAATTTGGTCACGGATAGCTTGGTCTAGGCCCCAGATCAAGACAAAGAGATTTTTCAAATTTCCAATTGGGGGGTCCCAGGGGGACGTTTACCGGGACCGGTCTGGCAACCAGACAAGGTGACCGAGAGTTACCAAATTTTGGCCACGGATACCTTGGTCCAGGTCCCACATCAAGGCTAAGCGCTTTTGACAATATTCGAACCAGGGGGTCTCAGGGAGGCGTTTACCGGGACATGTAAAAATAGTAGAAAATGACCAATATTTGTGTCGATTTCATAGTTTTCAAGGTCACTGAGATCAATGGTGACAGTACCATTAGCGATGACTTTCAAATTCATCCACCGTTGTATGCGGTGCTTGGGTCACCAGAGGCGGAAATTCCGAGACATGTAAAAATTATCGAAAATGACCAATATTAATGTCAAATCCATAGTTTTCGGGGTCACTGAGCTCAATGGTGAAACTCAAGACCGCATTTACTTTCACATTTAGTTCCCATCAGCTAAGGAACAGTTGCGTTATAAAGGGGATCACGAGACATGTAAAAATAATCCACAATGACCGATATTAGTGTCAAATCCGTAGTTTTCGCGGAGGCTGAGATCAATGGTGATACTTTCATTAGCGATGATTTTCAAATTTAGCCACCATTGTATGTGGGCTGGGAGTCACCGGGGGTGGAGAATTGCGAGACATGTAAAAGTAATGGAAAATGACCGATATTAGTGTCAAATCCATAGTTTTCGCTGTCGCTGAGATGAATGGTGATACCTCCACAGGCGTTGACTTCCAAATACAGCCCCCATAAGCTGCGGGACAGGGTTCTTGGTTTTTCAAAATTGTAACCAGAGGATCATAGGGGTTTTTACTGGGATATGTAAAAAAATGGCAGATGTTAGTGTCACATTCATAGTTTTCGCGGTATCGGCTGGGGGCCAGAGGAGAATTTTTCACAATTCGAAACAAGGGGGTCTCAGGGGGCGTTTACTGGGACATGTGAAAGTAGTAGAAGATGACCAATATTTGTGTCGAATCCATATTTATCGGGGTTGCTCAGATGTATAGTGACACGTGTCGCGATAGTGTTTACATTCAAATTCAGCCCCCATCGGCCTTCCCAATGAAAACACATGTACTCCCATGCGCAAAAAAAATTGCGCGTATACTGTAACTCACGATTTTCCGTATTTATTCCTTTTTCCTTACGTTTATGGGTAAAATTGAGTTATTAGTATGTGGAGATAATAGAGAGCAATCCATCTAAGAAGATATTTCCAAAAAATATAATAAAATAATAAAAATATAAACAAAAAACAAAATTATGCTCGGTTTTGTGTATACTGGCAACAATGATTTCTAGGGATTTTTTCAGTAGTACAGCACAATTGCGGAGGGAATTCAGTAGGGAAGTCGAGGAGATGGATGAGGAACTGGATACTGAACCAAAATGTTGCATTTATGGGTTAAAACCTAGTGTGTAGATTGCCTGCCAAATATAAATTAGCTTCTGTAACTAAGATGTCGTACGAAAATATAGAATTAAACAGAAAAACTCTTATGTTAAGGTTCGAAGCGATACGCACCATGGTTATGAAGATTATTTCTTAAGAAAAAAGAACAAACACAACGTAGCCTCTGTGATTAGGTGGATAGAGTGGCGGACTCGTGGATATTTTATTATTTTGACACCACATCGAATCCCATCCTATCCCATTCTTTTTTTTTTTTAACAAAACATTATAATTTTCATGTTAATAAGAACCGAAGCAATATACTAAGGACAACTTATTGATATCCAGGATTACAGTATTGGTAATAGCTATTGTTTTCAGTTCATGTTGTTGTATAGCTTCTCTCACCCTGTTTTCTTTGGAAAATAACAATTTTGTCTCCAACAAAATGTAAAGGATATATACGGACAGAAAAAGACATCTTAATATCAAACGTGATTTATCGTGATGAAATGGACTAGTTTGCCATTATTTAAAAAAAAAAAAAAAAAAACTAAAGTGAATTACTGAAGTTGACTTCCCTTTAGCTTTTAGCTAAAAAAAAAATATTTTTTTCTTTATAAGACTATACTTTATGAGGCAAGGTGTGTGATCATACCCACAAATTTAGCTAGGGAGTGAAAGATAATCGTTTATACAAACATTTTACAGGTTTAGGTGCGTGAAACACCAATACACCATGGTCTCGCTTATCCGACTATCCTTTGTTACACATACCGTATGATCCGATATATCATTGCAGAAAGCACCAATCGGCAAGAAGAACTGCAAGTTGTGGTCTTAATCTATTTTTCATGCTCTGGAGTCTATCGCCTAGCGCGCCCTCTACACCTTAACTCATACGTCTATCATTCAGTGCAGACACGTATCCAGGTTTTCTATTCGGAGGGGGCCCAACACGAATCCTCGTAAGCACGTAATTCTAATGTTTTAAAAATATCAATATCAATATCAATAATAATAATAATAATAATAATAATAATAATAATAATAATAATAATAATAATAATAATAATAATAATAATAATAATAATAATGCAACAGTTCTGTATTTCTCTTAAACTTTTTCCTACTTTTCATTTATAAACCGGTTTACTTTGGAAACAGCATTATAGCACAAACAAAATGAAACATATTTTCGAGAGAAATGTAACTAAAGAAAACTGTCTGCTACGTATATCACATAACAAAAATAGCAAGAAGACATTGAGTGTATCGTTCTAATATATTAAAGTTAAAAACAGAACGGAAACAAAATGTTAATCCTATTTAATTCCTGTTCTTTAATTCCAAATGGTGTAATGGCATTAATGTATGTTCTTAGAATTATAACAACAGCACATTGCCCAAAGTTTGGACACTGACTATTAGTAAACTGATATAAAAGAATCTCAAAAGGGTAAAAGCATGTTTCTTAAAAAGTGCTTGAGTTTCGGAGGGGGACAGCCCTCAGGCCCTCACGCTGGATACGTTCCTGATTCAGTGCAGTGCAGTTATTTGTTATAAAACATTATTATTAGATGTGTAATATGTAAAATTATATCATAAGTTTTACTTTTAACAGGTCTTTTCTTAACACATCCATATTATCCAGCGTTCTGCCTGCCTGTTTATGTCGGATAAGCGAAATTCTACTGTATTTCCAAAGCTAGCATATACATGAACTAGAATTGTATTGTCCTAGAACAGACAATAGTGTGAAATGCTTATATTAAAAGGCTGGAATAAAAAAAATAAATACTGTTTTGGTAGCGTGAGAACAAATTAAAAACAATTCAATATATTTCCTAGGTATTAGATTATCATCTTATTGTGTCGATATGTATTCTTTTTTAAACATAGTTTTAAAAGTCATACCATTCTCAATATTCCTAAGGAAATCGAAAGAAAAACTCCTATGTGCCTCTTGTGGTAAAACGGCTTAAGTGCGTGGTCTGAAACGTTAAGGTATAGATAGAGTACCCGTACTTCAAAAATGCAAATTCGGGACGCTACTAAATTACGAGAATCTTTGAAATGCTTAAAATTGAAAGAAGTGTTGAATACTAATTTACTTTTCTCCATTAGATAGAGTTGTTCAAGCATTACGTTATCACATTTTTATTCTTTTCACTGGACCTTCTTCCAAGGGCGCCGATTTCTCTGTAATTTTTTTTCTGGGAGGGCATTCAAATGCAGATGATATATATTAGGATTTTAAGGCAAATTGCATTCAAATTATGCCAAATATTGTATATTCATAAATACAAAGGGGGCCTACATGAGCTTTGGGGGGCCCGGCCCCCTAGGATCGGCGCCCTTGCCTTCTTCCTAGTTAAGCAAACGTAAGCAGATGATTTATTCCCTTCCCCTGGTAAGCAAAATTGTTTTTGTTTCTCAAGATTTGTTGTGTTTCGTGAAATAACAGCAGGAATTTCCAGATTACTTAACCATCTAAATGAATGTTTTCACTTAGAGCCATCCCGTCGATTCGCTTTGCCTAGGACTAAAATAAATTAAGGGTCAATAATGAAAGAGACATGTGGATCGAAGATCTTTCTTTGTTCGAACTTTGATTTTTTCAAATCCATGATGGGAAATTATATTATGTGTACAATTTTCGAAATTAATAGTATACAATCGTAAAAATATCTTACAAAACGATGGTTTATTGCAAAATACTTTGACTCAAAGAATAAATTACAAGTAATAAACTTGTTACTTTTCCTGGAGAGTCTAAGTCTTGAATGAGACAGAGGCTCTTCAGCGTAGTGCTTGGAAAGATTGCCTCACTTGTTCTACCTTCCCGTGACTCAGCCTTGATTCGACTTGATCCTAAACGGATTATTCAGAAGTCGAAGTCGGAAGATGTTTCCCATTTTTCCCAAACACTCTTGGTCGATTACAATCTGCCTCACTTGTGAGGGGACAACCCCATGCCGTAAGCGTCGGTGGACTACCGATAGACAACTAGCGACATGTCCCCAAAAATTGGTGGTCCGGCAGCCAAAAATTGGTCCCACTTCCGCTTTGAAAACTATACCACCACTGGCAGAGAAGCGACGGAACGCCAACGAACCACAAAATTGTTCCCCTAAAATACGTTAAATCGCCTTTGCATTAAGGTGAGTCTACAAACATTTTTTTAAAAAAGTAAAAATAAAGTGCCCTGAGCTGGGCGTGAACCACCAACCTTAGGGTTATTAGGTGCGTGTTCTTTCGAATTCGCCACGGAGGCGATTGTGAAGACACAGCTTGTAGAGTGATAAATCGTTGAAGTATTTTTAATATTTCTAATCAGAGTGCTCCATTAACCGTGTATATTTGACGATAACTGTTTGGAATCAGATCAAATGCACTCGTCATGTAATTTTATAACAAAATGGCAAGCGTCTATTTACTTTTTTCATAGTTCTCCCATATTCACTTGCTAGTGATCGGCGACAGTTGCCAACTAAATTCATACAATTATACGCACCCATCTCAAGATTTTTCACTTCATGATCTAAAGGCAGGAGTTACTCTTGACCCCCGGAGCTCAAGTATTGTCCTTATAATAACAATTCGTCAGGGAAAAGTAATATATAATAATAACCGCATGCACATGACTGGGATAGTTCGTGTTGGTCCCTTTGCGATTGTCCGTGACAAATCAAAGGAGCGGGGATCAAAATGAAGTCCTCGCTGTTACGTGGTGGTAACTTCAATATCCCCGATACTAGATATCTGCTTCGACTCGACGAATCCCTGCCACTAGTGGCACACTAGCGGCAATCCTTCGACGCGTCGCTATATTGACGATCGCCATTTACCAGCAAGTGGGCCACTAGGTGTTGGCGACGTTTACGGCATGGAGAAGCTAATAAACAAACAAACCAATAAATAAATCTAAAACCTTATAAAAATGTTTTCCCAAAATTTACATCTAGCAAAATCATTTGTTGGTATTCCAGAACTGCAAATTCACCTGTATTCATAATTTACTTCTATCGTAGTTTTGATATGAGAATGATGTGTCTGAAACTGTAACACAGGTCATTAAGATTATTTTTTTTTTTTTGCTTTAGTCAGATTTAGCAGTTTTACTTAGCAGTTAGTCAATTTGGATCTGTGATTTTAGAGTTTTAGAGATTTCCTTAAATTTTTCATTTCTACAACAGTTGGCAACTAACACCATTAACGTATCTCTTTCGATATTTCCATAGGCAATGGCTTGGTCACTCCCAGTATATTTCATACAATGAACTACGGTGTCTTACTCCATTAATCCGAACTACATTTAATATCCAACAACTCTGTACATTTTCTCTTAAATCTGCAAACTTTCTACTAGGTTAAAACTGAGTATTTTCTATTTTCTTCCTTTCTTGCTAAAACGAAAGTGTTCTTTAGACAACCTGAAATGATGACTCTATATTACATTATGTTGCATAGGGCATTTTATGTAGCATATCATTTGACAGTTGGACACTTTCTTCGTATATTGAAAGCAACAGGGATTAAGTCCTTCTACACTTACATGAGAAGTAAACAAACTCCTTTTAATTCGTGGAATTGTGCCAATGCACTAGGTCCAGAGAGTTTTTAATTTTAGATTATTATTATTATTATTATTATTATTATTATTATTATTATTATTATTATTATTATTATTATTATTATTATTTTATTGACTTAGGGTTTCCTGAATATTAAGCAATATTTCACAAAAAGCTGGTATTTTTAAACAAATGTGTTCGATATCAAGTTTTCATAAAGTAGTCACTCTCTCCTATAAATAATTTCAGAGGGGCCGCGGTGGCTCAGTGATAAAGCGTTCACCTTTGGTGCATGGGATCCTTGGTTCGACCCCAGCTCGCACCAAGTGAATTTTGTGGTGGACAAACGCCATGTGCATGGGTTTTCTCGGGGTTCTCCCGTTTTCTCCCACTTTCTTCATTCCACCATTTCATTCATTTCTCATCATCACCGTGTCCTTTAGCCTAGTCGTTATAACCATGGGTCGTAAAACTTAAAGATTTGATCTCAAATAATTCCAACCCAAACAGTTGCAGGAAGTATGTCATTTCGAATAAAACAAACTACTCTATAAAATTCTGAGTACAGTATTATTATTTTTTAAATATACAATTCTAGCGGACCTTATTTCTAAATCGAAGGGTAAGAAGACTAAATTCACTCTTATTATTATAGATTAATTTCAATTGAAGCAGTTAAAATAGTTGGGGAAAAATTAGAAAGCCATACCCTATATTCCAGTGTGCCACAACCGGATAACAGGCACACTGGCGCGCCCAGCAAATTACAAGAATATTTGTCGAGTTTATTTTATTTATTATTATCAACGATTCTCTCATGGATCAGCTGTCTGTAGATATACAGTTAAACAAACAAGTATCACGTTGAGGGAATGAGTGTAATTATTTACTTTAATAGTAATAGAAAGGTATATTTTCTTGTATTTTCTACCGGGAATAACTGCATCCGGTCTAGAAAGCTGGGGCTAACAACGAAGGAACCCGATGTGCCAAACACACACCACTCTATAGTCATGAGTGCCACAAGTCCTTTTCTACGTCTTGGCACCCTAAAGGTTGTTGCCTTCAAAGAGAGAGAGAGAGAGAAATAACTTAAGTCTATTGCACTTCCATGCTTAAATAAATACATTATGTAAATAACTGTTTCGTTTTCTGTTTTTATTATTATTATTATTATTATACATTTCTTAGGAAGTTGACTGCCATATGTATGCACACTGCTCTCCCGTGCAGCGCCTCGTGTATGATTTTCCATACATAAACTATATATTCCAAGTTTGTTGTGTTCGTTCTATAGGTGTGTTTGTAATTAGATGCATATGGCGTATAAGTCAAAATTTAATGTCCACGCTACGTATATGCAAAACCATAGACAAAGAAAATTATGAACAAAGACATTTATGGCGCTAAAACAAAGGGCAAAAATAAAGAATTACTGGCGGATTGTTGCCCGTTGTGCACAGGTATTAACGGTTAACAGTGTTAAATTTAAACACATAGTTTTAATTAAGCACGAATTTAACTTATAGAGTACAGTGCGGAAAGGCTGAGGCGTTTGCTAGGATCGTTACAATATCGAACCCCGTAAAATGTACTGCAAACCTGTCCGCAAGCCCCCCGTAATGTTGAACAGATGTTGTGCATTAATGCTCATTTCAATGCAAACCTATATAGACCTACGCACTTCAATACTAAACGAAGGTGCAGAGACTATTCATGAGTTCCAGTATTAAACACTCTCACCCAATTTATTTTCCTAACATGTCTCCCAGCGATTTTAATATTTTTTGGTATCTCAATCACTTCCTAGTAGGATAGCTTTAACTAGAGACCACTGATTAACCTGGTATTGGATGTTTCACTTTCTTACCTTTGGAGTTGACAGTCATGGGTTGGACTTTTACACGCAAATATCTAATATTAACAACGTTTCTTCTAGAATTTCGTAATATTGTATTATTTCTTTGTATTATTCATTAGCTTGGTTAGACTTGTTTAAACACTTTTCTCTTTGCACCTATTCCTTAACGTTGGATACAAATACACTAGCTCTCACCGGGAATCAAATCCAGAACCAAAGCACTTGAACCATTTGGCCACAGCAAGGCACATTTAAAAAGAAGTTTCGATTTTCTTAGGAAAATTGTGATTGGGTGTAACATTTAAAAATATATTTAAGAATGGGTACGGATGAAACGCACTGAATTTTCTCGCTCGAATTTCTTAAACTGACTCGTGTTAGGCTGCAGCTATTACTGAAACATTTATTTGGGAAATGCGAATAAAATAATGTGTTTTAGAAAACTTTGTTCGAAACAACTTACGTCCAAAAGTAAAGTACCCATTCGTCATATTTCTGTTAGAAATAACTTATGCCATACATTAGAATTATTAAGCAGATAATTGTATGTGAACTGTGAGCAAAAGCGTCTGAGTACTTTCTGAGAAAATCGTTAAAAAAGTCATCCCCAAGAATAAAATATCCCTTGTATATCTTATCAAGACAAACGAGTTATGCTATTTATGAAATACAAACAAAATTGCCAGAGTAATTATCGACAAAATCGTAGGGTAAAACTTGCTCCAAAAAGTAATATACCACTTCTAGCTTTTTAGGATGATGGAATTATACCATATCGTTAGGTTAGTTATGTAACATTTATTTATGAAATATGAACAAAATTGGGTCAGGCGTTAATGGGAAAATCGTCGAAGAGTAGGCTAAACTACCTCTTCTGAATGTTTACAGGACGAACGAGTTGTGTCATATTGTCAGGTTATTAATGATACATTTATTTATAAAATGTGATTGAGAAAATTGTTAAAAAAAATGCATCCCATACAGTAAATTACACCTTACGTATTTTTTCAGAGCAATGATTCATACTATATTTGTAAAAATACAAACAAAATCTTTACAGCCGTTTTTGAGACAATTTAATGATTTTAAATTTTCATCCTTCAGTAAACTACCCTTATTTTTAGGTGTCGGAGGATATAGAATTCGAAACGATAGTGTTATGAACACAGATCTCCGGGTGTAGATGAAATTCCGGCTGAGTTAATTTTAGCTGGGGGCGAAAAATTGTGGAACAAGATACACAAACTCATTCTCCTTATATGGAACAAGGAAGAATTGCCACAAGAGTGGAAAGAATCAATCATTGTTCCAATTTACTAGAAAGGCGACAAAACTGACTGTAATAATTATCGAGGCATTTCTCTTCTATCAACATCCTATAAAATCCTTTCAAATATTCTGTTAGCAAGACTGACCCCATACGCAGATGAAATGATTGGAAATTATCAGTGCGGATTTAGACGAAATCGATCAACTATCGACCAAATATTTACCATTCGCCAAATACTCGAAAAAAGTGGGAATACAATACCCCGGTACATCGACTATTTATTGATTTTAGAAAGTCGTACGACTCGGTTAGGAGAGAAACATTATACAACGTCCTTACAGAACTTGGAATACCGAGAAAGCTAATTAGATTAATTAAGATATGTTTAAATGAATCCCAAAGTAAAGTCCGGGTAGGAAAATTTTTGTCCACGAGCTTTCACGTCGAAAATGGCCTGAAGCAAGGAGATGCGTTGTCGCCATTATTATTTAACTTCGTTCTGGAATACGCTATAAGGAAAATCAAAGATAGCAACCAGGGCCTACAGTTGAACGGTATTGACCAGGTTATGGCATATACTGATGATGTAAATTTAATAGGGGATGATAGGAGAACAATAGAAAGAAATGCAGAGATCTTATTAAACTCTTGCAGGGACATGGGTTTAGAAGTAAATGCAGAGAAAACTAAATACATGGAAGTGCGTCGGGACCGGAATACAGCAAATTATGGATGCCTTAAAATATTAAATAATACTTTTGGTAAAGTGGATAGTTTCAAATATCTAGGATCAATATTAAGAGAGGGAAATCATATTCACGAAGAAATTAAATGTCGACTCAAAGCAGGGAATTCGTGTTACTATTCGGTTCAAAATCTCTTGTTGTCGCGAATTCTGTCGAGGAATTTGAAGCTTAAAATATACAAAACGATTATTATGCCTGTTGTTCTGTATGGCTGCGAAACATGGTCACTTACTCTGAGGGAAGAACATAGACTGAAAGTATTTGAGAACAAGATCCTGAGACGAATATTCGGACCCAAGAGGAACGGGAATGGGGAATGGCGGAAACTTCATAACGAGGAACTACACAATTTATATGATCTACCCAACATTATTAGGGTCGTCAAGTCTAGGAGGCTTAGGTGGGCGGGTCATGTAGCTAGAATGGAAGAAAGTAGAAATGCTTTCAAAGTCTTGACTGGAAGACCAATCGGAAAACGACCATTAGGAAGACCTAGGCGCAGATGGGAGGACAATATTAAGATGGATCTCGCAGAGATTGGAATACAAAGTAGAAACT
The DNA here is from genome assembly GCF_964235325.1 of Thermobia domestica. Taxonomy (NCBI): domain Eukaryota; kingdom Metazoa; phylum Arthropoda; class Insecta; order Zygentoma; family Lepismatidae; genus Thermobia; species Thermobia domestica. The sequence continues at coordinate 213,677,242 of NC_137455.1, forward strand.
GGATGCAGTTAGCTAAGAATAGAAGTCAGTGGAGAGCTTTTGTGAACGCGGCATTGAACCTCCGGGTTCCATAGGCCATATAGTTAGTTAGTTTTTTTAAAGTGTTATAAAAACTTTATGTCTAGAATTCGGTCCAGATACGTCGAACAGTATGGCCTCTATTTGAATACATGAAAAAGCGTGACGAACCGACAGACGAACAGATGAACAGACATCAAAATTACTTTTTCGATATGTGGGGGCGTGAAACTTGAATTCATTGAAATCTCGAATTCGATTTTTATCACTATTACTACAATTTCTTCTTTCGTCGCTCGAACGTGAAAACGAATAGGAATACAACGACACGTAAGGTGATAATTTGTAATTCCCAAAATTTAATAAGTTAAGTTTAATGTGTTGCCGTGCTAGAAAAAAAGCTTATGCCTGTTTGTTATATCATTTTAATATAAGTTTTTCACGCTACTATATAATGTAGAAATATGGTATGATTATCGTTCATATTCATGCTATCTTTTGGAAATATTCGTGCTCCGCATACATAGATCTGTATAATTTCGCTTCGTTCAACGAAAACCCATTCCTTACACAGACTTATGATTGCATTTTGAAATCGTGTTTTTGTCGTCGTTAGAATTTAGTAAATATAAGCATAACACTCAAATTAGTTTTTGACTTTTACAGAAAACCAAATTTCTGTAAAAAAAAAAAAAAAAAAAGCCCAAAAGAAAAAAACTGCGGCTGACTTAATCCCCACCCTCCTTGTGCAGTGCATAATAAAACGCAAGTGTTATATAAATTATCCCCAACTCTCATTCGTTGCCGCTAGCGCAAATTATAAATATAATTTTTAAAAAAATCATTCCTATAAATCAAAAAGGCCATCTAATCAAAGTAAATAATTTTAAAAAAATAAAAATTAAAAATAAAGTAATTGTTTTTAAGCACTCCGGTTGTTAAATATATAATTTGCTTGTAGTTTACTTATTGTATATTATTTGTGTAATCATAATACATAATACTCGTAATTTTAATCTCACGTTAAATTCTTAGCCGTAATCGCTCGTAACTTTACAGTGTATTATAAAGATCTATAAATTATTTGTTTTAATTTGTTTTTTTTTTATTCATTATCTTTACGGCAAGCACTTTTCTCTTCCCCAATATCTTTTCAGCGGCCGGTAAAAACGGGAACTGCTTATATAATTTATAATGACCTTTCGTGGGTGCTAAGAGCCACAAAGCCAAAGTTTTAAAGCAAATGGTTAAAAAAAATGTCGTCTGTTAGCAATCCAAAATAAATCGTCCTATTCCCAATAAACCCACAAAGGTCGGTCATAATTTCTTGCAATTGTGGATATGAAAAAAAAAGAGAGAGAGGGAGAAAGTCAATACTCTAAAAAGAAAAAAAACACAAGCACACACACACACAGACAAACGATAATTTGACATCAGCTTTTTCCTTTCTTCCTTTTTTCACGACAACAAGCATCATTCGATGTAACGTCATGTCGATATAACAAGGGGTAAACTTGGGAAGACTGTCAAGGTCGCGTATGTTATTTTTCCTGTTCTTGACACACAAATCCGAAGTGAGTTGTCTGCTGTTCAAGAACGGGCAGGTAACATACAAGACCATAAACTGAAAACAATAACTGTTTGCAATAGTACACGTATTCTAATACTGAATAAATACGTCGATTAAAGGATACTATCAATAAGTTATTTCCTTATTATACTGTTTCGGTTCTTATTAACATCAAAGTTATACACTTCCAATAATGTTTTGTTAAAAAAAAATGGGATGGGATAGGATGGGATTCGATGTGGTGTCAAAATAATAAAATATCCACGAGTCCGCCACTCTATCCACCTAATCACAGAGGCTACGTTGTGTTTGTTCTTTTTTCTTAAGAAATAATCTTCATAACCATGGTGCGTATCGCTTCGAACCTTAACATAAGAGTTTTTCTGTTTAATTCTATATTTTCGTACGACATCTTAGTTACAGAAGCTAATTTATATTTGGCAGGCAATCTACACACTAGGTTTTAACCAATAAATGCAACATTTTGGTTCAGTATCCAGTTCCTCATCCATCTCCTCGACTTCCCTACTGAATTCCCTCCGCAATTGTGCTGTACTACTGAAAAAATCCCTAGAAATCATCGTTGCCAGTATACACAAAACCGAGCATAATTTTGTTTTTTGTTTATATTTTTATTATTTTATTATATTTTTTGGAAATATCTCCTTAGATGGATTGCTCTCTATTATCTCCACATACTAATAACTCAATTTTACCCATAAACGTAAGGAAAAAGGAATAAATACGGAAAATCGTGAGTTACAGTATACGCGCAATTTTTTTTTTTTTTTTTTTTTTTTGCGCATGGGAGTACGTTGTTGGATATATATTCACACAAAATATATCCAATTTTAGACGTGTTTCTTAATTGTTCTCCCGTTGTTCAGTTTGTTTACATTGATATTTTATCCGATCCGTACAAAGAACGGGCATAACAGCTAGTAAGAAATGGTAAAGTGTTTGCCATGGACAAAATTACAATGAATTCAATTATATATATAACTAGCAGCGTTCACCCCGCTTCGCTGCGGTCACCCCGGAACGCAATAAACTTTGTTACTTAGATAATTTTTACTTTTTCGCTTTCAAATTGCAGTAAATGTTAACATTATAGCGCCTGTCATTTATGTTAACCCGCCGAGTGACACGGTCATGCGGGTTGCATATAAATACGTTTATTTTTATACCTATGATGAACTAACAAAGGATTTGTACGTTATGGACACTTGAATGGTCAATTATCTCAAGACACTGGTAATTAAAAATTAAAGTGATATGATAAAAACCATCCAGGGTCCAAATCCTAATAACCCCCCAAAAATAAAAGAAATTGGTTCAGCCGTATTAGCGTGATGAGGGAACAAAGGATTTGTACGTTCTCTTTTATAATATAGATTATTATAATTATCATTGATAATTATTTCCTTGTTGAGTTATAGGTACTTTTCAGTGGAAAAAAGAATAAAATTTGAAAGTCCCAAATCTATTTAAAGTAGACCAACGTAAAGGAAAAAAGTATAAAATTTTCTATATAATTAAGCGTACCCTACAAACTTAAAATTTCCATGTAATTAAGCTTACAGTACAAATTTTATGTCTCTTCTTCTCACAACTTGATTTCCTTGAGCTATGAACGCTAAACACACGTCTCCTCTCGATAGCGAAACGACTATAGATTTTTATAACGAGACTTTTTTTTTTAAGTTTTCTGCGCCTATTTCCTCATCTTGTGCGTCACCGGAAATGCCGTGAGCACCGGCGTCATTAACTTGTTCCGCCACCAACGAATTTCGAGATGGCTCCTTTTGCATCATTTTGTGCAATTTTATACGCCTATTCTCACTTTTTGTGCATCACCACAAGTGAGTTCAAATGGACCTACAAATATGGCGGAACAAGTTATTGCTCTAACGCCACCAACGAATTTTGAGGTCGTTTCCTTCACATCGTTTTGTGCCGTTTAGTGCTCCTACTTCCACGTTTTGTGCGTCATGGGAAGTGGGTTAAAATGGATCTCCAAGGTGGGACGAAAATGACCCATTGTTCCGCCACCAACGAATTTTGAAGAAGCTTCTTTCGCATCGTTTACTGTTAGTTTCTTGCTGTTTCGAACGCCTATTTTCATCTTTTGTGCGTCACTGGAAGTGGGTCAAAATGGGCTTCGAAGGTGGAACAAAAATGGCCCACTACTCCGCCACTACCAAATTTCGGGGTTGTTCCTTTTGCATCGACTAATGCCTGTTTCGTGCTGTTTCGTGCCCCCTATTTTGACGTTTTGTGCGTTACCGTGTGTCAAAATGGGCCTCCAAAGTGTGAGGAAAATGACCCACCACTCTACCACTATCGAATTTCTAGGTTGTTTCTTTCACATTGTTTAGTGTCAATTTTTTTTTTTAAGTTTTCTGCGCCTATTTCCTCGTCTTGTGCGTCACTGGAAGTGAGTTAACCGGGCTTTTAAAATGGGAGTTAAATTACTCACTGTTCCGCCACTATCGAATTTAGAGATCGTTTCCTTCACATCATTTTGTGCTGTTTTGTGCGCCTATTTCCATGTTTTGTATGTCATCGGAAGTGGATCAAAATGAGCCACTATAGTGGAACAATAATGACCCACTGTTCCGCCACCAACGAATTTCGAGGTGCATTCATTCGCATAGTTTTGTGCGTGCTTTCTACTGTTTTGTGCGTCTATTCCCACTGCGTCACTGGAAGTGGACCAAAATGGGCTTTTAAGATGGGACGAAAATGACCAAGAGTTCCGCCATTTTCGAATTTCGAGGTCGTTAATTTCACATCCTTTCATGCTTGTTTTGTGCCGTTTCTGCGCCTATTTCGACGTTTTGTGAGTCACTGGAAGAAGATCAAAATGGTCCTCCAAGGTGGGACGAAAATGCGAAAGAAACGATGCGAAACAAACGACATCGAAATTCGATAGTGGCGGAACAGTGGATGATTTTCGTCACACTTTGAGGCCCATCTTGACACACTTTTGGTGACGGACAAAACGTGGAAATAGGGGCACAAAATGGCACAAAACAGATACTAATCAATGCGAAAGGAAGGACCTCGAAATTCGGTAGTGGCGTAGCAGTGGGTCATTTAACTTCCACTTTGAAGGTCCGTTTAACTCACTTCCGGTGACGCACAAGACGAGGAAGTAGACGCAGAAAACTTTTTAAAAAATAGACAGTAAACGATGCGAAAGAAACGACATAGAAATTCGATAGTGGCGGAACAGTGGGTCATTTTCGTCACACTTTGGAGGGCCATTTTGACACACTTCCGGTGACGCACAAAACATGAAAAAAGGGCACGAAACGGCACGAAATGTTCACTAGTTGATGCGAAAGAAACGACCTCGAAATTCGTTGGTGCTGGAACAGTGGGTCATTTTCGTCGCACCTTGGGATCTCATTTTAACCCACTTCCCATGATTCAAATAACGTAGAAGTAGACACACAAAACGGCACAAAACGATGTGAAGGAAACGACCTCGGAATTCATTGGTGGCGGAAGAGCAATAACTTGTTCCACCATATTTGTAGGCCCATTTTGACCCACTTCCGGTGACACACAAAATGTGGGAATAGGCGCACAAAGCGACAGAAAACACGCAAAAATGATGCAAGACAAATTACCTCAAAATGCGTTGGTGACAGACAAGTTAATGACGCCGTGAGCACCAATATAAGTATATATTGTAGTTCTTACCATCAAGGCTCAGAATTGCACGGTCCATTTCTTTTAGCCAAAGCAGAAACCCAACCGGGATAGTGATGTCAACCGGCTCGGCTCGGTTCAACTGAGCGAACAGCTTTAGCTGCCTTGGTTGGAATGACTCATCGACTGGGCTCAATTGAGCCGATGGCTTGAGCCGGCTCGGTAGGGACGAGTGATCGACTCGGTTCGATTGGAGCCAATGGCTCGAACCAGCTCCGTTGAAACGAGTCCATAGGCTGGATTCGAGTCAGCTCAACTGAGCCGATGGCTCGAACCGGCTCGGTTCGGGTAAGCAATCAGCTCGGTTCGGTTCGGCTCATGTGAGCCACGGCTCGAGCTGGCTCGGTTGGGTGAGCTGTTGACTCGGCTCACTTCTCGGTTCGGCTCGATAAGTGAATGAGCTGTGAGCGAGCCGCTTGAGTCGTTGATAATCCTAAATCTAGGTTGAGCAGTTTTTAACATGTTTGGCTGGAGTACTATAACTTTTAAAAATTTTTGGGTCGAGCCCGAATACTTGCTCCTCCTGAACTCAAACTTAGAACTTCGTGACCGATGTCCGTGCCTCCTGAAGATTTCTTGACGACCGAGAACGACAGGCAACTAACTTTTAGTATTCAGATACAAACCGCCTATGTTCCATGTTTATACACAGTGTTATAATAATAATTAGTTATAGTAGTAATAGTAGTATCATTGATAATTATATTGTCTATGTAGGATACTTGAAGAGAGTAGTACTTGGAACTACACAAAGGATTTAGCTCGGATTGGCTCGTTTTGGCTTGACTCGACTCGAAACTCGATCCGAATTCGGGTCGAGTTGGGAGATATTTTCCGAGCCGAGTTCTCGAGTCGAGCTCAAAGATATCTTCTTCGAGTCGAGTCGAGTTATAAAGAAAACTCGCTCAAATTTGCTCGTGCCCATCCCTATTGTATGCATAACAGGCATATACAGTTCTTTCGAGGGGGATAGAACAATAAACATAATATATTTTTTAAAAAATACTTAGTTTCACGGCTTTTTTCCCAGGGGGTCGAAGGGATGGTAGTTATCCAGCATTTCTTATAAGTACCTTATTTGAAATATGTAAAACAGTAACAAGTGGACAACAAAATATACACACATTTTCTTATCTTCAGTTTTAACTACTGATTTCAATTGCAATTAACAATTACAAGTTCCAATTGTCAATTGCACCCTTTGCGATTGACAATTAACAATTAAATGTTTCAATTGCCTGGTGATCAATTAACTATTAACAATTGACGAAAATTTGATTGCAAATTTTATTATTGAATTCAATTGAAATTAATTGTCAATTACAAATTGAAATCAATTGCAATTAATTTTCAGAGCAATTACTTTCAATTGATTGATTAATTGCAATTGATTTCAATTGATTTTGCCCAACACTGATTTGTAATATGTAATGACGTAGAGCTATTTGAAAAAGACAACTTCAAGTTAGGTCGGCAATACTGTTAATTTAGTTGTATACATCATTTATAGATTATATATATATATATATATATATATATATATATATAGATAGATAGATACAGCAGAACATAGTCTGGCATACTCCGAACACAACCAAATCAACGGAATTGCCAACTTATCATAAGCATTCTTTTCAAATGATACCACGTCAAATTAATGAATATTTCAAGTTCACATATAAAACGAGAATTTAAAGCATCACACCTATTTTGCACTCTGCAAATAAGGGACGCTACGGTATCGTAAGCATCGGAAAATGCTATCAGTTGGTCAGAGCATCAATGCAACTGTGTACTGCCAGCAGTTGAGCCGTGTTCAAGGAAAACTCAAAACTCTGGAGCCAGCACTTCTGAATCGCAAAGAGGTCCTCTGGTTAGAATACAACACTAAGAGTCACGTGGCTAGGATAACGCAAGACAACATTCTACGCCTTGGATAGGAAACACTATTGCATCCGCCATACTTTCCGAACATTTTACCTTCCTATTATCCCCTGTTCCATTCCTTGGACTATTACCTTAGAGGACTCCAGTTCAAATCCCTAGTTGAGGTGCAAAATGTACTTGATACATTCTTCGCTTCGCGGCTCACCAAGTTCTACCGCAATGGAATCCATGACCTTCCAGAAATTTGGCAGAAATTCGTCGATGCTGATGGGGACTATTTTTGATCTTCCAGGTACATCTTAGGTGACATATCGATGTTCGAAAGTGGTAGATGAAAAAGCGACGGAACTTATTGTTACCTTTATAAATTTTAATATTGTAGTATAGTATACTGTTAGGAATACAAAGTAGAAACTGGATCCAATTGGCTAATGATAGAAATCAGAGTAGAGCTTTTGTGAACGCGGCATTGAACCTTCGGGTTCCATAGGCCATAGAATTAGTTAGTTAGTTAGTGTATTATGAGTAATACTATGAAGCTCTATTGTACACTGATGGCAACAAGTTGTCTCATAGTGTCTTAATGATAGTGCCTCTGTCTCTGTGAAAATTTACTAATTTTAACACAAGCGTAATCAATATCTGATCCTATAATACAAAAACATGAATGGACTTTACCATAAAAACAACTCATTGTTGGTAGATATTATGTTGTGTCCACTACCTCCAGTTTCAAATAGTATTAGAAGAGTTCCTTACACCTCTATTTTATTATTATCTCAGATTTTCATTTAGGTTAATAGCTCCTTTCATTAAGAGCACTGTTCTACAAAAAATAAAAAAGTTCTATTTCTGAGTAACAAAGTAGTGATTCTGAAAGGATTTTAATCCTAAATTCAAATCTGATTTTAGTTTTTCTGCATCAGGGATAGTTTTGGAGTAATCAGCACGTAATGTTTGTGTTTGTAAAGCATTACTATATATTGTTGGCATTATATATTACATAATTGTAGGTATGCGAAACAGCTGTCGACCGTACATAATGGTTTAATTTTTTCTTTTGTACTGAGTGTCTCTCTTGTCTCTAATGATACACCAGCAATAGTCTGCCAGCATGGTGGGCATCCACTTCCCTTCATAGCGTTTTTCAATGGTAGATATATCTTTATGAAATCTCTCTCTGTGTTCATCGGAAATGTCACAGCAATTACTGGGGAAGTAATCCAGATGTGAGTCCATAATATGCACCTTCAAGGACATTTTGCACCCTAAATCCTGAGAAGCTGCAAGCATTTCATCCACAATCTCCTTGTATTTAGGGTCCCGTCTTCTCCCAAGGAAGTTCTGGGTTACTTTCGTAAAACTCTTCTATGCGTGCTTTTCTTTCTCTGTGAGCCATGCTTCAAAACTACTAACTGGCAACTGCCTTGTGGTATAGAGGTACCACGCACACGTCGAGACACTCCCGCATCTCATCCCGGACCCAATGGTACGTGTTTAGTCACCATTTGAGTTTGGTGCTAGCCCATATCCCGCAGAGTTTCCTCCCTTTAGCAGGATCAGAATCGTTACCCAGATTCCTGGGATTGGCCCCTCCCCCACCTCCGTTGGGCCCCCTGCAGGCAGGAATCCGACACTCCCCCCGGTAGGGTCGTCCAAGCAATATGGGACTTCCTCTAGTTACGGTAGAGGTACACCGTACATTACCAGAGCCAATGACTGATGTAGACCGTTTGCTCAAGGCAAACATTGTCATTTAGGAGGCAAATCTCCTCAATGTCCCAAAAGGAGAAGCGTCTCCCCTGGCAGGCCCTCCCAAACAATACGAGGCTACCTATCTTTTACGTGTTTAGGTACCACGTACACGTTGTAGGTATGCTCTTGTCAGAATCCCAATAGTAGGTGTAAGCCACCATTAGAAGGGAAACCCACACCCTTCCTTCCGTAGGGTCGTTCAATCAATACGGAACTACCTCTAGTTACGGTAGAGGTACACCGTACATTTCCAGACCCAATGGCTGATGTAGACTGTCTGCCTTTAAGACAATGGCCATTTGGGAGCGGCGGCTTCCCTGGTAGGGCCATGTCTCCTGTACCCAATAGGTAAAGGCGAACCTGGGACGAAGGAGTTTCACTTCCTCAGCGCTCATGAGGTACGAGTGTGAGTGAGAATGCTATGTATCCCATCCCGGACCCAAGAGGATACACTACACGCTCTTTGGAGGAGGTACCTCCCTCCCGGTAGGGCGCTGGATCCGCCCACACTCTTGGACACACCAGCTACCCACTCTTTTTATCGTGTTGGGGTACCACGCAGCCTTATCTCCCGGACCCAAGGACACGGCTTAGTCGCCCATTTCAGGGGATACCCGTAGGCTCACCCCCGGTAGGTACAGCAGTCGAGACCGCCTACCTTGCTGTGAACGTGACGAGGTTACACGTACTCTCCCAGATTCAATGGCACGAGTTAGTCGCCCATTTCGGAGGATATTCAAGCCTCACCTCCGCCGGTAGGTTGTTGTCCAGCCTCTATCCAGTCCATAAAACAGGACTGACTGAATCACATGGACATTCGAGATAGAGCCTGTTTCCAAGATCCACTCAAACCTATCTCCGACAATGATTACGAATGATTTACAAAATAATCCAGAACTTTTGTTTAAAGTAATATCCTAACACATTTGCCAGATAAAACAAAAGAGAAAAACTTGCAAAACTTTCGGTCAACAAGACCGGATACCAGATTCGAGCGCGGAGGCTGCCGATTGGAAAATACAAAAACACAAGTTACCCTTCGCCTGCTTAGTTTAATATATTTTGGTAACATCCTCACATTGAGAGCCTTTCGAGTCACCAAATCGAGAACCATTTGATTCAACTGAGATTTTAGATTTTTTATTTTTTATTCTTTTCTTTCTTTGTTTCTTTTTTTTTTTTTTGGTTTCGGTGGATTTTCAATACATGGAAACGGAAGTAAAAATTATACTGTATTCGTCGTCGGCAATTCAAAACCTGCTATGTGCATTTTGCAGGAGAAGCGAAAAACAGTATCCTGGTTAGCTTTTTGGCTTTATAAAAGTGATGTTATAAGTAATATTTGATGCTGCACGTAACTTGATATCTTCTCAAGTTACTTGAGAAGGTATCAAGTTACGTGCAGCATCAAATATTACTTATAACATCCCTTTTATAAAGCGAAAAATCGAACCAGGATACTGTTTTTCGCTTCTCCTGCAAAATGCACATAGCAGGTTTTGAATTGCCGACGACAATGCAAGATATAAGTGTATGTCTTATATTTATACAGAAGCATACCGCGTATACCTACCTAATCCTTGTATAATCCAGCGAACACTCACTTTAAATTTACGAGAGAATGAGCTCGTATGCGGTGGGTACGTTAACTCACCCTATGGGTTATAGAACCCGGAAGTTCATCCCGCGATCATAGAAGCTCTGCATTCACTTCTGTTATTAACCAACTGGATAAAGTTTCTACTTTGTACTTCTATTTCTGCGAGACCCATCTTAATACTACCATTTGTGCCTAAGTCTTCCTAATGGTCATTTTCCGATTCGATTTTCAGAAAAACTATGTAAGCAAGGCTACTTTCTTCCATTTTTCTACATGACCTGCCGCTAGAGTATCCTAAATTTGATGACCCTAGCAATATTTAATAAACGGTATAAAATATGCGGTTCCTCTTTCTGAAGTTTCCACCATTCCCCATTCCCCTTATTCTTGGATTCAAACATTCTTCCCAAGATTTTATTCTCAATACTTTCAGTCTGCGTTCTTCCCCCAGAGTAAGCTACCATGTTTCGCAATTATACAGCACAACAGGCATGATTATCGATTTATATACTGTATTATATGCTTCAAATTCCTCTACAGAATTCGTGTCGGCAAAAGATTTTGAACTAAATAATAGCATGAATTCTCTGCTTTTAGTCCACATTTAATTTCTTCGTGGACATTATATTGTTTTGGTCTGTTAATACTAATCCTAAGTATTTGAAAGTATCCACTTTGTCGACACAGCTATAATTTGCAGTATTACGATCCCGGAGAATTTCCAAGTATTTGACTTTCTTCATTTACTTCTTTTGTACATCCCTGCAAGATCATTTATAACATTTACATCATCAGCATACGCCATAACCTGATGGGTATATGCTATGGATTTGAAAACGGTCGCGTGTATATCTACCCAATATTTTAGCAATACATGATTGCTGGTAACAACCCACATTAACTATGAATGGAAAGGGCCTTTGACACATCCATTAGGTGTCAGGATCACAACAACCGATTTTGATGAAACTCGGTAGACTAATAGGACACCCTGCAAAACTAATGTAATTAGCAGGCATTTGTCGAAAAAATCTGTAGTTTCTGAGATACAGTCGATTCATTAAAGATGACATTTGTCGTGATATCTCGAGAACGGATTCACCGAGATCAAGTAAACTTTGCAAGCCATAGTAGATACATGATAGCTTTAAAACGAAATTAAAACGAATTGTCTGCACCTGCGCAGAACTGTGCAGAATGCGCAAATAATTGTGCGCATGCGCATATCTGGGAAACGTAAAGACTGCGATATATTTTTCTCTTGGTTAGTTTGAACTACATGACGAGTATAGCATATTGCAAGAAAAAAACTAGACTCAACGGCGAGTGTTTTCAAGCAATTGAGGTGAGAAGATGTTTAAGTTGTCTGCCCCGGACACCCGCCTCTAGTTACGCCCTCTTCCATTACACCTGTGTAGAAATCATATACGTAACGTTAATAGTCGCCATATTCGGGTCGTAGTGATATCAAGTATTGTAAGTCATCAATGTTGCACAACAGTAACACAGTATTAAGAGAGTGAAAGAATAAACTATCAGGCCTATTGTCGCGGTCTATTGGAATACGTCAGTGGGATGCAGGCATCTTTGCTTCAAAGAAACTTGCAAAATCATACGCCATAGAGTTACCTATATATAGTTAGTGTGGCCATGAGACGAGACCTTTGGGTTTGTATATTCTGCCGAAAACATGAAACAATGAACTTTAAAGGCCCATAGCTCCAAAACTATTGGACCTACTGTAGTCGTGTCAAGACTTCACTTAGGAACTAACATGTAAACTATCCAAAAATCCATGTTTCAGAATCCTAAGGTACTCACACAACAATTTTTAAAGACGGAGTTTGGCTACGAGCATATAACACTAGTCAACAAGGTTTTTGCCACATGAAAGAAGAATGCTGATCTTTAAGGAACTTTGGCCGCTGAATTCGAATCTGCAATTCTTTTTTCTCTATCACGCACAGTTTTCCCGTGACAGAGGGATTTTCGGGAAATTTCCCCCAAAATTTCCCTTTATCTTCATTTTTGTACCTCTAGCTCGGGTACCCTTAGGCATATAAACATACAAATTCTAGGTTAGCTTGATTTATACTTAGTAAACCCTGAAAGTTTCATCTGAGTCGCATCATTCTTCATTGAGAAATAAATATATTTCTATAAATATATGCTATGTGTACTGTCCATTTTACCATATACAATAAGTGCAGAAAAATCACATGTAACTTCTCCATTCTTGTCCATGGCCTTAACAAAGTTTTTCATTAAGCCCAATTTTATATGTAAAGGCGGCAGGAGATTTTTTTTTTAATTAACTAAGGGAGAATACTTAACATTCTCTTGGGGACCATACTTTTTGAATGTAGTGTGATTCAGTTGCCCTACTGTCCCACAAGCAAAGAAAACAACAGTATTTTGTAAATCCTCCCTGAAGCCCCAGTAATATAGCAATGACCTTTAAATCACCACAAATTTGCCAACAGTACTTGTTATAATGTATCACAGCTAACAACACAGACAAATTTTCATAAGTTTCCTTCATCTCTACGGAATATTCCATTGGAATTGATGGTTTAGTGTTCCCAATATGTAGATAAACAGCCTTAAGGCAATTTTCGGAGGAGTCGATAAACAACCTCCATTCTTCAGGGATGTGTTGGAAACCTAGTGCATCCATTAAACCATCTACAGAGGGATTTTGCATTATATAGTAATCTAAAATTGTTCATGTCGGTTTCTGAAAATTGAAATTCTGGTGGTAGGAGCTAGTAAATTCCATTCTTGAAGTCTCGATCCGAGCAACTCAGCTTGTTGCTTACTCAGATTTAGATCCCTCACTAAGTCATTTAGTCTGGACTGGTTAACAAGAAGAGGTGTGTTTTTGGTTGGGCTATAGTTTAAATCAAAGGAAGTTGATGGTTCGGGCAACTCATCTACTTGCTCTTCTGCTGGAGAAGATTCTTCTGACTGTGCGTATGGATCAGGGATTGGGAGTTCAGGTCCATGTGGTATGGGTTTTAGAGCGGATGGAACATTTGGGTACTCAATATTAGATTTTGTTCGTTTAGAATGACCCCAAATTTTTGTTAGACAGAAATAACTGTCTCCAGCATGACTGGTTGGTTCTTGCCAGACCATTGGCACCGCAAAAGGCATAGCTCGAGTTTTATCGCCACTTTTCCACTTAATAAAAGTAGAATAGCATGTTACACAGCACACATGGGGAGCCCACACTTTGTCTTGATCGCCCACATGACACCTAAAATAGCTATAATAAGCTTGTTTTAACGTTTCTGTTAACGCACGGCGCTGACTTTTCACAATATATTTTCCACACACGTAACAGAAGGTGTTCGGTGAGTTTATACACGCACGCCGCGATCTCTTCATAGCGGAGAAAGAAAACAAACACGCACACGCACTTACGACCACTTGTGACAGGTAAATCCAAATTAAAACTAAACCTACAATATGCATGCAGTTATACAACACTTCCTTATCTATTTGCCATGGACCTGACAATTTATAAGTAGAGTCCGATTTTGCGCAGCTTTATTGCATCAGCTAAACACGTGTTGTTGTACAGCTGTATCAATGCAATCACATGCCAAGTGGTAGAAAACCTTAGACCTCTTACTCCATGTCGTATACTCTCATTTTTCGTATTTGTGCCTGTATGGGTAAATGAAATTGTTTTTTTTTTTCTTTCGGTGCAAAGAACGCAACATCACGTCTTAAAATAAGTAGTACAAACAACATACATGCAGCTATATTTATTTCTCTAGAAATAATAATGCGATTGTTCTGAAACTTGGGAGGTTTCTTAAGTGTAAATCAAAGTTTTATATGGTGTCATTTTTGTATTTATATTTCAAGGGCCAGTGGTACGAAAATTTGGAAAAAAGGTATATTTTGAGGGAATTTCTCAGCCCCCTCCCCTTGTCACGCAAAAAACTGTGGGTGATGGAGAAAAACGGATTGCACTTTCGAATTCAGCGACCAAAGTTCCTTTAGGATCAGAGGTTTTCTTTCATGTGGCAAAAACCTTGTTTACTAGTGAGCTATTGATTTATTGAATTGATATAAATCTATATTCTGGCGCAATTCCCGCTTCTGTATCGCTATATGAACAGTGACATGAGACAAAAAATCTACTTTTTTTAGGGAATTTCCCGAAAAATCCCTCTAGGATTTCCCTCTTATAAAAATAGCGGACATGGTGTATACATCATTTTAAAGTATGTTTCATTACAAATCCAATGAAGTATAAACCTTGCTTATATTGTAATTCCCATGGAAGTTACATGTGATTTTTCTGCACCTATTGTATATGGTAAAATGGACAGTACACATAACATATATTTATAGAAATATATTTATTTCTCAATGAAGAATGATGCGACTCAGATGAAACTTAACAGGGTTTACTAAGTATAAATCAAGCTAACCTAGAATTTGTATGTTTATATGCCTAAGGGTACCCGAGCTAGAGGTACAAAAATGAAGATAAAGGGAAATTTTGGGGGAAATTTCCCGAAAATCCCTCTGTCACTGGAAAACTGTGCGTGATAGAGAAAAAAGGATTGCAGATTCGAATTCAGCGGCCAAAGTTCCTTTAAGATCAGGTGTTTTCTCTCATGTGGCAGAAAAAAAGTTAAAATTTGTTGACTAGTGTAACTTGAAGTATTCACCAACTACCTGCAAAAAAATGTTGCAGAAATACCCCAGAATTCTTAAACATGGATATTTAGATAGGGCACATACTAGTCCCTAAATAAAGTCTTGACCCGACTACGATAGGTCCTATAGTATTGGAGTTATTGACCTTCAACGTTCATTTTTTTTTTCATATTCTCAGCAGCCTGTAACTCGGAAAGGAAGCATTTGTGCACTCAGGATGGCCTATACTTTCCGTCTTATCTTGGTGTCAGGAATCACCTCCCAAACGTTGTCGGTGTTGTTTTGAAACACCCTGTAAATTCTTTATACAATTTCTGTTTAACTCATGCCAGGAATATGCATACGCTACGGCAAAGTACACTTACTGAATTAGACTGAAGGACCATTAGGTGAAAACAACCGAAACCGCTCTCCAGAACAGCAAGTGACAAAATAGAGAGAGGCTCGCAAGCGACTTAAACATAAAAGATCGGTATTCTCCAAACAAACGTAGCTCTTGAAGAACTACGTTTCTCGAAGAAACATTGCTGCTGATGAGCCACAGAGCTCGAGAACAGTACCGTCCAAATAACTGTCACTCATTTCTAGTGAACTACGGCTCTTCTGCTTATCCAAAAGAGCCGTTCAGAAGAACTGTCTTGCTCGCGACGAACACCTCACTAATAAATTATTGTTTTCTTTGCAAAAATCACGCATTCAATCTAATATTATTATTAGATTTCCACACTATGCTACACATTACTGTCGATAGGTGGACTTTGTTCGTCTGTCCGTCTAGCTGTCGAAAAAATCAGACCAAAACGAGGAGTTATATGGAGATGCAGTTTGCTGCTATCGACTCAACGTTCCAAGATTAAGTTCAATCTCATCTATTAACAATCGATTCAAACCAAACCCGATGACCCAAATTTTGAAATGAAATGAAATCTTTGAGTTTTACGTCCCATGGTTATGCCGGTTAGGCTAAAGGAGACGGTGATGATGAGTAATGAATGAAATGGTGGAATGAATAAAGTGGGAGGAAACGGGAGAACCCCGAGAAAACCCACGCACACGGTGTTTGTCCACCACAAAGTTCACTTGGCGGGGGCTGGGATCGAACCCGGGCTCTACCATTGAGCCACCACGGCCCTAGCCAAATTTTGGTTTGAACGTTTATCGCCATAGAACAAAAAATGTAATAGATATCTAGATGTGGTTTCCGCAATTGATTGTCCAAAGACTAGAATTCACATTCTTCATTAGTCCTGTTTTCAAGAGCAAGGGTTGAAATTATCCATTCCCAGTTTCAACACATCGCCATAGAACGTAAACAGTAATTGATAGAGGTGAGCGATTTTCTGCAATCGATTTAGCGTCTCAAGTCAACGTGCCGTGACTATCCCGAAAGTAATCCAAATGTACCCGTGGTTCAAATGTGATTCATTTTCGAAACCCGAAAGTGATTCAAATGTAATATTACTCCCTGTTTTAGTACTGATTTACAGAGAGCAAAAGTGGTAGGAGATATGGAAGTGCATTTTCCTGCAATTGATTCACTGTCCAAAGATTTTTTTCCTCTTCTTCATTTACCATCAGTTGAATCCGTAAGTAGTTCAGATTAACCAATCCGTGTTCAACTCTTATCGCCATAGAACAAAATGGTAATAGGTAGCAGCGAATTTTTCTGGAATCGATTCACTATTTCAAGAAAACATATCAGAACCAGCAACATTCTGCCAAAAACCTAAAGTGGCTGAAATTTACAACCACTTTCGATACCAATGATGATTTTCATAGAGCCAAAACTGTGAAGAATATCGATATGTAATTTTTTTAACTAATGCAGTGTCCCAAGAAATGGTTCCATCACTTCTTTTAATACTTATGAAAACCTGAATTGGTTCAAATTAACGATTTCCGGTTTCAACCTTTATCGCTATGGAACAGAAACAGTAAGGCATAGCGAGTAATGTTTTTTTTTTGATACAGATTCAGCATCCGACAGACAGGTTCATTTTTGTCTTATTTATCTATTTCAACTGGCAGTTATAGATGCATTCTTTCAAGTTTGAGTATTGAATTCCCATAATTTGAAAGCCTACGTTAGTTACACACTGTGAAAAGAAACTCGTTTGTTTTAATACTTTTTTTTTTTTTTTTTTACTGGTGGCATTATGTTCAATAAAATTACTTTTAACAATTAATGATGTCATTAAGTTTGCCCATATCTAATATTTTTTATCGAAGGAAGTTTTACATACATTGTTCAACAAACGAACAAAACACTAATTACAATGGAATGTATTCTTTCATTACTGAAGTTGATTTTTGAGTTTAAAAAGGTTCAACATACTGAAGACACTGTTACGTAAACAAAGAAGTTTTGTTTCCAATTCTTATTACAGTCTTTAGTTCATACTTTAAAAGAATTGAGTCTTAACATTCTTATAAGATTTAGGTACTAAAATTCTTGTTTGACCATTACACCTACTAGCAATATAATTTTGTTTCTGTCTTTCTTTAGTGAAAGCATCGATATGACAACGTTGATTTTTTTTTTTTTTTTTTTTTTACTCATACCCTGCTGTACAAATTTCCTGATTCCTTTATTCCTTCTACAGGTTAGACTTTTTACAAATAACAGTATAAATTTATACTTTGCACAAGACATTCATAACCGTCCTTATTATAACCAAAGGGATTAATAAGGGAGGGCAAGGGAAAGTTGCATCCTGAGTATAAGTTAATACACTTAAATCGATTGTATACCAGTATAGTAATACAAAAAATGTGGAATTCTTATATTGACAGAACATCTTGGTTCCCTGGCAAAATTTAAAAGATGCTACTGCATTTAACATAATCCTTCAACGTTTTTATTTAAATAAAAAAGAAGATATGTTAAATTAATTGTAAGTAGGAAAGTATTTTCGACTCTAAATCACAAGGAGTGATATGTTCTGCGTTTAGTGCGGAGAAAGATGTAACCGAGATAGTCTTTAGTTCCGTAGAGTCCTTTCAACTTCGAGGAGGCGTTATTGAAATAAAATGGGATACACAGCTTCTTTGTTCCAAGGAGGAACATCCTAGAACTGAATAGGTGTAGCAATAGAAAGTCATTCAGACATCTTACGCTCAGTTCTCAACTGCGCAATCGTCATATCTGAGTATTCACACAGCGAGTTCCTTTCCAAGTCTAAAAGATTTTCAACGTTATCCTGATGCTAGGGTTTCCATCCTTGAAGATGGTGTTCTTGCAAGCTTATTTCCACGCACACAGTATGTAAGTCCACCACTATAAATTATTATTTAAAGACGTGTACACTCTTTAAAGCCTTTCGAAGAATGATTCAAGTTACACAGGTGGCAACATGCTTTTGAAAATATTTGTTTTCTATCGAATAATAAATTGTCGAATAATATTACACAGATTGTAGGGATGGCTATTCAAAGCGAGAACTCAGTTAACTAAATTTTTACTGTACTCAAAATACATCCGTAGTGAATCCATATTAAAATGTCAGTACGAAGACAGTAATATTTAGGTGCTTATTTAAAATTAAAGTTCATGCACCTCAATATAAATAATTGCTTCGCTGCTGAAGCCAATGTCACATGGTTGCTATCGCCTGATTACAGCAGCGATGTAAAATATAAAATAAACTATGGTTGAGTTTAGTTCGGTAAACAATTTCCCTTGCATATTGTGACACCCCTCCCAAAAATTTCAAAATATTACGTGAAGGCACATTTCAATATGATGAATTCGAAAAAAAAAAATAATTGAAAAGCCTCTTGAAGACTTACTTCAATTTTTTTTTGTATAAGTTAATTTAGTTTCATTCATCAATTTAATGAGGCTGAAGTACGCAAAACTTCAAAATCTAGTATCAATGAATTTCAATCTGAGTTAACCACTATTTCTCAATAAGGTTTAATATGTAAAGTAATAATGGTAATGTTAGAAAACACATATATTCATTTACTAATAATTTTTTCATTTTTAAGGGGTTTGGTTTCCTAGAACTCCTATATACATGTGCCCTGCAAATATATCTATGCGTCCGTCCATTAGACAAAATACCTTAAGAAATACTTGATGAATGACAAGCAAATTTGGTCAGGATGTGAGCATCATAAGTTAGGAATCAAGCCCGTTGATGGTAACAATATTTAAACCGAAAGTTATATAAATCAAGCAATGCGGTTTTAACATTGATCCTCGGAGAATAAAGACTGTAATATATAACAAAAAGCAGTTTACTGTAACCATTTAAGCGTACAAAGAATATATCCTATTTCCATCTAATTTTTCTACTAAAGCCGAGAAGAGTATAAATGACAACTTCTGGTTTTAATATTGATTATTATAGAGTAAACTCGTTAATAAATAGCGAGAAACAGTTTTCTGGAACCAGCTAAACATTCCAAGCATATATTCTACTTCTATTTTAATCTCTCTATTAAAACCGTGTCAGAAAATCAACCACTCCATTTTTAATAGATAGAGAGAAATGTAATAGAAATATAATAGAGAGAAAGAGTTTGCTGCAGTCAATTAATTCCATTAAGAATATATTATGTCTTCACTTTAATCTCTGTAGTAAAATCAGATATGAAAGATATCAATCACATCAAGTTTTAACGTTGATCGTTATAGAGTAAAAACAATAACAGATAGATAGAAGTGGTTTCCAGTAACATCTCAAGAAAATATTCTCTCTTCCTAATCTCTATTAAAAATTAAGATGGCAAAAAATCAATTACTACCAGCTTTAACGGTGATCATTGTTAGTTAAACTGGTAAAACTAAAGAGAAGCAGTTTTCGGCAATCAATTAATCGCTGTGTAATATATTCAACGTATTAATTTCTATAGAAATAGAAATTAGTGGAAATCTACTACTACTACTCCCTGATTTCAAACAAATTCAGAAAATAACACGCCAAACTAAACTCCTTCGTGACAGTGTTACTTGTTAAAATAAATAAACTTACAAGAAATTATTATTTGAGAGCAACTACCATAATTACACTGCAGTGTCACAAATAAATGTATAGTATAGTAAGTACTCAGATTATCTGATTTTTAATATAAAATCAAGAAAGCAAGTAATTAAAAGAATCTAGTCAAATCTTTTCATTCTAAAATATCTTACTTCATAGTTGTCCTAATATAGTACATATGTGTTATAATCTTTTGTTCCCAAGATATTCTAAGGAATGAATCAAATACTGCTTATAACACCCTGTCGAAAATTTCGTATTAGCGTCTTCCCATTAATAAGAAAAAAATCATTAATTTAATATCCAGATGAATTTTCACGCACTAACAAATCGTAGTTGTCTGCATTCCTTTAATGTTTGTTTTTATCCCCTTATGGTATCATGAAGCGTTTCCTAGACAAGTATATGATATGATAATATTAAAGATAATAATTAAATTTTAGGGTATTGTTTGACGTTCACAATAACAAAAAATGCAACAACATATATGTTACATTAATACTAATTCTGGATAGAGATGGAAATTACAATAAGTTTATGGTCACAATTTGGCAGTTGCATTTCTTGAATCGCAAGAACGTTGCAAAATTAATACTAATGAAAATAGTTTGATCAGACTAAAATCACTAAAAGGCAGAAAATAAAAAAAAGAACTGCACGCAGAAAATAATAATAGTAATGCGTTTAAAGCAAAACATAATTTTTAATATTATCTGTAAAAAAAAAAAGTCATGTCAGCCTCAATCAATTAATGCCTAATATAAAATTACTTCCGTGATATTGTTATCAGTTATTAATATTATATGGCTTGGCACGACTATATATATATATATATATATATATATATATATATATATATATATATATAAACATTTTGTGTACCAAATTGCATACAAATTGAAATTTGTATCGCAATTTGTAAATTTTGTTTTGCATTATCCCTATTATAATGAGTAAATTTCATGAAAGAAGTCCAATAAGTTCGAAAGTACTTCACAATTATGCTCAGAAAAACAACGTGTTTTCTGTTCTTTTTTCAGACACACACACATAAATAGAAAGAGAGTAAGAGAGAGGGAGAGAGAGTCCCTTTTGTCCGGATGTTTCTTGAGTTAGGTTTGTAGCGTTCACCGAGGAGAAATCTTGCAACACTATATATATATATATATATATATATATATATATATATATATATATATATATATATATATATATATATATATATATTTTTTTTTTTTTACAAGGGGTGTAAATGCGCATCCGCGTTTCAGGCGGTATATCAGTACTTCAAATGAAAAGCGATTAGAGAGAAAGACGAATGTATTTTTCTATACATTTCTACGCTGGAGAATGACGTTTTTGTTTCAGTGATCTACTGCACGCACTTCTACGTTTTACTAACCATATCTAAGACCCATTCATGCTACACCATACGTAGGCTAGGTGCAATATTGTTTGAACCAATTTTCTCTGTTACCAGTGCAGCAACATTTTCAATGTCTCTAAAACAGATATTTTCTTATTATGCACTCAGAAACAAGGATAGAATGATCCGAAACCTGAGGCCTAGAGGATGATCTACTAGCAAGAAACCGGCAAAGGGAAGGAAAGAAAGACAGTGTGGAAAATTTGTGACCCAGAGTCAAGGCAGTTTTTCTTGCAGCAACCGATCTTTGGAACAAAAGTTTCTTCAAATACTTGTATTGTTTTTTTTTTCAGTTTGCTCCTTATTTTAGCTTCTGTGGTAATAATGAAAGATGCAAAGATGCATCGCCAATTGCGATACATTTTTCAATTTGTATCGCAAACTACGATACGATACCATTTAAAAAAAACACACATACACACACACACACACACACACATATATATATATATATATATATATATATATATATATATATATATATATATAAATTACTTTCTCCTTTGAGTGTATTAGTAGTAGTAGTAGTGTTTTGAGTACTATCTGCCCTATTTAAGTATTATTATCTGCCAATTAGCGTTTTTTAAAACTAAGTTCCTGTATTTTCAAAAGTTATTTTCTGCTTTCGAGTGCAGTTTTTCATTGTCATTACCATTTTCATTTTTTCACTTTTTCATAATCTCATTAGCTTAGTTAGATACTTAAACTAAAGGTATTACACTCAATTCAAAAAATAGATTTCCATAAGGAACATGATTGAACAAATGCATAATTAGTGATGAGCAAATGCAAGACCAAGACCAAGACTGGGGTGGTCTTTGTCTTGGTCTTGGTCTTGCACATCCAGTCTTGGTCTTGGTTTTGCACTGGAACACTTGGTCTTGATCTTGGTCTTGGTCTTGCACACCCAGTCTTGGTCTTGTATGCAAGAGACTTGCAAGTCTTGCATTTAAGAAATCTTATTCTTTTCATACGTAAATTTTACTCTAGATATGAGGGATAATAAACTCTACAATACGCCAATAGTAATGGAAGTACAATGTATGTTTCTAAATGTAATATAGTTTAACTTCGTGTAGGTATGATGATAGTGTACAACATAGGTGATGACCTTTATTTTTTTTAATGGGTGCCCACGTTTCATTACTTATAAGACATGCCTAAATCACAACGTTTCGTAATCTTTCAATATTTTTTAAGAGACCCAACACACCACTAGTTCCCAAACTGGGGAGGCTACCCCTGAGAAACAAGACGGCACAGATTATTGAGATGCCATGAATTGCAAAATTATTTTTACACTCTAAAGGTATCACATATTTCTTTTCAACCACGATTAGCTAATCCTTGTATTAAACAAACTTCCAATTAAATATTGAGATTTCGTTTTACTAATTCCAATATGTACTCTGTGGAGCAGAAATATTGACATTACGCAAAAGCGATGAAAAATTGCAGGCTTTCGAAACATGGGCATGGAGAAAAGTGAGAGAATTAATTAGCTGTGTTGAACGGAAAACGAATGAGAAGGTGTTAGAAATATTAGCAGTAAGGGAAAAAGTAGAATTTTAGATATTGTTAAGAGGAGGAGGAGGAACTGATTAGGATATTGGCTGAGAAGGAACTGTATTATAAGGGACGTGCTAGAAGATATTGTGGAAGGAAAGAGGGGGAGGGAGCGCAGGAGACTACTTGAAGGAAGGTATTAAAACAGAAAAATGCTACGTCAAGACGAAGAGACTAGCTGAGGACCACCGAACGTCGAACCTTCTCAGTTGCAGCAAGTAACCTGTCAATAATGACAGAATACCTATTATGATGATGATCATATGTTTAGCAATATTGACTAAAAAAAGAGAAAATTAAAATAATAATGATTATAATAAAAACTCTTAATATTTAAGAATAATTTGAGTGAAAACTGAAAACGACTCAATTATCTATGTCTTTTGTGTAAACTCAATTTATATAAATGCTTTTGACCTGTATTAGAAATACAAAATAACAACATCAAACTCCAAGTTATTTGAAGTTTTACTGTGAATATGGACTACTAGCATCAATTACCCACTTTGTCGGGTTAAACTAATAATAATAATAATAATAATAATAATAATAATAATAATAATAATAATAATAATAATATACTTCGTTAGTCACTCACTTTTTACTATTAGTAAAGCCCTGTCTGATATTGGTCATTTTTGATTAGTTTTATATTTCTCTCCCCCTCTTCTCTCCAAGTTGCGGGTCTGAATTTGAATTTAAACGGCATCAGAAGTTTCACTCTTCGTCTCAGAGACCCTGAAAATTGTGGATTTGTCACTAATATCGGTCATTTTCAATATACTTATATATTTCCTCGTCCCCCATGTTGCGAGGCACGGCATTGGAGTTGTCATTGTTCATCTCAATGATCTCGAAAACCATAAGTTCGACATTGATAATGACCATTTTTGATCATTTTTATATATCTCGTTCCTCCCCCAAGTTGTGGTATTGAATTTGCATTTAAACGGGATCGGAAGTATCACTGTTCACCTTAGTGACGCCGAAAACTATGGATTCGACACTACTATTTGGTCATTTTTGATCATTACCTAGGTATTATGTGTCATTTTCGATCATTTTTATACCTATTCCCTTCCCTCCGCCAAACTTTGGGGCTGAATTTGGATTTAATCAGCATCAGAAGTGTCACTGTTTACCTCAGCGACTCCCAAATCTATAGACTCAATTTTAATATCGGTAATTTTCGATCATTTTTAAATATATTTCCCCTCCCCCGTCCCTAAACTCCACCGTCAAAGTGATATGACAGAAACCATCTCAAGTCCCATCCCCATCTATGGTGAGTATTTGATTGAGATCGATCAGCTGGTTCAAGAGTGATGAAGTCACAAAAACAGTCTTATATGTTTATTTTGTTTACATATATCTTCCCCCTCTCCCTGCCCTTCGTTGCACCGTCAAGTAAAATGGTAAAAATTGCTCCAGGCCTGAACTTCATCTATGTTGAAAATTTGATTAAGATCGATCGGGTGTTTCAAGAGTTATTAAGTTTTATTTATTATTTTATAATTCCCCCTTATCCCCTCCCCTAAGCTTTACAGTCAAAGTGAAATGATGAAAACACTTCCAGACCCAAACCTCATCTATGTTGAAAATTTGATCGAGATCGGCCGGGTTGTTCAAAAGATTAGGAGTAACAAAAATAGTCACTTTCAATTTTATAATATAGATAGTATAAAGTAATATCCAGGCCCGAGGCCACAGAGGTTTGTGGGGGGCACGAATATGTTAGGGGGCAAGTCATCAAAATTTTCCTTAAAAATATTTTAATTGTGATTTGTGTACTGATGTCTAAAAGGGTCAGGAAAAGTTCAGGAGGGCCAGGCCTCCCTAGCCCCCTCTGGCAAGGGCGCTGAGCATGGGGATACGAGGGATAAGGGCCCCCAAAGCTGATGTGGGCCCCATTATTTTATTTAAGAATATACAATATTTGGTATAATTTGAATGTAATTTGTCTTAAAATCCTTATATATGCCTTCTGCATCTGAATGGGTCCCCCAAATTTACAGAGAAATCGGCGCCCTTGCCCTCTGGTTGCGGGTCTGGTTATATCATTCAATCCTCGATGTGCAGTATACCTAACGAGGCTAACAGTTATATTAATAAACAATTATTCAACATATAAGCATCCTCCTATGAAATCAAACTTGCGATCACATGCACTAAGTTTTTGCCAATGTCTTGAAAATGTTATTTTGAGATTAATTTTATGAACACATATTAAAAATTTCCAACGGATGCTTGAGTCTCGGAGGCAAAACCATACCCATGTAGTCGACACCTATGGTGTACGGTATTACCGATGTTCATTACTACATTTCTCTTTACTTTTGGAAGAAGAACACCAATAATATGCTTTGAAATGAAATGAATGATATGTTTATCCTCCCACGATTATGCATCAAGACTAAGTGAGATGGTAATGATGAGAAATGACTGAAATGGTAGAATTAATAAAGTGAAACGAAACGGAAAAACTTCGAGAAAATCCATGTACACAGTATTTGTCCACCAAAAAAACCTCGCATGGCGCAAAATAACACCTGTGTGGCTTGAAAACGAGCAATATCTACAGAAAATGCGAACAACCAATTCAGAAAACGACATACTGTAGCTATATTCTACAGGGGCCGATCGACTCACACGAATTGGATAACCCACTGGGAACACATTCACTCCAGCATAATTTTTACTGAAGCCAATAGATTCATCTGCTTCTTTTTACATTCTATAAAAAAATTCAAGTAATGCCGGTACTTGTGCAAGACTATTGCGCAAGAGTCTTGGCCTTGGTCTTGGTCTTGCAGGCATGGTCTTGGTCTTTCACCCCCTGGTCTTGGTCTTGGTCTTCCATCGGGATTCCTGGTCTTGGTCTTGCATGCAAGACTCTTGCAAAAACTGCAAGACCAAGGCTCTTGCGCTCATCACTATGCATAATCATTAATTAACAAAACCATATACATATGTTTTATTATATGAGTGAACCTTCTTTGAAAATAGTTCATAGTTCACTATATTAGTGAAAATCGCTTTAAAATATCACGTAATCTAAAAGGTAGTGAACCTTATGCACAAGAGTTAGCATTACTGTCGCTAGTATTATGGTTTATGAGTTAGAGTGGGTCAAGCCTAACATCGCTTGACAGTTGGTAGTTGAAACTAGTAGACGTCCAAAAGTGTGGAAATTCTTATGATCAGACGTAACATAATGCACCGTGAAGTTTAATATTTTTTATGCAAAACCGCGCTACATTATACTACTTTATTTCGATAAAACTGCAAATACGGCCCACACACGGCATTAAATTTTTAATGTTTATGGGCAAGATATATCATCAAAAGCAACGGCCAAGAGATGGTTCATTTACTTTTGTTCTGGAAATTTGGATGTTCAAGACAATTCTACTAGTGGGTAACGAATCAAAGAAAAAATGGACAATATTCTGGCAAAAATCGACCCAGATGGACATGAGACCAGTCATAACATTCCCAACGACCTAAACATCCATCAGAAAACAGTGACAAACTACCTGGCCACAAAAGTGTGTTTAAATAAAATATGTCAATTGGTAAATGATCTGGTTGCTGTATTTTGGGACAAAGTTTTTCAGGTTTTGCAGAAATTATTTAATTTATTCAGAAATATATTATTATTATTTTTCAAATATAATTGCAGGTCCACTCAAGAAAAGCTACCTTGAAAATAGCTTATCCTCTCAAAACATGACCAACGCTTTTCAATATAATCGCAAACGTACATACATACATACATACATACATTCATAGATACATGCATACAGTACAATCATACAAGTCTGGGAATCTTCTTTTTTGTAGTCGGTTAAAGAAAGAATTAAGTGTCATTGTTTATTTATTTAGTAGGAAGATATCCTCCAAATGTGTGTATTTAGTTACATTAATATATGAGCTTGATATTATATTATAACTAGCTGTTATACCCGTTCTTCAGCACGGATCAGATAAAATATCAATCTGGACAAACTGAACAACGAAAGAACAATTAGGGAACATTTCTGAAATGTGATCTATTATGTGAGAATGAATACCCAACAACTTAGATGTGTTTTCACTGGTATGGCCGATGGGAGCTGAATTTGAACGTAAACACTATCAAGAGTGTCACTATACATCTGAGCGACCCCGAAAAATATGGATTCGACACAAATATTGGTCATTTTCTACCACTTTTACATATCCCGGTAAACGCCCCCTATGACTCCCTGGTTCAATTTTCAAAAAAACAACGCCTCTGGTCTCCAGCCGATGGGGGCTATATTTGGAAGTCAACGCCTGTGGGATTATCACCATTCATCTCAGCGACAGTGAAAACTATGGATTTGACACTAATAATGGTCATTTTGGATTATTTTTACATGTCTCCCTAATTCCCCTGCCCACAGGGTACCCCCGGCTCACCTGCAATGCTGGCTGAATTTGAAAGCCATCGCTAATGAAAGTATCACCATGGATCTCAGCGACCGCGAAAACTATGAATTCGACACTAATATCGGTCATTTTCTATTACTTTTAGATGTCCCGGTTAACGCCCCCTGAAATCTCCCTGGTTCGAATTTTGAAAAAAAAAATACGCTTCGCCTTGGTCTAGGGCCTGGACCAAGGTATCCGTGACAAACAATTGTTAAATCTCTGTTAATTTGTCTGGTACCCATGGCGGCCGGGTAAACGACCGCCCTCCTGAGACACCCCTGTTTTGAAATTAAAAAAAAAAAACGCTTCGTCTTGATCTGGGGTCTGGACCAAGATACCCGTGACCAAATTTTGGTAACTCTCGGTCCACTCGTCTGGTCCCCATGCCGCACACAGACAGACACACACACACACACACACACAAGCAAACTATTTATTTTATTTATATTAGATGTTTTTAAAAGCAAGTGAACATTCATGAGTACAAAAACAGGTGTATTAAATTACACCTGAATTAAAGAGTTTTGTGTATTTAGTTCTCTACCATATGTAACAGTTACAATATTATCCGGAAACATATTTCAGAACTATAATTAATTAGTGAACGCTATTAAATATAAACGATATTTACGTAATTTGATTATACATGTTGCATTCTCAAGGCGTGACCATTGAAAGATCGCGAGAATTATATGTGAACAATTGTTCTTTAAATCGGTTATTGTCTGAAATTGCTAAAAATAGGCCTATGCTAATTTAATAAGTACTTGTTGAATGAGAACTAATGTAGAGAATTGTAAAAAGTGTCTAAACTTTTGATAATGTTTCAAGCAAGTAGAAGAAATAAATGGATTGGAATATTTGTCATGCTATTCAGTAGCAATTTTTGTAGAAAAGTTTAATATTCTTATAGCACGGCCAACAAGAGATGGTCTCTGACGTTTCTTACCACATGCGGTGGGACATTGCAGCCCCTACTTTGATACCAGTGTTACCAACCACGATCACCCTGTCTTATACCATTAATTAAATTGCCACTACAGTTGCACCGAAAAAAACCTTGACACGCGAGTAGTGGCAATGTCACTGCGAGCTGTCAGAGACGTTCTCTTACTGGACGCACTATAACGGTAGATGAAACGAAATCTAACTAACTTACTTCAACATCTTTGGTCAATTAGTATGATTATATCAAATTACATTTTTAGAATTGCTAAATACGTTCAAATAATATAGGCTTTTAGTGGGAGGTGAGTAGAAAGCTTTCTTAAATAAGTCTGCACCTCTAGTCATGAGATTGATCAACTGCGACAACAAAGTAATACATTTTGAACGCAGGCTCGCGTCTTTTTAAAATTATGCTTTAAGCTAACGCTTGGCTTAAAGGCAGTTGATTTAGACATTGTCATTCGGTGAATGATCTGGTCAATACTTGACAAGGTTCTCGTTACTCTATTCTGAATCCTTCTGTTTCAATACACATTCTGAAGCTTTATATAACCTTAAAAATATTTATTAGTACTATATTTATTATTATTTTAAGTAATTGAATACTAATTTCGAGTTCTTTATTCATTGAATTTTGCATTGCACCTCAAGGACGATCAAATTTCTTAGCATATTAAATTAGAGATCAATAAAATGTGTACAGAGTACGATTGAAACCTATCAATTTGTTAATCAGCAAGAAAACATAACATGTTTTCGATATTTGGCTTTGGCGAAAGGAGTCTTTCCGTAGCAATTCAGCGTTCGAGGTCCTCGAAAACTTTAACATTGTTAGATTTACTTTTCCCTTTTTAAGAAGGGCGGTGAATCATTTTAAAGATATTTGTCTATTTTAGCATTTTGTTTAGATCACATTTAACTATTGGTTTTAATATATCTAAACGAAATTTTGCATACTCCCTAAATAGATAACCAATGATATTTATTACAGCTTAGTTCAAATCTCTAAAGCAATTCCTGAGAATTAAAAGTCCATGTTGATTTCTGTTGTCCATCTTTGATAGCTTTATTTTTAAGTAACCTAGGTCAAGTTATGTACGTCCCAAGAAGACAATATTTCACTGACCACCGAAACCAAAAATATTGATCGGTTACGATTATTTGTATTTTTCAACTTCTTTCCAAAGCTACCTCATCCCTTCTCACTCTCCATACCGATAATGTGATAAAATTCCTAGACCATCTTCCACTCACGTACTAAAAATCATCAAATTCTATGAAGCATTGTGGGAGGAGCTTTACGCAAAACATCACTTACATGCATCTTTGTATAGGAAAAAAAAACTTATTTTGAATGCAGTCAATATTTAATAGTAAAAATAATAATGCTCTCAAATATTTAGGTCCAACCGTCTCTGTATATCACCTGATTTGCTAAGTAGCAGCTTGCTTGTCAGAAATACACAGAAATATAGGAAAGCAAGAAAAAAAGGTATTGTTTTTAAAAGATAGGAATGAGGAAGATTTCTTAAAATTTGCTGAGTCTAATGGAACCCGATAATGAAGTACTGGTGGTAAATACAAGTAAGAAAAGAAAGAAAAATCATTTTTGCAATGATCGATTAGATACAGTATGAGTAACATGATAGAACGCATTGTAAAAGGAATTGTAAGGAGTGAAGGATGCTACAAATGATCGAAAACAATCTTTCTGTCACAAAACAGAGGTTAGCTAAGCAGTGTGGTATACTAAAGCTTCCTAATATGCTGCAACTAATGACAATAATAAGTTCGCTAATTCAACGTCCGTTGACAGTCATCATTAGAATTATTATTATTTTTTTATTATTTTCTCATTTTGGAAATCTTAGTTGAAAGGCTGAATGTGGATAATTAAAATTCCTTCAATAATTTAATACATATGCAACTTTTAATTAGGTTGACTAGCGTTTATAGATTTCTAGTAGCGAACTAAATTCAAAAACTTTATTTAAAAATAATGGAATAAGTGTAAAGCAAGTATTTTTTTGTAAAGTCCTATGAAAATACATTAGAATGTTGTTATTTTACACAACATCCTTTGTTTCTCAATGAATAACATAAGGTATCAAAGTTATATTTGGAGCCTTAGTAGTTGACCTGGCAACACTTCATTTTGAAGCATCCCTGGGGTGACATGAGACAAGCGAGAAGAGAGTAAAGTTGAATGGAGGGGTTAAAATGGGCCAAGTCTAGCATTTGCTGATTTTATTATATAGAGTTCATTGAAGTCTGTTCAGGAAAAAAAAAAAAAAAAAAAAAACAGATCGTATCAAAGAGAAAATATAGAAACAGCGGTATATAATCTATTGAATTTGAAGAAGAAAGTATTAGTATATTGTGTCTTTTACAATGAGCTGTTTCAAACCGAGAAAATAAATTTAAACTTTCAGTTTTAATATAAATACTTTTTTGAATCTTTTCTACTATTAAAAATAGCGTAAAATTAAAGTCTTCGCGTTATTTACTTGCCCCACCAAATGTAAAATTTCAAAACGAAATTCCAATAAGTAGTTTCCTTTATTTTAAAAATTAATAACTCTTTTGGTTCTAGCAGGATTACCCTTTTCTTCTGTGAGTGAGAAAAGTTAATTGTGAATTGATATCCAGAAATGTAGTACTACTGGCAATACAGCAAACAATATACCAGATAGATTATTTCCATCTCCACTACCAGTTTATGGAATAAGTATTACATAAATATTGTAGTACTATTTGTCGTCATTTATTGTTATCTCGTTCTGTATGTTTTGCCACACCCACTTGCTTCTCTACATCCACACATATTTTCATAAATACAGTCTGTGTTTATTTCATATGTTTTTGTGAGCTTGTCACCTGGTTTTGTTGTTTGAGGGTATAGGTCATAATCAGATAACCATAATATCCATACTTAGAAAATATCAAGATGCTTACACAAATAATCATATCTTGCAGACAGGTTGGGAAGTGCCCCAAACTTACGAATGGACGTACACCGACAGCGATAATCCTCATATTCAGGGAAAACATCCACACAATTGGTCACAACCCCCAGAGTAATGGACAAATCCGCCAAAGGCAAGAACAATCATGACGCTCAATGGTCAAAATCGAAATACATAGTAAAGGTCACAGTCCTAAAATAAATTGACGAATTGACCAACAAAACACGCACAGAATTGTCACAGCGGAATACAGACGGACCGCACCGCTACTGGGTGTTGGAGTTAAGGTCGTTCGTGAATTTGGGAGATGTGTACATTTTTTGGAGCCTATAACGATTTCTTAGGCATTTTGACTTTTCCAGAGCGGAGTTTTGGTTATGAGGATTACAGATGACTCCCTTGTGTTCCTTCTAATTTGAAACAGCTCACTATTATAAATTTTATTATTTGGTTAAAATCAAGGCTGAAAGTATTTTAAGGACACATTTATTTTTCTAGATAGATTGCTACACTTCTAAACGCTATTAAGGATTATAAAATATATATCCTTGGATTTGTAAAATATTTTTGGCTTATAATAGATTTGGTCGAGTTTAATTTTATTTCTCCGAACATTTACAATCTCATCACCCAAGAAACAAATAGATGCAATTTGAGTACATTTAAATATATATATATATATATATATATATATATATATATATATATATATATATATATATATATATATATATATATATATATACTTAGGTAAATGTATGTATAATGCGTTTAAAATAGCAAAACTATTTTTTTGTTGTTGTTGTTGTAAATTCAGTCAAAAGTAATTAATAAGAAGACAAAAGAAGCAATACAAAAATTTGATGCTAGTTTACTTACCTAACTTATTTGATTTTTAGGATATGACGCAGATAATTATAAGTGGTTTCTTACTTGTTTTCTATAAGTCAGCATTAAAATAGAATATTGTTAATGAGTGATGGAGCAATGAAACAAATTTATATCAGACTTGAAAAAAATTCCTTTCGTAAAGAAATATTTACAAAGTATGATGTTAAGTAATAAAATTCAGTGTGCAAATGTGTTAATTATTTTTCAAATGGAATTTTATTTTAAATATATAGTTGTTACAATATGATACTTAATATATATGTATATATATATATATATATATATATATATATATATATATGTGTGTGTGTGTGTGTGTGTGTTTTATCCCCCTTTATCTTCGTATAATTTAAATGACAGAATTAATTTCAGTGATAAAACGTTGTAAAATTTATTTGTGTATTGCCACATTTAGACTCAACAAAATTATTGAACGTAGAGAAGTTAAAACATAAACGTCAATATTGTTTATTAATATTTTCAATACGACCCTTGTTTACATTTTGTACTATGGACTATTAGATTTTTCATTTATCAATACTGAATTTGGAATACGTCGCTAATGATTACCAACACTGTACATGTAATAACCTCAACATCCTGTTCGTTCTGATCCTGTAATAACTGATATCTAGAAGTCTCGCAAAAAGGTCCATACCCAACTATGAGTTTCTGCAATAATACTGGTTTTAGTCAGGAGAATCTTCCACTGTGATTCTGACTCAAATTACACCCGTAATGCAATTTCAAATATGCATATTAAAAGAAACATTGACTCTACCTACCCTTTTGTCTAGGTACAATCAATTATGGATCAGGAATACAAAATAGTCTTTGTGTTTTACTAAGTTAATATTCCAGAATCTCCTTTATGACTAAGGGTGAAAGAAGTAACGTTTCATACGGGAACACCTTTGCTCATGGCAGGCATCGGGATGTCTTGTAGCGACTTCAGGTTACGGTCCTAGGAAACCTCCTCGGCTAATAGCAGCCTCGTGAGATATGGTTTGTGTTGAAGAATCCCCTTCGCTTCAGAGCAGCCTCCAGAGATGTTAGGATGGGTTGAGCTCCTTAGTCCAGAGCGACCTCCAGAGCTGTTGTGAGTAGGCGATCAGTGTACAACTGATGCCTCCTTCCTTTGTGATTCCTCTTTTATACGTCATCTTCAGATGGCTTGTCCTCTCTCGTTGCTATCGTGTTTAACTTCGTATATTCCTGTTCAGTGAATCGTCTACTTATTTGTAAACGTTTGCTCGTGTCGTTCATAAACATGAGCTCATATTCTGATGTGGGGATCCTTATAACATATTTAATCAATTTATCCCACTAACTACAATATAAAGCGAAAACGTGTAAATGAAATTTTGTCCACTGGCTTTCTCAACTCAAGAATACTAAGATGAAAGTGCTTCGATCACTAATGACACAAATATAAAGATATATCAACCCTATGTAACCAAAAATGAAATATAAAGAATTTCTACCTTTCTTCTCTTGACTTTCAAGGTTGCTTTCCGACATCAAAGGTCTTAGAATACCCTTAAAATTACAAATATAACAGTTTTGTTATATATCTCGTGTGTCCACCGTTAGTCATTACAAAAATTCATAGTTATACTTCTGTTTAGAACATATGTATTATTTAATATATTTAAAATGCTTAAAGCTTACAGCGGATTTGCATTTATATATTTGTAATACAAATCCACCTATTTTTGTTCAGTATGTGACTAAAAATCGTTACCACAAATGAAAAGGGAAAAACAGACGGGAGAAGAACAATAGAATTCACTGTTATTTGTTTCTATTACAAAGTTCCCAATGGTTGGAAAGGCTTAATTAACGATAGAAAATGAAAAAGTTTTCGTTTTTTCCTGAACCAGTGGAGGAAATACACAAAATGGAAAATGCAATTCAACTGATACATTTCATTCCAGTCTCTCTCGTTTTCTCTCGGAATAACATTGGAGTATAACTGTCTACTTTTACAGACATACAAACTACCTCCCACACTCGGCATACAGAAAGTTCACAATATGTAGTTTCATCTGCGCATTTAACTGGAAGTATAAAATCAAATAATGACATCAATTTTATATTTATATTAATGAATGATTGATGGTTTACATCACATAAAACGATGGCTGCAAAAACTATCGTAACAGATTTCCATACACAGTGCAAAACTTGTGGTGGAACAATGCAGAATATTGTAGTTCATGGATTAAGAAACAATAAAGTGTAGTTCCCTAGTGGTTTATGGTTAGCGTATATGAATTTGGAGTGGAAGAGCCTGAGACCCTGCTTCGATTCTACCGGCGGGAACTCATGTGGTTCGGATGACACGTTATACTTTCGGTCCACGTCTCATAATGTCTTCCTGCTGAAATAAACACCAAACTTCCAAACAAATCAAATCAAATCAACCCAGGATAAGGTCTAAGCAAATGAGAATCAATGACGAATCCGATTATGGTATTTAATTGGACTATTAAGTACTGGACACCTTTAATGGAAACTTGTCTTTAATTTACTTTCATTGGATATCAGCCACCGTGATGGAAAATAGCCTTTTGGTTGCAAGCTCTGATTTTTTGTAAAAATTACGCTTCCGCCAGTTCCGTCGGGATAAACTCCGGCTTGGTTTAAGGAGTTTACGATATTGTATAATTAGCTTCTAAAAACAAAATAATCAGTGAGTTAATCAATCAATCAATTAGTACATATATAAGTTAAAAAAACAGAATGTGTATTGAGGAATATTATAGATGAGCTCAACTTCTTGAAACCAATATATTAGAAGTTCTGTTACTTATATTTATACAGTTATAACGCCGGAGAGAGAGTGGCATTACAATGTTCACTTCTGTCACAGAAGAACTAAGAAAGCGTAAAAAAGAAAATAAATTATTGTAGTTGCTTCTTCCAAAACATTAATTTCTCAACTACTTTCTCTCTCTCTCTCTCTCTCTCTGTTCCTGTCTACAAGATGAACTGAAAGATGTGCACAAACTCGTGGAGGTGATTCGTGACATTAAAAGAAGACAAGTCATCTTGCATATTGTCGAATTCTAAGTCGTTTAAGAGCGACATGGGTGCCAACTAGGAATCGAAAATCGATTCGTGATAATTGTAACGAAAGAGAAAGATGTGCACATACTTTACAAGGCGATTCGTAACAAAAGAAAACAAAAAATCCTCTCGTATGTAGACGAATTCCGCGTTGTGCACGAGTGACAAGGGTGCAAACTAGGAGCCATTATTGGAGTTCCCATGGTCAAATCCTAATGATTTTTTTTATTCGACCATTGAATGCCGGAATACCTTCTATGTGTAAACTTGGCATAGCTTTTTTTATATAAAAACTAGTTACTTTTTTATAATCTTTAAGTGCCTTTTCACTGTATCTGAAATATCCGTACATAATAAATAAAATACTCATTTGGTATAATAAACATCACTGTTAATTGATCCCTGATGAGTGGAAATCTGAAGTTAAAGAACAAATTTTGCAAGCCATTATACAGTTAATTGAAGAGAATAGCTATAAATTATTTAATTTAAATTAACTATTGCAAATAAAAAGAAAACCAGTAATTTCAAATGATCTAATCGTCTTAATCATTAGGTTAGTGTGGGCTGACTGTACATCTATCATCGTGTGCAATCGTCGTAGTTCCTGACGTTTGAATTTTAAATTGAAGAAACATACATGATCAAAAGCATGGACAAATATTTAATAAAATTTACTCTTAGGTATATTACTTTAAAGGATGAACACAGAAATATTGTCTCATTAAATAGTAGAAGTTCTCTTTTGCACGCTAGATAATAATAACAAATGAACGATGCATTAGGCGCAACATAAAAATATATACAACATTAAACCTTATGCATAAATGCTATATTCTGAAAGGATATTTTTAATATTATACACCTTAAAAACAGTGGGTTTAGATGGATAATTTGACTAATCTAGTAATGTCTAATAGATAGTAATTTCGAAATTCATACTTATGGCATATGTTCTCTCAGTTCATTGGGTAGTCAGAGGCCATTGGAAAAAGGTTTCCGAGTAAAATCTTAATACAAAAGAAAGGAAAAAATAATTTATATCTATATTTTAATGAAAAAGTTAACTTTATCTATTACACGATAACGAAAGCTTCTGAATCATTTTAAATTAATTTTGAAATAGAACAAACACTATCCTCGAACCCAATTTTAAACCTGTTACCTCGATAATTCCAAGGGAAGAAAGGTAGTTTTTAAAATATATTCCAAAACAGAGTATCTCAGTTGCGTCTCACGTGAGGAAGGTGAAACTAGGTACACAAACCCGTTACTACAAATAAGTGGTCAACCGTACTGGCAAGAGTAGTGCTGAAAAATGCCCCTTCTGACCTAGGCGACAGTCTTCAGAACTAAGCGCTATAATAATATAAATACAATTTTGCACACAATCCTTCATGTTTTGGATTTAAATCATCCAGACGCTAGACTCATATTTCCAGCCTCCATTGATACCTAGCACTGAAATTTTCGAGCCTCAGCAAAGGAATGTTAGCAGAAATGTATTATGTATTACATGTATTGTTATTTTTGAAACTTCATTTTCTTTCTTTACAGCAACCTCGCACAAAAGATAATACAGAGTATACGAACATATTTATAATTTCTTTTATCGTCTGGTGAGTGTGAATAATGTTTGGTACAGGCGATACACTTGCATAAATTGTAAAAGTATTTCATTGTGTACGTTTTATGAGGTCCTCAAGGAAGAAACATAAAAGCAAATGACTGAAGAGTTCGGCATTTTATTGTTTCTTCCATGTGCGTTGGTTTCGCTTACATTGCTTCACTCATTGCAACGTTCCTAACACAAGCGTTCCTAATCACGGGATGCGATGGATCAGGATTGAAGCACTTACCTCTAGTGTGAGAGGCCCATGTTTCAGGTCATGTGAGTTTGTGATGGACAACATGACATAATTTTTTCCCCATGGTTCTGGCGTTTCTTCCCACATTACCATACCATTATTCATTATATATTTATATATTCATTCACTTTCATAAATCACCTGTTCCTCTTGGCTTACAGGGTTCAAATGTAGAACATGAAATTATAAATTTCATTTCATTTCATTCAGCAATCAGTCAATTAGAGCTATTTCTTATAATTACTGTGCTATTATATCTTTTTGACCTAAATGTTTAAAGTGTAAATGTAAAACACTTTAGTAGATCTATGAATGTTCCCATGGGCTAGTATAACTACCTTACGCGTTTCTTTCATATGCTTAGAAAAACTACGGTAAGTGAGAGAATATTATGGTGATATTACGACCATCATCTTAAGTTTGTGCGTCCTTATTAAATTCAGTAGAGAATTTAAATTATTTTTAATTGGGGAAATGTTTTCTCCTGGATAAATTTCCACGGTATCCTCCTGAATCTACCCCTATCTTATGTACGATGAACTTGCATGTCAGAAATTAGTACTCTGTTTCAGATCACTGCGCATTTATATCGTTTATTTTTCTTAAGGATTAATAAAATTCTCTTCGTAAATTCGGTGGTATCCAAACATGAGGATATTAATTAGCGTATTAACTCAGACTGCAAACAATAACCATTACTTAAACGTTCTAAAAACTATTACACTTCCTTTTGGGCTTATACATATGGCATACATTACAGCCTTATAATGAACTACAAAGCCTGAATGAGTATGTTCATAGGTACTAACTAATTGTGTCATACTGTTAACGGAAATGACACTAGTTATATATTCAAGTAGATTGCTAAATTGAATAGGTTTACTTTATTACTGAGTAATACTTCATTAGAATCCGTTAGATACTTTGTTGTATAATCTTCCAAATTTGTACACTACAATTGTGTCTTTACATAATCGAATATATAAAGTGAATTGATTATAAACAAGTAGCAAGTCATCTACTTTCCACGGAAATCTTAAGTTCTGTTTTTTTCATTTTTCATTTTATTAGCGTACACACTTGAAAACACATACATCATATTTTTCAATTAGTTTGTTGTTTCCCTATTAAGCGGCGCAGGCAGTTTCCTCTGAATCGACAGATGGCATTCAAACATGGCGGTCCTTGTTTTAGGCGGACGAGTAACAGACCGAAACTCAATCGCAAATTGCGGCTAATTACTGTAAACTGGTAATGTATAGGTGAGGCTATTGCAAGAGTAGCCCATATTTGAATCAAATTAATGCTGTCAAGACATGTAATGGAGATGCACGACCAGTTATAGATTTAACAACTTTAAATTCTAAAGTGATAAGACAAAAGACGTATAACTTCCCAGGGGCACTCACATGAGCAGCCATTAATCGATTTTCAACGATGCATTTTTGAAAGGAGTGGATTACAAGTCTCCACATCAGATCAATGGCTAATATTTTTGAAAATGTTCGCCCCTAAGTTCATTTTCCAACAGTTTTGGATAGCCCTATCTTTGAAACTATGCACTTGTGAAACAGATACATTAAAACTATTTCCTTATTTTGATGTGAGGAATTATGTTTCATTTAGTCGGTTTAGTTCATGAATACTTCACACACACACACACACACACACACAAACACTCCCCCCACACACACACATAACTCCTACGAGGTCTGACAATTAAGTTTGTGAATTCATTCCCTAAAATGTGCTATACCTTATTGCTGCATACTGGTTGTTAAAACATTCAAATATCTTCCCTTGAGAAACTATACACTGATGACAAAGCCTACCCTATTCTTCGTTGCATTTTTACTACTCTACTTCTGCAACGCCTTTCAGAGTCCTTGTGGCATTAGCTTTAATGTTATCAATTTAATCCAAATGCTTCTTTCGAAAACTATTTTGATCGTTGAGCTATTGAAAAAGTAATTGGAGACGAGATCAAGTGAGTGCAGCAGATGAATTACACAATTATTTATTTACTTGTTAAACATTCCCGTATAGACAATGTCGTATGGGTATGTGCATTGTCATGATGCAGAAGCTATTAATTTCTCGCAAAAATTCTGGTCGTTTGCGTCTTATCTTACACGCAATCTTGACAGAACTCCGAAATACTTGGTTGGCTGTTTGATTTCCCGGTACAAACTCTTGCTGAACAAACCCACGGATATCAAAAAATAATGAATACCTTTTGATCTGTGATTTTGATTATTGAAACAATTTCGATCGTGGGAAGTGAGTTGTTTTCCGAGCCGACACTTGGAACATATAGTATTCATGTGCTAAGTATATACTGCAGCTACCTAAAACTTTTGTACTCGTTACACCTAATTGATATTTGCGAATATGTACCACAAACATAGCATTTATATATCTGGCTCAATTTCGCACTATGACAGTCATTTGCTTTTTTTATGTCGTCACTTGCGACATAGATCTTTCGCATTATAGGTACGTCCTTTAGGTACATACCTTTTCAGATACGTATGACATATAATTGATATCTGCAGTGACGCACCAATGACCGTCAGCTGTTTGCATTTGTTCGTGCGCAGTAACTTGCAACGGTTTATCGCGCTTTCTACACCACTTCCAGAATGCAGTAGTTATATACGTATATGGTATGTTAACTGTTCTGTTTATTCTTTGAATATTGTTAGGTGGAATAATTTGTTTTTGAGATGCGATGGCGAAATTTTATTTGGGACCGTTGAAGACACTGTGAATGGACTTTGCGCCGTTGTTTCACTGTTTCATTTTTACAGTGTCAACTTAAACTATTCTTGCACTCAGGTACCGCATTTCTACACCCATCTGAAACACCGGAACCCCTTCCCTTATATAAGCAGTACTCTTGGTGAAAATGTTAATTTTGAGTACGTTCTTATTCTTTATCCCTCACATACGTAAATAAGTAACTGATCACATATGTATGAAAGATTCATTTTAATTTTTATCTATAAGTTATGTCATCTCTTTCTTCTAAGTTAATCTTACAAACTTGATCCATTTGTTGCTTCTAGTACACAATCACTTAGAAATAAAGAAGCAACAAATGCATCAAATTTGGAACATGAATTCACAAGAAAGAGATGACATAACTGATGAATAAAAATAAAGATGAATCTTTCATACATATATGATTAGTTAATTATTTACGTAGTTAGAAGTATAGAATAAGAACATACTCAAATTATCAACTTCACCAACGGTACTGCTTATTTAAGGAGGGGTACGGTGCATTTGACAATTACAAGGTATATTCCTTTGAGGTACTTGAGGTAGATAAGGTACATGCCAGGCACTTACATAGCATGTACTGAAGAGCCCAGACACATGTTTTGTACGTGACTGGAATGTAACTAAATTGTTGTAGACGATATTTGCTTCTGCCAAGAACATACTATTCACGTTCCCTAGGTACATTCAAGGCATCTGCGTAGGAGCGGACATAAACTGTGAATATAACTTGCCGTCCATGTGATTTTTCTCTGATAGGTACGTAAGGCATATAATGAGCACATTAAGAAATTATAGATTTCCATCTCTTCTGTTTGGAATACAAGACTGAAGTGGAGATCATTGAAAGCTGACTTTACATCATAATGCTATTTCTATCTATATTTTCCAATCGCTACTTTCGGTACATCAATGTTAAAACTACAAATACTTATAAATTTCTATAACTTTCTGTTCTTGGTTAAGCTGCTTTAGCGTCCCATTTAGCTGCGAGGCTATATGAAACGTGTACCTTCAGATTGACGATGGGTTCGAACTACATGAACTGTAGTCATGAATCGAATTTTGTCTCCCGCACTAAAGACATGTACGATACATATATAGCCACGAGCAAGATCACTTCCTTTTGTAGTTGTTAGATAAGAATTAAGACGGAACTTTCTGCTGGGGTATCTTGCTGTCTTTTACTGTTTTTGCTGACACCTGTCGACAGACAAAGAAATGAATGAATTTAGTGGATCTATAAGACTTCTCATATTTGGGTATTTAATAATATATTTAATATATCAAATATTCAGAATAAACATTAAATAACAATTTACCATTAAAAAAACCCTGTGACATATATATCGCTTTATTCTAAAGATATGATTATTTTGACTTGTAAACGATTTAACATTTCGTCAATCTGTGCGAGAAAAACACAATAACATATAATCAAGAGTGTACTTGCGCATTTTTCCACATTGTTTTCTCTGTTAACCCCATATTCTTGGTATGTATGCAAGTTACATTGACTATCACAGATAATGATTTTCCAGCAAATCAGAGATAATATCAGAAAATTGAAAACATGCACTGAACCTATTCCTATAGATAGTTGTAGGATCAAATTGAGAACAACAAATGCTATGGGAACAAATATCTGGCCTTGTAGTTCATTTTCTATTTATTTATTATATTGTGCTATATATAGCTATGGGATGGCTTGTTGCAGACGAGGGTGATAGAACTGTCTGTCTCTCGACACATATCAAAGTAAAAGCGTAAAAGAAACATACTAAATATAAACTAATTCTATGGCCTATGGAAGCCGGAGATTCAATGCCACGTTCACGAAAGATCTCTACTGAGTTCTATACTTAGCCAATTGGATCCAATTTCTACTTCCCATTTTTATCTCTGCGAGATCCATCTTAATATTGTCCTCTCATCTGCGCCTAGGTCTTCCTAATGGTCCTTTCCCAATTGGTCTTCCAGCCAAGACTTTGAAAGCGTTTCTACTTTCTTCCATTCTAGCTACATGACCTGCCC
This sequence comes from Thermobia domestica, assembly GCF_964235325.1. Classification (NCBI taxonomy): domain Eukaryota; kingdom Metazoa; phylum Arthropoda; class Insecta; order Zygentoma; family Lepismatidae; genus Thermobia; species Thermobia domestica. Next base: position 213,719,470 of record NC_137455.1, read on the forward strand.
ACCTAAGCGTCCTAGACTTGACGACTTTAACAATGTTCGTTAAGCCGTGTAAATTATATACTACCTCGTTATGAAGTTTCTGCCATTCCCCATTCTCGTTCCTCTTGGGTCTGAATTTTCGTCTCAGGATCTTGTTCTCAAATACTTTCAGTTTATGTTCTTCCCTCAGAGTAAGCGACCATGTTTCGCAATCATACAGAACAACAGGCATGATTATCGTTTTATATATTTTAAGCTTCAAATTCCTCGACAGAATTCGCGACGACAAGAGATTTTGAACCGAATAGTAGCCCGAATTCCCTGCTTTTAGTCAACATCTAATTTCTTCGTGAATATGATTTTCGTTTGGTAATATTGGTCCTAAATACTTGAAAGTATCCACTTTATCAAAAGTATTATTTAATATTTTAACGCATCCATAATTTGCCGTATTACGGTCCCGACGCACTTCCATGCATTTAATTTGCTCTATATTTACTTCTAAACACATGTCCCTGCAAGCGTTTAATAAGATCTCTGCATTTATTTCAACTGTTCTCCTATCATCCCCTATTACATTTACATCATCAGCATACGCCATAATTTGGTGAATACCATTCAACTGTAGGCCCTGATTGCTATCTTTGATTTTCCTTATAGCGTATTCCAGCACAAAGTTAAATAATAATAGCGACAACGCATCTCCTTGTTTCAGGCCATTTTCGACGTGAAAGCTCGTTTACAAAAATTTTTCTACCCGGACTTTACTTTGGGATTCATTTAAACATATCTTAATTTAATCTAAATAGCTTTCTCGGTATTCCAAGTTCGTAAGAACGTTGTATAATATTTATCTCCTAACCGAGTCGTACGCCTTTCTAAAATCAATAAATAGTTGATGTACCGGGATATTGTATTCTCACTTTTTTTTTTCGAGTATTTGGCGAATGGTAAATATCTCTTCGATAGTTGATCGATTTCGTCTAAATCCGCACTGATAATCTCCAATAATTTCATCTGCGTGTGGGGTCAATCTTGCTAATAGAATATTTGAAAGAATTTTATAGGATGTTGACAGAAGAGAAATGCCTTGATAATTATTACAGTCAGTTTTGTCGCCTTTCTTGTGGATTTGAACAATGATTGATTCTTTCCACTCATGTGGCAATTCTTCCTTGTTCCAGATAAGAAGAAGAGTTTGTGTATCATGTTCCACAATTTCTTGCCTCCAGCTAAAATTAACTCAGCCGGAATTTCGTCTACACCCCGAGATTTGTGTTTCTTTTATTTCTCTATAGCGGTTCTACTTCTATTCGGTTGGGTTCTGGACTATACGGTTCTGCGGTGTGTATCTCCTTTCCTCCACGCACATTAGTTTTAAGTTGCGTGTTTAGCAAATCGTCAAAGAAATCTTTCTATGTATTGAGGATGCTATCCGTATGAGTGAGAACTGTTCCGTCAGCGTTCGTTAATATATAAGCACGAGGCTTATAGCCTTTCTTAAATTCGCTGATCTCCTTATACATGTCCCAAATATTTTTATTTTTACTTTTATCTTCAAGTTCCTTAACGTTAGCTTTCAAAAAATCGCGTTTTTTGTTCTAAACGGTTTGGAAGTTTCCCGCGTGATATCTTCGAAATTTTGTGTAGTTATTTCATTCGGATTTTGTAGCCAGCGTAATTTTGCCTGTTTTCTCTTCTCTGCTAGTTTAACGCATTCTTGTCGAATCATGGTTTGTTCCTAAGTATTTCCGCGTGTCACAATTTTTGTTTTGCTGAACTTTTAATGCTATCTCTAATTTTAATCCAAATATCGTCTACACTAGTGCACTCCGAATATTCTAAAACCGAGAATCTATTCGAATATATATAGGGTATGTGGGTGTGTTGCAAACTTACGCTCCACCACCTCTCTTAACCTTCGATTCAAGATTGAATAAATCATTTCTGGTTTCAATATTGATCAGAATACAACAAATAGCGAGAAAGGTTTTCCTTAAATAAATTTGTCGTTTCAAATGTATGTTTAGTCCTAATCCATGTTACTCTATGCAAAATAAAAGTGCCTGAAATCTACAATTGCTGGTTTGTGTGAAGATTGCAATAGAGTAGAAACAAGAATAAGAAATGAAAATTTTTGTTTTGGTACGGGTGCAGTATCGCAATAATGTATTCTATGTTCTATTTTAACAGTCTACTCAAACCGCAGTTGACATAGTTTCAACGTTGATGACAACAGGAAGAAAGCGTTTGATTTAAACGTATAGTGAGAATTGGCTACTTTAAATGATTCTTGCATCCCAAGAATTAAATCAATTTGCATCTATATATTGATCAATTTGCATCTTTATATATATATACAGTATGGCGCTAAATTCGTTGTACAAAAACAGAGGAGTTATTTCTGAGAGGAAAACAAACAAAAAGTGAATATAAACACAGGGCGAAAACGTGTGCATCCTTTACGTGTTATAGGCTGCCGAAAACATGAAAAAATGAATTTTAAAGGTCCATAGCTCCAAACCTATCGCACCTACTGTAGCCAGGTCAAGACTTCACTAAGGAACTAGTGTGTGCTCTATGCAAAAATACATGTTTTAGAATCCTAAGGTAATCACGCAACAACTTTTATGGAGGTAGTTGGAGAGTATATCATAGGCCCGTAGCAGGCACGTAGCCAGGATTTCGTGATAGGGGGGGTCCGAGCCATGAAGTACTATGGTTATGACACCAGAGTTCGATTATTCCAAACTATTTTACTGGTAACATATATTGATTCGTTTAGTCAGGATTTCGTAATGAGGGGGGGGTGGGGTTGACATGAAATATTTTTGTTATCATACCAGGGGCTTGATCAATTTAAACTATTTTACTAGCAACATATATTAGTTTGTTAAGACTTTAAAATTAAGACATGTTAGTAAATATTTTAGTAACAAACTATGCAGAAATCTCGAATAAAAGAATATTTAAAAAATGATTTGAAATGAAAATGAAATGAAATCTTTAAGTTTTACGTCCCACGATTATGCCGGTTAGGCTAAAGGAGACTGTGATGATGAGAGATGAGTGAAAAGGTGGAATGAAGAAAGTGGGAGGAAACGGAAGAACCCCGAGAAAACCCACCAGCACGGTGTTTGTCCACCACAAAGTCCACACGGCGCGAGCTAGTATCGAACCAGGGAACCCAAGCACCAGAGGTGAACTCTCTACCACTGAGCCACCGCGCTCCAAAAAAAAAGAGAGATTTAAAAAAAGATTTTACAATATCTACGTTCCTTCTGTTCATCCAAATATAACAATTTTCCTTTCATTATGACCTCAACTATTATAAAAACTACATATTCAATAATGTTTTGTAAAATATTTTACAATATCTGTGTTTCTTTCTTTGTTGAATTAAATGTTAACAGAACTTGCTTTCTACATATTTTTTTTTTTTTATTCCGCCAACTACTGTCTGTTCCAAATGACAAGTTAAAGGATCAGTGGAAAACTGTTTCCGAAATAACATGTTTGATACCGCTGAGAAGCGAAAATTATTTTTATTTTTAGCTTTTTTTTATTTTTAACGCTGATTCTTCCTATTTCTTGTTTCTTTTTGTTTCATCCTTCCTTAATTCTTTTTATTTCTGGTCTCTAAGGGGGGGGGGGTCCGGACCCCCCGGACCCACCCCTTGGCTACGTGCCTGCCCGTAGTCAAACTCCTTCTATAAAAATTGTTGTGGAAGCACCTCAGGATTCTGAAACATGCATTTTTGGATAGGGCACATACTAGTTCCTAAGTGAAGTCCTGATCTGACCAAGGTAGGTTCCATAGTTTTGGAGCTCTGAACCTTTAAAATTCATTTTTTTCATGATTTCGGCAACCTATAACACGTGAACGAAGGGGTTTTCGCCCTATATTTATTGGAACTTCTTTGTTTGAGATACTCTCAGGAATCACTCTTCTGCTTTTGTACAACGAATTTAGCGCCATACTGTATACGTAAGTTGTAGAAACGTACTACCACTTCTACGTGATAGGTTATTTGCTATGTGCAGTTATATAAATTTGTTTGACTGGGATACATGCTTACATTGAAAATTATTGACTGTAAGACGAGGAAAGAGGGAGAGACAAAATATCTTTTGATTTCTTTGTAATATACGAATTTTATTTTGTATAAAATAGGTTGTGAGAATAAGTCATAACTAGTCCGTTTTATTGATATCAATATCAACTATCAAACTTTTGTAAACATAGAATTCATGGAAATTTGTACGCTGGAACTGTATGCTTTCATGGGTGCAGATTTACTGTAGTGATTCACATATTTATAAAATTTACAGAATAAAGGGGTAATTATATTTTAATATATCAGTGTGTAAATAATTTAAATGTGTTTCTTCTTACCTGCGAGATGCATAGAAATACATTAATGAAAATGTTGAGCATGGTTCCTGCCATAATGTTTGCAATAACCAGAGTATATAAAGTGAAATATAGTGAAGTATATGAAGCAAATATGATAACGCATGACGCGCAACCATAGACCTGTTTTGAGAGTTAATAGATCGGTACATTTTTGAAATGTACGTTCGTAATGTACGTTATTTTGGAACACAAGATTGAAAAAAATGAAAACATATTATGATATTACATATAACGTCCTTAGTGACGTACAAACACATAATTCAACAGATAAGTTGCTTTTTATGCTATATACAATGTTTTGCACTAGCCTCGTTTATATGTAATCCCACTGCCGCTGACGCACATGCTCCCTAGAAACTTACCCTCCACACGATTCCCCTACTCGTTCATCTCAGACATGTTGCATATAAAGGTAACCAAGAAAGCTCTGTCGCATTTTTTGTGAAGGTCTGTGTCCCATTAGCCCTCACAACTTGAGCTGAATGAGAATAGAGATAAGGAGAAGGTCAGTTGTTGGTTTGGGTATATCCAACATACTACCTGGTTCAGTCGCATCGTAAACTTGCGTAAGGACAGAGTGAACATGGGATCTCCACAGAGCGTCATAAGGGCGTGTGTGCAGTACGAGTTCAAACTGATGTCAAACGCCACTGGAGCGGGGTTGAAGATATGCTAAGCCTTTTGTGAGGGTGTCGTGACTATGCTGACAGTGCAGCGATGGTTTAAGAAGCTCAAGAACGGTGACGAAACGTGTCGGAAGACCAACACATGTACAAAATATATATCTTCAGGCAGCAATTGAGGCGAACAGTAGCCAGACATCTGAGGAACAGGAACTACAATTTAGTGTGAAAGGAGAAACCATTCGGCAGCACCTTCATCAACTTGGAAAGCACTACAAGGTTGATCGATTGGTCCCATATGATTTGAATCCGGACCAGAAGGTAACGCGAGCAGATACCTGTGTTTCTTTGCTGTCTCGTCTGAGGAAGGAGCCATTTCTGGACAGGGTGTTGACATGTGATGAAAAGTGAGTCCTGTATAAATCTCCACGGCGCCATCATAATTGGTTAACATCTTATGAATCAGTTCCAAAACTGCACCAGAAGAAAGTCCTTTTTGTGTTGGGTGGACTGCTCGCGGCATCGTCCATCGGAAAGTACTACCAGCTGGTCAGAGCATCAGTGAAACTGTGTGCTGTCAGTAGTGGAGCCGTGTTTAAGAAACATTCAAAACTCTGGTACCAGCACTTCTGAATTGCAAAGGGGCCGTCCTGTTGCAGGACAACGCTAGTCTCCATGCAGCTAGGATGACGCGGGACACTATTCTTCGCCCAGGATAGTAAACTATTGCATCTGCCTTACTCCCTGGACATTGTTCCGTCCTATTATCAACTGTTTCATTCCTTGGACAACCACTTTAGAGGACCGCAGTTCAAATCCCTAGTGGAGGTACAAAATTCACTTAATACATTTTTCGCTTCACAGCCCACCAAGTTCTACCGCGATGAAAAACCATGGCCTTCCAGAACGTTGGCAGAAAATCATCGATGCTGATGGGTACTATTTTTGATCTTCCAGGTAGGTCGTACGTGACATATCGATATTCGAAGGTGGTGGGTGAAAAAGCGACAGAACTTTCTTGGTTATCCTTATAAGATTCATATTTTTAGTGGTTGGCTAGCACAAGGTGGTTAGTGCCCTTTGCACAACAGATCATTACGTGTACGTACACTGTAGCCCTCCTAAGGCAATCATGAGCAGAATAATGCAAATGCAAATCCCAAAAGCGATACGAGGAATCAATTTACTAAAATAGAAGCGTATAAGAATCAATTTATGCATTTATCTGTACAATATATATGCAGATTTATACGTAATTTACACAATGTTTGATAATTTTGAAACCGAAATTTAAAATCATATAAATTTAGTTTTTTTTATCATAATAAATCTCGTATATTTTTTATAAATAGGAAAGTTCTTAACCAGAATTAATATACCTTAATAAGAAGAAACAAATATGATTGCTCTCTCACCTTTTTACGGGTAATGTGTCATTAAAATAAACTGAAAAATTTTACATAATACTGCTCTGATAAAGGTTTTCAGTTGAATAAGTTAAATTGGGATGCACGTCAACTTTGCCTACGATAAATGTTTGCAGAATTTACAGACAAAATACAATAATCTGCATAGGAAATATACGTTTACAAGCATCAATTTACTGCAGACAGGAAAATTAAATAGTAAGGAATAAGATGTGTTTTACGTTTACAAGTGTTTAGTTAACAGTGTAAAACAATTACAAGTGGTGTACGACACTTAAAACGAGTAAGTGCATTTAAAAGATGACTGCGCTAGGTAATATTTTCTGTATTTCTGTACGTGTACCCTAGTATATGTTTACAAGTGTAGTGTTACAAGTTTGAAACCATAGCAAGTTCTATAGGAACTTATATTCCTCCGAAAATCCATGTGTTTCACTACGCTGGCTTGTGCACATCCTCACCATTGCTGATGCGCCTGCTACCTTCGGACGCAAACACGCACTACCATGCAGTTCTACCAGATTCAGTCTGATCAGACTAGGTTAAATAGCATTTGTGGTTTGCATTGGCCACCTACATATTTCTTTGTATATTTTGGTTTTTGTGGTATATGTCTGGAATGCTAAAACTAAAAATATCTGAACAGGTTCCTGGACGCTGTTTTCATATTTAAAGCGCGAAAGAATTGTGCTTTTAAAATAATTTATCCTGGTAGTGCCTTTGAACTCAATCTGTGCTAAGTGAGGTATTGATATGTTTCGTGCAGAGCAAATCTCTTGAATTAAATCTTTTCCTTATAAAGCCTATAATCACCTAAACCTGCTGAAGCATTTAACTGGCACCAACTGGGGCTTGAAAGGTGGTACTGTGCTGAATAATTCTAAAGCCTTCCTGCGTCCAATCCTTACACATAGCCATATAGTTTGGGTTTTTGCACCAAACAACTATTACCAGAAGCTACTCACACTTAAAAGAACGCGTTTCGAATTGCTTACAAAATTAAATTACCCAGTCGTACCCAGCAGCTTTACAATCTTATCACAATGCCTATAATACAGTACAAACTAGATACACCTAGGATTAAATATACCGCCCTGTCCCATGAATACGATGCACTATTTAGTAGTTCAAATCTCCTTTAGCCTACCAGGCATAAATGTGGGGCGTTAAACTCAAGGATTCAGTAGGTCACCTTGCCAGCTCTCTACATATGCACACAACCTTGTCATTACTATTTATACTGTACTTTTGCACACTTCCTTCCAATCATCATGATTTCCAACTATTGCTGATTTTCATACTAACCTCATCATTTTTTTCATTTTTCACCTTATGGTGAATAGTGATTCTCCTCTGTAACTAACATGAGTTACCCTCTGTCTACATCATAACCTAGAGTTACCCCTAGGAAAAAAATGGTTTCATTTGTGTTCTAACATAACTACGTGATATGGCGTGATTTGCACGTAATCTGATTCCTCATCTCCATTGTTTCACGACTTATTCCTACAATCCAAACTTTTGTCTGATATACAAAATGGGCGGGAAGTAACTAGTGATGTTATATGCAGAAAGTTATTTGTTTTATAGACTAAAGTATATCATTTTACCTATTTTTAAGATTATATGAAGTTTTTTTGTTTCTTTAAAGCCACAGATGTGCAAGGACGATTTGTCATTCAAGATCAAGCCAAAATGGCGGAAAGAGGTGTGGTAGTCTGCAATTCAGATCCAATGATTATGGAGGGTCAACGTGGTAGGCAAGCTGTTCTGAATGCAAAACCAATTAAGCATTGCCACAGAAAATCAATGGTTACCGGCAGTATCGTGGACATTAAGAGATCAGATAGCCCCACTACTTCGGTATCAGAGGGAAAGGTGGACACAGTGAGGGAGTTAGTCCAGGGACGCTCATCAAAATCAACAAGGCCAGCTGTAAGACAGAGTGGCACTACACGCTATTCCGTACGTGCATTTTTTTACGAACAGTTACATTACATCCATTGAAACCTCATTTTGTCCAAAAAATTGTATCCAGACGATTGCGATAGATGTTTTGTGAAAAAATGATCGCATGGCATGAAGACCATCAACAACTGTTTGAAAAAATTCATGCAGTGATGAAGCTGAGCTTAATGTAGGGGGTTCATTAATAGGAGTCATTATTAAGCAGAAGTTGATCCGAACGAGACTGTTGAAAAATGCTGATAAAGCCGAAAAAGACACTGTGGTGTGGATTAACTTCTTGCATTATTGGACCCTACTTGTTGAGAGGCACTATGAACGCTGAAAGAATTTTATATAGCCCACAATTTCTGAATGGGACGAGTCACATGAACTATTATTTATGCAAGATTGACTCCCCTCATTACGCATTCCCTGTAAGACAATGGTTTCATAAATGCTTCGCAGGACTCTAGATAGTTTGCCAGGTACCACAGAATGACCAGCGTGAAGTCCAGAACTCACCCCTGCCATTTCTTTTTATATGGATTGGCTAAGAAAGAAATATATCACAGCAAACCTCAAACTCTTCTCGAACTTGCGAATAAAATCTTTAAGACGTAACTGGTGTTCCTGGTGGTCTTGAGCAAACGTACCTGTTGGTTTGAAACATTGTCTAGAAAATATTGGAGCACACATTGAGTTGTTGTTGAGTTGATTTTGAGTTTAACGTCCCTTTCAGCAACGAGGCTATATGAGATGGGACCTACTGATTAGCGTGGAATCCGAACCACATGACCTTCCGCGGGGAATCGAACCCGGGTCTCCCACGCCTAAGGCGCGTACGCTAACCACTTAGCCACGAAGGAGCTCTGGAGCACAAATTGAGTTGTAACTTTTTTAAATATAATAATAAATAATAAAATAATGGTGTGCAAAAAGTTGAGTTTATCCCTGCAATATTTTGTGAGAGAAAAATATTTAATAATTTTATTATTTTAATATTTTACTTTTGATATTAATATAATAAAATCTTATTTGAATAATTTCTGTGCTTGCTCTATATGCATGTGCTGCTAATGTGGATTTGAAGTCAGCGTTGTTTTGCACTGCATTTAACACATGCTTGAAACAAATAATACATTGTTCCCTCTAAACACGTGTATTATGTGTTTTTGTACCATTATGTGTATCGTATTATTCCTTACGGTTTTTTCATCAATACGTTAAGGCCGAAAATAGCCTTAAGTTCTGTGGTCTGTAATGAGAAGTTTAAACACCATCCCTTAGACCAACCCTTGTTCTTGATCCAATTGTTCCGATTTCTTTTACCTAAAAGGGGTCACAAGCATCTAACAGGCGAGCCTACAAAAGTGCCACTAAACGAGAGAACATTTCGTGATAGGCCCACGATGATCTGTAATCAGAGCTTTACGTAAGACTGAAATATCAACAATGACTGTGTGGCGTGTGTTGCATAAAAAGAAATACGAAACCGTACAGATTACATTTAGTGCAAAAAAATTATTTGCCAGAAACAAAAACCAGAAATTCCGGTTTTATTGTACATTACCGATCTTTGATGATGTTTTCTGAAGTTGACTTTTTCGGACTATGCGATATTTCGTGCAAACGGAAATATATACAGAAATAATTATTGCATTTTAGTAGCAGAAATTCATTAACATTTCTGAATACGAGCGAAATTCTCCAAAATTTTAATATATATATTGTTTCATGTCTTACAAGAAATTTTATGAGCCTTTCTTCTTTGAGGAACAAACTGGAACTGGGGTGACCTTCCTACAGATCTAGCAAAACTGGTTATAGATATTGCTACACATTGAATCAGAAAACTTTCGCTCAGTTAGATGCCCCTCTACTTTTTACGGTATATTAGGTCATGTCTGAAGGCAGAGCTACGAAATCTTTGGATGGTCGTTGAAAAGCAACTGACCAATGTATGCTACAATAGTCTACAAAGTCTCCGGATTATCTTCTATGGGGTTATGCAAAGAATTTTGTATATGTCGCTCATTTTCCACGTAATTAGTGTAATTCAGTCGAACAATTAATAGGCTTTGTTTTAGAAGGCATGTTGTGCTGCGTGTGACGTAAGTTCTATTATCGCATCGACATTTGTCGGATCACACATGTTAAATGCATAGTGTTTGTAGAGTGAGTTCTGTTGAAAGCACTTATTTGTTTGCTTTTAAGCCATGTATTTTGCTACTTTGTAATGCTAATAATTTGGCTACAATAATTCTCTTAAAGTGTTCCTATATTTTGTTACATGCTATATAACAATGACTTATAGTGTTGTATTTCTGATTTTGTGTAATTTATGCCCAAGTCATAAGTGTCCAATTTATTTATAAACACTTTCGATGTTGGTTTTCTTTTTAAATATCTTTTCATGAAGGGAGTTATTTCAAAGTTCCAGTGAAAGAAGCAAATACTATTAGCATAGATGTTGAAGAAAACAACGAACTAATCAAATAAAGTAAGTACGAGTACCTAGACTGAGAGTTAAATCAAAAGCCATGGCATATTATATGTTTTGGATAAGAAAGTGTAATGATTTATTTTAATGTTGTTGGTGGTAGCCTGTAATAACGAAACATACCTAACATGATCCTAAATGAGGCAATTTAATATTTGATAATATCTGATTTTCCCAGTGTCTTTCGGCTACTCTCCACTTGAAACTCGAAGTTATTCTTCACTAAAATTTCTACAACTTAGGAATCATAGGTTTTAATATAATACACATTTAAAAATAATATACGATGGGTACTAAACTTTGATGGGTAAAATGTCGATTCACTTTAAAAATGTGTATATATAGTTTCATTTCATCTTCAAGGTTTTCAGAGATAAGACTTATTCCTTTATCTTGGATTCTTATAATTAAACGTGCTAGTATACAAGGCAAGTGCACCGACCTAAAATCGTATCCACTGTTTTGATTACAGAAACCAAGGGCATCAGCAGATGGACAACAAAAAGGGACAGATACATATAACCGGTGAAGAAAGAAATAACACTTCATTCGGAATTTTCGGATAGTAGCCCGTTTCACGACAATGAGGTTCAATACTAGTTTATGCAGTTTTGTCTTTGAGGTAGGAATGCACAATTTCTCTACACACAAGATTTGAACGAATAATGTGTAAAATCTCGGACATATGTATGATAAATATTACGGCTGCATTAGATAACTTGTTATATCTGATGCCCATGATAAACATGTTTGTTCCTTAGACCAAGAACCTTCAAAGCACGCAAGACGAAACGAAAACTTTGCTACTGGAGAAAGTGGCCTAAAGGGTTTATGCAGTTTCACCAACTCTCTACAATATTACCCGCCAGCAATTTTTAATTGACTGAGGAGAATGAAGCTTGGTACACAAATATTTCATAGTTAATACAGTATGTAAATATAAATTTGACAGTGATTATCCCACGTATATGTTAGTTATTTATAAACGGACTGATGGAAATAATATTTCAATTCATTTCGTGATCAATAGAAATGGCGTTGATTATTATAATTATAACCATATCATCTTTCGTATTGCTCTTGATTGTTTTTCAACAAAATTATGATGTGTATATTATTCCAATATCTTCCGAGTGTAAAGTAAGTAGTGAAATGGGAAAATTATGTATCAAATAGCTTGAATAAATTGGATAATTAAAAACGAAAAAAAAAATTCCAATATCTCTGAAGAGGGAAAAACTCACTTAAGAGTTGAAATAACTGTCAAATCAAGTAGTATTTAAGCATTTCCTGTGTATAATCGTACCATCATAATTTCTCCAATCTACGTTTAATAAATAACATTAATTTAAGTACTAGTTTTGAACTGTTCAAACATTTTATTCACTCACTTGTTCCTTTTCAACAACTTCAAATAATTTCGTATAAGTTTCCCTGTAGTATTTAATTGTAACATAATTTACTTAAACGAAACATGAAAAAACATAATGAAACATCAGAGTATGAAATTTCGCTATCCTGCGAAATTTTAGAGAGTTTCTAGCTGTTGACAATATTATATGCAGAATGTTTTCACTTTGGCCATGCGTTTGTTAAGTTGCACACAAATTTGAAGTACATTAGAGTTGAAAAACAATCCAACTCCCAATAAGATCAGTGTTAATATAAAACTTTGGCAAAACTTTTTTTTCCTGCTTGGTTTCTTTTCTGGACAATTCTCTGAAACGAACTATCTGATTACGTACGATGATGCCTTTTGACTCGACATTTTTGAGACATTTTCAATATTCGTAAGTGGAAAAAAACCTGCAGACTTTCATTTAAAAACAGCAATAATAATACTCGCATTTAATACAAAATTTGCTTAGCTATAAATAATTTCACTTGTGACCATCTGATAAGGCAAGAGTAAATTGGTATTAATGGTGAAGATTTGTTCGTTTACTTTTTTGTTTGAATTTTGTTTTATCGATGCTAGGTATTTCTAGTCAATCTTGATATCATAATTATAATTATAGATCAATCTCATCAAAACATTAATACCGTATTAATATATCCCGCGGCAACACTGATGGATGAGATTATTTATGTAATACATACTCAAAAATATTTTAGAACATATCACAAAAAATTGGCAAGTGTGATACGAATTTCAATTTGAAACTCGGAAAAGAAAAATATAGTAAAAAAAGAGATGTAAAATGAAATATGATAATAGCGATAGAGAACGTAGAGAACTCAACAAAAATAGTAAGTTAGCTCATCTAGTCCTAGAAAGTATCAGTTATATTCAGCCCTCACGATTGTATCTTATGATGTCACCTAACCCCGAGTGTAACTTACGAGAATCACCTTTATTCTTCCTTTATAGACTATGCTCTAAGGATTGTATACGTTTTCGTGTTCTTTCTTCTATTTCTTCTTCTGTTCATCGTATTTTTATTCTTTCTCTTCTCGCCCATGACGGAAGATTCTTGCCTTTACATCCATTCATATTCTTTCTTTCCTTTTGTCACTTTCTCTGCGAAACATCCCCATTTTTGTTACTCACGAATGCAAGGTGTGTTGCTTAGGGTAATAGCACTGGAGAGTAAGTAGTAGCTGTTGTAGGGAATGAGAAGGCAAGGAGAACGAGTGAAACTCATGCACACACGCACACACATACATTTAGACAGACCGGAAGAAGTTGTATGCATAGTAAGAAGAGATGCCTTCCTTTTAGTAAAAGAGAATCGCTGTGTCGACATGAGAGCCACCTTGACGGAAAACGTGACCAGACTTCGCTACTATTATTTTATTCGTAGGGACGGTTTGAAATATCGAAAATGTTTGAAAGAAGACTTTTTCGTAGACGGAACGGTTGCAAGTGACTGTGTGGAAGAGAAGTAGCTTCGTAGCTAGGTATGCAATCTGCGCTCTTAGAATTTCATTTGGGAAGAAAACCTCTTTTGCTCCCAAAGATAAAAAGAGAGATACGAAGGTGCAAATAAAAAAGTGGAGCAAAAAACGAGGGAGCAGAAAGAAAAGAAGCAAGAGGAAAGAAGTCAGAAATCAAATGCGCTAAGAAGTTATGCAAATTATGGAAAGGAGAAGGAAAATACTGTTCTTATATGATTACACAGAAAAAATATTACTTTTCATTGGAATATTCGAAGCTTGCTCGTAAGAGATAATTTATATAGAAAAGGTTAAATTATTAACATGGGGCGTAATTGTATTATATTCAGAGTGAAGTCAAGGTTACTTTCAATGAACTATGACAATAGAAACATAAGATTTCATCATTTTTTATTATGTGATGCAATAATGTGTCTTTATTTTGTAATGCTTGTATTTAAATTTCAAATTTTGTAATCTGTTGTGTGAATTCATAGATAGTTTTCCAAAGTTCGATGAGAATACAGTAATTTTTTTTATCGTTCATGCTATCACAGAATACTAATGATTACTTTGTATTTCCATCAGAAATATTTTCTGAAAAATATTCTTTTGTATTCTAAATATCAAGTCCATTTCAAACTCTTTTCTATTTGTGTTGCTTTTCTCTCTGAAGTGTTCATATTTCTTAAAGATATACTGCTTATTTCCAAACCCAATAACCATTAGTAAATAAAATCAATTTAATGTAAGCACTACAGATGTACATACTGCAACATCTGGGTAGCATAAATATTTTTCCCAAGTTTTAAGAAAGAAAATGAATTGATAAAATTAAACAAATTTGAAATTACTGCCTAATGCATATTTCAACTAAACCAATCTTACTCTAGAAATAAAATCTTACGGAGATAAGTAGAGAAATGTTTCTTGTACAACTTTGGTATGCAGGTAATAATTCAACTTATTGTTTATTTATTGTCAAAGCATTATACCAAAATTTTCAAAATAGAGATATTGTACAAAAGCTATGAACCAATGCAAATGTACACACAAACGATTATAATTATCTGTGTATTACGTTTTAACTATTAGTATGAGAATAACTCCAGAGAAGTTAAGGACAGTTTTTCTTCACGAATTACCTAGATGGTCAGTAATTTGTTAAGTTGTAAATGTGTGGATAGTTAAACCAAACAAAATCATGATTGCAAACCTATAAGCCGTAATGCATCCAATAGTTTTCAAAATTTTGACATTATACAGAACCCGGAACATATATATCATACGAGAAGTATAATTCTTTATTGAAACTAATCCTACGGTAGGAGGGTCACTGAATATTGAAAACATTGAACCATGGAGGTAATGTGGCACAACTGACTACGTAATCTATATCTGAATCGATTTATTTCTGCAGTTACCTTTCGAGGAGAACTGCAAGATCTGAACATCTGCGATTTGGACGCGATTTTGGAAACGTCTGATCACAGACGCTAATACGTAGCAAATGCAAAAATGTTACCGAGAATATAAATAACACGTAGGAGAGTATAGTGGTCCGACAAGTAATTTATTATTTCCTACAGCTACCTGTATTGAAGACTATGTATTGAGGATGTTCCGATAATCGTAACCTGTTTAATTCCTACTTTTAATCATTGTTATGCTGGTAGAGACTGCAATTTTATAGTATCCTGTTGAATCATTAATTGTTCTCATAAGATTACAGTAATTACTAAAACTGACTGTGAAAACATTTTCGGTTAACTTATTCATCGTATGGTACAGATTGTTGCTAACAATGACAGCTATGAAGATAACTATTCATCAACACACACACTTAGAATTGCTCGAAGATGGTTTGGGATAAATTAGAATGAAATTCAGAATTTCCACTCATTTATACTAGGTGAACATTATTGAATATCTATAGTCAGTTGAAGAACAACTCCAACACAAAACTTCTAGTTCCGTAACACCATGGAGAATGGGGAATGGTCTCTTATAAAGTATATGTGATGAATGATGTCTTTTTAAAAATCTAGAAAAGGTAGTATACTGGTGGAGCGAGCATTTTTATACTACTTTGTCATAAGCAATTTTGGCTGCTTTGTTCGAATTTCAGGAATTACTTCAATTACAATGTTAACAATATGACTTTGAGAAGGAAAAAAATAAAGTACTCCAAACATATGAATGTTATGAAGGACCATTAACTATATCAGATCCACTTATGGATCAACATTCTTCCGCGTTAATCCGCCAATTTCAAAGTTTATACGTTCCGTAATTCTGTTCGTGAACATAAACTATTTATCCAATTGAAATTAAAGCTAATCCACCTTAGCCAATGATACATGGTATTACATTTTTAAGTCTTACATTTTTAAGTGTTTTTCTGTGATAAAGAATATAGAATGAAATACCATTACTCTTTCTAAAGGCAGATCAGTATCATAAATTAAATAAAACAGTGAAGTGGACACAAATACAAAAGGTGTTTAAACGATATATTTTTTGAAATGAGAATAGCAAATATTTACTTCAAACAAGCAACAACTTACAGGTGCATGCAATTGTCAGTACGTACGTATGCCTGCGTTCGCATCCCAAAATATTATTTGTAACCTGAGAGAGAAAGGGCCACAAAAATTGTTCGCAATCTGAGGGGTTCGAAAACCTAGCCCACAGTAGTTGTATATTGGTGATATATGCAACCCGATATACCGTTCTGTATTGCGGTTTGCATAACATCTGTATGTGTCCCAAATGTTCTCATTCGTGGTCTGGTAAATTCAGGGGGAATTTGCGATTGTACTATTGTACAAGAATTTCTCATCTGATTGAACATACATTGATTATGCCGATGTACGAATATATTCACGTCCACAACCTACTGAACAACAAAAAGCCATGTAGCAATCAAGTTCATACTCATGAATTCAACAACTGCCCACCTATCGTGTGTGGGTATATCAATCCAAAACTTCTTTGGACTCTGCTTTACCTTTCTTCCGTTTAGCTTTATTGATCTGGATGGTTCTCCTTACTTGATATATTACGAAGTCCATTCAAAGAATAGTCTATAAGTTATGCACGATTGACTATAAAAACATGACTATACTGCAGTCAAATTATGCAGAACTCCGGAATGAAGATTTGTGTGTTGCGGTTTATTTCGAAATATCTATTGTGTATTTCCTCTAATGTTTGGTACTTCAAACGCTATCATTCTGGTGTTATATGTATGGATTCGCATGCTTATGTAGAATTTAACTTTTTAGTAATTATATTTCAATCTGAAAAATAGTTCAAAAACATTTTATTTGAATTAGGAGTTTTAGGAAATCTTACATTCGGTAGTGATTCTATTGAAAACTCAAGAACATCTATCTTTCCGTTTCCCGTCGTTTGAAATAATTAATAGATATTTAGAAATACTGATTTAAATTGACATGTTTCATTTTGGATATTCTTAGTTTTCCGTTATTATTTGTTATCAATGAAAACATTTTCAAAGTATTCCGTGCTATCTTAATAATTTTTGAATTCTCTTGAAATGAATAATTGTAAGTGTTCGATATCACTAATGATAATAAATTAATGTTATATAGTATACAGTATGCGCATATCAATAAACGACAAATTCAATTAAATCTCTATACACCAAATTTATATACGCATACGATCAACTTAAACTAATTCATAATGATCATAAGCTCTTAATAGAATTAATAGAAAAACAAATACTATCCATATAAGAAGAAATTGCGGCAAAACAACAAGAAATGCTAAAAGAACAAGAAATTATGGTAAAAGAAAGATATACATTAGAATCAAATTGGGATAGTAAACGTGAAAATGAAAATATATCTTTCAGTGACGATGACAGTTACGATGAGATAAATTCTTAAGTGCATATTGTTTAAAATATCTTTCCGTTGTTGGTGCTCAGAAACCAAGTCGTTATTTTCTTCCTTATATGAGAAAGATCTCTAATTCTTTACCTATGGGTAACGTACCCAAAATGGCCGACACGTTTCCACGTTAAACTGCGACACTGATTCGTTGAATAAGGAAAGATCGTTTATCTCCCGATATAAGTGAAATACGACAGCCGATTTCCTTGATAAGATTAGCTCCTTCTTGACCCCAAGTACCACTTGACTCGATGGCAATTGGAACAAACCAATATTTATCAACGAGATTAATATATTTATTTCTCTTGTCGGTCTCCTTACGAGCAGCTACAAGACCTACGCGTGATGATGAATGTGGAATATTGGAGGGAGCATAAGTATCTGTGTAGGTAAAGTCCCAAAGTAAAGCTTTCCCTTTTTTCCAAGGCACTAAAGTCATTCCATCTGGTCTTTTTCCGTCTGAACGACTGCATCCGTTTGGTTCTCATACTAATGGGACACCTGCAGATGTGAGAGCTCTCAAAATGATATCGTTCACACTTGAGCGCCGTGATTGTCTACCTGCGCTGCTCTTGCATGATAAACCATGTAAGCCTCTCTTATCGACGAGAGCATTACAAGCACGACAACGGCGTGGTTCGCAAATATCTGCTCTTAACCGCAGAGCAGTAGCTATGAGACAACTTTCGTTGCTGAGATGTAGACCAACAGTAGATGACGGTAGAGCTTGAAGTATTAATGGAGAAACAATTATATATACAATAATGAGTTTATTAATGACAAATATATTGCTTTTGGACAAGATAGGATTAAGAGAATGGATGGAAGGTCTCTAAAAGCGGTTTCTAATAAATATCAAGTGCAATAAATTGAGATGAATATACGGATGTACAAGTCATATGTATTACGGTAATAATGGCCACAATCTCGGAATTACTGTTTACTTTCCACTGGAGACTAAAATTGATAAATATTACAATTGAAAACAGATATTACAATTTAAAAAAATAGGAATACAAAATGAATGAAGAGTTAATTAGGACAACAACTAATATCAAAGATCTAAGCATATTTTTAGACAGTAAACTTACTTATCAAGGATATATCGAAAAATGTGTTAAAGAAGCAGACAAGGCTCTTATTATGCAAATAAACTTGAATATATTTGCACTCCAGTATATTTGCAGTATATTTGCAATATATATTGGCAAATAACAATATATCTCGGTAGTTTGAAAACTTTATTACGAATGTTACAGTAAGAAAATTGATAGAATACGTAAAAGTTATATATATATATATATATATATATATATATATATATATATATATATATATATATATATATATATATATATATATATATATATATATCGGGTGTTGCAAAATAAGTGTTACAACTCTTGGGTGGTGACTCCTGCCACTGAGACAAGAAAAAAAGTTCTCTTCAACTTTCTGCTATCGGACATAGTTTCAGATCTACAAGGTGCCGAAAGCGTGGGAAAATGACTTTCGGACGTCAATAGTTCGGAAACTATCCAACATAAAGAGGGCGATTAAAAAATTCACTGAAGAAGTCATACCTGATCTATTGAATTTTGCATGTTTCACAATCCTACCGTGCACGCGCAAGGGATTCCCCAAAGGAACGTAGGGCGTCCCGGATAATCTGCCAAATGAAACTTGGTCTAAATGGATATGAATTGATAGGCTTTCTATCAGGTAACAATAATTCGTTTGTCTTAAGTCGATATCTGGAACAAATACAAAATGGCAGACACCTTTATGCCCGTTGTGTGTGGTTGCATAATCGCCAGGTACGGATGCTGGCCAACAGTGACGTTCTGAGTATTAATTGTAGCGAATTTGTACTAAAATGCTCTAGAAAGACATCTGGAGTGTCGGTAGAGCATAACAGATGAAGCAGGGTGATTCAAGTGGAAACACTTAACGAAAAATGCCCAGAAATGCACTCATACTCAGTAAACGTGAGTTCAAAGCGTCGGAAATGTAAGGATTAGCGTCAAGAACATGAAAGTCATTGCCAATTCACCAATAATATTCCTTCAAACAGGGGGGGCGCGGTGGCTCAGTGGTAGAGCGTTCACCTCCGGTGCTTGGGGTCCCAGGTTCGATCCCCGCTCGCGCCGTGTGGACTTTGTGGTGGACAAACACCGTGCTCGTGGTTTTTCTCGGGGTTCTCCCGTTTCCTCCCAATTTCTTCATTCCACCATTTCACTCATCTCTCATTATCACCGTCTCCTTTAGCCTAACCAGCATAATTGTGGGACGTTAACCTTAAAGATTTCATTTCATTTTCCTTCAAACCGATGCAATATGATGTGCAGGGTTGCATACCAATAAGAATGCAACAATTGAGTCCAAGTTGAAATTGTGCAATGGACTCACAAAGAAACTGGGTAAACTAAAGAAATGTCACTAGTGGGATCGCATGATCGATATTGAAATGTGGCCAATGTGTGTGTTGATATCAACCTGTAGCTAATGGACAAATGTCAACATGTCGCACTACTGCTGGGACACCATCTCACGTGCGAAAACTAGGAAAATAACGTTGTACATTCTGCTATTACATCTGGTGCACATTTTGGTAGAACGTAACTAGAACACGATAGTATCAATGTCCCTCTTTGTTTGGGACATTGTCTCACAGTCGACACATATGAAAAGAAATCTCTTAATGCAATATTCAAATTCTGATAGAGTGTGAAAATAATAAACTTGTATCATGTCCCACGTCTTCTGAGACATATGACGTACTCGAAATATAGGAAAATACCTCCAGAAATTCGTATCTTACACACAGTGCACAGGCCAAGACAAAGACGAAAATGAACCGATTTGGCACATTTAACACTACAGCTGGAACACCATACACTTGGAAAATAAAACGACATGAGAAATAGGAAGAAACGTCTTAAAGCTCTGAGTGTTTACAACTGTGCAGTAGGAGTAACAAAATGAAACACACAAGTATGTGGGGAGGCTGTACAAGAGGGCTTGCCAAACAAAGTAGGTACTCCTCAAAGAAATGAATACAAAGAAAGTGAGGCTCCTTCGAACCTCAGGGCTAGAGCGCTCGCTTTTGCTCGCGTGGTCGCAGTTTCCAATCCTACTGGGAGCCCACGATCTCAGATTCAAGACCGAGTAGTTATTTTCCTATTTTTCGCACGTGGGACGATGTCCCGACAGTAGTGGGTCATGTTGACTTTTGTTCATTAGCTACATGTTGATATTAACACACACATTGGCCACATTTCAATATCGACCATGCGATCCCACTACTGGCATTCATTTAGTTTACCCAGTTTCTTACTGAGTCCATTGCACAAGGAATATTATTGGTGAATTGGCAATGGCTTTCATGTTCTTGACGCTAATCCTTACATTTCCGACGCTTTGAACTCAGGTTTACTGAGTATGAGTGCATTTCTGGGCATTTTTCGTTAAGTGTTTCCACACATGTGAATCACCCTGCTTCACCTGTTGTGCTCTACCGATACTCCAGATGTCTTTCTAGAGCATTTTAGTACAAATTTGCTACAATTAATACTCAGAACGTCACTGTTGGCCAGCATCCGTACCTGGCGATTATGCAACCACACACAACGGGCATAAAGGTGTCTGCCATTTTGTATTTGTTCCAGATATCGACTTAAGACAAACGAATTATTGTTACCTGATAGAAAGCCTATCAATTCATATCCATTTAGACCAAGTTTCATTTGGCAGATTATCCGGGACTCCCTACGTTCCTATGGGGAATCCCTTGCGCGTGCACGGTAGGATTGTGAAACATGCAAAATTCAATAGAGCAGGTATGACTTCTTCAGTGAATTTTTTACCCACCCTCTTTATGTTGGATAGTTTCCGAACTATTGGCGTCCGAAAGTCATTTTCCCACGCTTTCGGCACCTTGTGGATCTGAAACTATGTCCGATAGCAGAGAGTTGAAGAGAACTTTTTCTTGTCTCAGTGGCAGGAGTCACCACCCAAGAGTTGTAACACTTATTTTGCAACACCCGATATATATAGGGTGTTTCCGTGAGGCTGTGCAAAACTCAGAGGGATGAAAGATGATGCCAAAGCAATTTACGGATAGGAATAAGTGTCCGGAAATGCGTCGTTTTGTAGACGGGAGCCGCCAACAAGTTATCACATCGGTACAAAAATGGCAATAACTCAAGAAGGAAATGTCGGATTAAGGTCCTGACAAAGGCAGTGTGCATAACTTTTATCTGCAGATTTCATTAATGTTCAATGGATTGAAAGCAGGGGAGGGCCAAGTTTAACCCCCAAAGAAATATAGGATATTTCGAACATCAGCAACAAACATGCACAGTTACGAGAAATTGGTAACTGTGTTCATTATAGATGTTTCGGATAGTAATGATGTCATTAGCTTAATTATGAGCTGCGCACAATAGTATGCTGTGAAAGAAAGAAGTACGCCCGTGATAGTGACTATGTACTTGGGAAAGATGGAGAGGGAGGCAAGCACAAAAGAAGGAATCCGAGGTGAGGAACTACTAGTAGCACATGCGAGAGTACAAGAGTTTCAAGGTAGGAGGGTGAAAGAAGGCCGTAGCAGGACGCATTTTCGCCGATTCCAAGAGTTTCATCCAATACATGGCTAACGTAGCACTCTTATTGGCTACATTCCTATTACGTCACAGTCTCAAGTTTAACCTGCTACTATACTTGTTGCTCTCGCTTCTCTATTTTCTGTGTGTGCGTATTCTTACTTGTGAAATACATTGCATTATAATTGTTGATTTGTGTTAACTTTTTATGCGATACAAATATATTATTCTTAAATAAGCTTTCGTCCTAAAAAAACGTTTTAAAAAACGCACTACACATAAATGTTATTACTGTCTACAACAAATGTTAACATTTTTATTAGGTCACATATTAGCTGATAGTGCACACAATATAATAAATACACTGGCTTTTGGAGAAACCGTGCACTTTGTAATGCAACACCTTCTTTTGATTTCAAATTTACATACAAAACTTGGGTTCCACTCACTTGATGATGCAAAATTAAAAACGTCTTGGCCTAGTTACTTTTACCATGTACAAAAATGGCTCTCAAATTAACTTTACATACACGCTTCTGTTCATCTTCATTTGCACCCAAGAGTAGGTTTGGTTTACAAGATTTTGCGGCAAATAGCGTTGTAGTGTCTTTATAGATAAGCCATACTCTGTACAATTGCACGAGAAAAGACCACTAACTTGAGCTAGATGGATTATATTACTTAGCATTGTTTATAAAACACATAAGGATGCCAACTCTAGCATATAATGTAAATTACATTACATTTCGTTGGAGTTCAGCATCCCTGTCAACACCAAGGTTATAATGAATCATGGACCTACTCAGGGCCGTACTAGCCAGGCGGGAAACCGGGAAATTTCCAGGTGGGCCCTGGATGGTAAGTTTTTTCTTTACTGGGCCCTCCGCCTCGTATCGTAAATAGCGGTATATGAAGAAAAAGGCACGCGTCACGCACTCCTCGCATACGGGAGTAAGAGAACGAAGGACGATAACACGTCGAGTACCGACAATACAGTCAGGTAATCCCAGATCAGCGTTGCCAACCCATGATGTTGCGAAAACAGCTTTTCACATATTTAATCCAACCCTTGAAAGGTTCTTGATTTAACGCTCTGCTATATATACTTTTGCTAATATTGAAGTATTCAGCAAAATTGAAATCTCAAATAATGCCATGACTTGAAATTAAATAATAATTTACATTTTACAACACCGTTGTTTTTTGTATAGAAAATATACAGGGTTGGATTAAGACCATTTTGGGCCCTGGAGTCGAAAATATAATGGGGGCCTACCAAAACTTTTATTATGGGCCCTCTCTCAACTATGTCCATGAATTATGTAGGAATGACTCGTGTCATGCTTTTTTAATTGTATGGTGAAAATGTTTTCAGCAATTTTTAATATTTTTGCTCCCAACTTGGTTGCTGTCAATCTGATCCGTACAAGGATGTTATAAAATAGGGCTTTTTTCTTTCTTTCTTTATTTTTTATTTATTTATTTATTTATTTTTACACATATAAGAGAAGCACCTTTTGTCGTTATGCTACGATAAATTTTATCAAACTGCTTGGACAGACCATTGCAACGGCCAAAAGCGATCATTAGTATTCTTTTAAAAGCTATTTTTCAAGAGGCTTATTTGGGTTTTGTTAAACTTGACAGAACTACCTTTGGTTGTGTGCAAATCCACTTGGAGAACAGTTAGAGAAATTTACAACTATTAGAAACTATGTGCTTTTAAAACATTCGAAAGGGTGACACATTCAATATCCAGTAATAATGTAAAATTTTGAAATTTTATTCTGTATGTGACCACAAAAACAGCTTTTTTAAATTTCGATTATTTTGCGGTAAAAATATTTTGTGAAATGTAACGGAAAGTCAGAAGGACCTTCTTCGCGAATTTCTCAAAATTGATCAATGGAGGTCAAGAATATGTTTAATGTTTGCATTTAAAATCCAAAATATAGTTTGGCTACTACAGATGTTAAAATTATAGTAATTACTTAATTTCTCAATGAATCAATGTTCTCAATTTAGGGAAACTTATTATGAATTATCATATTGAAAATACACTGACATACACACACTACATACATATATACCTAGGACTTGGACTTGGTCATTCATGGATTATTCATGGACTATTCAATTTTATTCATGGACTTGGTCTAGGTCAACATAATATGCATAATACCCGCAATAATAGCAATCTTGACTATATTCTCTCTAACTTAGAACCTCGCTGTGTTGTCCCATGTAGAAATCTTTTTCCATCGGATCACGATTCCTTGGATGTTTCTTTCGATTTCCTCCCCTCCACTACTACAAACCAGCCCCTCAAAAGTAGGTCACAACTTCTTTGGAAGAAAGCCCCCTGAGGTGACATCTGGCGGGCTATTGAACTGTTTCCTTGGTGTTTGTTAGAGGTAGGAACTGTTGACAACGCTGTGGACTTATTTACATCTGTTGTCCACTCAGCCATAAAGGATTTTGTGCCGGTGAAAGCATCAAAATCGAACAGGTTTCCGGTCTGGTACGACAATGAACTTCGTGAACTTTTTAAAAACAAAAAGCTTGCCTGGACTCTATGGAAATCACATCCGAGTGACTACACATACAAAAACTTTGCTAGAATTAGAAGTCTTGCCAAGAAGGTACAGCGGCGTAAATACTTTGAATACATGGACTCAATTGGTAATTTTACTGTTAGTAACCCTAAAGTCTTTTGGTCTGTAATTAAATCTAGAACAAAATCTCCGGGCATACCGGCAACAGTTCAAGATGAAAATACTGAAGCGAGTGATGATCAAAGACCCGACCTCTTCAATAACTACTTCTGCAAAACATTTACTTCCCTTCCCTCTACAACCCATCTTCCCCCTCTCTGCTCCATCTGTTCGGACACCTTATCCAATCTCTCTACCTCCCGGGGCGAAGTTCTGGCTCTCTTGCTATCGTTATCTCCACACAGATCACTTGGACCTGATAAAATTAGTCCTCTCTTTCTCAACAAAACTGCTTCAGTTATTACGGTTCCTCTATCTATCTTATTCAATAGATGCTTCAAGGAACTAGCTCACGTGACCCCAATATATAAATAAGGACTTAAAGATCATGTACCCTCCTATAGGCCAATATCTCTTCTTTCTGTAATATCAATTATCTGCGAAAAAATAATCAAAGACAGGCTACTTAAATTCACCTCACCTTACATCCATAGTTCTCAGCACGGCTTTCTACCGAAAAGCTCAAGTCTCTCAAACTTAAGTACTCTTCTTTCCTGTGCAGTCAAATGTATGAATAACAATACTCAATTAGATGTTATCTATTTTGATCTCTCGAAGGCCTTTGATTCTGTCAGTCACATTTATCTTCTTCATAAACTCTCCAATAGATTTAATGTACATGGCAAATTTCTCTCTCTAATCACAAGCTACTTGAAGGACCGTAAACAGAGAGTTGTTCTTTCAGGGGCGACTTCTAACTCCCAACCTGTGATCTCAGGGGTGCCTCAGGGGAGTGTACTTGGGCCTCTGCTGTTTGTCCTGTATATGGATGATCTCTACACGCACTTATCAGCTCAACCTAGTGCCTTCTGCTATTTGCTGACGATTGTAAGTTATACAGAGAAAATATCGTGTCTCCATGACACAACTGCTCTACAGGAAGACATAAATTACCTTACAGGCTGGTGTGAAATGTGGCACTTGAAACTCAACAGTAAGAAATGTGACAGTATTACTATTACTTTGAAAAAGTCTCCTGCCCCCTCCACATACCATATCAACGATTCCCCTATCACACATTCTGCTAGTCATAATGATCTTGGTGTCATCTTTGATTCAAAACTCACATTCCCTGACCACATCTCCTCAATACTAAAGAATTCAATGCGCATGTTGGGACTTCTTTATCGATTCACCGAACTACGCACTGTTTCTTCATTAGCAACCTTTTATAAGACATTAATAGCGCCCAAGATCGAATACTGCTCTCCCATATGGGCCATGGCAGCACCTACACATCTCTCCAGACTTGATTCTGTTCTCAACTTCTTCATCGCTATAGTCCGTTTTCGTGTTCCTGCACTTCGAATATTATCTAAGAAGGAAGTCTTGCGACATCTTAATATTCAGACTCCTGAAGTACGCAGAACTATCTCTGACCTGAAATATCTACATAAAATAGTTAATGGAAACTTAAGATCGGAAATATTACTTCAGGAACTATCCTTACGTGTCCCTTCCCGCATTAGTCGGAATACCCACTTATTCCATCTTGCCCATCCTAGGTTGGCTGTTATACAGAGGTCTCTTTTTTATAGAATACCAAACTGTTATAATCAAGTAACAACTGATGTGGACATATTTTCGAGCTACTCAGTGTTTGAAAGAGCAATTAAGCGAGCTTTGACGGAATAGTTTTACTTTTACACTCTTTTTTCTATGTTGTTGTTATTGTTATCTTGTTTTTTTTTCCTTTTGTTAGCATGTCCCTGTGTAAAATGGCAAAGTTATGCTGTATCTGGGAATTTGTTCAATAAATAAATAAATAAATAAATATAGATATATAGATAGATAGATAGATAGAGAGAGAGATAGAGATAGAGAGAGAGAGAGAGAGAGAGAGAGAGAGGGATACAGATATAGACAGATAGATAGATAATATGTGTATATGTTTGTATGTATGTAGATAGAAAAAATAACACACAATTTGATACGTACGCACAAAAAATAGACTGACGATACATAGTTGATGGTAAAATCATCCCAATAAATTTCTTCAAAGAATTTCATGTGAATGGAATAACAAAAAAAAAAAAAAAATCACTGGTAGTGATCAGTCTTTAAAAAAGACGAAATTCGTTAAGTTCTGATCATTTAAGCCCCTATTTTATAGCTGCTTCAAGTTATTATTCCCCTTATTTACCTTCATCTTTAATATTCTCGCACGGACAGCAGCTTGCGACCTTTTGTATCACATCGCCATTAACAAATCGTATGTAATAATTTTCTTTAAGTAAGAAGTAAAAGCTTATTATTAC
The DNA here is from genome assembly GCF_964235325.1 of Thermobia domestica. Classification (NCBI taxonomy): domain Eukaryota; kingdom Metazoa; phylum Arthropoda; class Insecta; order Zygentoma; family Lepismatidae; genus Thermobia; species Thermobia domestica. Next base: position 213,746,799 of record NC_137455.1, read on the forward strand.
TCTTAATGAAACCTTCGGGTTGCGAAGGAGTTCTTGTTTAACAGATCTATTCCTTTGCAATACTTTTTCCTAACATTGCAACAATATTGATTTAATAGGATCATGCAACAATATTGATTTAATAGGGTGCCAATCCTTTTTCGGGGCGATGCGTCGTTTATCGATTTCCAACAGTTCTTGTTTCTTGCTCGTTCGGAACCTTCTTGCTATCAGGACCCGGGGCCACGACCTCACTCGCCCTCATCTAGTTACGATTCTGATGTTAATACAGTACAATGGGTGAGTGATTGGACGTTAGAGTGTGTGGACGCGTGTTTTCCCGCTCTGCAAAGGTAGAGTTTTCATCGGGAGAAACGTGTACAACAATGTTCCTTTTTTGCAAATTGAACGTTGAAGGTGCATTGAAGTTGTGTTATTAGTGAAATAATGGTACCTACCCCCCAAGTGAGGGTTGCTACAACTTTTGTTCTAGTGAAGATAGAGAATTGGTGACAACGGGAAAAGGACCGCAAGGACATGTTGATAAAGGTACGCAAATTCCATCTTATTCCATTGAAAAACAAGAACGCTAGAATTTTTTAAAAATTAACGTTATATTTTAATGAACTAACTATTGTTTTAGCATAGCGTTCTCAAAGACAGCATATTTAATCTTTTATACGATTAAGAGGAAGCAATTGTGTACATTGACTTTGAAAAATGCAACGTAAACATTTTAGTGCATGTTTGTGACTGTACTTTGTATTCCAATAGTAATTCAATGTTTTCTGGAACCTTGAAGTTTGACTGTTTCTTATGCAATCCCTTGATTGTTAAGTAAGGTTGGTTGCATAACATTTCAGGCATTGAGCTGCGAGTAGGTTACTGTTCTGAATTAAAATCTCCAACTAGCAACATAGTGTTCGTTTGGGTCATAAGCATGAATGACTGGTGTATAGGCAACCCATTTGATTTTGGTGTAAGGGAGGTTGCCTGACATTTGAGGTGTTTATCGTTTGTTCATTTAATTAATTGGTAATTCATATACAAATCAGTGAAAATTGTCTGTTTATCAACTGGCAGGTAGGCAACCCAGTGTACGTAACTGAGGTGTGGGTTATCCGTAATTTTAAGGGGTAATCGCACCAGTGAAATGGAGAGGGACAGAGATAGGTTTAAGAGTAGAGAAGAAAGAGCAGCCAGGAACAGCTTCGGAAATTATGAGGAAATGCTGGATGCACAGCTATCACAATCTGGAATAAAAACATCAAGGAATGCAACCCAAACAGACCAGGACGAACGAGAGGTTGAGTTGATTGAAGATGATAAAATGAAGAAATACGAGGATGCGATGAAATTTGTAGACACAACCTTAGACACTAATAAAGTTGGAAGATATAAAATTGAAGCAATAAAGAAAAAAACTTACCGTATGGCTGGCCTATCAATCAAAATTGAAAGGAATGATTAGTTGTCTAAAAGAACAAGTAGCAGACTTGAAGCAGGAAAATCAGATACTAAGGGAGGAGAACAACAATCTTAAAGGAAAAAATGAACAGAATCAAGATCCACACTTCCCAACTATGACTTATGCTGAGGCGATAAAACAAGAAGAATCAACGAGAAGCAAATCAATCAAAGAATCTTTAAAGAAGCAACGTCCTGTGCTCTTCTTGAAAAGCACAGACAAAGAACTCGACGCTAAGGAATTACAGAAGAAATTGAAATCTACCTTTAATCCAGCGAAAGAGAAAGTCAAAATAATCACTACGAAAGCCACGGGAAAGACTTTGATAATAGAAACTGCTTCGAAGGAAGATTTGGACAAACTCCAATCTAATCCTGGGCTTAAAACAGAATTTGTCATGGAAAAAAAGGAAAAGAAAAACCCGCTATGTATCATATATAATGTGCCGACGTCATACTCTGATGAGTTTCTACTAGATACAATAATCAAACAGAATTTAGAGGAGGCAGACAAGGAGCAGGCAGAAAGGGAAATCAAGGTGCGGTTCAGAACTGGGCCCAAAAATACAGCACGATGCCATCTTGTAATAGAAGCCCCTTTTAGGTTATACAACAAGATCGTATCTGGGAAGCGTATCTATCTCATGTACGAATCCCTGACGGTCAAGGAATTCCTTAGTGTGGCACGATGTTCAAAATGTAAGGATTATGGGCACGTTGCTAAATATTGTAAGTCACAGGACTCGAGATGTGGACATTGTGGAGCCTTAGATCATGACAAGAATAACTGTAAGGAAATAGGAAAACCGAAGGTCTGTATTCCATGTCAGATTAGAAAAAAGAAATGTAATGCGAAAACCGAACAGGAATGCTTGACATATAAGTATTTCTACGATAAAGAAGTAAGCAAGTATGATTATGGATACGAAGGTTGAACTGGAAACAACAGATCAGATTGTTACAAGCACATCGAATACAAATATTAATATGTCAAGCAGTTCATTAGAAGTTAATAACATGTCAACGGAGAAGGAAAATTCCTTATCAAAGAAACTGGAAAGAGACTCAAATCGTATAAAGAAGTATAACCTACAAAAGAGTAAGGAGAACTTTTTAAAGTGGGCAAAATCTAATATCCCGGAAATAAATAAGGATTATACAATTCTCAGACCCTTGACTGTGGAACCGGGGACTATAAATCTAGAATTGGAAACACAATGCGTACTTCATTTCATCAATCCGTCATTGAAAACTTTTCCAGTGAGATTTGCAAAAGTTGTTGCAAATTCTCACGATAACTTCAATATAGATAATTTCAAAGACCTGGAAATTCTTGATAAAGATGGAAATATTATCAGGGTATTGCTGTCATCTAATAGACATTACTGTAAATTCATACATGTTATCTCTTGTAAAGATACCTTTTTGCAAGACCTGGAAACCGTCTTGAAATTTTTCCAAGATATTGCGAGGGAAATAAATTCAAGATTAATAACGATCCCAGCCATCGGAATGGGTCTGTGGAAGAAGCGACCAAAGGAAGTTTTAATGACATTCAAGAATTACTATTGTACTCCGAATCAGAGTTTCTTTTTTAAGATGTATACTGACAAGACCCAACTTTTTACAGAAATTGACTGGCAAATCAAGAGGTTTGATTATAGCATGAGGAAGCCGTCTACAACCCTATACGATGAAATACAAGAAATGTATTCCAATTTTGATTCCGTTGCAAGGCTCTGTGGTATTCAAGAGATAAAAAAGAGTAAAATACCAAATCAACAAGTCCAATCGGAGTTCTGCGGGAAAGACGGGGTTAAAGAAACCCATGACAAGATGAATACTCAATCAAACGCGGAAAATTCTGTGGACAATGCGCAAAACTTAACTGAGATGGAAGCGGAAAGTATAGAAGCTAATCAGGATGAACTGGGTGCTACAGTATCTGTTTCGAAATCTACTACTGAACCTAAGCGCACTAAAGTCTTCGGATTGTTCAAGAATTGGATAAAAGAGCGTAAACATAATCGTGCATCAAAAAATAATTCTATAGATTTATCAACAAGAAAAAATTCTATTATAGAATAAAATATGGAAAGCCTCCAGAAAAACGAGACAGAAACAAATATTTCAAATAAAAATTTAAATCCTTCGAAGGTTTACGAGTCCTTTGAACTTACTTTAAAACTATCTAAACTTGAGCAGTCAGCAATCCTCAGACTTGCACTAAGACATATCATAAGAAAATTAAAGGAAAACGGTGACCAGATTGTATTTCCGCAATCTGAGGATGAGGATCTGATGGAACTCGGCATAAACAACTTACCTACGAACCCAAAGGAGCTTTTAGAACTCGTGGATGCAGCCTATGCGAGAAGAAATTTAAACCTGGATCTGAACAGAATATATACACATTTTGTCAGACAATATGGGCGTATGGTATATAATCATAAAAATGATTGGCCGAACGCGTGGGTAAAAACCTATCACATCTAATATGGCTACTTATAGAAACGGCGAAATAAACATTGTCCAAATTAATGCCATGCACTCAAAAGTTGCTATGGATGAGATTATACAATTAAGCATTCTATGGAAAATTGACATTTTATGTATCCAAGAACCCCATTTTAATATCAACGACGTACCTACATGGAATAAAGATTTTAGAATTATCGACGCAGATAAGAATACACTAGCTTCCATTATAATTTTAAACAGTGACATTCAAATTTTGAGAATCTCTCAGTTTAATAATAATTGGACGAAGTGCCTTCAAATAAAACATGGACAGTTGGATTTCATTCTAATTAACTCGTATTTTCAATATTCTCTCCCAATAAATAGCTTTTTAGATGAAATCGAAAACATATGCAACTTTTATAGAAACAGGAAAATACTGATCTGCGCGGATGCAAATGCTAAGTCCCCTTCTTGGCATTCAGGCAGATTGGACGAAAGAGGAGAAATGTTGGAGAACGTAATAAATGAACACAACCTACACATCGTAAACCAGGCTGGCAATCCCCCAACTTACAGGAATAGGAATGGACATGAGTCAAACATTGACATAACACTAGTATCCAATAACTTTATTAATGTAATTAGTGACTGGACAGTACTAGATAATGAGACCTCAAGTGACCACCAGATCATAAAATTTAAGATAGCTCAATTCAACCAAATTAATCGTTCGGGAGTGAAACCCAAAACCTATTATAGAGTAAACAAAATAAATTGGGAACGTTTTAATCAAATTGTGAAGCTACCGTCAATAGACTGTAAAACCGAAGAAGTAAATAATACGGTCATTGCCATTGAAGAAGCGGTAACTGAGGCAATACAAAAATTAAGTAAGAAGAAACCGAAAATAATGAATCCAAGTGCTCCATTTTGGAACGATACCCTACATATATTAAGGAAAAGAACAAGAGCCAAAAGAAGACAGTTTCAAAGGACGCATGACCCATTTTTAAGGGCTGTAAGATTAAGGCAATACCTACAGATGAAATCAGAATATACTAATAAACTAGAAGAAAGGAAGAAAAAAATATGGAATGACTTTGTTGCCGAAAAATTAACAACAGATCCTTGGGGAATGCCATACAAAATCATTATGGAAAAAGTGAACGCGACGTTAACCTTAACGACATTAGAAAAACAAGCCGGGGTATTTACTAAGGATATCGGTGAAACTATTGAGTTTATAATCTCAAGATTGCTTCCTGATGATGACCCAAGCACAGATAATGACAGGAATGCCCTACTCAGGCATAACTATAACAGCTTTAACTGTGACAGGTATCAAACAAATGAAGAATTATACACTACAAATAACGAAATTGAGCTTATACTAAAAGGTTTAAAAAATAACAAGGCGACTGGCCCAGACGGATTGAAAGGCGAGATTTTTAAAACCAATATTCAGTTTTGGACGCCGTATCTTGCGAGACTATATAATAAATGTATCCAGTTGAAAGTATTTCCGAAGAGTTGGAAAAAGGCCAGTCTTATAATATTACAAAAGAACAAAATAGGCATACCGAGCTCTCCAAAGGGATACAGACCGATTTGCCTTTTGAACATCTTAGGCAAAATATTTGAAAAAATAATAGCCAAAAGAATTTCAGACAAAAGAGGAAATTTAGATAATTGCAAATTACAATTCGGCTTCAGGAAAAGCAAAGGAACAAAGGAGGCAATTAACACACTTTTGGAACACGTTGAGAAGACGAAAGATGTGGGAGAGAAATATACCATTGCCATTTTCGTGGACATTTCAGGCGCCTTTGATAATTTGTGGTGGCCGAAAATGTTCCATGAACTACAAGAATTAAAGGTGGATAAAGAGATTCTTATGTTAATTAAAAATTACTGCACAAATAGGATTGTTATTTACAAAGATCAAGACAATGTTGTCACCAAAAACATTTCTAAAGGGTGCCCACAGGGCTCAGTTTTGGGGCCACTTCTGTGGGATGTAACATTGCAACCTGGGCTAGGAAAACTAAATAACCTAGAAGACACTATGGGAATTGTAGCCTATGCGGATGATTTGGCCTTAGTAGTCAACGCAAAATCCAGATCGAAACTTGAAGAAAAAGCCAACCGAGTAATGCAAGAATTAGCAAATTGGACACATTCAGCTAAACTAGAAATCTCTTCAACTAAAACCAAATACGTGCTCGTTAAGGGAAAACTGGAAAGAGATCCTATCATTAAAATACAGAACGACAATATCAGAAGAGAAGAGGTCTTCAAATATCTTGGCGTATGGTTAGATGAGTCGTTGAAATTCGAGACGCATATATCTAAACAAAAGGAGAAAATTATTGCCCTCGCTAATAAAATATTTTATGTCATGGCAAAAGAATACAGACTGACGCCCAGACATTGTCAGACATATTACAAGGCAATTTTTCTAGCCATAGCAGCGTATGGCTCAAGCAGACTAAATGAAAATATTAAACTCAGAAATAAAATTGACAGTGCACAGAGGCTAATACTTCTGAGAATGTCTGGAGCCATGGCCACAACATCAGTAGAGGCTCTTCAAGTTCAAGTCAAGTAGAACCCCTACACCTATCAGTTTTACGACAAACTGGTAAGTATTGGCTTAAAAAAGGAGACCAACAAAAATTAGTAAAACTTTTTAACAGAAGAATACAATCAATGGATGAAATAGATATCTTACTCCATGAGAAATGGCAAAACAACTGGATTAATAGTAATAAAGCAAGAAGAGTCTATGAAATATTTCCCAACACTAGGCATAGACTTGAATTGGGACAACTTAATTTAAACAGACACGCCATTCAATTCTTAAGTGGCCATGGCCCTTTTCGCACCACTTTTAATAAAATAGGCCTCCTTGGTTATACTTACTGCGACTGCGGAGAAGACCAAACGCCAGACCACTTAGTGTTTGACTGTCCGAATATTCACCTCCAACAAGAAGACCTGGAATTAAGACAAAGATTACGCCAGGCCAAGAATCAGCATGGCATGATAAATATTTTGTGTAACGATGATAAAATTAGCAACTTTAATAGATTATGTACGAAAATATTAGAAATAAATAAGGTACAGATTAGTATAGACTTAAGTAGAAGAAGAAGAAATAACTAGGATTTTCCACCCGATATCATGATAATTCATTTTTAAAAAATATAACTAATATTATATAACAATTTTATAAAAGATTTTTAAAGCACCTTAAATGTAGTTAATCTCGTGTTGTGTTGTGTATCGTGTTGTACGTGTTGTTTGTGTTGTGATATTAAAAGGATATGGGTCAAATAATGGAGTCTGGTGGAGGACCGTAGACTCAATATTCTCAAGAATTTTAAAATTCGACGTATTGGTAGTTTTAATTTTGTAAGAGTGTAGATAATATTACTCTGTGTCGGAGGACCTCACAATCACACTGGTGGAAACCAAAAACAGGTGAAAACCAAGTTAAAAATAATTATAAATATAAACAAATGAAAAAAAGGAAAGAATGAAATCTAGGTGAGAAACCAGCACTTTACTGCACAGGTGAAAATCCATGAAATGTTGGTTAAAATTAAGTGAAGAATTTCGTGGTTATACAGGGGAAAACCATATCCAAAACTATTTTAGGTTTAAATGAAAAAAAAAAATAGTTTTTTATTTACAGACTCTTAAGAAATTTTAAGTAGTAAGGAGTTGTTACTGTATGTTTGTGTGTGCTTTGTGTTTTGTATAATTTTGTTGTGTAAATGTAATATTCAGTTTTTTTTATTTCATTTTAGATTTGAAAATAAAGAAGAAAAAAACAGAAGCAAAACAGGGCCTGATATAATAATCAGGAATCAGGCTAATAAATAAGCCCCACCCCTTGCTTTGGGTAATAAGAACGAAAAGAGAGAAAGAGATAATAAATTAAAGAGAGAGATTAAAAAGAGTCAGGGGCAGATGCGTCTGCCAATAAGACCATAAGAATTGGCGTAGGCAAGGGTAGTGGAGGAATAAAAAAAAAGTACAATGGAGAAATGTTGCACTTGTATTAATTATAAATTACTTCTGATGCTTCATATTTGTATATGCGCCACGGGCGGCTATGAAAGGTTTATGGCAAAAGTGCGGCATTGTTATTTTAAGGGGAGATATAAAGTAGTCGAGCTTGTGCAGATGATTGTACAGTTGCAAGAGAAGAATGAAGGATTGGGCATGACGTCCGATCAGTCAGTGTCAGGGTAGAAATCAATGCCTTAAAAAAAAGTTTTAGATCTGCCTTTTTAGACTTTTCAGCATACTTAATTCGAGTGACACTCCTTGACTCCTTTTATTGTCGCGGGAGGGGGCAGTACGTACATGTGAGTGGACCTCCTAGAAAGTACTTTCCTGGTGTGTCCCTAACTTGCAGTACGACCCTGGAGCTACTGCTTCACGTGGAATCAGAACCACATGAGATTACATCGGGAATCGAATCAGGATCTCCCGAGCCAAAGACGCGTACATTATTGATATGGCCACGAGATAGTTCCAGTAGTGCTCTCAACGGGTCGGGTAGAAGACCGACCCGACCCGACCCGTGACCCGAATTAACTGACCCGACCCGACCCGACTGACCCGAACCGTGATCCGACCTGATTGACCTGGCCCGACAACCCGATCCGAGCTGACCCGATTGACCCGACCCGACAGCCCGACCCGAATAACCCGATCCGACAACCCGACCCTAATAACCCGACCCAGCAACCCGACCCGAGCTGACCCGACTGACCCGACCCGAGTAGCCTGACCCGACAACCCGACCCGAGTTGACCCGACTGACCCGACCCGACCAGTAACCCGAGCCGAGCTGACCCGATCCGAGTCGGGTGGGGTCGGGCAAGGGGTCGGGTCGGGTCAACCCGATCCGTTTGAGAGCAATATAGTCACGACACTGGGTGAACGAAAAAATGCACTCCCATTGGGAATTAAACCCGGACCACGTGTACCGAAGCCTTATACGTTAACCACTAGCTAGATCAAGCGGGGGATTTGTACATTCATCTTAATGAATATTTGGCACTTTTGAGATTTGGTTATTTCTTTTTATAACTGATACCAATATCCGACGTGAGAGATTTTTTTTTCTTGGTTTAGTTCTATGTGACGAAATTTTTATTCAAGGTCAGTGTTCTCACCTGCTTGGACGGCTGGGGGTCTTCTCGGAAGGCAGTAGCAAGAGTCTCTTGGCGGAGACAAAAGGAAATCGTTTAACTACAATGATAAGGGTTGAGGAAACGGGAGAACACCTGTGAGTTTTTCGAACCCTTCAACTTTCATTCCAAAATAGGTTCTTATGATTCCGGGACCAGTGCCACTTTGATTTTTCTTTCTCGGTAATAAAACGTATTTTACAGTATATATAGTTGCACGTAAGAAGATACATAATATGAATTTGGTAATTTAAAATTTAAAAATACAGTATGATATTTAATTATAAAGTACAAATTTTATTTTATCACTTTCAGCCCAACAAATGAAATTCAAACAATTCGCTCCCTGGGTCTTGGTCATCAATACTGCGTCTTGTTCTTTGTCTTGCAGTCAAGTCTTGGTCCTGCATTTCGGAGTCGTGGTGGTCTTTCATGGTATACAAGAGCCAAGAATGCTCGCCTCATCGGTACAAATGAAGACCAAGTGTGATTTTGATTATGGTTTTTCATACTATACGGAAAGCAAGAAAATATGCTCATCGCTACTTGGTGATCACCAAAACAAGGCCAAGAGCAAGATTACTATGCAATTCGTCTTGCATATCCAATCTTTATCTTGTTCTTGTATCGATGTCCTTGGGCTTGTTGAAATAAAATTAAATATTCAGTTTAAGGTCCCTCGATTCTGCACCGAGGCTAAGGGATACGGTGACCATGAGAAATGAATGAAATGGTAGAATGAAGAAAGTGAGAGGAAACAGGAGAACCCCGAGAAAACCCACTACACGGCGTTTCTCACCACAAAGCCTACTTAGCACAAGCAGGGATCGAACCATGAACACCATGCACCAGAGATGAATTCTCTACCGCTGAGCCACGGCAGCCCTGCTTGGGCTTGGTCGTCCATATCCAATCTTTCTTTTGGCCTTGCTTAAACAACTTCTAGTTTTGTTCTAAATCCAGACTCCATATTGGCGTAGATATTAATATTACAGTCGATTGGTAAAATCAATCTTCCACATTTACAAATTAAAGTACACACAAGTACAAAAATAAGCATTTACCATAAAAACAGTAGTTGCAAGTGTTCAAAATAGATTTATGGCTTCTATAAAATCAATTGAAAATTGCTATTTTTAATTAGGCAGCTAGTGAAAACCAGCAGCTTTCTACTCAGCCGAGTTTAAGCTCAACCTAAACTCAGTTGACCAAAGTGAACTGACCCGACCCGATAACCCGACCCGATTGACCCGACCCGACAACCCGACCCGATTGACCCGACCCGACAACCCGACCCGAGCTGACTCGACTGACCCGACCCGACAACCCGACCCGAGTTGACCTGACCCAACCCGATCCGTAACCCTACCCGACCCGTTTGAGAGCACTAAGTTCCAGACAATGTAAAGTTAATCCTTTTTTTTTGTTTTTTTTAGAATGAATATACTAAGGTCAACTTTACATCGCCTTATACTTTAAACCAGTATTTCCCAAGGACCAGCCTCCTGTAGGAGACTTGAAGAACAAGCGATGGATCACAAGCTAGAGACAGAAATAAAATATAAAATTATCAATAAACTTAACAAATGTTACGTGATTGATATTTTGTCTTTCTTACACACTCATTCGAGATTTTTAAGTAATTAAACAATAAATATAAACAGATGAAAACATGATGAGTGGTTTGAGGTTTGGGGTCCCGTTCAGCAGCAAAGCTGTATGAGACGTGCAGATACAGCTTAACGTAATATCTTAACCTCATTAGTTCTCGCCGAGAATCAAACTCAGACATGCGCGAATTTGGGGTCATTACCCCTCAAATTTTTGACAAAAAATGAGTTATTCATATTAACTCCACACTGGTGTAGGAGATATTTCACAGGTAAAAGACTGACCTAAAGGCTGCCTTCCAGCAGACAATTCCTAACTCTGTCCAAGATCTCAGATCTCAAGCGCCAAAGTCGTCTATGCCAATCATATAGCTACGACGGAACTAAAGTTGAAAATGTGGTTTTTATTCTATTATTATTATTATTATTATTATTATTATTATTATTATTATTATTATTATTATTATTATTATTATTATTATTATTATTATTATTATTATTATTATTATTATTATTATTATTGAAGATTTGAGATTTTAATGCTGAATCTGAAATCGTAGACGAGTTAGACAAAAAAATATGGCTATGAGCGGGAAAGAGGTTAGCTAGATGTATACAGGGATTAGGAAGGAGATGCCAGGTAAATACGGTAGGAAACCACTGCTTTAAAACTTATCACTTAAACTTTACAACCTCCCACTTGTGCTTCCTGCTTCGCCCTGCCCTTGTGCGGATTTCATGTAAAACTATCTTGTACACCACAAATCACAGATTGGCATGCATTTTAAGCACTTTATGATATAATTGCATGGAGAAACTTTCATCAATAAAGACACGACAATACCATCTGTTACAAAATACATCTACACTCGAATGCACGAACCAACTGAAGGACTACTTTTTAAAATTATCTTTATACGAAACTCGTAATGTTTAAATGAGCCTATTACATCAGCGGACTTCCATTGTGCTATGAATACTTTCAAGAATAGATTGTTTTCATAATCCACTGCGAATTATGAATAGACTCTTGAATAGCACTGGGAGTGGTATTAAGAGCAAGGATAATAGATCTGAAAACACTAGCCTTAAAACACCGCAAACAATTGTATGATGCATTTCCTGCAGATTTTGAAATCATGTTTCAAAAGCTGGAAATTTAGAACAAAGTGGTAGAAATTTACTTAATTTTCAATTTGAATTTAGCGTCCCATTCAACAAAGGTCTATAGATATATGAGATGTAACACTACATTTACAGGGTTCAGTGTATACATAAGCTAGTTCATTAAAATGCTTTTCGTTTCAAAATTACTGCACATAGCTTCCTAATTGGTAAGTAGATAGCGTACGCACCTTTGACGTAGTAGGCCCGGGTTCGATTCCATGCAGAAGCTCATGCAGTTCGGGTCTCATGTTAAGCTGTAGCTCAACGTCTCATTCAAACTTCTGAAAGGAACGCTAAATTAAAATCGAAAATCAAATCTAAAATACTGCAACTTTCCTGTTAACTTCCAGCTTTTGCCACCCGATTTCAAAATCTGCATCAAATGCAACATACAATTGTTTGCGGTTTTAAGGCTAGTGATTTTATATCTATGATCCTTGCTCTTAACACCACTACTCAAGTATCTACACTTCTCAGTGGATCATGAAATATATCTTTTCTTGAAACCATTCATAGGAGAATGGAAATCCGCTGATGGAATAGGCTCATTAAAACATTAAGAATGTCGTATAAAGATAATTAAAAAATAATAATCCTGCAGTTTGTACGTGCATTCGACGTGTAGAAGTATTTTGTAACATATACTATTATCATGTTTTTATTGATAAGGAATTCTCGATGCAATTATATCATCAAGTGCATAAAATACATACCAATCTGTGCTGGGTGGTCTGTATAAAATAGTTTTGCATCAAATCCGCACAAGGGGTGGGCGAAGCAGGAAGCACAAAATGGGAGGTTGTAAAGTTTAAGTGATAATGTTTAAAGCAGTGATTTCCAACCGTATTTACCTGGCACCTTCTTCTCCTTAAACCCTTCATACTTCTTGTTAAACTTCCTCCCGCTGATTTTCTTTTTCCTTTCTTTTTTATTTCTTTTTGGTCTGAATCGTCTATGATTTCAGATTCAGATAACCATCTAGCTTAAGTTGGTGGACAATTCTCGTGCAGTTGAACAGAGTATGGCTTATCTATACAGACACTACAACGCTATTTCCTGCAAAATACTTCTAAATACTTTATTTTTGGATACTATATTGGGGGATAATATACTTGTACCGCATATAAAGTGAACATAAATCAAGAATTATAATGCAATATATTTCACAAGTAAGTATTATGATAATTTCTTCTCTCTTTTTTAAATGCGCACACAAAAAAGAGAAAAACGAAGGCAACAAGCATAGTAGCAGGTTGAGCTTGAAACTTTGTGGCGTAATCGGTACGTAACCAATAGGAGTGCTACTTCAGCCATGTATTGGATGAACCTCTTGGGATCGGCGAAAATGCCAGCAGGACGGCAGTAAATTTACGGCGCAAAGATGGAGTGGGTCAACAAAAACGTGATCTACGACCCACTGACCCACCACACATCCTGACTCATGATCCACTCTGAACCACCATGTCATATAAATCGACTGACCGAGTCTGACACAAGAATTTAATATTGTACGGGTGGGTCAGTTGTAGCGGGTCATGGGTCATTGTGGGCTGCGTCGTTTCTATGGTTAGTGTTAATCCGTTGTCATAGGACTAAGGTTCTCGTGGGTCATCGAAATGACTTGCAATGCATCGATCTACGCTCAAACTTGTCTTACATGACCCACGGCCACTGACCCACTCCAACTCTCCGCGAAGGCGAATACAAATGATTCTGGTTAGCTGTATGTTGGTCTATTTGAAATTATGTTAATGTATCACAAGGGTTTCAGACAACGTTTATCGCGTCTATCGACAAAATCAAGTGATGCAGTTATTTTCTTACATGTTATAGCTGTGAACACATTTTCTGTTTGAAACAAGACAAAAACAGGGATAGTAAGTAAAGAGTCTGTATATGTTATGCCAGTTGACACCAACAATAGCACGAATGTAAGCACGCCCTCTCTATTGCAGTTCAAAAGATTCTCGTGTCTTTCGACAAAGAGGTGCTTGCGCGTGTGAAGAAGCAACCTTCAACAAGCACTAGGGCCGTAGTACATGGCATGGGTGTAGCACACAGTACTCTATGGAAGGTACTACATGAAGAGAAATTGCATCCCTACCACATCCACAAAGAGTGCAAACACTGAGTGTAGCTGATTTGGACTCTCGTTTCGTATTTTGTAAATGATCTGTGGAGCGCTGTGTGACCAAGCCTTAGTTTCATGCCTCAGTATTAATCACCGATAAAGCCTGTTTTACCAAGGACGGTGTGTTTAATAGCCGTAATAGTCAAGTGTGGGCCGCCTAAACGCCTCACGCAACAATTGTACGGAGCCATGAAGATAAATTTCCAGTGAATATGTGGACACGCATCATTGCTGACTACTTACTAGACCCCTACGTCTTCCTCCACGCTCAACTGCATCAGTGTACGTGGTGTTTCTGCAACATTCACTTCCAGAACTATTAAGAACTGTCCCACTTGTTGTTCGAGAGTAGATGTGGTTTCAGTGTGATGGAACACCAGCCACTGTGCTGCTGTTCCTAGTGCTTATGTTGATGAAAAATTCCCAGATAGGTGGATCGGGTGAGAGGATCCTGTTACATGACCCACTCGTTCGCCGGACCTCATACCAACTGATTTCTTCTTAAGGGACTACATGGAAAGCCTTGTCTACGAAATTCTTGTTGAGAGCGAAGAGGCCCTACTGGAACGCGTCCTCGCTGCCAGTGACATAATCGGAACCACTCTAGAGATATTTGCGACGACAAAGCTTTCATCGACGCTGTTATGCATGATCGACTACAAGGAACTTCATTTTGAACATCTGCTGTGAAACTGCATATAGTATGTTCAGTCTCAATGTTTTATGTACAGTACATTTACGATGTTTACACGGTAGAGTTTATTTGGCTTTGTCGTACGAGCACTCTAATGGCTTTGTTCTGTGCTGTGTGCTAAACGTATTTACCTTCTTTCCGTCAAATATCCAAGGGATTTTGCAACCATTAGTTCCCTGCAAACATATTACGTCCGGCACCGAACCAGCCTCCCAGAATCATTTGCGTTCGTCTCCACGGGTCGTCCTGCTACGGCTTTCTTTCACACTCCTGCCGTGTAATTATTGTATTCTCGTATGTGTTAGTAGTAGTTCCTCAGCTCAGATTCCTTCTTTTGTGCTTGTCCATCCTCCGTCTCCATCTTTCCCACGTGCACAGTCACTATCACGTATGTACCTCTTTCTGTCACAGCATACTACTGTCTGCAGCTCATAATTAAGCTAATGGCATCATGACTATCCGAAACATCTATAATGAACACAGTTATCAATTTCTAGTCGCATGCTTGTTGCAGATGTTCGAAATACCCTATATTTCTTTGGGGGCTACCTTTGCGCCGTCCTTGCTTTCAATCCACTAAACATTAATGATATCTGCAGGTAAACGTAGTACACACTGCCTTTTATCTGACCTTAATCCGACATTTCCTTTTCGAGTTATGGCCGTTTTTGTACCGTTGCGACAACGTGTCGGCGGCCCCTATCTCCAAAATAACGCACTTCCTTGCACTCGTTTCCATCCTTAAATTGCTAGCTTTGGCATCATCTTTCATCTCTCTGAGCTTTGCGCAGCAGCACGGAGACACCCTATTTGTAAAGGTGTAAGCCCAACGCATTTGTTTTACCATGTGGTTATGTTTAAGTTTTATTTCAATTGAGGTATATTGTGAAAGGTTTTGTATTTTAAATATAATTATTTTTTTATATTTTTAATAAAAGCTATATATATTAATTAAATTATAAAATTTTAGGTGTAAATAAAATATAATGTGTGATTGATTTTAGTGTTATAAATTAGCTGTGTGGTGTTTGTGAATTGGTTTATGTGTAGAGATATTTTTGGTAGTTGAGAGAGTTTTTAAGCATATATTTGAGCTTTTTTTTTTGTTAAAGATATGGTTTTATTATTGTTATTTGAGGTTTAATTTTAGCATAAGTTTTTAATTTGTTTGGGATTTTAAATTTTATTTAATGTTATGATGTTTGAAGTTTAAAGATAAAATGTGTTTTTAATATTTTGTTACATTCAGACTGTTAATGATATAATGTTGGGTTATATTTCTTTATTTTGGAAATATTGTAAGATTATAACTATTTTTTGTTGAGGTTGTTATTTAAAGTAATGTAGAACTATGTTATGATTTAGAAAATTGGGTTCATGTATAAGTTAAAATTTAGTTTAGAAGAAAAATAATTGTTAATGCAAGATTTATATAATGAAAAAGTTAATTATGTAAGTTAAATTGTTTATAGCACATAAAATGAATTTGCAAATAAATTATATAATAATTTTTAATATTTTATTATAATTTGTTTTATTTGAATTTATGTAAAGGATTTTTGTTTTGTTTATTTTTAAGAATTAAATTAAAACTAATGTATAATACAAATAAAAAGTTTATAATTGGCTGGTTACAATATATATATAAAGTCCCCATATAAAAATATTTCATACAAAGCCTATTACAAAAATTTAAGTGTAATATTTTACGTGTGAGAAGGCAAGTAGCATACTATATATTTGTATAGAAATTAATAGATGTCATATTTGAAAACGGAAAACTGTAACAGCAACTATACTTTAATACCAAGAAAAATAATTTACCAACGAGACAAATATCCTATTATAAAAAAAATAATAATAGAATGTTAATCAAACCCACTACTTGTCCAAATTAGAAGATAATATAACATCTTGAATAGAGACAATACAAATATAAATTCGTTAATGCCGTACAGCGAATAGATATCTGAAATAGAATGTATATTTAAGACAGCACCAAAACCAAATCACACAGTTTTGTATTTTACTATCTTGTCTTTTATATATGCCTTAATCATGTATATTGCTGCAATTCTTATTTGTATTGGATTATTATTTCTATTATTTCCCTCTCTCATTTTAATTTTCTTGACTTATTTGCTTTAGTTTTCTATTAATAATAATAATAATAATAATAATAATAATAATAATAATAATAATAATGCTATGTATCTTTATTTAGGTATTATGTAATGTTAATTTAAACCTTATACATTGTGATGCCCATAATAAAAGGAACAACAGTACGTTATAGATAATACAGTAAGAAAATAAATAAATACTACCATTCAAGGGGACTAAAACAATATGTTTGAAGAAAATTTACTCTTTCGCTCTTTTTGTTTGTTCTTCGTGTGGTCATGTATTTGAGTCCTAGTTGTAATTCTCCCCTTTATACATAACGAGTAATGATTCGGAAACCACTTAGTACAATAAACTCTGTCCCATGTAGTCTCCATGATAAAATTAAGCTCCAAACCAATCAACTAATCTTAACTTTTCATAGACATGGTAATACTTCCTTATCTAAAAACAAAACTCTACATTTTGACTAGGTAGAAACCTTTAGAGCGAGTGGAGTTTAAGGAGTTATTGTAGTTCTGCGATTTTCAAATTCAAATTATGTAAGATTTAAATATACAGAGATCTAGTAACTAGGAAAGTGGCGTGCAAGTGTAGGTATTTTATTCTGTATATTAAATAATAATTTTTCGTTGTTCTTAAAAAAGAAAAAGATCTTGCTATAATTGCACAATAAGGTTATGCATTCGTTTCTCAAGATCCCACTGAAGAAAAGTGAATCAGCAGTATCTATTTTAGTATCAATAACATACCTAACAAATACATGCATCATTCATGCAATTTTGCAATACATATACAAAACAAACCGCAGATTACAACCAGTAGGAAAGCTTCTATTAGTAGTTTCAAAAAAAGTGTAGTTTCACGGCGAACACCGAAGATTTGTGTATAAAATTTTTACACTAACTCAAAACTATGGACACTGGCGAAGGGACTGGAGGAAATACAATATACACACACGAAACATACATTCCTAATCATTTTATTTAAGTATATCATGGGTCATGTTATACTTATAAATTGTATCTTGCAATAGTGAAAGTATTCAGTGAAAGCAAAACAATTTAGAATGTTCAGAAAGTTCCTTTATTTACCATGGATAGTTGAGAAAAGTTGAAACTTGTATAAATATTTTGTCTCTTCCTTTTTTTTCTTTTTTTTTACATTAATCACAAAAGTTACACTGTTTCACTTCATTTCACCGCAAGCATTTCAAAATGCTATCTTTGTAAAACTGTGTACGTCGGGCATTGTTGCATGCATTTGTCGCAAAAATGGCATCAGTGTCATCTTCAAAATAATTGTCAGGCAATAATGCTTCATATTAATGATAAAGAAAAAGTCCGAAAGCTTAAAATTCCGGGAATAAGATGATGTGACATAGTATAATAGTTACACTGACATGCTTTGATCTGAGCAAAAGAGATATGGTCCGATGCAAGTTGAGCATAAGTTTAGAAAACATTACTCTTTTGCAATTTTTAATTTTGATATGTAATTTGGCCTTAATACTTGCGTAGTATTCACCAGTAGTTGTGCGATCATTTGGTAAATTCATCCTAAAAAAAAAAAAGATAACATGGCATACTTTACAAACAATTGGACTTTTTTTTAGAGGGTGTGAGGTCTCAGCGCTTCCATTATTTTGAACTTTCTTCACTTTACGGACCAAAATGATGAATTCACATTTTAGTGATTGTAAATAGTTTGGAAAAACTTTTAGCCTGATTAGTGAGGTCCAACAATTGTCCCGAGCACTACAATCGTTGTTGCTGTTTTAATGGAGTGAGAAGACAATGGATTCACCTTGCAGTCAGTTTTGACATATGCAGGTGGTAATGCATAATAGTTTCGACTAGCAAAAATATCCATGTGGCTTTGATGAATATATAGTGATCTTTATTTCTAAGCATTTTAAATTTTTGGATGATCTCATCATTGACAGTCTACATTTTTTATTCCTTATGTTTATGCGACAATATTTCAAGTACCTGTACCAAACAGCACAGTATAAAGGACATTCTTCACCATATATCGCAAACATTTTTTGATGAATTTCTTTGGGAGCCTTGCTTTATAGAAAAGGAGATCTAGTCACTGCTTTGTATTATACTTTGTCCAATCTTGCATTTCCGCTCATCCATCTCTTCCAAGAGAAAAAAAAGTTATTGTTGCACTGGACTCATATTTTGCGATTAACATACGCAAGAGTATACCTAATGAACTAATGTAAAGGGATCCTACATGAAAAAATGTCTACATTAATATGGTAACTTTTTATCTGACTTTGTAAATTTCCTTCTGTTTTGAAGACAACCATGCAATGTGAAAAAGTTTGCTGTAACTGAAATATGTATTTTCTATATACTGAGTTTAAACATGAAAAGTTCATTAAACTTACTTATAGATTGAAATATGCGGTCGGTTAGAAGGAAACAAATGTAATTATCTCAAATTGACATACTTATTAAATAAATTATAACTTATTCTGTTTTAACATTTCAGAGGTCTCTAGCTGGCTGCCACTTGGAAAAACAATGGATGTAATTTTCTACCACGTAAATCACCCCTTCACCTTCCTCTTTCTTATACCTTCCAACAATCGGATTCTGCTTACTAATACAGAGTTGCACTTTGAAGCGTGCATTAGTGTTGGAAATAGTAACTAATGAGACCGTGAGTCCCCAAATAACACTAACGTTGCTAAATCCACTGCTAACTTGAAAGATGTGGAAAAGTTCAGTGGGAAATAAGTAAATCTATGAAGAAAAACAAAAATATCCAGCGTTTGTTGGATGGCTGGCTGGTCAACCGATGAAATCGACAAAGTATATAAAGATAAGCAAGAAAAAGAAAACGTCTTCTCTGAAATCGTGTACAAACACAGTCAATAGGTAATTCCGATGAAGATCCAAATACAATGCAAGTTTGTTCATTTTATGCCGGAAAGGATTAGAAGACCAAGTGGAGTGTGCATGTACCACCGAGAAACGTATGAACAAGGTCAATGAATATAGTGACGCATATACCTGATGTAAAGAACGCTATAAAAGGTTGGATAGACTCAATTTGAATTTGAAAATATTATTTCTCGGCTGAAATAATTAATACTATTGTACATTATACTAACAAGCGAAATTAACCTCAGACACAAAATTAACAACGTGACAGAGATGCTAAGGAAACATGCTGCTAAAATTCAGGTCCTCTTTGACACACACACACACACACACACACACACATATATATATATATATATATATATATATATATATATATATATATATATATATATATATATAACAGACGTTTTAAATGAAGTTGATTAAACACTTAAAACTTGTGGCGAACAGATGGTACAGGTGTAATAATTCTCACACTCGCTATGTCCTTATTCAGATTTCGATGTCTTTCACGTGGCGTAATGTTTGATACTCCACAACGAATGAGGAACTCAGAATAAGCTAACTGAAATTATGTTCGTTTCCAGCGTATTTGTTCATAAATGTGTAACTGCTTACACACCTTTCGTGTATTATCGTGTATAAGAAGTAACAGAAATTAACAAGATTTGCTTTAGGCCAATATATTCCTAGAAAGGCTAACAAATATGATATTCCTATTTTTGTTCTCTGTTATTCGAAGATGCACTACAATCTAGAATTATATGTTGGCATGCAGCCTCCGCAACCTTAAAGATATGATAGTTCCATGTCAGGTATGATTGAAGGATCTGTGAATCAATAAGAGTGACAGAAATGTCACCAGCAGCTACTCGTATTGGTTTATGAGTGTGGAACTAATGAAGAAATTAAAAAAATAAAAGATCAATTGAAATTGCTGGAAACCGTCAGGAAAAACAAGATAAAAGTACCCTCGAAATTTTCAAAACCAATTAGCCTCCTAGCGGATCAGTGATATTTACTTTCCACGTGGATTGTATCTTTTTTCGTACATTCCCAAAAAGAAAAGGAATGGTCACTTGATCTCAAATCATCATGATGGCAGTGTTGGCCTCGAAACTGACAAACTGGAAATGATGTCCTACAATGAAACAAAAGTGGGTGTTTGTATGGTTGACAAGTGATATTCTGTCCATGCCTGTTCAAGGAACATTCACAGATGGATGTTGGTTGTGTTTTCTTCTATACTTACCATTGGAGGCATAAATTTCTATTTATTGTTAACGCAGGCAACAGTGACCTGTGTGCTCCTTGAAGAGAATTTTTTGAAACTATTGTCCTTATGAATGGTAGAGAGTCTTCTGAAAATTATAGTAAATGTCAGCAATACTTCCTGTACTCTGAAGAACCGAATTTATGAGATTATTGGAACTGAAACTACGAAAAACTTACAAGAAAAGATGAAGTAAATGTGACAGAAAGAGAATTCGAGCAAAAAGATATTTTTACATAGCTGCAAAACATTTCTATATTTAGAACACGCACAATTCTGGTGGTTAGTATAGAATGTAATGAAGGTGCCACATGGGAGAATTCAGTGTTGAGGGAAGAGTTACAGGTTGTTTGTTCTGTGCATGACGATATAATACAACAATATATACAGTTTCTTTCGTATTCTATCAGTACTGAGTTATAATTATGGTAACAATTTTGTCAATTTAATTAAATTTTATCACTTAAAACAATATTTCGTAACTCATTTATAAACAACAAACTTTTACAAAAGGAATATTAAATACACGGGAGTCAGTTAACAACTAATAAAGTTAATAACCAAAGTATTAATGTATGTAATAATAGTTTTATAAGTATTTAATGTCATGAATACTTTCCCAATAGAGTACTTAAAATTCGTTAAAATTTTTACAATAACATTTATTTTATGTTTTTTGTAATATTTATTTATTGCGGAGCGTAATCCCTCAGCGACTGCTCATATCAAATTATTGAGCGAGGCCACATAGTGTTAAAGTAAAGAAAGCCTAAACAATTTACTTTTTAACGAAAATCAACCAAAAACGAAGTTGGAAATTTAAGAAATATAGGGATATAAATGAAAGAATGATACCGATGTTTCATAGTGTTTGTGTACATTGGACTCCTTACATAGAATACTTATCTTAAATTTTATAAATATCGTTATATCCTATGACTAAAAGAAACGGTTATAAAATTAAACCGCATAAAATAAGTCAGTACAAAGTTTAAACGAGTGTTCAAAGTTCAAATGATTTAACCAACATTTGCTCATAAATATGCACTCTACTACTAACATATGCTGCAGTTCGGTAGTTGTAAGTGTGAGCTATTGTCGAGCTGTTATATAAATTTTATAACTCGTGTAACTATAAATGTTCAGAAGGTCAAGAACTGACAAGGAAATAATGAAAGAGTAAGTTAAATTTGTCCAAAAAAAGAGTTTATTTCCTTCAACGTAGAAGAAAATATGTAACAGAATAAACTGAAGCACCTAATTTTCCACATCCACCTATTTAACCTTCTAGAAACGCTATCATATAACGATTTAATGTCTATCTACTGAGATTTTTTCCCGTCATAAATGTCAAACATTTCCTTTTCCCTAAATGATCTTCAGTTTGATGGCCATAAAATCTGCAATAAAGATTTTCCTCTTTTGTTGCCTGAGTTTCATTCAAAGATAGAAACACAATGTTTCATTGTTTATTACAATTATAATTTGACAAAAATCGCAGATGTTAGGCTGCAGATATTTTGTAAATAGTATTGTAAAAATCAAAATATTATAATGATATGCATTCTGTAACTAGTCGCAAAGATTAAAGTATGTGGTTCTTATATAAAAGTGCAAAATAAGTTAATTTGTATTTCACCACATAAGAATAGAATTGCCAGGTTGCATTAGTAACAAACAACTATTTCTATAACTAAAGATTGTAGATAATCATTTCGGATTTCTATTAGATTAAACAAAATGTATCAATGCTTCTGAACGTTTCATAATATTTGGAGGCTTAAGAATCAGCATAACATCTATTTGAATCATAATAATGTGTGAGCTCCTCCGTGGCTAAGTGGTTAGCATACGCGCCTTTGGCGCGGAAGTCCCGGGTTCGATTCCCGGCGGGAGCTCATGTGGTTCGGAGTCCACGTTAATAAGCAGGTCCACGTCTCATATAGCCTCGCTGCTAAAAAGGGACTTTAAACTCAAAATCAACTCAACTCAAATTAATGTGACACGCAGAAGAAATTGTACATGACGAAACTATGACTAAATATTTCTTAAAAGCTAAATACAATATACTTCCTCTTTCCTTTTTTTTAAATTTTTACGTCTCACGATTAATCCAGTTAGGCTAACGGTGACGGTGATGATGAGAATGAATGAAATGGTGGAATGAAGAAAGTTGGAGGAAAAGGGAGAACCCCAAAAAAACCTACACGCACATAGTGTTTGTCCACCACACAGTTCACTTGGCGCGAGCTGAGATCGAACTATGGACTCCATGCAAAAGTAGTGAACGCTCTACCACTGAGCGACCGCGGCTATTGAATACAATATATGTCAATTGAAACATTTGATATGTGAATGAAAATTTTAACTTACAAAGAGATTTGACTTCTTGAATTAAATTGCTCTTTTATTGGCGTATAAATAACTACGGATTATGATAATGGCATCAAATGATAGACTAAAATATAAAGTAGAGGAAATCGAAGAAAACGCACTAAACAGCAAAAAATAACCCCTGATTTATATTAATGTACCGTTCATTTCAAATTGAAACAAAAATAGTAAGGCATTTAGTAAAAATAGTGAAGTATACACATATATTACTCCAAGATGAAGTAACAAATGATAGCTGGTTTGATTCTAAACTGTGGAATGCATTTCACGTTTGAAACATTAATTTCAAACGTGTAAGAGAACGTCACCTTCAAGACTATTTCATTCTCATGGTAAAGAATAATGTACTAATGATCTCTCAACATATAAATACTATCAAAATTGAAAACAAAAATTTGAAATATGGTCTAATATATTGGCAGGGAAAACAGGAGAAGCAAATTCTGTAATACTGAACAAATGTTTACAAAAGTTATACGCTCAAAATTTTAAAACAAATTATTTAAAATTATATAATAATAGTAATAAAATGTAATGAGCAATGGAGTCAAATATTGCAAATCGGTAGCAAATTCGATGACATTAATAAACGGAGTGTGAACTTATAAAAGTAATCTATTATAGCAGACACGATTAATAACATCAGACAACTGTGAACATTTTCTAAAGTATGGCTATCCCATATATTCCTCACAAATGCCAAAACCTGAGCAGGAAGATTGTTGCCATAATACAGTCACCACCACACACTTTACACGTTAATGAAATGAATGAGGTAAGAATGTTCTTTATTAGAAGTTACTTTATTACTTTATCTCTACCGATAAACTGAAGCTTGTGCACCTGAAACAGACATTATTATTTGAACCTGCATTTGACATTATCATTCGGTCATTTAATATATAATATTTTCAGAAAGTTCGAAATTCCACGTACTACAGTGTGTGAAATAGAAATAAAATAGGAACGAAATGTAGCAACAAAACATCATCTTGGCCATGCAAACCCCGAACAGTTTCTGATAGCAACCGGCGTGTTTGATATGTAGTGCAAGCACCCTGTTACGATCGTTGAACATGGACAGAATTTTAAGTTGCATTTGGGAGTGGTGCAACTACACGAACTAATTGCCAGGAAGTGTTTGGACACAGGATCCATTGGCAAGCCGTATCCAAAAATACACAAGCGAACGCACGCCGGAGAACACAGTGGTAAAACAGAAGCGAGTGGACAGTGCAAGAGTAAAGGAGCATTATGAATACAGATGAATAACGTCCCACGTTTTGACAATTCAACAAGAGAGTGTGACAATTCATCAAAAGATAGGTAAGCGCCACCTACCAAGATGCATTGTTCTTACTACGAAATTCGGTACTGAAGAAATTAAGACGGTGCACAGTGGTCCAGACACCGTCAAAAAATGGCCAAAACCTCAAAATTCGAAATTAAAACAAATATGAAAGACATTACACATTTAGTAAGGAAAGGTGTAAGGTTCGCAGAAATAGGTAGATTTTCATGCGACCCCTAAAGGTTGGGTCTACAGTTAGTACCGGTGTGAAAGAGTGAAGTCTGTGGAAGAAGCCCATGTATCTACCCCGGTACCAGACTCAAAGTTCATGATGGGAAAACAAAATAATGTTTCCTTCTTAGGCGTCAATAATGATTGTGCAGAACATTATTATACATTCATCGTTTACGACACATACAAAGAACAATATACTTTCATGTACCAGTCAATATGTGGATAAATAAAATCAGATCGAAAACCAAAATTGGTATACATGATATTGAATTTCATGTACAGTTAGTTGGAGTCCAGCCGAGTCCAGTTCTACTGTGTGCTAGATGTGATAGTAAAGGATGTTATCTGTTAGAGAAAAAGACCGACTCTTACCCGCTTTTGCCCGACCTGGTTTGAAAGGCATATTTGTATGTGAGTAGGGTAATATTTTCGCGAGTAATATTTACGCTAATAACTGTTTTTCCTTGTCATTCTCGAAATATACAAAACACCAGGAAGTAGGCTTCTACAACTTTTTCGGAATGTAGAAGGAAACAAAGACACGAAAAGGCAAGATTGGATTGGTTTCCTTGAGAAAGAAGCGTCCACCGAATTGACTAGTACAATACATTTATCTATTTCAATTAGTGAATGAAGTTACTGCTTGACATCTCGGCTAGCCATCGACACGTTAGAGTGAAAGAAAGTAATTTCATTCATTTGTGTTGTGGGTTCATGTAAATGGCAACGTTCCATTTTCATTTAACATTGGGCGCATATAGAGTGTACACTCTAAACGGCTAGTCCGTTAAAAAGTTCCTTCACTTTAGATTGAAAACATCTTTAGAGGTTTCCCCTCTTACATTTTGTTTTAACTCTGATAATAATAGAGTTGCCCTAACTCAGGGGACTTTTGAGACACCCTGTATATATATATATATATATATATATATATATATATATATATATATATATATGTGTGTGTGTGTGTGTGTGTGTGTTTAACTTGTATTAACAAACTTAAATAATATTTATTTGTATTCTGCACATAAACGTTTTCATATTTTATTATGAAGTAGTTGAATAAAAAGGATAATTGGAATAGCATGAAGTAACATTGCGACATGTTGACATTAAGAGACAAACGCAAATATCAATATTGAAATGAATTGAATAGTAACTCCGAAGCTAGTAAATCAATTTATCGATAGCATGTAAACACACAGAAATACCACCATCGGAGAAATACTTATAGACTTTCGAATTACTGACTTTCGAATTACAATATTTTTTGTTGTTTTAGTAAATCATCAACGAGTGAAACAAATGTTTCATTTCATGCTATAATATAAGGTCCTCTTGAATTTCGCTCGGAATTTACCTGACTGCAGGAAAACGGATGAGAAAACCAGCAGGTGTCGTCCATTAGAGTACACCGCATCCAGAGTCAAAGCTTTTGCTGACCACTTCAAAGTAAAACGGAGCTTAGAGAGATTTTAACAACCAGAACCGAAATGAGCTGAAGAATGGTCTTTAACGAATGTAAAGTACTACCTTGATTTGTGATGTTCGGCTTCTTTCACGCATAAGAAAATCTAATATAATTATCTATAGTAGTAAAGAGCTTCTCATTAGTAAGGGTAGCATTTAATCTACAAGAGTTCTAAATGGCGTGTAAATCAAATAAAATAATTTATTGGGTAGGGTTTAATAGGGCTTAATAATAATTCTCTTATAAAGTTATTAACATATTTTAAATGTAATGTTAAAGGTTAAAAAATGTTACATGAAAGAGAACTCATTTGCGAAATATTCCTCACTCTGGAAAACAAATCTTATTTGTAAAATATTACTCAATGAGGAACAGCAATCCTTGTCGCAAAATATTCTATACTCAAAACTGTTTTTAAATCATAATTCGTGATTAAGTATAGACCTAATTTTTTTGATACTCCATAAAAATCGGAGTGAGTAAAAATCTATCTCATATAGATTTTGTTTACGTTACTGTTTATTGAGTGAATGAAGATGTTTCCACAAGATGAGAAGGTAAAGTTTATTTTGTTTTCACTGGCACTTACTAATTATGTAAGCCCACCACGAAATTTTGACTGAAGGTATATAAGGGGGAAATTATGCAATAACAAAATTAGTGTAGAAACCTAAGGAGAAAATTAGAATACACGACGAACCATGTAGTCGGAAAGCTAATACTGTTACTGGTGTAATGAGATCAATTGAGTAGCTTTTTCTCAAAACTCAATAGAACACAAAACATCTTTTTCACAACATTTGCATTTTTGTTCTTATTGTGCATAACCTCTACCGAGTTCTGACAAAATGTGCATGATTTGGTATTCTATATACATGGCAACTTCGATATTTGTCAATTCTGATTTCACAGCTCGATTAGTAGCATAAAAAGTATACAAGACAAAACACTTTCGGTTTTCGAAATTTGCACTATCGAGTTTTGAAAAAACGGTCCTGAATTGATGTGCTATTAATCGTGCAATAGATCTCAAGCATATGACATATGTGAATGGAATGGTCCTTATAAGTAGAGAATAAATTACATTGTGCACATAGAGAAACGATATTCGTGGAAGATCAAAACATTATTAAAAATCTCAGCAAGATTACGCTGATCGTCGTTTACAATTATGTGGGTAGACATGCTATCATATCAATAAGAAGTATGACTGTAACTGTTTTGATCCGTGACGTGGCATCCTTTTACGTTAATAGGAAAGGTTACAAAGACAATTAGAGATTCTGGAGTGATGCATAGTTTTATTAAACAACTTCTTATTGAGTTGAGTTGAGTAGATCTTGGGTTTTACGTCCCGTTGAGCAGCTAGACTATATGAGACATGGACCTACTGATTAACGTGGAATCCGAACCACATGAACTCCCGCCGGGAATCGAACCCAGGTGTCCTACGCCAAAGGCGCATACGCTAAACGCTTAGCCATGGAGGAGCTCAACTTCCTATTGAGATTATGGTCTTATCCAGGATATGGAGACATGGTGATCGGTCTGCGTTTCACCGACAACAGGAAATTACACGACATTCTTTAATATGTACATTTAATATTGCTTCCAGTGATCTGAATGTATTTTTCCAACATAATAGTGCACTTTCTCGTTAAATGACAATAATAGTTATAAGGCAATTGGATATCCAATTTTTTAATGCAAGAATCGGTCACAATTGCTTAGGCACGGCGGTCTCCAGAACAGAAACAGATGATTTTATATCTTTGAGGTTATTTAAAGGGGGTCTACTGATCTATCACTCATATTATCCAGAAATTATATATTTCCTCTGCGTTGTTTGCGACAACTTTTGGGCAAGCGCTTTTACTCCGAAGAACAGCTTAACCAAAAAATATAGACGAAGTTATTACTTGTTTCAGGTGTATATCTATCTGAAAAGTTTGGTCGAAGTCGGTTTAGATTTCTAAGAGGATGTTCCTTGTTAGTATAAATTTGAAAAGAATAGGTAAGTACACCAGTTTGGTAAGAAGTAGAATAATTATTCACGTACATCTTTATAGGCACTTATACGGAAACTGAACACCGAAGTTTTTAGATGCTAGAAAACTGAAAGAAAAGTATTGGATGAAGATGAAGCACTGTAAAATTTAGGAAAAGGAAATGAATAATAATTGTAACATAGCAGCTTTTAGATTAAGGAAAACATGTAGAATGTAAGTACTTTTCAGTACTTGTGTACAGTAATAAGTGTGCACATAAACAGTGAATGCTAAATAAAAGCTACGGAAGGAATGTAGAAATAAAATGGTGAGAACAATGAGAACAATCAAGATTAATATTTGTTTGTCCGAATCAAGTACATAAAATAATTAATAAATTTTCGTTCGGTAATTGTGCTCTGAGGAACAAAAATACAGACATAATGTGAAAGTAAAAGACTGATAATATAATTTCCAAATTATGATATAAAGAAGAATACGTAACATTTTCTGAGTCAACCGAACGTTTATTAGGGTATTCTTATTGTAGATTGGTAAACATGACCAATAATGTCTGAAAATAGCAAGGGAGAAGTATAAAGCTGTATGTATAATGAAGAAAAGGAATTGGGAGAGACGTTTTTTAAGAGTTGTGATAAAGGGTGTCTGGAAAGCCACGTATCCTAACTTTGGAGCATCGGAACTTTCGAGCCATAAGTGGGAATGAAATTAAACTACAACAAAGGAACTACCACATTTATCCCTAATAATGTTTATATCTCAAGAAATATCCAAACAGTATTGAAGAAGTCATCGTTAGAAGCAGATATAATATTACATTTAATCAGTGGTTTGCAAGTTTCATATTTGCTTGTAATAGCTTAGCTATAGTTAATTGCTGGTTACCCTCATGCATTGACACTGTATGCTTCCGTCAAGTTTGTCATCTTAGGTCATAATGCCTTACGAAAGGCGTTTAATCTACTATCAAGGCGGTGGAGTGTGTGGAATTACAAGTAACACTTGCCAATTGTAACACTCCGATTTTGATAAAATTTGGCAGGTAGATACTACAAATAAAATAAACGAATACGTGTTTTTTATTTTCTGCGGAAAAACGGTTTTAGGGGCAAAAGCCTCCATCTAAAATTTTGAAAGTTGACGCCCAAAATGCAAAAACAAGTGGACCGACGTGAAGGAAATTGTGCACTGATATTATAAATGAAAATGAGGAAATATGTGTTTCGTATTTTCCTTGATAAACGGTTAGGTGGGACGCGGAACCCTCCAAACCTTTGATCACGAAATATCAAAAGTGCTAGTAACAGTATGTGAAAAGCGCCTAAAGGACATGGAGAATTGGAACTAAACTTTGTTAAGGAACAATAAGCAAAAAGTAAACGGAAACGTCTTTTTTTATTATTTTCTGCGGAAAAATGGTTTTAAAGTTCAAAATCCCTCACACATAATCTTGGATTTTGACTCAGGAAAGGCAAGAAGAAGTGGACCAAAGTGAATGAAATATTGCACAAATATTGCAGTGGTAAGATGAGGGAATACGTGTTTCGTGTTTTCGTGAAAAGAAGAAAAAGCTGTTGAATGCCTTTACCGAGGCGTTGAGTGGCGGAAGGAGTGAACCGAAACGAATGAAATTGTATGTAGATATTGGATATGTAAAGTAAGGACTTTCGTGTTTCACAAGTTTCTCCATCCAATTTCTTCAAATTTGGCAGACCAACAACAAGCACAAACAGTGTAGCGTATTTTATAGTACCTAGGTATTTCAGGAGGCACCTTTAACCCATACAATGTTTTTCCACATAAACAAAAACACGTGTCGATTAATTTCCTGTTTGCTGTTGATGTGCCAAATTTGAAGCAAAACGGATAGGAACATTTGGGAAACACAAAAGACCTTATTCTACATAGGGTTTATACAATATCTACAGACAATTTCATTTGCTTGGGTCCACGCCTTCCTGCGCTATTACAGTAATATTTACTTTTCTCGGAGGGGCCCTAGGCCCCAACATTGTTTTCCGCATAAATTAAAACACGTTTCATTTATTGTTTTGCAAATTGTCTTTATACGAAGTTTCGTTGCAATTCTCCATATACTTTAGGAACTTCTTACGTAAAATTATTTGCATTTTTGATATTTTGTAATCAACGGTTTAGAACGTCCGTGCCTCACTCAACCGCTTTTTTCAGAAAAATACGAAACACAATTATCTCATTTTACGTCTAAAATATCTGTTCACAATTTCATTCAATTCAGTGCACTTCTTGAATTTAGGTCTCAAATTTCAAAATTTTGGGCAGAGGCTTTTGCCAGTAAAACCATTTTTCGCAGAAAATAAGAAAACGAATTCGTTTACTTTTTGCGTATTATCCCTACACGAAGTTTCGTTCCAATTCTTCATGTTCTTTACACACTTCTGACATACTCTTATTAGCACTTTTGATATTTCGTGATCAAAGGTTTGGTGGGGTAAGTGCACCACCAAACCGTTTTTTCCAGAAAATACGAAACCCGATTACCTCATTTTACGTCTGCAATATGTGTGTACAATTTCGTTGACTTCGGTTCACTTGTTTTTGCCTTTCGGGAGTCAACTTTCAAAATTTGGGTGGGGTCTTTTGCCCTCTGTAACCGTTTTTCCGTAGAAAATAAAAAAACACGTATTCGTTTATTTCATGTGTAGTATCTACCTGCCAAATTTTATCAAAATCGGAGTGTTACACTTGGGAAGTGTTACGTGTTAGTGTCAATGTATGTATAGTTCTTGTTTCAGAATGTTAAATTCCCACTCAGTCTATCCATTAATATTATTATTTTTCCACAAATAATGTCACACTTGTTTCCAATTTTTGAGTTTTCAAGTTTTTTTTAAAGAAAACGTTCATCATATTTGTATGTTTCTTGAATTTGGAAATATGAATACTAAGTCCCTTTCTCATGAATTATATCTCAAAAATACCTTTATAGACGGACCTTCCCTTTACTTTCATTTCATTCACATTTATGGTTCAAAAGATATAATGCTTCAAAGTTCGAAATTAGCCACTTTTCAGACACCCTGTGGAAGAATTAATCTAATGAAGCCAATGTGAATATCCGGTATGTGGACATATACTACATTAGATGGATGACATTAAAGTGAATTGTTGCCAAGACAAGATAGAGAAGTTGGTAGTGTGGACCGTTGTATATGGAACTTTTACATTTCCGGAGAATTGCGTTGCAAAGATGGTAGAACATTTATAGTTTTGATACGTGTATACTAGGTAATGAATAAATTCATGTAGAATCACACTCACTATATTTATTTTTAATAAATCGCATAATATTGTTCATTGATTTAATAGAGACAAATATGAGCTTGGGGTTTGTATTACCATTTAAACCTAACCCAGAAGGACACACGAAGTGTGTGAATTAATTACTGTTAACATATTAATATTTTTCTTCTCTTCAATACACACTTACTTTTAGTGAGATCTATTTTTGGAAACATAGTAAGTTAAGTTAGTTTAATGTTTCAAACCTAATAATGTGTACGAAATTTTTTTGAAATAACCGCTAAAATCACAAATAATTGATTACATAAATTCGTATTGCATCTGAAACAAACATCACGTCAACAGCACTTTTTTTTTTCATTTTATTCTTTTTAAGAACTTGTGAAAAGTTTTTGAACTACATTTACAAAGATTTCGTATAGCTTTGAAGCACCTACTAGTCCTTTTAAGTTCACATTATTTTCCACTTTCCAGTGTCATTTTAGTGGTTTCAAGGAAGAAGGAAAAAAGTTCCTGAAAAAGCGTGCGTCATTCTTTGTGGAGAGGTCACTTCATCAATGATCTTTTATACTCTGTCGCAACGACGGATACTTTTGCGTGGGAAAAGAGTCCATCGATCGCGAAAAATACAGAAGACCATAAGAGAAAAGGAGAATAGTATAAAATAAACGAAAGAGGGATAGAAGCTAGCGGGACTATGTCAGGACATTGTTCCCTTCTGGAAGATGGCAGTCCCCACAGCGTTTGTGTGTGGAACTCTGTTCCCAAGTGGCATGTGGCCTCGTAAACATAATCCATCATCGCCTTTACTTTCAACGCTCCGCTGGCGGAAAATGTGTGCTGTAAGACTCACATTCTCTGTCTCTTTCTTTTCCTTCTCTGTGTGCCTACTGTTCAGCCCAGCTCCTGGGAAGAAAAGGTGTTCCTTAAAACCAATGAAAGCCTCAAAGTGTTTTCTTTCCGCAGTGGGTCACGGATAAAAAATCCTCAGCATCTTTTTCACAGAAGCGATTATTCCCATACCAATCCTTTTTCCAGCAGAGCTTACCTGTTTCTGCCTTCGTTACTTTACCATTCTTACTTGATACATTTTCAACCTTTTTCTCATTCTATTTTTCACAACACACCACGAAAGAGTGTGATCTCAAATGTCTCTTTGGTGTGTATGGCTCCTGAGGGAACAAGTATGAATGTTGTTTCTGTTGAAAGTTTCTTCAGGTTACAGCCTCCACATCCAAATAACTTAACAATTCTTAAGGGAGTCCGTTTTTTATGTGTGCAGATCTGCAAAAGCATAACTACTTTATAGATTATTTTTCGGTACAGAAAGATTATTTTCGTATTTCATGAACCACTAAACGGGAGAAAAAGTACAATGATTAAACGAAATATTAAAAATTTCAAAACTTTATACATTTGTTTGTCCATTTAAAAACCGATATATATACAATATTATATTTATAAATAAAAATTTAGTAAACTTTTTAAGAGCTTTTTACAGTTTCATTTAAAATAAATGTGTTATATAACAAGATGTTCTCTTCCTAGATAGTGTTAATCTTTAATTTCTCTTCTGATGGGATATACACTAAAATTATTTTCGTAACAGAAAGCACTGTCTGTCTCTTGTCAACTTAATTTCACCACCGAAACTCTCCTTGCGCATTTACTGAAGTTATTTTTACAAATCTTTTTCCTTTTGTCTATAATACAATAATTTGCAACAATTTTTAAATCATTTAGAAAATCATACAGCTACAACACGCATGCAGAAAGTAACTTTCCCACTCACCCCATTGCTAGGAAACAGTATGTTGCTCGAAGCGACTGCATGCTCGTGAGAAAATAAAGTTCTAGCATGGCGCATGCGCTAGTGGTTCTTATCTAGTGCTGTCAGTAGCGTCGTGACAGTGGTTGAAGATGGACGATCCTATTCCAGCTCCCACCGCGTGTGAAGTTCGAACGGTGATAAAGTTTTGAACGCACATGGCATAGCGCCGATTGAAGGCCAACGTCAACTGTATCGTTGAAAAAATCTCAATGCTAACCACATGTACCTTGCTTTGTGTTCTGGAGTCAATTGCTTCGGCATCCACCTGACACACAACTTCTTGAACCGCCGGCTCTCCTTGACAATGGTGTGCAATAAGAAGGAAATATGTGAGAACTGACCGCTGATTTCCATTCTTGTGAAACGGCTATCCTGCATGACTATTCCCGAACAAGGTCTACAAGCCGTATGTGATCACTGTTGGCCTCCCACCGCATTCTTCATCATGCATATTTTGGCGTTCTGCTTCTAATTGTCTACACCAACAATCCACCATCTACTCGCTCATGACAGTAGGCCCATACATCTGGGACAACTGATGATGGATTTCGATCGGCGCTATGCCATGTGCATTCAAAACCTTTATTAGTTCTCGCACTTTCCACGCGGCGGAACTGAAATAGGAACCTCCATCTTCAATCACTGCCATGAGTCTACTGACAGTAATAGGGTACTTTCGCTGGCACACGTGTCATGCTAGGACCTTACTCTCTCAGGTGCAAGCAGTCGCTTTACGGAACATACGTTTTACTATTTACGGGACGCGTGGGGAAGTTACTTTCTGTTAGAGCCTTATACGAATTGTATTCAATTAGGTTAAGTTTGGGTTTGTTTGGAGGTTATTGAAACAATTGAAATTCACGACTGTGATATTTGACTCGCAATGATTGCTTTGTAACAAAGAGCGTAGTCCTGCTGAAAATTCCATAATCAGCTGGAAATATGACCGAAATTAATGAGCATATGTGGTGGATATGGCCTAGTGATAGCTACGTACCCTATCTACCATGGTGGTCTTCACAAGCACTATCGGCACCTAGGAAGATCATGTGTAGGTTTTCTAAATCATAATGGAGTCATTACCAGCCTCTCGTAACCCTAACGTGTACGTCTCGGTAGATTAGATATGATCTACCCGGGAAGACGATAGATTCGATATGATAAGGCAGTGTAGTCGTTTATAGAACTATGCAACATTGTGTCATTTACTTGCGGTTCAATGACGATAGGCATATTTATATCATAGTCGTAATGCCATGTAGTTAACATTGGTACGCAAGTGGGATGTCAACTGCGAGTCTCGAATTTAATATTAGACAGTAAGCTATGTGTGGAGACACTAGTGCTTTTTCCGCTGTTAAAGCTGCAGTTAATTGTTTCAGATTGTGGTCTAGCATATTGTGCCGACCTCAATAGTGAAAGACGTCCGACATCTTTAATAGGGTGTGGCCATTACATATTTTGTAGTTTGATATTGTTTTACCTCAAATTTCCGACTTTTGGAAGACACTAACTACGGCAGCTAGCGGATACTCGACAAGTGTCGCTGTTCCTGAGGTGCTCGTTCCCAGCTCTCTGATCACCACAATCGCGCTCCTGATATATTGCCGTTCTTACCCATTATACGCAGAAACACCACATTGAATAATCAAGTGAGATCCTTGTCACCCCGTCTGAGGTCGATTTATTTGAGCTCCATAACTTTTACGTTATCCCAACGACTTCGTTTAAGAAGTACTAAATGACCATAATATTTTAACTAGTCAGTGTATAATCACATGCATTAGTAACCATTGTTAGTTCCAACCTTGAAAGACCTTTTTGTAATATAACATTTATCTAAATGTGTGTATTACGGGGGTAGAGGGAATTAAAATTTATGAAAAGAAAATATTGCAGCAATAAAGGGTTAACTAGTACATTTAAAGATTGTGGGTCCTTCATTGATATATGCTAGAACATGTTTTTCATTGTTCTATTTTTATACCTGACGTTTAGATCACATAATGCTTGCAATCCCAATTTATCTCAACGTAACACCTAATTCTAGTAATCTATTTAAGCTAAGTAGTGATTCTATTTAGGAATAGGATTATTAGGTTTGATTTATTTTTCTCCTGAATAGCCTTAAAGATTTTATATTCACAGTTAATATTATATGACTACAATGTGTTTTAATGAACGTTTTGGACTATTTATAACCTGTTCCATTGATTGAGCACATATGAAATGCAAATAGCTTAATATTAACCATAGATACTTCTTAGGAAGCTACATGAAAAAATTGAGAATCGAGCGTCGTTTATAAAAAGAGTTGATTCAGCAAAAAGGATGGTGAATAGAATAGCTTTGTTTACATATAGTTCCACTTTACACCAATCTGATCACTGTATTAGATTTCTAAGCACTAACAGAATAAGTTAGATAGAGTAGTGGTTTCTATATGCAGTAATTTATTTCATATGGTACTAAAATATGTTGTTTTAGTATTTCATTAACTATATGTATATTGAAATGTTTTTGTAGTTGATGTTTAAGAAATGTACTAAATTTGAAGCTTTAGAGTAGTATTCCTTTATGAAACATCATTATTATTATTATTATTATTATTATTATTATTATTATTATTATTATTATTATTATTATTATTATTATTATTATTATTATTATTATTATTATTATTGACATTTCATGAAATATTAAAAAGTTTAGTTACAATGACTACATCGCATTTCAAATTCAGTTACAAGTAGCAAAATGTAGGAAATGTGTTCAATTTCACGCGAATATTAAAAACACTTAACTCGCCTTATATTTTTACACTTGTTATTTCAGATTTAAAATATTTTTCCACTCCTCATACTCATCTGAATGCTGCCTTCCTTCTTTTTTATATAAAAAAATCACTGTCTCTCTTTCTGTGGTGAATTAATTACTCTTGCAAAGACACTTTGAAGGAAACAGCTATTTTATCTGAGGGTGGAAAATCAATTAATGTTCCTGTAATTAAGTTTGTTGTTATATTCAATTTCTTTAGATTTGAATTTCAAATGATTTCGCTCTCGTACAAAAGATTGAATGTATTTTCTTTTCGGAAGTACCTCTACCTTTAATTCTTTCTCTTCTAGGTTTGTAGCTTTTTATTTCATGTTTTCTTTTCGTTTTTCGATAGAAGAGAAAACTAAAGACCTTTTGCGTGGACAGATTATTTAAACTAAAGGAAAGACAATTTCATTATAATACAATGTTTTATATTTAGTATTATAATTGGCAAACACGAGTGCTTTGGAGAATCTTGCAAAATTAAAACGAGCCAAAAACATGAAGAAAAGCAAACTATTTAAACAAAAACACTGAAATAACGCTTAGAACACCAAGTGCGTATAAAGCCATCATTTTTAAAACGAATTTAGTCTTTATTTTATTTTCTTGAGTTGTCTTGGTATGATTATTTAATTAATAACCTTTTTAGTTATACGAATTTTCACAACGACAATTTCTCCTAAAGTTTTAAATTTGTTTGTCAATATGAATATTTTTTTAAAGTTTATAAAATTTAAATGATTGTTATATGAGTACATTATTACGATGATTGTGTGTTACTACATTAATATATTTCACCTCATGAAGTTAAATAATAGTTATGAACTAATTTGATTTAAACTGGAATATTATACTTCTTGTGGTATTCTTTGATTTCATGATATGTTTAATATGCTGCGTGAACTATTTGAGTAAAGTAATATATATAACTATTTGCAAAGTTATTAAGCAAATATGATTTTTAAAATGTTTATTAAGTAAATGAAGAATGATGTACGTAATATATCTATATATATAAAAGAGAACGTACAAATCCTTTGTTAGCTCATCACGCTAATACGGCTGAACCAATTTCTTTCATTTTTGGGGGGTTATTAAGATTTGGACCCTAGATGGTTTTTATCATATCACTTTAATTTTCAATTACCAGTGTCTTGAGATAATTGACCATTCAAGTGTCCATAACGTAGAAATCCTTTGTTAGCTCATCATAGCTAAATCTAACCGTATTTATATGCAACCCACATGACCGTGTCACTCGGCGGGTTAACATAAATGACAGGCGATATAATGTTAACATTTACTGCAATCTTCTATGGTTTTTATCATATCACTTGAAAGCGAAAAAGTAAAAATTATCTAAGTAACAAAGTTTATTGCGTTCCGGGGTGACCCCAGCGAAGCGGGGTGAACGCTGCTAGTGGTGATATAAGCTTGTTTTCAGATGATTCACATTCAACTTGTTTTTAAATTCAATGCAGATTACACAAATATCTTCTTGTGGAGCATAATTTTCTTTTCTGTCAATTGTTTTCTATTCTTCGCCAGTGTTTTGAGCCTTCTTTGAAGTCAGAATATTATCAAAAAATGTTATCCCAGTTGTGCTTCCAGTCTTGCGTAAATAGCTCAAGTATGAATGGTGTAATAAATATTAGAAATGTTTTGTAATACGTTACCTACAAAATTATTTCTTATGTGATTGTATGGGTATGCAAGTCTTTCTACGTTCCTTTTCTGGTGAATTCATAAAGTAATACTCCAAACAATATTAATGCTTTTCTGATAAGTTAAATAGATATATTTCTGTAAGTTGTTTCACACACTTAATAATTTATTTCATTACAATACATAAAATAGAATGCATCCTAAAGTAAAGTAAATAGATAGGTATTTATTATCATCTTAATATTACTATTTAAAGTGTCAAAGCCTTTGAAGTATTTTCGACGATGTTAGTGAATATCAACGAAAAATAAACTAATACAGTAGAATTGTTTACACATAATTTCTCAGTTTAACATCAGATAACGAAGTAAAATAATATTAAAAACGTTACATTCACTTTTTTAATCAGTAGTCTTAACCAATGTGTTTTAATGTTGTACTAGCAGAGATACGAAAACAAGGAAACCCTTAATAATAACTTTCATAATTTAATCTGGAGTTATTTCTTTCCCTTTCATTACTTCATATTCGTGAAGTTGAAAACCAGAACTTTAACTTAACCTCTGCTCCATACTAGTAAAACATCAAAAGTATTATATCTGATCTTTCATGGTTATATTTATGTAGCAGGTTACGAGTATTATCAAACTTTTAGCAAGTGCTATTTTCTTTGTCTTTATTAACATTGCTATGAATAATGTAGCATCATTTCATCTGATTTATTTCACTTTTATAGGGAAGATATCTTTGTTTTTCATATCGAAGTTTTCACCTAGTATTTACTGAAGGATGGTCTCAACATGCTCTTGCTCTTCTTTACATATCTTACTGCGTATACATCGATTAACTTTGTTATTTTTGCTTTTGAGAAGTTCTATTAGTAGTTTTATGTTCTGTAGAATGCAATTGATAATAGTGCCTGTGTAAACTACGCATATTGTAAACTTCAGACTACTAACATTTTATAAAAGTTTTATGATTAAAAAAATAAAGCAGTATGAGAAAGTTTCGTTTTCATATTATTATCGAAGAAATGTGAATTCTCATCCAAATGGATGTTCGTTCCGTAA
Organism: Thermobia domestica; assembly: GCF_964235325.1. NCBI lineage: Eukaryota > Metazoa > Arthropoda > Insecta > Zygentoma > Lepismatidae > Thermobia > Thermobia domestica. The sequence continues at coordinate 213,785,887 of NC_137455.1, forward strand.
TTGACAACGAAATTACAATAACCTTGTTTCCAATAATAAGGATCTTATGGCAAACGTAGGTGAAGCTATGTTGGTTCTGCCATTACTACTGTAGTTATTATTTACATTTATTCTTTTAGACAACAACACGCTATCTCCTACGGATCAAAATTATGATAACAATAAGAGAAATAAAACCCTGGCAACTAGCATGTCTATTTTCTTTCTTTCTTTCTTTCTTTTTTAATCAAAGTGTGTAACTGATTTCACCCTAAGCTAGCGTAGCATTAAACGCTTTGTCGTTTATCGTTTGGTACCGCTCATTGACAAAAAGTGCACACATCACTGCTATATGTAGACTTCCAGGTGCGTGAAGTTGGCCCGCCACTTGTCGCCAAATTCACCAAATTTTGACCAGCGTTAGTGCTACGTTAGTGCTGTTTTCTGCCTTAAATATTTTCGTTAGTGCGGCTAAACTTCACAAATTAGAGCAAAATCAAAACGGGTCCGGCCAACTTCACGCAGCCCGCCACTTACTACCAAACTTCACCAATTTTCGTCCATCGTTAGTGCTACGTTAGTGCTCTTTTCTGCCGTAAAAAGTTTCGTTAATTCTGTTAAACTTCACGTATTAGAGCAACTTCAAAATGGGCCCGGCCAACTTCACGCAGCCCGTCACTAGTCGCCAAACTTCACCAAATTTTCACCATCGTTAGTGCTGCGTTAGTGCTGTTTTCTGCCACAAAAATTCGTTAGTGCTGCTAAACTTCAAAAATTAGAGCATCTTCAAAATGGCTTCAGCGTGACGTTGGCCTGCCATTTGTCGCCAAAATTCACCAAATTTTCACCAGCGTTAGTGCTACGTTAGTGCTGTTTTCTGCCGTAAGTATTTTCGTTAGTGCTGCTAAAGTTCACAAATTAGAGCAAAATCAAAACGGGTCCGGCCAACTTCACGCAGCCCGCCACTTACTACCAAACTTCACCAATTTTCGTCCATCGTTAGTGCTACGTTAGTGCTCTTTTCTGCCGTAAAAAGTTTCGTTAATTCTGTTAAACTTCACGAATTAGAGCAACTTCAAAATGGGCCCCGCCAACTTCACGCAGCCCGCCACTAGTCGCCAAACTTCACCAAATTTTCACCATCGTTAGTGCTGCGTTAGTGCTGTTTTCTGCCAAAAAAAATTCGTTAGTGCTGCTAAACTTCAAAAATTAGAGCATCTTCAAACTGGCTTCAGCGTGAAGTTGGCCTGCCATTTGTCGCCAAAATTCACCAAATTTTGACCAGCGTTAGTGCTACGTTAGTGCTGTTTTCTGGCGTAAGTATTTTCGTTAGTGCTGCTAAAGTTCACAAATTAGAGCAAAATCAAAACGGGTCCGGCCAACTTCACGCAGCCCGCCACTTACTACCAAACTTCACCAAATGTTGTCCATCGTTAGTGCTACGTTAGTGCTCTTTTCTGCCGTAAAAAGTTTCGTTAGTGCTGTTAAACTTCACGAATTAGAGCAACTTCAAAATGGGCCTGGCCAACTTCAGGCATTCCGCCACTAGTCGCCAAACTTTACCAAATTTTGACCATCGTTAGTGCTACGTTAGTGCTGTTTCTGCCATAAAACTTTCGTTAGTACTGTTAAACTTCACAAATTAGAACAACTTCAAAATGAGTCCAGCCAACTCCACGCAGCCAACCCCTTGTTACCAATCTTCAGCAAGTTTAGTCCATTGTTAGTGCTACGTTAGTAGTTTTCTGCCGGAAATTTCGTTAGTGCTGTTAAACTTCATGAATTAAAACAACTTCAAAAGGGGTCCAGTCAACTTCACGAAGCCCAAAACTTGTCGCCAAACTTCTCTATGTATAGACCAGGGTTCGTGATACGTTAGTGCCGTTTTCTGCCATAAAAACTTGCGTTAGCGCTGCTAAACTTCGAGAATAGCAGCATCCTCAAAATGGCGTCAGCGTGAAGTTGGCCCACCACTTGTCGAAGAAATTCACCAAATTTTGACCAGCGTTATTGCTGTTTGTGTTGTTTTCTACCGTAAAAGTTTTCGTTAATACTGCTAAACTTCACGAATTAGAGCAAAATTAAAATGGCTCCAGCTATCTTCACACAGTCAGTCACTTGTTACCAAACTTCAGCAAATTTCGTCCATTGTTAGTGCTACGTTAGTACTGATTCTGCCATAAAAATTTCGTTAATGCTGTTAAACTTCACGAATTAGAGCAACTTTAAAATGAGCCCAGACAACTTCAAGCAGCCCGCCAGTTGTCGCCAAACTTCAACAAATTTTGACCATCGTTAGTGCTGTTTACAGCCATAAATGTCATTAGTGCTGCTAAGCTTCAAGAATCATCATCAAAATGGCTTCAGCGTGAAGTTGACCCGCTACTTGTTGAAAAACTTCACCAAATTTTAACCAGTAGCAAAATCTAGAATGATGGAAAAAATAAAACTTTCTGTGCATGCCTTGAAATTGCAATCCTACCCTGTAAGCTTCCCTTCTGTCACAGTTGATAAAAGTGATTTATTTGACAATTTTAAATGAAAACAGGCATATTGCAGAACCATAACTCGGAATTTTTCAATTTATCGGAACTAAAGTATCACATCCAGAGGAAGAATCGAATCCTTCTTGAGAAAAATCAGACTCGGAAACCAATATACCTGATGTTGTATAACTTACCAGAACCAAAGTATTAGATCCAGGGCCGTGCTGGGATACTAATGAGGGCGGTGGACAAGTCTACTAAAAGGGCGCCCATACAAACGGGAATATATATATATATATATATATATATATATATATATATATATATATATAGAGAGAGAGAGAGAGAGAGAGAGAGAGAGAAAGTGAGAGAGAGACTTTGAAAGAAAGTATGGGTTTCATTTTATATCAAAATCACCACCAAATTTGTTTTAGTATTAACGTAAATAGCTAACCTCGAATCGAAATCCTCTTTACTAGAGAAAAACATTTAGTTCCTGTAATAACATTTCTGTCAAATAAAAAGAAGCTAAATGTATCAACAACTTGATATAGCTCTATGGCCTATGGACGCTGGAGGTTCAGTGCCGCGTTTACAAAAGCTCTCCATTGATTTCTGTCCTTAGCCAACTGGATACAGTTTCTACTTTATATTTCAATCTCTGGGAGAACCATTTTAATCTTGTTCTCCCATCTGCGCCTCGGTCTTCCTAACGGTCATTTTCCTATTTGGATTTCCAGTTACAGCTTTGAAAGCGTTTCTAATTCTTCCATTCTGGCTACATAACCTGCCCATTTGAGCCTCCTAGACTTGATGACCCTAACATTGTTTGGTAAACGGTACAAAATTATGCAGTTCCTCCTTATGAAGTTTCCGCCATTTCCCATTCCTCATGTTTCGCAACCATACAGCACAACAGGCATGATTATTGTTTTATATTTTGAGCTACAAATTCCTCAATAGAATTACCGACAACAAAAGATTTTTAACTGAATAATAACACGAAATCCCTGCTTTCAGTTGACATCAAATTTTTTAGTGATTATGGTTTTGGTCTGTTAATAATGAACCTAGATATTTGAAGGTATCCACTTTGTCGAAAGAAAATATTATTTGGTGTTTTAATACAGTATTGCATAGAATACAGTATTACGATCCCGACAAACTTCCATTTATTTAGTCTTCTCTGCATTTACTTTTAAGCCTATATCCCTGCAAGCGTTAATAAGATTTCTGATTAACGTATTCCTTTCTGCGTCCTGCATTCCTTTCTATTGTTCTATCATTCCCTATTAAATTTACATCATTAGCATACGCCATGACCTGGCAAATACAATTCAGCTCTAGGACCTGATTGCTGTCTTTGATTTTCCTTATAGTGTTCTCCAGAACAAAGTTAAATAATAATGGCAATAACGCATCTCCTTGTGTCAGGCCATTCTCAACGTGAAAGTTCGTGAACAAGAATTTCTCTACTCGAACCTTACTTTTGGATTCATTTAAATACATCTTAATTAATCTACCTTTTCGGTATTCTAAATTCTGTAAGTATGTTGTACAATGTTTCCCTCCTAGTCGAGTCTAGTCAGTAATTGATTTGCCAGGATATTGTATTCCCATTTTTTTTTTCAAGTATTGTCGAATGGTAAATATCTGGTTGATAGTTGATCAATTGTACCTACATCCGCTCTGAAATTCTCCAATAATTTCATCTCTGTATGGAGTTAATCTTGCTAATAGCATGTTTAAGAGGATTTATTGGATGTTGACAGAAGAGAAATGCCTCAATAATTGTTAAATCAGTTTTGTTGCTTTTCTTTTGAACTGGAACAATGATTATTTTTTTTCACTCTTGTGGTAATTCCTCCTTGTTCCAAATAAGGAGAATGAGTTTGTGTATCTTGCTCTACAATTTTTCCCCTCCAGCTAAAATTAAGTCAACCAGAATTTCGTCTACACCCGGAGATGTGTGTTTCTTTATTTTCTTAATAGCGATTTCTGATTCTGTCTGGTTAGGTTCTGGAATATACGGTTATGCTGTATGCATTTCACCTTCTCCACGCACATTAGTTTTTGGTTCTGTGTTAAGCAAATCGTCAAAGAAATCTTTCCATCTATTTAAGATGCTATACTGATCAGTGAGAACTGTTCCTTGGGCTTTATTTAATATATAAGCACGAAATTGATAGCCTTTCTGAAGTCAGTTAATGCATTTATACATGTCCCGAATGTTTTTATCCTTACTATTATTTTCAAGTTAATTAATTTTAGCTTTCAAAAATCGCGTTTCTTTGTTCTAAAAGTTTTGGAAGTTTTCCGCCAGATGACAGTGAAATTTTATGTAGTTATTTCGTTCGGATTTTGTAGCCAACGCTGTTTCTTCTGTTTTCTCTTTTCTGCTACTTTAGTGCATTCCTGGTTGAACCATGCTTTGTTCCTACGTATTTCTGCGTGTTCCAATATTTCTTTTGCTGAAATCTTAATGTTATCTCTAATTTCAACCAAGTATCCTGAACACTAGTGCACTCCGAACCTTCTAAATCCGAGAATCTGTTCGACACTTCAATCTGGCTCCCCTCTCACCTGACTCTCCTCTTTCTTTAAATTAAACCGCTCCGTTTTCAGATGTTGAATATTTCCCTTATTCAACGATAGTCTCTCTTACTATAATAAACTCCTCTGAACGACCGAACATCCGTTTTGCTAGACTGTTTTCTTCTATCTACTAAAACGTGATCAATTTGATTATGTGTTTTTCCGTTTGGTGAGGTTCAAGTATATTTATGAACGTCGCGATGTGGGAATTTTGTAATCATCAAGATAAGGTTTCTGGATTTGCAAAGTTCACGAGTCTAACGCCGTTGTCACAACCTTCCTTATGCAGACATTTATTCCCTATAATCGGTTTGAAAATACCCTCTCGTCCCACCTTCGCATTGAAACCACCTAACAGAATTTTCATATGGTATTGCAGATGATGATCAAATACCCGTTATATTATTTCATAAAAGCTTTTTTTATTGTCTCCTTATTTTCTGTTGGGGTATGTACATTTAAAACAATAGTATTACACCACCGACCCTTAAGAGAAGTAAAAGAAAATCTATCATTAACAAATTCAACCCATGTAATTGTTGATATTACGTATTATATATTGCTGATATTTGTGAACGAAAAGCCCTGAACCTAGTTGGTAATTTTTAATTCGTTCCCCGTAAAAGAACGTAAAATTTCCCGACTTGACTCCTCCATTTCCTTCTCATCTAACTTCCTGATATCCCACTAGGTCCATCTTCTATTTCTAAACTCATTCGTTACACATTTTAACGCGCCTGCTTTATAGAGACTTCTTATCTTCCATGTTCCAATTCTCATGTCGATTTTACTTTGCTGAGTTCCTGCCAAGTTATCAGTTCTGATCCGAGGATTTTGCGAATATATCTGAACAAGCCTTTTTTCTACAGGATGAGTTTTTAGAGCCACACCAAATCCCCAAGCTGAAGGATCATCCCTTGTCTGTCCGCGATTGCTTATTCAGTATATTCGCAGCTAACCTCTATATCTAGAGGCCTTCTCCTCGATCCATAACCTGAGGACGCGACATGCCGTGATGACAGGAAGACCACATTTCACAGAAATTAATATAGCTATATCTTAGAAATGCAATAGGTACTGATTATCCGAACACTGCTTTAAAACACACAAGAACAATCAATATGCTCGGATATATGGATGCAAATTAAGACTGTGAAAGCTTCGATGCCGTAAAAATCATAAATAAGAGGCTAGTGTCAGTGTAGTATTACATAAATGCATCGCACGTTTGATTATCCGAACTATTCTTGATGTATCACATTGTTTCGTTTTATAGCTACATAACTTTATAATATTTTTGTAAGTGATTATACTCTTTATCTGTTCTCTGCCAATAGCATCTGTATGAATTTATAATACAAAACTGAAATACAGAACAATAAAACAGGAAAAATGTAATGTGATATTTCGCTGGTCATCTTATGTCAAGGGCGCCTTGTATTCTTCACAGATTCTGTACTACCAGTCAGTATTTGAATTTATTATACAAAGCTGGTATACAGGATAACTAAAACCACTTATCTATAATGTGATGTTTCGTAGGGCGCCTTATATAAAGGGCGCACTGTACCTTTCACCGGGTTCTTTACCAACCGTAACTGTATGTATTTATTGTACAGAACTGTGCTATACAGAAGAGTAAATAAAATCGTTCATCTCTGATGTTGTCTCGCAAGACGCCTAATATAAAGGGCGCACTGCACCTTTCACGGGTTCTTTACCAATAAAACTGTAAGAATTTATTACTAAAAACTTGTACCTTTATTTATACTGTGATATATCGGAGGGCGCACCGGGACACGTCCCGGTGTCCCGGTGGGCCAGCACGGGTCTGATTAGATCTGAAGAAAGAATCGTTGTTTCAATATACTGAAAGTAACCGAAATAGAACCGAACTGCTTATCTATCAGTAATACCAAAATAATTTTAATTGTTGGAGTCGCAGATGTTGCTCTGGCGGGAGAATAGATTGTTTTGTTTTTGTTTTCATTATTGGATTGCATGTGAGATAAACGAGTTAAGTTACAACCAAATTGTGGTTACATTGAGTTCTTGGAAGACACGCGTGCTTAAATTAGATGCAGCTTGAAATAGAGGTCTGCACGGGTCTGAATTTTTAGCCCGGGTCCGGCCCAGCCGGTGAATTTATAATGTGATTCCCGACCCGAGTCCGAAAGATGTTGTAGTATTTAAGCCCGAGCTCGTGTGATAATCAAATGAGCCCGAATTACAGAAACGTAATCATTAACGCAAAATTGTATTTTTATTTACAGCAATTACAAGTTTAATTTTGCAGTTGTGCTTTAAAAGTTCTCCAGAAAGAACGGTCCAATAAATATCGTTGTACAGTATATTTACAAAATTAGGCCCGAGAAATATGGTTGATATTTAAAAATTTATTGTCCGAGCCCGGCCCGAAGTGATATATGCTTTATAGGCCCGAATCCTTTCCTCACACCGGGTCAGGCTTAGAAACGCGGGCTCGGCCCGAGACCGTGCAGACCTCTAGCTTGAATACAGTGGTGAAAACTGTAAAGTAAGTACAGTATAACCTCGTTAGCACGAACTCACTTAAGTCGAACACTCGGTTAGGAGGAACAAAATTTCGTACCCGGCATCGCTGTACGTTATCTTATAGGAAGTGTTATCGGTTAACACGAATTTCGGTTAGCACGAATTACGAACTAATTTTTAGTCCCTTGAGTCAGTAAATGTTTTCATTTAACACGAACTTTCAATCCTTTGTTGTTGTTTTGTTTTTCAGATCATTTTTCTTAGTTTAGATTTCACTCCAGATCAGTTTTTGTCATACAGTATTTATACAGATGAAAATTGCCTTGTAAATAAGAGAAAAACCAGAAACGGGTATCTTTCCTCTCTTATGATGTGTTGATTCTGTCCTTCGTCAAGCGCTGAACATGCAGGTGCTTGGGAGACGAGCTGGCGACAGCTCGAGACAAAAAATTTCTCTCCCCTGTAACTCCAAACTGGTGACAGCAGTCATAAATACCTTTCCGTTACTAGCGGTACCCACCCTGCTAGCGGAGTTGTCAATTTTATAATTTGACCTTGATTTTCTGCGTGGAAATTCCATTTGCGGAGGGCGCTTATGCTCGCTGTTTCCACACTTGACCTTCTGTGTTCTGTGTTGTTGCAAATTGATGGTATAAAAAGGATTGATGGACGTAGTAGCAATGTAAACTTAAAAAAAAAAAATCTTCGAAGATAGGATAATAAACTTACTGTGGTGTTTTCACTTTTCAGAGGATGGTACCGAGACCGAAACTAGTCTCGATCTCGATCTCGTCTCGAATTTGAGACCGAGCCGTGCTTTTCGGAATCGAGACGGTACCGAGATTACTCAGTCTCGTTTCGATACTATCTCTAGTGTTTTCTATGACACACATAATATACTGTAGTGGTATGTATAGTCTGTATACTGTAGTGCGTATGTATGGAGAAAATGTATTCGATTAATAAAATTTGGATCCCCGGTTAACACGAATTTTTTTAACACGAACTCCTGATTTTTCAGTCCCTTGGAATTCGTGTTAACCCAGGTTTACTGTATATAACTCTTTCAATAGCAATATGTTTGTTGTGTATTGATTCTTAAGATTATAATAAAGCACTTTGATTTCCATTGAGGTAAAAAAAGTACCTTCATCTCAGATATTGTTCAAACTTTGTTTATGAAAACTACAGGTATAGGCCAATGTGGTTGTAATGAACACGTACTTTGTATTTTCTAAGGAAGTGTTATTTTTGTTTTGTAAAAAAAAAGTTCTTGCGAAATAATTCGACACCAAAGATAGCAAGTAAAAATTATGAAGTGAAGCCAACATGGAAATTAGTTTGGAGCCATAGCATTGAGCTGTGGAGACTGTTGTTGTGCTATGTGTGGTACGTACGGATACGCCCCACTAACGTTTAATTTTTAAATTGTTTTTATATCAATCGTTTGATCAGGTATGATTAACAGTTTTTAACGTTTGGTCAACTTTACTAACATAAATATAAGCTATATTTTGTCGCGGTGGTTAACTACACGCTAGCTCCCTTCACGCCAGACTCAAAAATTTTCGATGTCAAGACTTTGATCAAGTTTCGAAGATATATAAGAGTTAGAAAAGGGAGGCAGTCCCCTACACCTCTGATTCAACTTTTTCTTATGTCAGTCGTTTGTTCATAGTTTGATCAGGTGTGACCAATAATTTTTAACGTTTGATCAGTTTTTCAGAGATAAGCTATATTTACTAGGGGGGCTAACTACGCGCTAGCCCCCCATCACACCGATTCGATTTTTTTAAAAAATGATCGTTTGATCAGGTTTGCTCAACATTTCATGTACTTTTCATTAACATCTTCTACATTTCCAACATTTCACTAACAGAGCAATAAAGGTCTCAAACGGGGGGTTAGCCCACTACACCACCAATTCGACTCTATTATGTCAATCGTTTGATCAGGTACTATCAATAATTTTTAACGCTTGATCAGCTTTACTAAGACAAATATAAGCTATATTTAGTAGGGTTGGCTAACTACTCAAAATCAAGCCAGAAATCTTTCGATGTTAATCGTTTGATTTTCGTTTGATCAGGTTTGGTTAACAATTTCCAACATTTGATCAACTTTACTAACAGAGGTATACGGGATATAAAAAAGAAAAGAAAATGAAACAATGCTACATTGCTACCTACTAAGAGAAACATTCTTTTTGCACCCATATATATAGATAAAAAAAATTAAAATAAATCGGAATTCAGTATGCTACGAGGATTGACAATAACGTCTTCCCTGAAGGAAAATGGGTGCAGAAGGTGAGTGTATTTGTTTATTTTATTTTTCTTTTTTACTTTCAATAACAAATTTTTAAGATACATAGATGTTTTTGTGAATTACATTACAAATGCATCCACACGGTCAAAAATGCGTTCACATCACCATTTAGAGTGTGTGCCTTATGTCTAAAGTAATCTGTGATGTATTTTATATTGATTAAATGTTTTTATGTTGATTAAACAATTTTGCTGGTAAGGGGAACATAATGATATGTCACATTGTCTAACCGAGTACACTGCAAAATAAGATTCAATATTCCCATGCAAAACAACGCAATGACACATACCAAACAAGCTTCCCCTGTTATATGCAGTTAGATTACCAAAACTAAACTACCTACATTTTGTTCGGGGTTTAATTATAAACTATTTCACTTAATAATTCAACTTCATGGAAGAGGGGCTTTACAATTACGTTCGGCCTAACCGCTTAGTCAAGCAGCTAATCTATGTAATTAGGACAGAGATACGCCGCATCAATGCAATATCTGAAAAGATACAATTTCTCAGTTCCTCGATTCTGAAATAAAAAAATCTACTCTCTAAAAAACCTCATACAAAGGAGTAAATGTCATTCAACTTGCTAAGAAATATAATCATTAATTTATTACTACTTAATTTTACAATACTTATCTAACGTTAGTTTAAATATTCATATTTACTTTTAGTATCTTAATGTCACCACCCAGAGTTACAACATAAAGGAAACATTTGACTTTCAAGATTTAAATCATCATTAACGGTGGGCAAATTTGCTGAAGTTTGACAACATGTAGCAGGCATGCGTAAAGTTCAACGGACCTATTTTCGGGTTCCTCTAACTCAAGAATTAAGTAGCACTAACTAAAGATTTAGGGCCTTATGTAGAGTCATACTGATTCGTGATTAGTGTCATACTAAAGAGTTTCACTAACATATGTTTCCTGCAGTAGTCACGCCTTTAGTATGACGCTAATAATACGTCAAAAAGACTCTGCATAAGGCCCTTAGGGTACAAAATAACACTAGCATAGAACTAACGATGAAGGAAATATCGGTTAATTTTTCATACAAATTACGGGCTAACTTCACGTTGGTGCCATTTTTAACCTGCTCTAATTTATGAAGTTTAGCTGAACAAATGAATATTTTTTGGCAGTAAACAGCATTAATATAGCAATAAAGAGGGACGATATTTACTGGCGTTTCTTGAAAAGAAGCTTGCATAAAGTTACGCGGAACCGTTTTGAAGTTGTTCTAATATATTCAGCTTAGCAGCATTATTAAAAATTAAAAACAGCACTAAAGTAGTACTAACGATGAACAGATTCTGGTGAAGTTTGGCGACAGGTGGCGTGCTGTGTTAAGTTGGACGGTCATATTTTGAAGTTGCTCTAATCTTGAAGTTTAACAGCACTAACGAAAGCTTTACGGAAGAAAATAGCACTAACGAAAGCTTTACGGCAGAAAATAGCACTAACGTAGCACTATAAATGATAAAAGTTAGTGAATTTTGCCGACAAGTGACGGGCAAACTTCATACTGACGCCGTTTTGAAGATGCACTAATTCTTGAAGTTCAGCAGCACTAACAAAAATTTTTATGGCATAAAGCAGCACTAACGTAGCACTAACGATGGTCAACATTTGGTGAAGTTTAGCGAAAAGTGGCGGGCTGCGTGAAGTTAGCCAGACCCGTTTTGATTTTGCTCTAATTCGTGATGTTTAGTAGCACTAACGAAAATATTTACGGCAGAAAACAGCACTAACGTAGCACTAACGCTGGTCAAAATTTGGTGAATTTTGGCGACAAATGGCAGGCCAACTTAACGCTGAAGCCAGTTTGAAGATGCTCTAATTTTTGAAGTTTAGCAGCACTAACGAATTTTTTTGGCAGAAAACAGCACTAACGCAGCACTAACGATGGTGAAAATTTGGTGAAGTTTGGCGACTAGTGGCGGGCTGCGTGAAGTTGGCGGGGCCCATTTTGAAGTTGCTCTAATTCGTGAAGTTTAACACCATTAACGAAACTTTTTACGGCAGAAAAGAGCACTAACGTAGCACTAACGATGGACGAAAATTGGTGAAGTTTGGTAGTAAGTGGCGGGCTGCGTGAAGTTGGCCGGACCCGTTTTGATTTTGCTCTAATTTGTGAAGTTTAGCAGCACTAACGAAAATATTTACGGCAGAAAACAGCACTAACGCTGGTCAAAATTTGGTGAATTTTGGCGACAAGTGGCGGGCCAACTTCACGCACCTTAGACTTCCGCCCTGCTGCAGCGGCATTTGACCCCAGTTTGAACTCGTAGAGCATATACGCTCTTATGACGTTCTGTGGAGCTCTCAGGTTCACTCTAGCCTTACGTATGTTCATGGTGTAACTGAATTGTCAGAACCAGGTAGTATGTTGGATATACTCACACAAACAACTTACCTTCGCCTTATTTCTATTCGCATTCAACTTACGGTCTGAATGTCAATTGTACACAGACTTCCACAAAAAGCGACAGAACTTCTTTGTCTACCTTTATATATATATATATATATATATATATATATATATATATATATATATATATATATATATATATATATATATATCAATAATGTATCATACTTTTAATATCTATCCACTATTATGTGGGAATAATGACTTGAGGGTGAATTATGTAAGGTATATATTCATAATGGAGTAACACTTATAATTGTTATTATTTAAAATATTGTTTTAGACTTGAGTATTTTGACATTTAGTAAGAAATTCTCTCTATCTACTAGTACATACTATGATATATTTTACCTGATAATTCATTTGCTTGGGATATTAACATATCAAGATGGATTGAAGTTGGTTTCAAGTTTATGTCTCTCTCTGCACCGATGGTATTTGAGAGTTTGAGCCTACACCTTAATGTGGAGTCAATACTAGGAAACATAATTGGAAAATATATCTTCAATGTTTGCTCAGTAAAAGAGTAAATAGTTCGATTAGAAGAAAGTAACGTAATTACGTATTAAGTTTAATCACTACTAATGTTGTAAAGCGAAATTTCGTTTAGAAAAAATCTTCTAGTCTATGCCAAAGTAAACTGCCTTGTAGAAGTAATACTAAGTTGTGATCTCATCGCCAATCATTAACAAGCTGATAGGGTGAATACTCTGAAGACGTCAGATATAAAAGAGTTAAATCTGTTATAGCTCGAGACAAAATCCTTCTTATTATTAGTTACACTTTATGCCAAAAGATTGGATAGTCCATTGCTGAAACTCACTATCACCAATAAATACCCACCTCCCATCATCACTAGGGGGCACTAGTTTATATTTCTTTTTTCTTCTTGTCACGGGTTCAAACCTGCTCCCGCCAAGTGAACTTTGTGGTGGACAAACACCGTGTGCGTGGGTTTTCTCGGGGTTCTCCCGTTTCCTCCCACATTCTTCACTCCACCATTTCATTCATCTCTCATCATCACCGTCTCCTTTAGCCTAACCGGCATAACCGTGGGACTTAAAACTCAAAAATTTCATTTCATTTTTTTCTTCTTCTTCTGCATGAAAACTTAGACCGCCAGCGATGAACCTAACCTGAAACTTCTGGAAACTAAATGACTTGTGTCTTACCTCCTGCTCTTTCTCATGAAGTTAAACAATCTTGCAGAGGTTCCACAAATACGTCTAGGTACTCCCATGTTTGTTGGAAGCCATGAAACATTTCAAATGTCGATTTGTGTTTGAGACTTCACATTTACCTACGGAAGATGGAGTCCACTGGAATAGGGAAAAAGAGTCCAAATTTTCTTCATACTGATATTCGAGATCTTTCCAAAGAACACAAGTGGTTACAGTTTTGGGAAACGTTAGGTACTCCTCCAAACACTTGATCGCCTGTTGCAATTCCCCCCCGCCCCTTTGACCCATTTACTTGTCTGGGAGAAGTCCGGTATAACCTAACTCTAAAAAAATTCTAAGAATGTTCAGGTGTTCAAAAAAAAAAATGATCACGGACGACCGAGTTATGCAAATCAAAATAAAGTGGTAAATAAATAAATATACACTTATGTTTATGGTTCATGTATACGCACGTTAGACACTTTATTGCAAATAGTTCTACGTCTACTTTCATATGTTAGTTCTGAAGTGATTTAACAACTTTTGTAAGACGTGCTTATATATGTAAATATCCATCCATTAACCTGCTGTAAATATCCTATTCTGAATTATTTTAGAAGAGTAAATTATAAGTTTTGTAACTACCTTATGGCGTAAATGATTTATAACAGTCCAAAAATAAATAGAAACAGCATGAATAGGCTGAAAATGTGTCTATAAACACCACTAGTATGTATGATGCCCTATTTGTTTCAATTTAAACGTGATATTAGAAGTCTTTATAGGGAAGACTCGTAAAAATCCGTAACGAATGAATTAGAGAGATACAGGATAAACCTAGTAAGAGTTCATGAAGTAAGGTGGGAAAGAAATGGAACTGTGAATTCCAGAAATGTTACATACTTTTAGGGAGAAGGAAATGAAAACAACCAATTCCCATCAGGGTTTCTCATTCACAAACGAATAATATAGGCAATTATTACTCTTAAGGGTCGGTGACGTGATATTGTTGTTTGAAATGTATATGCCGCAACAGAAGAAAAGGATGACGATATAAAAGACAGTTTTTACAAAGAGGTGGGACGGATATTTAACTAACTCCCGCAATACCACATGAAAATTCTATTAGGGGATTTCAATGCGAAGCTAGGACAAGAGGATATTTTGCAAACCGACTGTAGTGAACGAAAATCTGCATAAGGAAAGAAAAACAACGGTGTTAGACTTGTGAACTTAGCAACATCCAAAAACCTTATCGTGAAGAGTACAATATTTCCACCGCGCGACGTTCATAAATATACTTGGACTCGCCAGATGGCAAAACACACAATCAAATTAATTATGTTTTACTAGATAGAAAAAGACAATCTAGCAGAATTGATGTTCGGTCGTTTAGAGGAGCTGATTGTGACACTGATCACTACCTGGTAGCAGCGATAATACGAGAGAGATTATTGTTGAATAAAGGAAATATTCAATGTCTGAAGACAAAGAGATTTATTTTAAGTAAATTAGAAAAGATCCAGGTAAGAGAGGAATATCAGATTGAAGTTTCGAATAGTTTCTCTGTTTTAGAAGATTCGGGAGTGCACTAGTGTAGAGGTTTACTTGGATTAAAATTAGAGACATCATTAAAATTTCACCAAAAAAGAAAAAAGAGAAAAATTAGGACACGTGAAAATACATAGGAACAAACCATGCTTCAACCACGAATGCATTCAATTAGCGGAGAAGAGAAACAGGCAAAATTACGTTGGCTACAAACTCCGAATGAAGTAACTAAGTTACACGAAATTTCGTAAACATCAGGCGGGAAACTTCCAAAACTTTTAGAACAAAGAAACGTGATTTTTTGAAAGCTAAAATTAAGGAACTTGATGATAATAGTAAAAATAAAAACATTGGGGACATATATAAGAAGATCAATGAATTTAAGAAAGGCTATAAGCCTCGTGCTTATATATTAACCCTTAAGTACTATGGACGAAAATAATCACGTAACTACTATGGAACGGTCTGTCAGACCGCATTGTTGTTCCACATTTTCTGAATAGTAGTTTCATTGCACATTTTTTTAAAATTATATCCTACATATCTTTGTTGCTTATAGAAAAGTAGAACATAGTAATTTCACGATGTAAAAAAAGCTTTATATTTTTAAAACAATGAGAAAGAGAACATAGTCAAAATTTGCAACAATGCTTTCATTGTTATTCTAAAATTGTAATTGTTGAAATATTCAATTTTTTCTCTGTTTCTGTGTAGCCAAAATAACACTAATTTAAAATACCATGTTCTTATAGATGCACTGAGAATAAAAAATACAATAAAAACGGAGAAAAAAACATGAAATTTTATCTTTCTTAAACTTAGAGAAAGGTACAGTTATAGTTGTATTATTACATTTTTAGTTCTTATATGATGGAGAAAGTAAACAAAATACGTTTTGCCGGTAAAGAAAGTACCGCACTAACTTTGCTGACAGCATGCACTTTCAGCAGATAGGCACTTGTATCTTATTTTTCTGCACTGCAAGGAAATCGTTACCCCACACCGATGACACGAATGAATATCTGTGCTTTCCTCTTACAACTCAGTTGACAGAAGACTATGTTTTCCTTTTCAACTCCTTATGCGCGATGGTGGGAAACTCACTTTCAAGCTGTAGTATGCTCTTGATTGGAAAACTCAGCTCTCGTGGCAGATGTCCGATGAACAATCTACGTTTTATGTGAGGCCTAACAAGTCCTTTTGCCAACGTTTTCATAAAATCAAATTCTTGTTATTACTGCGGACTTAGCGTAGACTTGATGCAAGACATACGCATTGACACCACACGCAACACCCACCAGCATAAAGAAAATTGTCAATGGCTATCGTCTTGTTCGACGACCTGATGTGTAATGTGTACATTTTTGTCTAGAGTATCCACTCCGCCTTTACTCATGTTATAAAATGTGATTATTTCAGGTTTCGAATCTCTGGGTCATTAATTGATGTGTGGTGCAAGACGTGCCACGCGGTAAGACACAAAACTGCTAATAATCAGTAGATAACGAAACACAACCGATCAGCAAAATACTCATGTAACTACTATAGTACGTCTGCGAGACCGCTTGACCCTTCCAGTGCCGCGCACAGGGGATCAATTATAACACGAACTTCACAATACGTAACAATTTGCTAGACAGGAAGGTAGACGAAAAGATCCACTTGTAGTAGTGAGACTGTGGAAAATATAATGATATGAAAAGTCACAGCGGTCTGAGAGACGGTCCATAGTACTTACGGGTTAAAGGAACCTGACGGAACAGTTATCACTGATATAGATAGCATCTTAAATACAATAGATGGAAAGATTTCTTTGACGAATTGCTTAACACGCAACCGAAATCTAATGTGCGTGGAGAAAGGGAAATACATACCGCAGAACCATCTATTCCAAAACCCAACAGAATAAAAGTAAAAATCGCTGTAAAGAAATTAAAGAAACACAAATTTTCGGATGTAGACAAAATTCCTGCTGAGTTAATTTTAGCTGGAGGGGAAAATTTGTGGAACAAGATACACAAACTCGTTCTACTTATCTGAAACAAGGAAGAACTGCCAGAAGAGTGGAAAGAATCAATCATTGTTCCAATTCACAAGAAAAACGACAGAACTGAGTGTAATAATTATCGAGGCATTTCTCTTCTGTCAACGTTCAATAAAATTGTCTCAAACATTCTATTAGCAACATTGACCACATACGTACATGAAATTATTGGAGATTATAAATGCGGACTTAGACGAAATCGATCAAGCATCAATCAGATATTTACCATTCGTGAAATATTCGAAACGAAGTGGGAATACAATACCCCGGTAGATGAACTATTTATTGATTTTAGAAAGACTTATCATTCGGTTAGGAGAGAAACATTGTACAACGTTCTTACACAATTTGGAATACCGAGAAAGCTAATTAGATTAATTAAGATATGTTTAAATGATTCCCAAAGTAAGTACGGGTAGGATTTTTTTCCCCACGAGCTTTCACGTCTTGAATGGCCTGAAACAAGGAGATGCGTTGTCGCCATTATTATTCAACTTTGTTCTGGAATACGCTATAAGAAAAATCAAAGATAGCAATCAGGGCCTAGAGTTCAATGGTGTTAATCAGGTTATGGCATATGTTGATGATGTGAATTTAATAGAGGATGATAGGAGAACAATAGAAAGAAATGCAGAGGTTATACGAAACGCTTGCAGACCCATAGGTATAGAATTTAATGCAGAGAAAACTAAATACATGAAAGTTCATGGGGATAGTAATACGGTAAATTATAGATGCGTTAAAATATCAAATAACACTTTGGATAAAGTGGATAGTTTCAAATATCTAGGATCAATATTAACAGACGAAAACCCTCTTCACGAATAAATTAACTGTCAACTAAAAGCAGGGAATTCGTGTTAGTATTCAGTCAAAGTCTCTTGTTGTCCCGAATTCTGACGAGAAATTTGAAGCTTAAAATATATAAAATTTTAATCATGCTTGTTGTTCTTTATAGTTGCGAAACATCGTCACTTACTCGGAAGGAAGAACATAGACTGAAAGTATTTGAGAACAAGTTCCTGAGACGAATATTCGGACCCAAGGAGAACGAGAGTGGAGAATGGCTGAAACTTCATAACGAGGAACTTCATAATTTATACGGTTTATCCAACATTGTTAGGGTCGTCAAGTCTAGGAGGTTTAGGTGGGTGGGTCATGTAGCTAGAATGGAAGAAAGTAGAAACGCTTTCAAAGTCTTGACTGGAAGACCAATCGGAAAACGACCATTAGGAAGACCTAGGTGCAGATGGGAGGACAATATTAAGATGGATCTCACAGAGATTGGAATGCAAAGTGGAAACTGGATGCAGTTAGCTAAGGATAGAAGTCAATGGAGAGCTTTTGTGAACGCGGCATTGAACCTCCGGGTTCCATAGGCCATAGAGTTAGCTATTTGTTTCAATTCAGCTGCCTAACTCCTATATTCACATGTTATATAGTATTTTACAGAAACTTTGAAACTAGAAATGGACTAAAATTATATCGTGTACGTTTTAGTAGTTATTTAATTTAAAATGAATATCTTTAACAAGGCATTTAAAATTTAATGTTACTCTATCTTAAAAAGAACAAGGTTATATTGTTTAGAAATCATATCTGTGAAGATTTTAGATATATGTTTTATTAATTATATTCCATACTTTAAAACGAAAAATACTATTTCTATATTGCAATCAACACTGGGCGCTTTCCAGGAAGCGATGAAACATTTTTCGTTAAACATACATTACAAGTTTTCTTCTCTTTCAAGTTGGAATAGATACTCGCATTTCCTTTCTTTGTTTAAGTTTTCTCGTTGTTCTAATTGCAGCAGATCGTTCATTTCTTCAGTGTTTCTACGTTTCTGTTGTTACATCCTGTTTCTTTTTGACTTTCTGTTTAATTTTAATTAGTACATTTCCTCTGTTAAAAATAAATTAGAAGTATAATTTCTTATACTTTTACATGTTAGTTTTTGATATAACTATTTTTTTTTTTTTTTTTTGATTACGTGTAAAGTTTCGATTATTTTATCCATACAGTAGGAAATAGGATTTCTTTCTTTGTTTTAATTCTGGTAATGTTACAAGTATTTAACTTCTCAACTACGGTATAGATAGATTATTTCAGGGGCGATATTTATGTATTTATGGACGATATATAAACTCAACTTCTATTCCCAAAGTATGTTGATACACTCACAAGCCGAAACATCATGACCATCACACTTACATATGGCATATCTGCTTTTTGTTCACAGGACAGCAACAACACAGTTTGAGATAGAAGCGATGATAACCCTGTCAGTGACTTGCAGCATAGCATACCCAGATGCACACACGAGGAACTTCATTTCTTTAAATTCAGAGGTTAGTCTTTATCTTATGTTCAATTATATCCCAAAGAGTTCAATTTTGAAAGATCGGGTGCATTGGGGGACCATTGTAGTAATAAAATTTGACCATTGTGCTCCACGAATCACTGCAGCACCACGTTCGCAATGTGACAATCACTGCTGCTTGCTGAAAGATTCCATTGCCAGCTGGAAATATGGCCGACGGCCAACATGAGTGGGTGTTTTATATATATATATCAGGCGTTTTGAAATGCAGTTGACTAAACACTGAAAACTTCTGGCGAGCTGATCGTACGGGTGTTAAAATCTATTAAAGTATGATGTTAATTGTGACACAAATCGCACCCTATTTTGTTGTAGCGCTCGCTACGCTATGCTACGATGTCCTCGATACGCTACGATGAGTTTCGGCAGTTTTAATGGAGTTCCACCATCCCTAGTTGTTTGGTTGTGTATTAGTTTTGCTATCGGTTTACCGTAATTGGGAAACACTAACCACGGCAATTCGCAATATCCAGATAAGTCGCGCTGATTCGGAAATGCTCGTGTCAACCAGTCTGACCATCACAATCTCATATATCGTCGGCCTTCCCCTTTCTTCACGTAAGCGCCACATTGACTGTGAGTTCCCTGTTCCCGCCTGAAGAAGATTATTTTCTGTCTTATGATTTTTCGTCAGACCAACGATTTCATTCGAAAAGTAGCGGGTAGTCATAATATTTTGGTTGGTCAGTGTTAATTTGTTTAAACATTAGAATAAATAGAGCGAATGCTGTTTCTTCAGCCATAAAAAATCAGTCATATTACAGTGTGATTTATGCTGGAACCGAAAAATCAGAATTTTAAAACTGTGAACATTGAAGTGTTTGTCCAGCTGCCTTCCCATTTCACTCTCTGTCAATTTTACAGACATTACGACGCAATTAAAACGCAGAGAAGAATGGAGTCATATCTATTTCTGCTTCACGCAGGGAATAAGTACGCAACTTTCAAATAATAAACTTAGTACTGTTGTTAAGTTTATTCGTCCCTGGAAATGTAAGATTTGTTATTCATAAGCAGCCTTAGTCTAAGAAACAGCAAGTTAGGTCCAAGGAAACAAGTCGACAGTGCCAGAGTATAACGTAAAGGCTTCTTAAGTTCAAAATCTACCGTCTTGGGCATGTGATTTTTCATAGAGTGCGGTATCTGGGGACTAAGAAAGAGGATTGCGTGGAAACTGCAGACTACTGTTGGTTGGCTCTTCCCACACACACATATTCAATCCTTCTCTTGGTTGCTCGTAAGACTTGCTCTTCTCATATATCTTCCACCCATCTTGTAAGCTTTCCTTCAGAGTTAGCTCCTGCCTTGCTTGGCTTCAGTCCCGTGAAGAATGTGCACAGGATATGGTTCTTTGGACGAGAAAATATCACTTTAGTACGTCTGCATGACGGACGTAAAAGAGGTTCTTTTAGAAGAAAACAAAAATAACAAAAAAAAATCCTTCCATGAAAGATAGATGAAGACGATAGGCACGCACATCTATTTTAGATATTATACCCTCTCTCTTTTTTGCGGCAAGGCATTAAGTTAATTAAACAAGTTTTTGATTTGCTTTTAGTGTTGAATGCTTCATAAGTAGTTTTAACGTTGAAGAAATACTTGTAATTAAAGATAACTCAGAAATTTTCATAGCATGTCTACAAGAATTTCAGTGAATCAGATTGTAAATTAATGCAGAACTTTTACTCATAAAAACAAAATTACTAGACTTCGTGAACAGTGGCGGCCTATACATAGGGTGAACAGTGCAACCATACGAATTATTATTACGGAAGGATACCACGCTTCAGAATAATATTCTTGATTTTTAAAACATTAATGGATAACAGACTATGAATTATTCAATATATTTTTGTAACTTAGAAAATCTCCTCTGATTAAACCGTATAGAGATCTACAAGTAGCCCATATTCAAAATAGGAACTCATGCATCATAAATAAGATTATTAGCATTTTTGTCTCTATCTTTGTGATTCCCGTTGCCCTCCAACTCATCCTGCAGTGTTTCTGTAGGTGAATACCCATCAGCGATTTCATCAATATATATATTCGGATATATATTCCGAGGAAGCTTCAAAGTTTATACAAAGTATTCAGCTGAGCAGAGAATCTGGCATGAGATTAAAACAAGTGAGTTTCGATTCACAATGTGAAGACGTTCAAACTGTATGAATTCAATACTCTAGGTTGAAGTGATGCATCTATAACTACTGGTTGCAATAGAAATCAAAGATAAATCCTGTTCCCTGTACGCTGAATCCATATCAAGCCCTTACTCGCTACCACTTGATTGTGTCCTATAGCGATTAATATTGAATTATTAGTATGAATTGAAGTCTATTACTTCTGGTTTCAATAAGAAACTAAAACTAAAAATGTGAAATATATCCTTGCGGACGGAGTCCATATAAAAATTACTTGTCGCTTATTTCTTTTTTATCAATTATGCAATCAGTTGTAACCACGGATTTACCTATGCAACAAAATCGTGAAGCCATACGTCACTGTTTCGCCATCCCCAGTCTGCCCGCTCGCCCTGATAAGATCGCCAACATTAATGGCAGAAACGAGAGTGTCCAATCAGACTCGGTTGTTGTGCCGATATTCGGTTGTCTTTTGGCTTCATTGATTTAATAATATGAAGATAGATATGGGAAGATTCTCTCTTTTATACCATCCTTGGCTATAACCGTAATCACAGACATTCACCACTTCCGGCTTGAACAGATAGATGAGAGTCCAGACAAGACTCATGACTCATTCTTAAAACGATGACACTGTGTCAAAATCCTCTATCTGATATCTCTTACAGTTTTTCCTTATAAATAACGCTATCGAAAGCGAAAATACTAACAAATTTCAACCACTCCCGTTTTCAGTGTAGCGTTGAGGGTGGTGATAATATGTTTGCTTGAGACACTGAATCGATTGCAAGAACCGTTTGTAGGTATCTGCTTATGTTGTTGTTCTATTGTGATAAACATCGAAACATAAAATAATTGATTTCTACTATTTTCAGTTTCAATACTAGAACAACGGAGAAGATGGAATCTATTCTTTGGAAGGTGGATCGATTTAGAAAAAATGGCATTCGCTCTGGTATATGTCGACAGACAAACAGATGGATCAATATAGTCGTTCTACTACAATTCAACATGGTCGTAATGACTTCTAACAAATATGAATAGTGTAATCTATAACTACTGGTTGCAATAGGAGAACAAGGTCGAAGAAAGAGCCTGTTCCTCAGACACTGAATACATGTCGAAAAGACAGTACTTGTTACCTCTTACTGTTTTCGCTCTATGGGGATTAACATTAAAATCGGAATCCCTTTTCTCCTAAGGTCCTTAAATTTATTTATCAATTTTTACAGACTCAGAGGAATCTCACATGTACCTCTATTCACCACGACTCTGTAACTTACTATAAGAATAATTAAAACTTTTTCTGACCAGAGTATAAACACTTATTTATTAAAAGAAAACACAGTGTTACTGTTTCCACAACTTAACGTTATCTTCATCAGACACTAACTCTGTTGACACTCACCCTAACACTTCATCATATAGTAACACTAAGTTGGGTTTGTGTCTGATAAAGATAACGTTAAGTTGTCGAAACCCTAACACTGTATTTTACTTTTAATAAATAAATTCTTGCTACTGAATATATATAAAAAGTCTGTCACTGACTGTTTCTATTCCATCTATTATGTGATCAGTGTTGTAATGGAATAAATGTAGATTTTAATATTTCTGGCATTAATAGATAGATAAAAGTTCGAAGCAAAATTCATTCTCGGGGTGATAAATTTGTGTCAAAAACCTTTTTTAAACATCCATTACCGTTTTTACATTACAAAAATAAATATTGAAACCTCAAATACTAATAAATTTAAACAACTTTTGGTTTTGCTGGATTGTTGCTGATGGTAATAATATGTCCCTTAAAGGCACATAATCCAATTCTGAAACCGGATTGACACTATTCATTACTATTCTCCTTCTACGGCGATAAACATCGAAACCAATGAGAAGTAACTTATGCCATATATTATAATTATTAATGAAATAGTCGTTTATAAACTAACAAAATTTCATGAGTAGTAATTTACACAATAAACAAAAAAGAAAAGAAAGAAAGAGTAATTACCACTTGTAGATACTCTGATCGATGTGAGTTATGCAATTTACAGAAACACAATGAAATATTTATCTGATATATGACCTAAATCACCTGAGTCGCTTTGAGAAAGTTATCTGGAAAGTGGCGCACACAAAATGAAACTAACTTTGGTAAATTTTTCTAGACAAATGAGATAATCGATTTTATCAAGTTATTAATGAAATATTGATTTGTGAAATATAAAGATAATTGTATGAATTGTTTTTGAGAAAATCGTCCGGAAAAACTAACCTCAACAATAAACTATCCCTTATTGATTTATTCCACATAATGTAGTTATGCAGTTGAGTTTGAAAAGTTAACTTATACGGTATAAAAATGGTTAGAGCCGCTTTTAAGAAAGTCACATTCTTTTTAGGTAAACGATCCTTATCTTGATGGCAGAAAAATTCGAAAACATCCCTGGTGAATAAAATAAAAATCTTAAGTTTAAAATTTGATCAAGATATGTTGAACGGTATGGAAACTAAGCAAGTGTATCTCAGAACGAACAGATGGACATATGTCGGAAAACCACTTTTTCGATATTTATGGGTCATGAAAGACGTAAATCCATTGAGATATCGAATTCGAGTTTTTCACGATTACTATACTTACTTTTTTTCCTTTTTTGTCTCATGACAGTAAAAACAACTGTAGCAACCTGTTAATGCTACTTAATAATGTCAAATTTGTATATGCACTGTAGAGCTCCTTGCGTTTCTTGAATAATATGATTGGCCAAATCTTCGTGCGTTACTTTGTCAAGTTTCATAGCCTGTAAACTGCATGCATAAGTGTTTCAAACGCTGGCTAGCAAACGTACAACAAAATCATGAGTGTGAGCTTCAGTTGCTACGAAATGAAAATTATATCTTCCAGCTGAACGTCCCACAATTATGTCCTTTAGGCTAAGGTAGAGGATTGATTAAGAAAAGCGAATGATGATTCAAGAATTGATGGAATGAGAGTGTGGGAGGAAAAGGAAATGATCCGAGAAAACCCACAAAAACGAGGTTGTTCTCGCCAAACTTACTTGGGCGTGGGTCGAACTAGGGACTCCATCCACCAGAGGCAAGCGTCCTATCACTAAGTTACAGTGACCCCTCTCTTACTTGCTAGGTATGAAATATTTCTTTATCATTAGGGTATATTGGCTAATGTTGTGATAATATTTTCTGATTTTCCCATTAAACTACATTAGGAACCTAGACGTACAATTTTTGAAACTAAAAATCGGAAGTTCAATTATAAATCACGATGGTTAAGCGAGAAGTCACCATTTATTCCACCATGTGACTTCGATCTATTTTGGGTTTACTTGGAAATTGCTCCATGCATATTGTTTAGAGTAACTGCGACACTTAACAGATTACAGACACATTATATTTGCTCAATCTTATGAGCTCTAAGATTGATGGGTTGGTTCGTTGAGAGTTTGGCGTGCCGTTCAACAGTGAGTCTATGAAACCTGTATCTATTACTTAACGTGGGACCCCTAAGTGTGCTCCCAGCTCCGTCGAACTAAGTGTGCTCCCAACGAGAAGCAAACCAAGGTCTTCCGCAGTGAGCTCTAAGTCTGGTAGTATCCTTGAATGCTTCTCACGTCAGCATTATAACAATTACTTTTAAGTTAAATATGAATTTGTCATTGTCTACTTTAGCATAAATATTTAAAATAAAATGTTATTTTTCTTTTGAATCTTATATGAACATTTAGAAATGGAACATAGAGTTAAAGATACATATTGTGTTTCCGGTCGTTAACAACACTAGATTAGTGCTCATAATCTGATTAAAGAGTGTAATTTTTAACATACTGAAAATTGTAATATCAGTGAAATAGAATATAACTAATGATTCTGCTCTCCCAGACAGAGAACCGGTATCGCACAGCACGGTGGCTCACGTAATCATCAAATTCGGGAAGACGGGATCTGTTCAAGATAGAACACGTAATGGGCAGCCAAAGACTGCCACCAATGAGGAAACTGCAACTTCGGTTGTTGCGTCGTTTGTGAAAAGTCCTAAACGAAGTACCCGTCGTGTGTCCCTAGCATGTGCAATAAGCCAATCCTCCGTTGTCCGGATATTGCAGGCCAATAAGTGGCATTCATACAAGCTGCACATGCAACATAAGCTGAACGAGGATGACCCTGATCGCCGGTTGAAGTTCTGCATGTGGGCTACTGAACAACACGAACTGGATTCTGCGTTTGTCAAGGGCATACTGTTCAGCGACGAGGCGTATTTCACTTTGGACGGGGAGGTTAATCGACATAATTGTCGATACTGGTGTGACGCAAATCCGAACTGGATTGACCCGAGTCGAGAAAGTAGTCCACCGAAGGTGATGGTGGGTTGTGGCATATGGGACACCCGCATCATTGGGCCATTTTTCATTTACAACATCTTAACTGCACCACAGTATCTGATGCTGCTGCAGGTACTTTTGTTCCTTGCCACACTGAACGCTGACGGCATTTTACCATGTTATTTTCAACACGATGGAGCCCCTTAACACTATGTATGGACTTGGTGTCCGTGAACAACTGCCAGGGAAGTGGGCTGGTCGCCGTGGTCCCGTGGAGGGGCCGCCAAGATCCCCTGACTTAACGCCCCTGGATTTTTATCTATGGAGACATCTTAAGCAGATAGTGTATGCTGAGACAATCCGTGATTTGAGACACCTGGAAGAGCGCATCCAACAAGCCTGTGACCAAATTTCAGGAGACATTCTCCTCCGTGTGCAGTCAGAGTGGTTGCGGGGACTACAGTTGTGCATTGCACGGGATGGACAACACGTAGAACATGTGTTGTAGCATTCAGTATCAAGGTAATTTCCCACTTTTGAACATTAATGACTTCTAAACTGTACAAGATAGAAAAAACAAATTACACCACTAAATTCCTGAGATCAAGCTAGTGTTATTTGATGTGTCATACATCCCCTTCCCATTTAAAAAGTTTACTTGAATCCAAAATGGCGGATTTCAAGATGGCGGACATGAATGACATACACTCCAAAAGTTGAGGCCCCTCATCAAACCTCTGTTCTCATCATCACTTTTTACTTTTCCCGTCGATTTTCAAACTTATGCAGGTGTCTAAGGACTTTTGACTCACCCTATATATCCAAATTTCCCTTCTTTCCTTTTAATTTGAAAATATAGAACGTGAGGATTCGTTTAACAAGAATGTTGAAATTTGATAAATAAAATTTTATTTAAAAATAAAGAAATGTGTCTGTCAGTGTTTTTGAAACTTCTACTTCAAAGAATGGAAGATTCTAAGCATTCCTATAACATCATACTTTCCTTTTTCCTTATTCAGAAAATGATTAATCTAAGCATGTTCAGGTTGGAGGTGTAAAATTTATTATTTAAACTCTTAATTTAAAGTAAGTAAATCCTTCCGGAAACTCCTCTCTAAAGAACGCAAATAGGAAATTTATAAAACATTTCAATTACTCTTTCTTTATTCCGAAAGAACTCAATATTGGTATTTGCTTTAAGTTGGAGGTGTGCTCTGCGATACACTATCTTCTCATTAAAAGTTCGTGATTCAGTGTTTAAAAAGTCAATATTTAAAGGGAAAAAGGAATGTTTTGGAAATGTAAACAATTTCTACAATATTCAAAGGAGTGAAAAAAATTATACAATATTCAAATATCCGGCTTTACATTTATTACACGTTCTTGTAGCACAAAGAGCTCTTCTGTAAGTATTGATAAAATTTACCAGGGATTTATTTTCTTACACAATGATCCCCTTACACGCAGTAGTCATTTCAACATTTGCTAGGGAGGGGCAAGACCCTCCGATATACATAGTATCACCTTTTTCATTGGTATAGTATTATACTATTTCCTATCGCACATCACACACACACACACACACAAACATATATATATATATATTGCCTATCAGGTATTGTTTCCATTATTGTCAAATATATAAAAAAACAAAATCACATAACTGTGCCTTCATCAGACTTCTACTCCTTCCAGGAAAGAGTGGAAGTCTGATGAAGGCACAGTTATCGTGTTGAAACTGTGTTTTTTATATATTATCACAGTTTTGCTTGCCCAGTGTCTTAATATATATGACATGTATATAATGTATATATAGGGTTATTACAAATGATTCATCAGGTTTTAAAGTCTTATAATTTCAAATATTTAATGCTCACCTATTTGTACTAATAACCAATCGAAAGAGAGTTTTGTTTATGTCATTGTAGGTTTCATTGTGACTGAAAGCCGTTGAATCATTTGTAATACAACTGTATAAAACTCAGAGGAAGCATTGGCACCTGTCCTCCAAAAATGACTCATCTGCTTGCACGAGGCACTAAAGAATTAGTTCTGGGATGAATATCTTTTCATATTGCTTTCTGTTCAAAAGTACTGTGCAGTATTGGCATTTAGCGTCAATCTCAGCATCCAGGTTATGTAAGACCTGGAATATTGTTTAAAGTGGTATCCAAATCACATGAGCACCCTTCGAGAATTGAATATGGATATTACAAACCAGAGTGTACGCTAAAGTCAAGATAAGAAGTAGTTTTGTAGTTTTTAGTTGATTGTACAGGTATATTTTATAGTTGAATGTATATTTTATAGTTTTATAGTTTGTAGCTGAATATATATTTTATAATGTACTCTATTTCATAGCTGTCACTTCGTCGATTTAAACATGAATGCTCTTTGTAAGTAAAATATAGATTCTTTACCTACAACAAAATATAGATTCTTTGCCCAGCCAGGATTCGATCCCATGTTAAAAATAAATATTAGCACGTGAATCCATTATTCTCTTTTTATTTTTTTCATCTTTTAAAGATCAACTAGCTGAACATGCGCTCTCTACACTGCGCATCATTTACATATGAGCATGAATCTGTTTGTTATTCCTCACATCTGTAAATGTCCCCTTACACTCATAAGCAAAAGACGTCTTGATAAAGATCAGCAAGAGATACTGTAAAGGGGAGATTTTTTCGATTACTTTTTCAATATACGAACTTTATCAACGCATGACCTTTCCACATATTCTTTTCCATCTTGAGTCTCTCCGTCTTTAGTACGTCACTACTCGTCTTGAGGACCACCACCCACTCCTCATCGATACGATGACAGCACACATCGACTTTCCACTTCGTGCCCATACTGTCCATACACCACTGGCGCTGCTTTTTACACTCTATCACTACACTCTTCCTCCAAATCACCACCATCTCCTCTTAGCCGCAGAATTGAAGTCCGACGTCATCCCACCCTTCATATGTACATCATTCGCACAGTAACTCCTTTGTAACTAATCTGGGCTCCCGTTGTCTATTCATCAATGCTTGGAGCAGCCACCAAGCGAGAAGAATAACATGCATCTGTCCACTAACATAACCCTGTATTTTGAAAAAAATGAAATGAAATCTTTAAGTTTTACGTCCCACGGTTATGCCGGTTAGGCTAAAGGAGACGGTGATGATGAGAGATGAGTGAAATGGTGGAATGAAGAAAGTGGGAGGAAACGGGAGAACCCCGAGAAAACCCACGAGCACGGTGTTTGTCCACCACAAAGTTCACTTGGCGGGGGCTGGGATCGAACCCGGGACCCCAAGCACCAGAGGTGAAAACCCTGTATTTTGTTTGCTGTGTATCGCACTTCATCACATCATGTTCATCACCTCCATCATCACTTCATGATTGTGATCCAAAGATCACATTGTCCCTTCCAAAAGTGAGAATAATAAATATATAAATAAATAAATAAAATAGCAATTCACAATCTTCCTTCGTTGTTTCCTTTCTCTTTATCCTTAACCATATACATATCAGTATTCAAATATCACATAGACGAACTCCCACTGTCCTCCCTATCAGTTCTCATACGTCTACTTTCCCATAGAGGGCGTAACCCTCGCACGGGTAGCTAGCCGCGGCTAGCGCAAAAAAACGTTTTTATTAACCACCAATCTCGTTCCTAAAAGAGGGCGTAACCCTCTGAAAGGCAGCTAGCCCATCAGTCAGCGTTTTTATTAGGCTCAGCCTTATCACCGCTTATATGTTCGCTCTATGGAATCTTAACACTTTCCAGTATGCCGATGACACGGTTTTCTTGGCATTAGCTACGATCATCTCCCAAATAAACACTGCGATGAATAAAGCCATTCGTTAATTTAGCAACTGGTGTCAGACGTGGCGCTTAACAATTAACGCTACCAAAACCCAGGCAATAGTATTTATCCCACCAAAATGTCTATCAAGGGTACATCGAAACCGAGCTCGTCTTTCCCTTACAGTAAACGATGCTAACATTCACGACTCCAAAACAGCGACCTAGTTGGGTATCATATTTGATCACCATCTTACATAGAGTCCACGTGTCACTACGGTCGTAAGCAAAGCCAAAAACAGACTGAATTTACTCTAAAGTTTCATTTGTACAACATGGGGTCCGTCCCGTTCTTACGTATGGCTTCACCGCATGGATGTCAGCAAGCGCAAAACATTAAACAAGCCTCTTAATAATGGAAAGACATGCTCTCCGCCTAGCATATCGCATTAAATTACCGGGTCCAACCCGTGAACTATACGATCGTATTACCTTACCGCACTTTCTCTACCACCTCGAAGCCCTTCGACTCAAATATATCAATCAACGCTATGACAGTGAGCATGCTCTTTTCTTTGAAACAGCTTATAACGACGCTCCCTACATACAAAACCACCACCATGCACCTACCCCTCTCTCATTGCTTTTTGCACTGTATAAATATACTGTTCCTCCAGATCATCCCGACTATGACCACATCCGCATGCTCAGCACGTCAACCATCCCGGCGCATATATCACCTTCATACCATGCTCAGTAAATCCGCTTGTTACTAACAGGGTCTCCTTACGTATCTCATCACGTCCAGAGACGCCCCTGGACAGAAAATAACCCAGCATTAACTGTACCTCATTCTTATTTCATTTCGCAAATTACTTCCAAACAGCATATCCAGTCCTGGCCTCCGAACTGTCTAAGCTAATAATAAAGAAATGCTTATCGATACTAAATAAAGTTAATAAATGCCTTTTTGCCCAGCTAAAAATTCTTTCTACTCCACGATTATTTGAAATCTATTTCCCTAGTAGAGGGAACAGCCCTCACAATGGATGCTAGCTACTCCGTAGCTAGCTAGCCAAAAAAAAAAGTTTTTGTTCGATCGTACCACCTATGACGCATCATACGTCAATATAGCTGTCTTTTGAATACCAACTTGCTCCTCATCCTGGGTTATTTCTCGCGTCGTACTGGAAAGTACTATTCGTCAGACTTATCTCAGCCAAGGACGATTAACACACTACAGGTCTCATAGAAGGACTACCTAACCTTGAGTACTATCCAAACGGGTACTCTTACCTATTCGTCTTTGCATCTACACTCATCAAACAATTCATCATTCACATTTCGGGCTTTGACCCCGCAGGACAGATCTTGCTATGCCTGACCCACGCACAGCTAATAGAAATAAAGATAAGGGACGACATGAAGGATTACCGGTTACTGTTCCTGGACCGGCTGTGCGCCCCACGAAGGAAGGACCGCGGCCGACATCCAGCCAACCAACTACAAGTAGCCATCACAAGCAACGCACAGTTTCTGGAGACACTACTGCATCAGCTTTTTCCGCGAATTCCGTCCGTTCCCGATTACCAGCTGCTGGGTCAAGCTACGCTGAACGTCTGAGAGATTCACCACCCCGAAACAAGCATCATCTTCACTCTACTTCATCCACAGAAGATATGGACGCCATCGTTGCGAGCCAGGATACCGGCACCAAGAACACAGACCTTCCTGCTTCAACTATTTACTCGATGCTCCTGACGAACTACGATGCCAAATTTTCCACAGCCAAGTTTGCTTCGCTCCAACTCCGAAAACATCTTCCTCGAGCAGCAATACCTCAGATGGTTCATACTCGCAATGGAATCATCCTGACCACTAATGACGCCAATCTGCTGAACAGCATAAAGATCAAAGTCCCGATCGACATCTTCGGGCCAAATGTTCAACTACAATCACTCAACAACAGCAGAAGGAAACAACCACCACCTCCTCCTCAGACCCCGATTCTATCAATGGTCATCTGCGGAGTGGAATCAAATTACACCAGAGAAGCAATAAAAGAAGACCTAAGGCTCGAAGGACACACAATTACAAAAGTACTGAGGATTCGCAATGACAAGGGACCATCTTATATGATGAGAGTGCTTACTACCCACCAAGCTACAATCGATGATTTACTGATGAACGGAGCATACATCTACAACCGTAAACATCGAGTTGAACAATCCCGTTCTAATGTTCCTCTTCCAATTCGATGTGAGCGATGTCAGGAGTGCAACACCCATGTCACCGCTGACTGCAAGAACAACAATAAATGTGGATACTGCGCTAGACCGCACACCACACGTGCCTGCATGAATCTACACCAACCATCTACCTGTGTCACATGATAAGAAAAAATTCCAACGTACAGCTATAAATGTAAAGCCAAGCCTGCACCTCCAGTGGATCGTCCCGAACTTGTTGCACCATTACCCACTTCGACTACTGCTACTGTCTCTCCTCACGATCATGATGCTCCTGTCACCATCAACCAGCTTCTCACCTTTCTGTCGCTACACTCCAAAACATTCACCCATTCCAATGCCCCCATATTCTCCATCAAATCATGTACGCAGCCAAGCTAACCTTTAACGTTAATTTCACTGCAACATACTCTGGCACCACAGTTCATTTCTATACCTCGAAACCAGATCGCCAAGATTATAACATCTGATAATGAACTTAACATTTACCTTTCTGAATATTCGCTCCTACGAGCGAAACAAACTGCTCTTCGATCAGTTGCTCTTAGAAGAACATATAATGGTAGTTACCCAGGTAACACAAACCAGACCATGAACGTCTTTCTATAGTACCAATAGCTTGGAAGACGTCTTTCTAGATATTTATGCCACCAAAAAACGTACCACTAATGGCATGGTGATGACGACTTTTATTGCCGATGGAGGTACGAATCTGGAACGTTCCATAATTGTCAATATGAATGACGACATTTTTCAATACGAACCATGAACGTCGTTGCATGGACAGTGTGGATCACGTAACCTCTAATGTTCGAAACAGGAAGTACCATGTACGTCTACAAGGTACCATGTCTGTGTCGTGCGCTGTGTGCATGATAACCGCGCATGCGCTGGCTTCGCAGTTTTCGTAGGCGGCAAGGTGGAAGATTACCGTATATGTAGTTGCACCATGTCTTTTCTCGTAGTGGAAGAAAACTCTTGTAGTGATGGTATTCCCATTGTCATCATCCACAAATCGTGGCTCACGCCACGCAAGAAACAAGCTTTCTGGCCGACAAAAGCAAAAGTAAGAAGAAATTTTGAGGCTATACTACTCAAGGGGGAAGAACCGAACGAAGAAGATTGGACTTTGTTCGAAATAAGGAAAATCAAATATGAAACAGGTTAGTATATTTTAATTCAATAATTTGCATATTGTTTTGCGTAAGTTAGGATAAGGTGTTAGTTTATCTTTAAAGAAGTTTTTTTTAGTCATGTTACCGGTCATTCTTAAGATGACAGTCTCGCCACTCGTGCTTGATCATCCCTACCAACAAATGCTACTTCTGTATGTACAGACACACAATCATAGTCAATGTCTTGCGAATAAAATCAGAAAAATAAACACACTGCTGAACAAGACTGCACTTATTTAATATAAAAACACGTGTAAATGTGTTTTTATATTAAATAAGTGCAGTCTTGTTCAGCAGTGTGTTTATTTTTCTGCATGTACAGATGATGAAACCGAAGAAAAATGTTGCGGAAAACAGATTCTTCCATATGCATAATCTCTGATGAACATAGACAGAATCAGTTTCCTCCGCTTGTTTCCCTCGCTTGTATCACCTGTAAACACAGAAAAAGTAACACAGAGATAAAGCAGAAAACATCATTAGTACCTTGCTCACATACACCACTAAACATTAGTACAAGGGAAGAATATGGCAAAAGTTTGCTTTAAGTAGAACACTGATAGGCTCACATATAGGCCTACTTGAATCTATTTTTCTTAAGTACAAGGGTAAAAATATTACTAAATACCATTCCTTTCATCATCATTAAAGAGAACTAACCAGCTTAACCAGACCCAAAAGAAGGAAAGTTCTAGAACGCTGGCCCCCTGTTACAAGAACACTGCCTTAAACAAAAAAAAAATCCAAAATAATGTTAATTTAAATTTGATTAGAGGTTGGGGTTAAGTGCTGTATCGCCGGACCAATTTTAGGAAATTTACCGGGTCAATTGGAGAATTTATTTAAGTTTGTGAAGAGGAATGAGTGAATAAGATAAGTAAAATAGTAAAACTGAATAAAGTTGCCGTTTTTATTGGTTGTGTTTGATGTAAGCGGCACTGTATTTGGAGGCGGAAGAACTATTTCGCGGAGAGGTGCATTTCTTATGATATAGTAGCACGAAAGGCATGGCGTTGGGGAAGAAATAAGAGAACGTCGAGGGCTATTTAGCGGAGTATTTATTTAAGGAAAAGAAACTCCAGGAAATTGTTGTACACGATTTTTTTTCCTGAAATTGGAAAAGTTTACAAGCCTCAGTTTTGAAGGTAAGTGACTCCTAACTGAACGGGAATAAAATTTCTGCAGAATGTACAGAAGCTGTATTGTATGTTAACAAGTGAAGTGTTGTTAGTATGGAACGATGACAAGTGTTATTTAAATTTTTCTGACCGTCAAAACCCACATGTTGTCACTGCCCTCGCTTACGCGTATACCCACCTTCGCTGACACGCCTGCTTCCTTCGGACGCGCCCCCTTGCTCCGCTCGGGCTCTCCTGCTGCGCTTTTGCCCTGACTCGGTTAGATAGAATTCGTGCTTTTAGTGGCCACCTAGTACAGGTTGAGTTGTTTCTTTGGACTGTAGTTTATATGCCCCTAACGTAAAGTAACGTCTTCTAACGTAACTTGATGTAATCCAACAGAATATAGCCGAATGCAGTATATTTTGGTGCATTTTTTTCAGTTTTCAAAGTAGTCCGACGATACGGCACTAATACAGGAGGTTGAATATGTTAGGTAGGTTAGGTCAGGCCAAGTTAGTTAAGTTCGGTTAGTACCCCTTGTACAGGTAGGCGGGCCAGTGTTCTAGAAACCTTCCTCTAAAGACAGTAATAGGATTCGTTGTGCTCAAAGTAAACTCTTACCGAAATTAACAAAATAACACCATTCAGCGTCAAAATACAAGTTTCAAAATAGGGTTATTCCGCAACAGCACATGAATATGTGACCATAACAAGAGCAGGTAATTTCCAAATCCCTTTTGGAATTTGAGAGGCATTTTATATTTCTCACTCAGACGTTTCGAGTGGTCTGAGGTTTTACTTTCTAGACTACGTCATGAGTTTTTTTTTCACAGGTACATGGATGTAGGCAGTTGTAGAAACGTCAACAACATACTCTCTGAAAAAGATAGTTTGTCAAATTTTTATTACTATTATTATTCCTGACAATCTCGGTACTATTTAAGCGATTCAACGACTTGTTTGTACCTTTCAGTTCCAAACGGAACGTCAGACGTATACTGGATAGATGCAGTCTCTGACTAAAAGAAACTGTAGTACAATCTACGCGAATTTTAAATTTCACATGAGGATTATAAGTTTATCGCGGGAGTTTCCCGATTTGTATATAATTCTGTACAAATTTTTTACTTGTGTAACTGTTTATCTTTTTGTCCTTCTGATATGACTCTTGACAATTACATTAACAACCAGGCCTATGTAAAGATCAGTACAACGTATCTTTATAAAGAGTCCTTCGTGAGTGATTCGGCAATCGCATTTATGACCAATTAGTCCCTGTTTCGTGTCCAATTGGACAATTTCTCTTGGATGTAAGCCGAGAAGCGGTTTGGATTCCGCTTTAAGCTTATGTGACCCCTTCCAGCATAACCTTGTTGTTGCATAATAACGCCAAGGCGAAACAAACTAATTTCTGTCCATATTTAATATAAATACGTAGAGTAAATTATTTAAACCAAAAAAAAAACTGGTTTAAACTAAAAAACCGGGTTTAAACCAAAAAACCTAGTTTTTTGTTTTTTTCAATAAAAAACATGGTTTTTGCCAACTCTGATAAATAGTGAGTGGGTGTATCTAGCAACACTGGCCAGATTAGCTCCTCCTCTCATACAGCGTTGCGAACGGTGTAAATCAATGTTTGCGCCTACTAGTAAAGTTTACAATCGTAAACACGAAGTACAACCATGTTCAAATGCGGTCACATCATCCCTTGATTTTGCAGGATATTGAGAGTTTTAGCCATCCGGAAAGGCACTAACGATACTAGTTAAAGTGCATTGCATTTGATACAAGAACCAACTGTCGAGCTTAAAATACATAAGAGATTCGGCTTCATGTTTATGCATATGTACCTGCTTTTAAAACACCCAAGAGAATTCATTTACCATATACTTGACATTTTGCTCACTGTTTCACTCTTTTCCAGGGGCAATCATTAATATTTTTTCCCTTTCTGTTTTCAGATGATATAGAAAAGGCAAGGTCATATGCAAAGAGATTGGAAGATTGTAGTGGCAGTGACATCACAGAGTCAGATGCTGAAGATCGTGTTGGAAACAACAAACGACCTCAGAGGAAATTAAAACCCGTGAACCTTTTTCAACCAAGCAGTATACCTCCCTTACTCTCAGCTGGCACTAGTGTGCCAGAGAAGAAAGCTACAAAAAGGAAGCTTTTTGACATTCAGGGAACGCCGATATTTGAGAACTTGGCTGATGAGGCGGGTAAGAGATATTTTAAAATTATTCTAAGCTGGATATACTTTTTGGCCGTATTGTTAACAGGTTTTAGAAAGCAAGAAATTATGACAGATTTTGAACAGTTTTAGTGAAGCATAAAATTGAAAGATGACTTTCTGAAAGTTTATATATGTTCAAGTTAAATAAAAAAGACAACTCAAGTACAAAATCTGTTAACTTTGCTTCTTTACCATGAAACCAAATAATAATTATCGGAAATATTCATTCATTATTAACATACCTTCCAATAGTGGGGTCCTGGGTTCAACTTCTTGCGGGGGCACACATGAATCTGAACCAGCGTTAAACTTTAGAAGCTCCACAGCTCGTTTAGGACTGAAGGGGAGACTATTACTCATTTTTTTTTAAATATTATCTATTGTTGCTATGAGTTGTCCTGTTATTGTCAACCTCGTAAGTAAGTTTGCTTTCTTTCTTCACAGCTCCTA
Source organism: Thermobia domestica (assembly GCF_964235325.1). Taxonomy (NCBI): domain Eukaryota; kingdom Metazoa; phylum Arthropoda; class Insecta; order Zygentoma; family Lepismatidae; genus Thermobia; species Thermobia domestica. Next base: position 213,822,870 of record NC_137455.1, read on the forward strand.
CAGCTGAACACTCATCATCTGTTTTCGTCGTGAGGGAAGAGGAGAGGATTGCGTCTGGAGACAGAGTGAGCAGTGAGTCGAGTAGATCCCCCACTGGTGACGTGTCTATTCTTGTAGCAGAAGTAAACTCATCGCCTTTCAGATCGTTGTCTTCACGAACTTACAACAGGCCAGAGGAAGATAACGCTGGCTTAGGTAAGTTGATGATCTAAGGTTCACAACTGATATTTAATTATGCCCAATGACGTTAGAACTTCTATGCATTGTTCCTCTTTACACTGAACTTGAATTTGATTTAACGTTTTTGAGCATCTGTGACAGGCTGGGAAAGAGGATGTGGGAAGTTTGTCGACCAGGGCCAATTTTGGAAGGTACCATTCCGGCATTTGCCTAGTGTGATTGAATGAATGTCTGGAAAAACCTCAATCAGGATGGGCGTCCTCTGGGATCTATCCTAGGACCTTCCGAATGGTAAGCTTACACTTTACCAAATGACCAAATGAGATATGACACATTGGTGCTACTTATTGTTTTCCTGTACCTATGCTTGCTTCTGTTGGTCAAAAAAAAAAAAACTTTGAATATTTTTTTTAACATATTGATTGTTTTCGCGTAACTATTGTTTAATTTTCTGCTGTCTCATGGAAATTGTGCATAGATGTTTAACTGTATGTGTTTCTTTGCATATAAATACTGTAACTAAACAATAATTCTTCTGTCTTCATATTTTGTCGCTATACTTTTCTTTTCCAATTTCATTATCCACTTATATACTTCACTCATCGCACATAAGCCTCCACTTCCTTGTACTTTTCTTGAAAAAAATCCTTTTTTCTAAAGTACTCTGTTTAACATTCTAGTGAAAACAGTTTTTTTTTTTAACTTTGAGCAAATTTTTACTAAATCAGTTTTCAAAATTATGAAACTAATGACTTAATTATTTGAAGTGTGGAAAATTGACATAAGCACCACTGTTATAATACCTGTAGAAATATTTAATGTTGAGTATTGTTATTGATCTAAAATAAAATACCATGTTTATGATCTAAAGAAAAGGATATTCATGAGATATGATAACTTTGCCAATTTCAAATATTAAATTTGTACTAACTTGCCGTAATTAACACATCCTACTGTATTGTTTTAATCGAGAGGCCATAGCTCAGTTGGTAGAACACTGGCTTCGCATTCGGAAGACCGAGGGTTTGCGCCCACCGGCCAGTCATCGTGACTCAGGATTTTCCAGTGTTTTCTCTCAGTCGCACCAGTTAAATAGCAGGATGGTACCCACAAAACTAGGCCCTGGTCGACAACCTTCCCATGTTCTCCCCTTCCCCATCCCGACCTGTGACGAAGATGCTTAAAAACATTAAATCGAATTTCAATTTAATCTATTGGTTTTAATTTTCTTTTACTACAACACATGTCTGTTTTCCTGAAGATTTCGCCAACTTTTAGAAACTAATATTCAGTATGTATTCCACCGTTATTAAATTTCCGATGTGCACATTGTATGTTTTCACTTATCATACTTTCTTTTTCGTACGAAAGTACATCTTCAACATCTTTATCTCAAGTCAACTTTTGCATTGTACTTGATCACTTCAGTTAGCCATTTACATTAGCGAGTGCCATCTATACTGGTCTAGGATGTATTGTTCAGTTAAAGCCCAATAGTTGGTAAGCAATTCTGTATAGCAATTTGATTTGTATTACAGAGATCTTTTCTATCTGACACTGAAGTCTTTTCCTCCTGACTTTCCATTTCAGATCTACAAAAGAAGCTCCTGTCTTACCTCATAGAAGTTAGACAGCAGAATGTTCAGATTTACAGCTTACTGGAGAAAGTGAACAGCAAGCTTTCCTCAGACATCCAGCGTATACCAATTTGCAACCTACCAGTGGATTTCCCTTTGAAAACACAAGGAGATGTGGAAAAGTTGGAAGAGTTCCTGAAAGACGACCAACATTTCTCAGACGTGGTAAGCTTGCATTCTCACTTCTACGTACCTGTGTTTCATACGTCTTCATAGGTGAAAGTTAAAGAATTCAAAAGCAGCGGAATTAAGGATAGTAGGTAAAAAGAAAAGTCATGGGTAGTTAAGAGAAAGTGATGCAGTATATAGCTGTTAAATGATTTTGTTTCCACACTTCGTCATTGTTTACAGTGAAATTTCTTGTTCATTTTTCCTGCTAGTAAAATAAATTATGGCATGAAATATTGGAGAAAGTCTGTTGTCGAATGGTAGGAGACCAGTTAAATAGCGAGTAATTTCACATACAAGTTACATTCCTACAGGTACAGCAAGATTTTCAACCTAAATCCATACCACTGCGAGCGCGCGGCTTCGAAGACTCAACAGCTGATGTGAAAGACAAAAATTCGGGAATTTTTCCGATCTAAATCCCGTGTTTGTTTCAATTTTGCACAGCTTATAACATTTCTCGACTGCTTTTTTTTTTTTTTTTTCCTCAAGAAAATTGTACGAGAAGGCTCAAATCACTTGAAGGTTATCATTTTAAGTACATTTTTGGAGGTGGATTTTTTTGGTTTTATTGTGGAATTTAACCGAAGAAACGCACTTTTTCTGGGGGGGGGGAACTATGGACTGTTGATGTTCATGCAACATATACGAGTGTCTTTATTATACTGGGTTCCCTGTTCTGCGTTCATGTCTGTCTGGTTTCTCTAGATGTCGCCTTGGACGCTTCGTCAGGTGACCTTCGGTAGAACGCGGCGAGTGTCCAGCATAACATACACTGTAATACCACATTAGCTAAAGGAACAGTTTACGGTGCATACAGTTACTGACATAACCATATCATGTTTAGTATGGACCACTGTGATGGGAATATTGCAATCTCGTAGTTTACAGTGTAATTGTCGATGGCACATTCGCTGCACATTTTTGTCATGTACATGTAAACCTCTTACAAGCAAACCAAACCTTTGTTGCAATAGCGATCGCAACTTGCGCTGATTCCCTTGTCAACTTAAGAACGCTTCGGTGTGGAAAAACAACAAGAACTGCGTTGTGCTAGCTACTTGTCACTTTTTTCTTCGTGGTATCATGTATGTTTCGTAACGGCAAATGTAAAAATATTCAATCTCCATGATGCAAAGGGAGTAGTTGGAAGAAAAGGCAGACTTTGTGTGTAGATCGCCACTACTACAGCGTTGTTCGCACTCACTTGAAATAAAAATTCCAGCCTGGTACTAAAAATTCCTAGAAAAGTCAGGGAATTTGATAGTTTGTTTAGAATTCATTTAGCAGGTATTTCTTATGTAATGAAAAATGTTTCAAAGAGGTGAACAGCTATTACTACTGATGTCAGCAGTTCAATATTTCCACTTTTAAGAAAGCATAGCAGGGCATTCCTGGCATAATGCATGAAGTTGCTTGACTTCTGCATTTCTAATTTTATTCTATAATTTATTTTTTAGTAATGACAGAAAAAATTAGAAAGGTTTTAGACTTTTTTCTTACAGAATTCTTTTTTTTGGGGGGGGGTTGATTTCAGTGTTAGTTTTATAGTGATGTATAATTCTTGAAAATAGATCATCCCTGCCCTGTTGCTAAATGAATATACTTGCTTTTGTTGTTACGTTAGCCTCTAGAGATGAGACGATTCAGATTCCCGGAACGAAAGTTAACATTAGACAGTTTTTTTCTTGTTTCCATCAGTAACCCCTTTATTTTTCAATTATTATTATTTTCTAAAAGTTTAAAGAACAATCTATTTACATTCTCCACATATGAAAAGAGACAATATTTTTTTCTTTAAAATAATCAAATACAACATGAGTAGTTCGTTTCAAATATATGAGTACGTAGTGTTGCATTTGCTGTCATTTTTCTTTCGCACTTCTTGTTTTAACAAGTTACGAAATATATTATAAAGAAAATAAAATTGAACAAAGTGAGAAGGAAAATCGCATTATGTGGAGAATCGTCAAGTTACATGTGCAACCAGCATTACGAAATTGAAGGAAAATAGTTTTCCCTCTAATCAGGCCTGAGGGAATTACGAAGGATCTAGTTCACTTTTTTGACTTCTACTCTGAACGACTGTCCAGGTTTATAAGTACTATAACATTTTTTACAACTATTTCCATCTTCTATATATCTCCTGCTTCTTCCTTTCAGTGTTCCTACTTTGCTTCCCTGGGGTCTGGAGTGTGTGGCATTCTACGCCACGTAATGAGCAATGAAGTCGCCATGACCTACAATTTTCGCGGAAAAAAGGAGAAGAAAGCTTTCTGCAACCTGACATTGAAGGCAGCTGTGGTTCGTAAGTGGATTTCCTTAAAGATATTACAAATTACTCCTTAATTACCTAAGTAACAGTTTGATTTTGGATGCATCTATAAAGCATTCGAGCATTTGTTCAGACGATATATAGGTATAACCTAATTTCTTTCTAGAACACAGTTGACGGTTTATGGTAGTTTTTGTCTGTGTATTTATTTGTTTATTGAAAGTACACAAGAAAGGGATCGGGCCTCTAAATGCTAGATCACATTGGCCCTTTAAGTCAGGATTTAAGAAGGAAGGGATCCTGGCCTGTTTAGAGAAGGTACTATCCCGACATTCGCCTGGTGATACTGAGGGAAACCAGGGAAAACCTGTTAGGATGCCGCTATGAGCAGGGTTCGAACCCGCGCTTGACTTGGTCAGTGCCGTGTGGCAGGTGGACGCTGTTATCCTATACCACCGCTTGGATATAAGTAATTTGAGTACAGCATTGAATTTTATGTGCATCAGGCAGGGAAAGGGGGAGGTTGAGAAAATGAAACTGACGATCATAGTTTGCGGCACTGCAGGAAAGTTGTACCGGCATATAAATATTATCTTCGCAAAATTTCAGAACCTGGAGATGATCTGTTATGGCACGGAGTCTGAAATTTCGAAAATTTTATAAATTAATAAATAAATGAAAATAAAATTTTATGGTTCTTAAAAAATTCACAATGCCTTCGCAGTAGTGAGAATTTATATCTAAGTATTCCCTTTACAAAATTTCATAACCCTGGAATAATATCTTTTGATAAGATCTGAGGTTTTGAAAAAAGATGAAAAAAAATGTAATTTGAAAAATATATCACATTAATGACAGTATCTCTTTTGGTAGAGATGAGAAATTGCATTCACAGATAGTTAATTTCTGTTGAAAAGTTGAGAAACACAGAACCTATTTTCTGTTCTGACAGTGGTCTGAAATTTAATAAAATACCAAAAGTACGGCTTTACAACATCAAAGGGATTAAGTTTGAAATGTTCAATTTATATACTAGGGTCTAAAAAATTGTAGTTTTTATGTTAACAAACTGAAACGTAGGCCTATTATACTAGTATGTTAAATTTACAGTAAATCGGTTTCGAAAATTGGTAAATGTGTAATTTTAACATCCGGCAATTGTGCCAACGATAGGGCTAAGGGAGACGATGAAGGATGATAAAGGTGAAGGATGAATGAAATGGTGGAATGAGAAAGTGGGATGAAACGGGAGTACCCCGAGAAAACCCACGAGCACGGTATCGTCCACCACGAATTCACATGGTGGGGCCGGGAATCGAACCCGGGACCTGTAGAACCAGAGATGAGCGTTCTACCACTTTTTTTTTTATTTTAAAGTTAACTGAGCCACCGAACGTGACTCAGCAACTTACTTGACCTAACTACACTGGACTTGCTTTACGTGCTTTACTCGGTTAACTGGCTTACCTAGGAACGACAGGGACACGAACACAGAAACATCGAGGACAATTAAAATCACAAAGGCTCTCCCACCGGGAATCGAACCCGGGACCCCGTACACCAAAGGCGCACGTGCTAGCCACTAGACCAGCGGGGAGGGCTACCACTGAGCTATCGTGCCCCCCTGTCGGTTTCGAGTTGTAGGACCTTCGCTTGTAATATCGTTCCCCTCCAAAATTCAAATGAAATTTACAAATACAACAATATTACGACAAAGATTTGGGTACCAAGTCAAACCACTGTTGCAGTAGCATGAAGCATTTTGTAAGACGTAATAATCAGTGCATTGGAAACATTGCTTGCGGTTTACAAGAGCAAGGTAGCTTCAGATAGGCTGTGCACCTGTATCTGAGAATCTGCAAATCGAAATGCGGTTTGCCTATGTGCATTACGGCTTACGGATTTGCCCCAGTAGATTTTATTTGCTTCTCCTGAAAAAAATTATCTGGTGCATTAGCGTGTTTTGATCCGGAGGTCCTTATTTGATCTTAACATTAACAGCAGACTTGTCAAAACATTGTCAAGAAGAAAAAAAATCACGGAGGGAAGTAACGACCGGAGAGCAATAATAGAAGATTAATCTCTCTTGAACGACCCCTATTAGCTCTATGTAGGTGGTGTGGCACCTAACTCGATCCAGTCAGGTCATTTCGGAAAATATAATTCTCTCACAACCAAGGTGCTCGTTTGAGTAGGGATCAAAAGTATTTGGTGGATGTGGTTTTTCTTATTCTGTCAAAATTTATCCTACAGATCTGGCTATATGCAATCGCTGAGTGAAAACGCGGAACGTGTTCGAGAGTTTGTTTACACAACGAGACCTTTACACAGCCATATTGGAATTCATTCATTATGAGAGTGGATACTATATTCAGGTTCCCCATTGAAGTGCAACACTCAATTATAAGGATCCAGCTCGACACATTCACCAGTTCATTATGACCTTTAGGTGCTTGGATAAAATTCATGTCTTCTTTCTCACCACAACCATAGTTTTGTGGACAACATGGAAAATTTTACAACTTTTCTCTTACTTGGCAGAGATGTTCTATAATTTGGTATGGTTTTTTCTTTGTAAGCGCATCAAAATATTCTATCCTGATCTTCCTTTTGCTGGTTTCCCTTCCGCCTTTCCCTCTATCAAGTTGAGTTACATTAACATAATTTATCTAAATATTTCTTACACATTTAAAAAATATTTGAAGCATATATTTAAATGATATGCAAATAATGATTTTCTCTCTTTTTCTACTTACCATTATATCTTTTCTTTTTAGGAGCAGCACGAAAGCATGACCCAAACTCTACCGAACGAACTTTAGAGGACACAATTAAGACGTGGCTGAAGCATGCCCCACAACGGTTCTCGAAACAAATGGTTCAGAGAAGTAGTCAGTGAAGTTTTTGTTCATAAACTGCTTTTTGTTGGAAAGTGCTTTCACATTTATACTTGTTTGTACATTAGTTACATTTACATTTAATGTGCTTTCATATTTGTACTTGTTTTTACATTAGTTGTATTTACATTGTAACATGTTTAGAGTAGTTTCATACAGGCAGCTAAGAAGAAGAATTGCCAGGGAATTGAATGAGGCAGTCAGTGAAGTTCTTGGCTCTGGCAATTCCTCTTCTAAGCAGCCTGGTGAAGATTGTCCCAACGCGATAAATAGTTCATCTTCACAGGATGAAATATTTTGGGGTGAATGCCAGGAAGCTGACCCAGAAAGGAGTACAGAAGAGACTTCAGGCCAAATTCCAAATACTGTCTGCACGCCCATAAATTCTGACGAGGAATTGAAATCCTTCTTGTGCACCTGGTCTCTGAAATACAGAATTAGTCACGAGGCCTTAAGTTCATTGCTGAGAGGACTTCATACATTGCACGCGTCTTTACCAACAGATGCTAGAACTTTATTAAGAACCCCAAGGGGAAAAATACACAAGAAGATTCTTGAAAATGGAGAGTATCTCCATATTGGACTTGAAAACTGCCTGCAGCAGCTTGTGAAGCAAAATGAGGGTACTCTTAAAAATGATTCGAAACTCCAGCTTATTTTAAATATAGACGGGATACCTTTATTTGAAGCTTCCAGCGTCTCCTTTTGGCCAATCTTGGGACTTGTTTATGGTTTGGAGATTCCTCCGTTTGTCATTGGGTTATTCTGTGGAAGGGAGAAACCAAAACCCTTGGAAATTTTTCTGGAGGACTTCATTAATGAAATGAATGTTCTCAGGCGAAATGGACTCACTGTCAACAGCAAAACATACGCAGTTAATGTCCATAGTTTTGTATGTGATATGCCTGCCAGGGCTTACTTAAAATGTGTTAAATCACATGGGGGTTACTCCTCATGTGATAAATGTGTATGTTATGGCACATATACTGAAAGACGTGTGGTTCTTGACGACTTGAATTGTCGACTGAGAGATGATAAGATGTTAGAAAACCAGGAGGATGAGGAGCACAGTTTGAGAGTTTCACCCTTGTTGAGATTGGGTATCGGTCTTGTTTCCCAGTTCCCGGTGGAACCCATGCAACAGTAACTCCTTGCAGCTTGTTGTCAAGAAATTCAAAAATTACGAAAATTTATATACTAGGCCATGTGAATCAAAGAAACTTGACGTTTTTGTGGTGTCTCGATTGTCTGACAATCTTTCAGTTTTGTGTGTGAATGAAGTGGCTGCAAAGTGTGTACTGTTGCCATTGAAAGAAAAGTTTGTTTCATTTCCTTTAATTCATTGTTTTTAATTTTCTAAAGAAAGCGACTTAAATCTGTCAAGGAGAAGGTATAGTTTTGCCTCAGTTTTTTAAATTGCACTCTAGATAAACTGGAAAATAATTTTCATGCATTAATGTGCATTTCTTATTTCAATAATCAGTACATTTTTTAAAAAAAAACAAATGCTACTGGTAGATTCAGGATTGTGTGCGGACACTTTCAGGACATTGCTTTATCCAAAAAGTGTCTACAATCATGTATTATGTCATTAATAGCATTTTGTTTAAAACTAATTGTACTCATTATTGAAGCACAAAACGAGCCAAAATTACTTACTGTTTTGCTACCCTGATATTTAAATAATAGACGTAACCCCAAAATGGAGCGAAAGCCTAGTGATATTCAGCCATAAGGCTACCCATTGAGTGGTGTTTAGAAACGGGTGAAAAAGGTTTCCCTCTGAAATTGGTAAAATTAATATTCATTTTTGTACTTACTTGTTACTTTTCCTTCTAAATTCTATATCAGTTTTCTTTCTAAGTTAAAATTATAAAGGTAAGGAAATCTAAGTATTGAACACGCTGCGTGGATAACATAATTTATACTTACGGCAGGATCCACGCTGATTAAAAACACTTTTAGAAAAATAGTAAAGAAAAAAACGAGCAGCTGCCATTCTGGCATTAGCATTGGTCTACTCTCTTAGTCCAGACCAATGGTAGCAGCCATATGCCATTGGTCTGGACTAAAAGCAGATGCTAGTGTTTTTTTTTTCATATTTTAATTATTAATCGCCTACATTTCCACCACCTGAGGACGATTTTAGGAGAAAATCGAAAAGCTTTGTGGACTTTACATTTTAAAAGTGTTTTTAACCAGCGTGGATCCTGCCGTAAGGAAGGAAACCTGTTCTATTTATAAGTTAAAAGAGCTTGCAGTGGACAGCTTTGACCAACATTACTCTTCTATGTGCTCCTCATTCTTTATGTTATTATTATTATTATTTAGTGAACATTATGGTTGAGCAACCACAGAGTATTTGACGTTTTCTTTATATAAAGAGTGTAATATCTTTTGGTGATCAGTGTGTGAGGTCAAACATCGAGAGAGCTTTGTTTTCATGATTCCCTCCACTCCCTAAAAGCAAACATCATGTATAAAGAATATGTAAGTTTGAAGCTGCTCTTATGTGTTTCGCAAAAGCACTTGCAAATTAATATTTGTATGCACGTATATTGATTTTTCTTTTGTTTGTTTCCTGAACGTTAGGGTATCTCTGTAACTTTAACAAACATACATGTGTATGAGTTTCATACAGTAAAACCACTTGTAATATTGTAGTATGTGTATTTAGTGAACATTATGGTTGAACAACCCCATAGTATTGTGACGTTTTCTTTATATTGCAATTAATATTTGTATATTATATTATATTATATGCACGTATATTGATTTTTTTTGTTTCCTGAACGTTAGGGTATCTCTGTAACTTTAACAAACACACATGTGTATGAGTTTCATACAGTAAAACCACTTGCAATATTGTAGTATGTGTTCCAAAATTAAATCAGTGCATAAAAACAGTAAGTTTTTTTATTTTGTACAAAGATATTGACCAACAGAACCCATAGTTATCTCAATCAACTCACAATTCCTATTTTTGTACCAGAAGACCTGAAACCTCCTTTCATCTAACATTGATTGGGATTGCGGTTGACGTAACTTTCATCGACCTTAGAAGTTCCTTCGTTAGTACTCTCAAATGAAAATGAAATGAAATCTTTGAGTTTTACGTCCCACGGTTATGCCGGTTAGGCTAAAGGAGACGGTGATGATGAGTAATGAATGAAATGGTGGAATGAAGAAAGTGGGAGGAAACGGGAGAACCCCGAGAAAACCCACGCACAAGGTGTTTGTCCACCACAAAGTTCACTTTGCGGGGGCTGGGATCGAACCCGAGACCCCAAGCACCAGAGGTGAACGCTCTACCACTGAGCCACCGCGGCCCCCAGTACTCTCAAATAAATGAGTAGTTTCGGACAGAGTCGATCCATTTGTTGCGGGTCAAATTAGGTGGCTGGGAATAGTTTATGCTGATACTTCATTGCATGGGTAGACGAGCCATGGAAAGTTCAATTCTGACCCAAAATCCATGCAATGAAGCACGAAAATAAATTGACCCTACCTACCCATTTTGACTCATAACCCATTAGTCGAATCCGTTCCAAATCCACCCATATATTTGAGAGAGCACTTTTCAAGGTACCTCCAAGGTCACCAGACGACTTAAAACGTACGAAGCAATGGGTACCAGGATAACCAAAAGGGTACCTCAAGTAAGTACCAGGATGACGTGATTGAGGTTAAAAAGATGACGTACCATGATAGTACCATATAGGTCATCAGTAGACGTCTACGGACGACGAAATCGAGGTGAAAGAAATGACGGTGCACAAATCGTCCTCTGTAGACGTCTACTGCACCTTACAGATGACGTCGCAGATCACGTGATATTTGATGACATTATCACCAAAAAAATGACGTAATGTGATACCCTTTAAAAAACGTCTTCTGTTCCAATTTGTGTTACCTGGGTATGTTAAGCGAAACGTTCTTCACGCCAAGATCATCCCGTCGTTTTCCAGGCTACACTATCATCCGTCATGACAATTCTTTTCCGGCCCAACGTGCCATGGGCGGCGCGGCTATAGGATTCCGCTCTCATTAGCCTTATCGTCAACATCATTCTACCACTTATACAATACCTAAACATGTTATCACCACCTTATATTTCAACCATATCATCATCACCCTTGCTACCATCTATGTCCGTCCAGGTGATGCTATTACCATTCCACTTCTTCCAATATCTATCCAATAATTACCCCCATTACATTATCGTGGTAAATTTAAATCTCCACAGTAAAAGTGCACATGATCGTGACAATTTTCACATGTTTATTACCACTAATACCACTGGTATTCTTCACGCTCTCCCAAAAGCCACAAAGCCTATCTCCAATACCACTACTGATGCTGTTATCACATCAGCCACTCTTGCATATCATTGTCACATTGATGTTCTCGACCTTCTGGGCAGCGATCACGCACCCATTAAACTTTCCTACCGTACACAACACTCATTAAAACGACAACGCCCACAACCTCGCCCTAGTCTGAGGTTCGACAAAGCTAACTGGCCACAATATCGTTCTTATTTCATAACGTACACAACACCTCACTGCTCCAACCATAGAGAACAAGTTAAACATCACAGTTGATACAATCACTACTGCAATCCAAGCAGGTAGTGCACTTACCATTCTAGTCAGTCATTCCGCTCTTTATCAACCCCAACTTCCACCATGATTCACCGCTCTCGTCAATTACTTCGCGATTATCATCTCACCCGAAATCCCGAGTCACTTCGCCATCATCAACAACTCCATCGTATAGTTTACAATTGTATCAAAGCTTTCAAACTTCGCTGTTGGGTCAAAACCTATAACACACTAGGAATCCATAATTTCCCTTTCTGAACGATTATATCACTCATGCTCATCTTCCTCATACCTTTCTGTCATTTTCTGCATACTAACCCCACTGGCATAACTTGGGCTTCATCCGTCCTTCATTACGGTCTAGAGTAGCCCCTAGACCAGATGATAGTCTTATTCGTCTATTTAAAATACCCCATGTGTTCATCCTATGCACCGCACTTCACCTCATCCTGTATTCTATGAATTTTGTGTTACATTTTCACTTTGTGCTATACATTTTACTATATTATTGTGAACTTTCTATCTCGTCTATTTGTTTACCATGATATCATTATATATGTTTGTATATGATTATATTTCTTTTGATGTTATTAAGTGTAATTGTCTGCTTCCTTTTCCTTTAACATGTTAAAGAACGCAAAGTTCTTTAAGTCCTTTATTACAATAAAGATTATATAGCATCCCTTAGACCACCCATAATAAACTCTAACCCCGCCAATCCTTCCATATCTCCTCAGGTCAGTTGTCCTGAATTAATCCAAGCCATCGGTTTCTGATCAGTGAACTTTAGGACAGTGGAGATAAAATAAGATGTTAGAAAATTGATGAAAGAACTTTATCAGTCAAAAACAGTTTTGATGTGTTCTTCAAAACTAACAACTAAAAACAAAAATAGAAATATGCAAGTCCGGTTTCTGTTTTAGGAGCTTTTCCATCTGGTGTCAATAACGTTGACAGTTATGAGTAAAGTAACATCGGAAAATGTGATATTAACAAAATAGAGATAACTAATAAAAATTTAATTATGTAAAAATCATGAGAGAAGAAATTGAATCAGAGAAGAAACTATTTACTAAATACTGTATTATTATCTTTCCATTTTATATTTTAACAGATTCTGGAAATGCATTCCTGTTATTGTGCGTGTACGTGCGTATGCATTTTACATTTTCTAAAGAAAGGAAATCAATAAAAGAAGGAAAAAATAGAACACGATTTTAAAATTTATTAGGTATCATGATAATAAAAGGTATAAGCTGAAATCACCCTAACTGTGATCAATTATTTATGAAAGGCGAAGAAATCAAATTAACTCTTACAAAAGTGGTGCAATGAGAATATGAGTAACAGGTAGTTGTATCTGTCATTTAATAAGACAATATGAAATTACAAAATTAGGGGAAAGTTTAAGCTAGAGAATCTAAAGAAAATATATGCATTGTTTATTAACTTTGTGACATAAAATTTATTTCTCTCGCTTACTGAGAGTTTACCAGTTATTTCAGTAATATGTTGCCGTATTTTCCTGAAATGATGTTTAATTATTATACTCATGCTTTCCGAAGAGAAAAGTAATGTATTGAACTAATACTGAAGGAGACTTTGGGAAAGGTTTGTGCAGAACCTTATATTATCATACCTTGGATTTGGGGCATTAAGTACAAAATATATATACATTGTTTTTTAGTTATTATTACTACTAACCATCATTTTGATTTTATTAATGTTTATTTGAATATCAGCTGCATTTCCTGTACGATATATTTTACTATTTAATAGAACTGAAATAATGTAACAAGGATGTGTATTTAGAACGTATATTCCAATATAAATCCCGAGAGATCTAATACATCAACTATACTTTCCTTTCTCTGAAACAAGATGTTTATTTCTTCTCTAAGTGAAACAAAAATGATTCGTCTAGCTTGGTATAAATGAACTCAGTTCTATTTTATTTTAATCGCTGAAAATGAAACCAGGATCTCTATTACTTCAAAAGGAAACTCTTTTTCGTTCCTATTTCGTCTCGAACAGACATTTCTGTCTTCGTTGAAGAAGAGGGTACTATGTCGTTTGTAACAGCTCACAAGACTTCAATTCAACCACTCAAACGTCATTCGGGTGTCGTTCGTAGCTGAATATTGCTTTTTGGAGTGTTGTGTGAGGACTGAATGTGGTACATTCACTTGAAAAGAATTGTGCTCCTTTCCTCAGAAAAGCAACTCAACTTTTTGCTGAAGAAATAGTAATACAAGATTGTATCTTTCTCAGATTCAGTTTGTTTATAAGTCTATGAAAACAGAACCATCTGTCCCTTTCCGTCTACGATAAAAGGTCTTACAAACAAATGTTATAAATAGAAAATATTTCAAAAGAAGTGAAGAAACTATGAGTAGTTCTCGCTCAGAAAATACAAACAAATATATTTATATTTAAAAAGTAGATACAAGATAGGAAATTGTTGAAGCAGAGAATTAATTTTGTGAAAGTAGCGTCTTACTTACACAAGAAATACCTTGTGTTCAAGTAATATTCATTTCTGTCATTAATGTTTAAATTATATCGATAAAATACAACTATGAACTCATCTTTTTAAAAGACAAAAAATTATATAGCTATCGGAGAACTTAACAGGAATAATGGGAATTTAAAAACTACTTATAGATAAGAATCATGATTTGCCTTTCGATTTCTCTCAATACCTATCAATATTTAAGACGCTCAATAAACTAAACAAATCTTTTATCTTTCGTTATCAAAAACAGCAATTAACTTCTCAAATTAGAACCACATAGTGAATTAAACAACTTCCGATGATACAAAGATCTTTCCCGTAGAAAAAGAAAACTAAACCACAACAGCTACGAAAATTATTAAACGCGAAATAGAAGTAGTAGTGCAATAAATGAAGCTCAAATTTTAATGAAGAAAGGAACAGATTAGTAACAAGCTGAAAATTGGTACAGATGTTGGGAATTATGTTCTAAACAACATACTAAAAGTTCCGTGAAATCCCAGGTGACCTTCTCTGCCATATTGGAAAATGGCCGCTGGAAGTGTCAAATGAACAATACCCAAAGAAAAATAGCAACATCTCCGCTATGGTTGAACATAAAGAGATAAACTTAGTGCCGTTTTATAGAACATAGATAACCCAATACTTTTTTAAGCGAAACAATTTTTCATAAAACGCATCCTTTTAGAAATATTTAGCTCTAAGTTCTAAAATTCCGAAAACTACCGTCAAACTGATTTAAAATTTTATTGAACTTAGGATGTAATTGTTAACAAGTTAAAATTTGACATAGATGTTGATAAAGATTATTTAAATGACATACCAAAATCCCACAACTTCTTCGTTCGGCATATTGGAAAATGTACAAATGTCCGAAGTAATTGAAAGATAATATTTTGTTACGTGAAATACAAAATCTGGACCGGGCTAAATATTTGAGAAACTGTAAATGCAGTCGATCCGAAGCGAATTGGGATCAATGGTGGTGAAAAGAGGAAAACATTATGACGTGTTTAAGGTTGTTTTTCAACATCTTGGTAACCGCCATCTTGGAATCAATTTGTTTTTTTTAAATGGCAACATGGTCGTATGACATATTAAACAACATCTTCGTTCGAAAAGAAACCCAATGGTAAGGTTATTTTTCCAAACCCTACGACTGTTTTGAAGTTGTGAATATATTTAGGATATGTTATATGTGAAATGCTGTGAAATTTGCTGTGCTAAGTTTCGAATTGAACTATAAAGTAAAAAACAAGCTTTGTAACATCTCTCATTACGTATTCTTTCATAACCAGGAAAAGAGAGCTAATACACATGAGACAATTACAATCACATGACATGTTCAGCATGCCCACCGTTCTGTTGTGTGCATATCCTTAACCTTGAGACACAGTGTTTGTGCACTCTGCGAAGCATAGTTGGTGATACTTGTTCACAGACAGTACTGACTCTCCTTTTCAGGTAACCAATAGCAATAATTTTACACTGGTAAACAATAGCTTTAAAGTGCCCCCAAAGATAGAAATCCAACGAAGGTAGATCGGTGGACCTTCCTGGCCACTCAGCTGGTCCATGCCAAATTCCCCAACAACTGGCAAAGTGTTAATTGAACCATCGATTACATTAAGACCATAATGCCGCGGTGCCACATCTTGTTGCCAATATTGATGAAATCACCATTCTTTGTCCAACAAAACATGAGTGTTTTCAAGCATATCTCCATATTGTGCAGCATCCAATGTCCCATCATTGAAAACACATCCAATAACTTTCCGTCCCATATTCCACACCACACCATTACCTTAACTTCATCTTGCATCTTTGATGCATCTATCCAATTAAGATTTGTATTATCCCAGTACCGGACATTTTGGTTGTTAATCTCACCTGTTACACAGAAGTTTGCCTCATCACTAGAATCAATGCTATGAAGAAACACTCGGTTACGAGCTATCTGGGCCAACGCCTACTCACGAAACTCCATTGGTCTATCTAAATCATCCTCTGGCAGTTTTTGTTTCAACTTTAATTTTTAGGGGTGACCCTTTTTCCTTTTTAACATTATTTGAACACTATTGACACTAATATTATGTTCACTTGATAGACGTCGCACACTCTCCATAGGACTTTTCACCAATACACCCAACATAGCTGCTGAAGTATCTGGATCAGTTGCATTTCGTGGTCGTCCTGATCGAGGTAAATAATCTACATTTCCCTTTGGCGTGAATTTGCGGATTAGTTTACGTACAGCACTGTCTGTCACCGGCTGGATGTCGCTCTTTAAAGACGAATGTTATTGCTGAAATGCGTTCTCGAGCCAAAAGAAAGATTTCGATTCTTTCATCTCGTCTTAGCATCATAACCTACCGGCAAGAAAAAAGATAAAGATTCAGTAGGTTCTCGTCTATACAATGTTCCACACATAACAAAATATAAGGTTAATTGATAGCATATTCTAGCCTAAATCCATTCACAACTTCAAAACCGTTGCAGATTTTTTTAAAAAGCTTTACAGTAGGTTTTCTAAGTGTTGGGCAAAATGTTCGGTACAGGGCCAATACAAATCTTAATTAGATAGATGCTTCAAAGTTGCAAGGTGCAGATAAGGTAATGGTGTGGTGTAGAATATGGGGCGAAACACTTACTGGACCTGTTTTCATTGATGAAACCTTGGATGATGCATAATATGCTTGAAAACACTTTATGACACTTTTGTTAGAAGAGGAAGGGTGAGTTCATCAATATTAGCAACAAGATGGGGCATCGCATTATGGTCGTAATGTAACCGATGACTCAATGAACACTTTCCTTGTTGATGGTCGGCATGGACCAGTTGAGTGACCAACAAGGTCCCCGACCTAACTCTGTTGGATATCTATCTTTGGGGGGAATTTAAACCTATTGTCTACCAGGATAACATTATTGACATTGGCTAAATGAAAAGGAGATTTATTACTGTCTGTGAACAAACGTCACCAACTATGCTTCGCAGAGTGCTAACCACAGGGTCATACGGTTAAGGATGTGCATAGAACAGAACAATGGGCATGCTGAACATGTCATGTTATTGTAATTGTCCCATGTGTGTTAGCTCTCTCTTTTCCTGGTTATTAAAGAATACATAATGTGAGATGTTACAAAGCTTGCTTTTTACTTAACCCTTCAATTCGAAACTTCGCACAGCATATTTCACAGCATTTCACATGTAACACATCCTAAATATATTCACAACTTCAAAACAGTTGTAGGTTTTGGAGAAATAACCTTGCCATTGTATTTCTTTTCGAACGAGGATGTTGTTTATTGTCATACGACCATGTTGCCATTTAAAATAAGCAAGTTGATTCCAAGATGGCGGTTACCAAGATGGAGAAAAACAATCTTAAATACGTCATAATGTTTCCCACTTTCACCACCATTAATCCCAATTGGCTCCAGATCGACTGCATTTACAGTTTCTCAAATATTTAGCCCGGTCCAGAGTTTGTATTTCACGTAACAAAATATTATCTTTCAATTAATTACTCCGGACATTTGTACATTTTCCAATATGTCGAACGAAAAAATTGTGGGATTTTGGTATGTCATTTAAATAATCTTTATCAACGTCTATGTCAAATTTTAACTTGTTAACAATTACATCCTAAGTTCAATAAAATTTTAAATCAGTTTGACGGTAGTTTTCGGAATTTTAGAATTTAGAGCTAAATATTTCTAAAAGGATGCGTTTTTGAAAAATTATTTCTTTTTAAAAAATATTGTGTTATCTATGTTCTATAAAACGACACTAAGTTTATCTCTTTATGTTCAACCATAGCGAAGATGTTGTTATTTTTATCTGGGTATTGTTCATTTGACACTTCGGGCGGCCATTTTCCAATATGGCGGCGAAGGTCCCTGGGATTTCACGGAACTTTTAGTATGTTGTTTAGAACATCATTCCTAACATCTGTATCATTTTTTAGCTTGTTGCTAGTTTGTTCCTTACTTTTTGCTAATTGGCTGGACTATGAAACGAAAAATGCTCAATGTAAGGTGATTTTGCCGATTCCTTTCTACTGCGTCCAAGGTTTTTTTTTAAATCTAAAAATAGATTCTTAAATTTAAAATTTTATGTTCATTAATTCCTTCTTCTAATTTTATGGGGAAAATAAATGAAACACTTAAAGTGTGCAAAAATATTATGTCTTCAATTAAGGTATTTTCTTGAATGTTTTATAAATTCTGGAAATTTCTCTCGGCACTCTCGTTTGAGTAGGCTATCACTTAGGAAAGAATATTACAAATGTAAGTCAATAATATTGTACTGTGGTACAGGTTTACGATGGCTACTACAGATATTGTGTGATAACACAACAACAGAAGAAATGAAAAAAATATATATGTCAATATATTGATTTCTCTGATTAAAGTTGCCGTATAAAAATTCTAAAGTAAATATGAAATACCTAAGCTATAAATATATACAGGTTAAACCAAAAGTAGATGGGTAGTAGGTAGTGTTTGTATTAGGGTTATACTATAGCAGTAGTGTTCATTTGAATTATAATATATGTGTTGCACTATATCCAATTTTATAAGTAATTACTTTCAAATTTACTCCTTTTCCTGCGAGACAATCCCAAAAACCATAATGGCAAATAGTTTATACATGAACATAAGAAAATGAGTATTAAAATATTATTTGAACCCTCATAATGCTGAGACCGTTAGCAGAAAATGGGTTGAAACATTTGTTACTTAAGTCCTAAAGAGACGAACTATTTACTGCATTCATGATAAATTTCATTTCACTGGCTGTCTTCTTTATGACCTAAACCTAATACCTTGATAACCTAAAATAGTTTAACCCAGAGAACCATAAATTATATTTCGCGGCGGTATTTGTTCTTAGACTCATAGACTTTATCTATTTGGAATACTGAAAGGAACTTATTTGGTTGAAAGCTTATCGTTTACTGTTAAGTCATGGCTTATTGAAAGATGGACGGGACAGGAGGATGCAATTTAGTGAGTATGTTCTTCACATTGCCACAGAAGGAAAGATGGAAGGAAAGCGAAGAATGGGAAGATGAAGAGTGCAACTGATCGATTATTTGAAAAAGAAGAAAATATTGGAAATTAAAAGAGGAAGTTGAAGATCGAGAAAGTGGAAGAAACGTTTGCAGACCCAAACCTAAAATTGAAAAGACAAAATGTTTTAGTAAAAGTAGTCGTAGGACTTGTCAAAGGTAGAATACTTAACACTAACAATGCTGAAGGAAATCACATAGAATCTAAAAGATTTTGTCAATATAATGGGAACCGATGAAGATTGTTTCAAATTAATCCGCCATACTAACAAATACAATTGTGTTTACTGGTATGGGGAGAAGATATGTTTAACATTAGAGCAACAACTTAACCGGGATCACTGTTTGAGATGGTATTTCAAGTCACAAGCGATAATAATGTCATAGTTCGAACGAAGCAAGTTCTTCATAGTTATGACAGTGTAATTCAGATGACTTTTATTTCAAACAAAAAACGGCCCTTCCAAATTATTCAACATCAATTCTTAAATATCTTGATTAATGATATCCTAAGAAATTGATTGGCTGGTGTTTTATAGATTTTACCCCATCTTTTCTGAGCATTCCACGACAAAGTTGTAGTCATAAACTATGAACTATTGGTTATTTGAAGAATTGCATTCGAAGTACACTTCAAAAGATTAATATACACACACATTCATATCATTTGTACAAAAATGATTGCCGAAGCTTAAAAGGTATTTTGAAACTATGTGAACTGTAATTGACAATAGTTTGATCACCTTCGTTGATAGAATTTTCAGTGCTTTTGTATTGTAATAACGTATACAACAAAATATAGATGTAAATGTAATAATTGTTTATCAAAATTGAATTATATTAGTAAATATAATTATAAATGTAATCTCAAAATAAAATTTAACATTTACTGTCAATCTACATTTTTCACTATTTATAGTTACCTACTACACTTATTCACTATCTACACCTTCAGCTGTCAAATTATATAGACAGAATAAAAATTTGATTGACTCTAGGAATTCTAAGCGAACTAGCGAAATATCTTGCAAAAATGAGCTAAGACTGTTCCGATCACCAAATACAATTTGTAACAAATATTATAAAGCTGAGGGAACATATATGATATGTGAAAATACTTCATGACTTTCAGATAAACAAACATTTTTCGAGATATATAACTGTCATAAAGCCATATGAATGATACATGATACGTGTAGTCTGATATGTACAATATCAGACGGTCTCTTTGGGCCAAGTGCACCACATGGACTCATTTAGATCGTTTCCTGTCATTGAATACTGTCATTACATTATGATGATAGCTTGTCAAGTATGATTTTCCACCTCATTGAAAGCCATCCAGTTATTGTTGTTTGACACACAAAGCAAATACCATAACAGAACGACGATTAAAACACTTCTTTAGTTACGAGTAATCAGCACAAAATAGAATGCAATTCAGGTTCGAGTATGACGTATCTGAAGAAGACATCATAATTGAAAGAAGCAAAACCTAGTATATACATTTTGCCATGTAAAACATAGAATCCCTGACACACACACACACACACACACACACACACACACACAATCACACACGGACATATGCTAGAGTAATAATACTTTATTTCATGTACAACTGAAGGAATGAAAGTTAGAGTGAAGTATTATCATCGGGGCCCAAAAATAAGATTAATACTCATTTGATACTGTGTTTAGAATATTGATTGGTGTAAAAATTTCGTAACTACAGAGACGTTTCATTCAAATATATTATGATGAGAAATACTTTAAGCCAAAATGAAATAACTCTGTCTCTGATAGCATCTCCAAACGGTAAGTTATTTTTTCTTTTAATTTTCAGTCGAAAGTTAAATGTAGTTATTTAGCGATATGTATATAAAACCTCAAAACAGACCCAATACAAAGGATATAAAAAGACGCAAGGAACACAAGACATGATTATTTCTGAAAGCCTAGAATGACATTTTTACATTATTTTCAGGATTTTTAGGATGTATATTTTTAGGAGTTAATTTATTGTATTTAGTTAGGCTGGTCCAAATTTCAACTCTTTTCGAAAATCGGTTCGCCGAAGCAGTTAAAGGGTGTCTTTTAGTGCGCAAAGTGTGCCAGATTTTTTTTATTTTATTTTATTTTATTTTTATTTATTTATTTATTTATTTATTTATTTATTTATTTATTTATTTTTTGAAATTTTAGTCAACGTCTTCATGTGCTGCATCGAGGTTTTATGGGAACGATATGCAATACGAACTACGCGGTATCATGTTTCACGTTTTTGACTGTGTAAAATACACATATTGTCGTTCATGTTTTGATTAAATCTTAGGAATAGCTTGTAATACACTTAATCCACCTTCTCAAAGCCCACTTATGTGCAGTTCTTCGCTTAAATTGACCTAATTTCAATGCTTAAGCAAGAATGTTGTGTTTTTTATATGTATGTATAAAAAATTGATTTATTTTTTAGTCTAACAGTAGAGTTTATTTATTTATTTATTTTTGCTGTAATGCAATTCATTATCAACATTCTCGATCATTTATTCTTTAGCCAAAATAACACAGTACTCACGATGAGGAGATGACTGCACTTCCAGCTTCGCCCACTTTTAGTTCCATTCTCCCGCCCGATTTAATTTTCTGCCATAGCCTTACTTGCTTCACTTTTCTAGATGGAATAGTTTTTTTCGATCCAAATGTTGGCATTTCCTATCGATAAAGCAAAGCATAGCGTATGAATCTGTCGCGACTTTGCCGGCCCACACGCGGATTGAGAAGCTTGCGTCACCAAACGCACCATTCGCTCTACTGCTTGGGTATGCCATGGAAACTCAGTTATTTCTTCTCCGGGCAGTTGCACTAATTACTACTGCAGCACTTAAAAAGGAAGGAGTCATGTCAATGGTGTGCAAAGACCTTGTTACTGTTAAAAATAAGATTAGGAGGGAAAAGAGAAAATTCAGCGCATTCGTTTAAGAAAGTGACGACTTAGCGGGAAAACTGGTTAGAAGAGTCTTCTTTGATGGAAGAAAAGATCAAACCCTACCTCAAGCAAAAAAAAAAAAAAAAAACATTGGCATCAACGGCAAATCGAATAAGAACATTTAACACTAGTGGAAGAACCACTTTCAACATATTTGGGCCAAATAGTGTCGAAATCTTGTAGTGGAGAGGACATCGAGGTTCGGACGAATTGAGGTCCGTGTACAAATTTGTGGATGGGAACGGAAGTGACCTGTCAACGTTAGTAGCAGGTGGCTGTGACGGTACACCAATTAACACGGGAAGACTTAACGGGATTCAACATTGTTTGAAAAAACTAAATTGAGAACTTCAATGGATCGTTTGCCTTCTTCACGCAAATGAACTATCGCTTCGATACTTAATAAGACACCTCGCGGGGGAAATATGGGTCCAGAAACTCTTTCGGAACCCTTCGGAAGTAAGCTCAACAACTTCGAGGAAGCGCCCTCGGTAAAATACCAAGCAATAAATCTTAACTGGTTGGATGAATTCGCAAAAGTGGAATACCTCAGTGCGGACCAAAATGTTTACTAGTAATGTGCAGAGCAATTCATTCAGGATACTGTTCTTCAAGCTTGGCGAACAAGAAACCTGGTCCTATGGTCCAGGCACGTTGGCTGAACACAGCATGTCGCATTCTTCGTTTGTACATTAGCACAGCGAGACCTTGCAAGGAATTGGTGTGTCGTGTGCAACACAATGTCATGGTGTACCCCGAGTCTGGTTTGCCATCCAGGAAAAGCCATCGTGCTGTAGATTGTGGAATTTGGGACGACTTGCTCAATTTCTACCCAGGGAACTTAAGCAGGTAGTATTCTCTGTATTTCCCGACAATTCACAGTTCCTAAAATAAATTTTGACGCGACTGATTACTACGACATGGTGGAGTGGATGACCTTGTCCCCAACAGAATCTCCACTCACAAAGATTCTCTCTGACGACGAGTTAGAAGAAAATATTAGGTCAGCTGCAATGCTCGGAGAAGAAATAACTGCGTTTCCGTGCCATAGCCAAGCAGTAGAACGAATGGTCCGTTTGGTAACGTAAGCTTATTAATCCGCTTGTGGGTCTGCAATTCGCGACGGATTCATACTTTGTGCTTTGCTTTCTTGCAAGGAAATACCAACATTCGGATCGCAAGACTATGCCATTTAGAAAAGTAAAGCAAGTAAGTGAAGACGCAAGCAAGTAAGGATATGGCAGAAAATTAAACAGGGTGGGAGGATGGAACTAACAGTGGTCGAAACTCGAAATGCAGTCACCTCCTCGTGGTGAGTTCTGTGTTATTTTGGCCAAAGAATAAATGATCGAGAATGTTGATAATGAATTGCATTACAGCAAAAAATAGATCAATAACTATGTAAGTAAATAAACTTTACTCTTAGGCTAAACTTACCGTGTGCGTGGGTTTTCTCGGGGTTCTCCCGTTTTCTCCCACTTTCTTCATTCCACCATTTCATTCATCTCTCATCATCACCGTCTCCTTTAGCCTAACCGGCATAATCGTAGGACGTAAAACTAAAAAAAATAATTTCGTTTCATTTTCTTAGGGTAAACAAAAATAAATACATTTTTTGTACAACACTGTTGCCTTAAACATTGAACTTTGGTCAATTTTAAGCGAAGAACTGCAAATAAGTGAGCTTTGGGAAAGTGAATTACGTATAGTTCAAGCTGCCCCAAAGTCTGAATCAAAAGAATGAGAATATATGTATTTTACACAACCAAAAACGTTATACATTTATCCGTGTAGTGCGTGTTGCATACCATTTTCTATAACTTCGATGCAACACATGTAGGCGTAGACTGAAAATTCTGAGAAAAATTGGCATTCTTTGCCCACTAAAACATATCCTTTAACAGCTTCGCCGAACCGATTTTCCAAAAAAGTAGAAATTCGGCCCACCCTATCGTATATACAGTGAAACCTCTCTAAAGCGGACAGCAGTGGGGAATCAAAAATTGTCCGCTATAGAGAAGTGTCCGGCTTCAAGAGGTTTCAGTATTTTGTTATGTAAATTAGTGAGCAATGTAATATAGAATTAGAAAAAAATATTTTTGCATGAATCACGTATTTAAGAATATTACATGCATTATCCTCTGCCATCCAATTCTCTATGTTCGAGGCACAACATGGAAATAACATGTTATAGTCCTGTGCGCTTTACACTGATCAGTACTTCCTTCGTTTTCAGTATGGCGCTTTAATTTGTGGGGTAATTGCAGTCCTGAAGTGTCCTTTTTGAGACAATATACATACCTGAGGGCAAAAAGTACTAAATTTGTCTTCTGGTTGGTTAGAGACTCCAACGGGACAGTAGCATTACGTGTCATCCCTAACGGCGGGCAACTGTCAATTACTTTTGTGTCTAAAACAGTTTGGGTGGGAGTGGGACGCAAGCAAAGGACATAAGAGTGTTGTTAAACAGAGACGCTTCGTCTGGGTTGCTTAGCAGACAGTTGCGGGGGCAAAATGTTGTCACAATGTTTAATTGGTGACACATGTATAAATTACTAAACCTGTATTTTTACTACACTTTTCAACTTATTTCTAAAGAAATTGTCCGTAATACGGAGGTAAATAATACCTATAAAAGACAGAAAAGACTGTCCGTGTCCGTACTAGAGAGTGTCCGCTTTAGAGAGGTTTGCCAATATGTTTTTTCCTATTCCAGTGTTCGGGGATTACAAAATATGTCCGTTAAGGAAGGTGTCCGCTTTATAGAGATGTCCGTTAGTGGAGGTTTTACTGTATTCATATTTGTTAAGAAATGCAAGATGTTGAAACTTCCGTCTGTAATATGAAGAAACTTTATTGCAATTTACATGCTAAGTAGGAGTAGGAGTAGCTGCAAACACTGGTAGTTTTTAATGTTAGTATATAGTGGGATATATATATATATATATCACATAAATATATCAAAATCGTTAAATAAATTACACATGAGGAGTAACTATACTAACTAGGGAACCTATCCAAGTATAACTATGACTTCGAGTCGAGACTATGGCCGTTGGATACCTTGTCCCAAAAGAACATAACACGAAAAGGATGCATCCTCGATCGCAACCGTTGCGGAGATATAAGCGTGAAAAGTTAGCAATTGAGCTCCATACTAATCATTACAAAGTCAGATTCCGGGTCAGATTTTTCGGAAACGGTCAGGTAAGGAAACTCAGCGAATACATGTCAAATTAGTGTGGAGAGCACAGCACCTTTTGAATGAAAAATTTGTGTCCCCGGAGCACTCGCAGGGTCCCAAGCGGGGTCCAACTCAAAACTTGCAAATGGAACCGGGGGTCTAGTAGCATATTGTTTGAAAGCTATTGTTAAAAAAAAGAAGATAGAACAAATCTCAACTCTCTACGATAACCCTGTGCAAACGGGGAACTGGTCAAAATATCAATACAACCTACATCAGAAAATATATGGTCACGCTTCTTAACCCGTTACATTGCGACAATAACAAAAAGAAAAACACATTTGAAAGAGCAAGGTATTGAAGTAAAGCAAATTGCTGCAGAGTCTCTCTCAGAGTCGCACAACGGATCTTATCCAAGTATACGTGTGACTTCGAATGACCAATGGACTATAGCATAACGATGACCGTTGGATTTCGTGTCCTAGAAGAGAAAGGATACATTGTCATACGCAATCGTCGTGGAGGGTGAGAAGGTCAAAAGCAACGGTATATGCTTCGCGCATCGGAACCCCAAATTCTCAGATTGCACTGTGAAATTTCTATCGGGGGATTTACTGAACGAAAAACATGATGGTAAAGACGAAAAGGAGTAACCTTGAAACTGTGAGGCAACTTGGAGAGGAGTGGGCTTAGAGAAAACTAGAATAATGGTTCAGAAATGAAATATATCGGAGGGTGCTTTTCAGAGAGAGACTCTGCAGCAATTTGCTTTACTTCAATACCTTGCACTTTTAAACGTGTTTTTCTGTTTTGTTATCTTTTTTATTTAACAATAGCTTTCATACAATATGCTACTTGATCCCCGGTTCCATTTGCAAATTTTGAGTTGGACCCCGCCTGGAACCCTGCGAGTGCTCCGGGGACAAATTTTTCATTCAAAAGGTGCTGTGCTCCCCACACTAATTTGGTATGTATTCGCTTAGTTTCCTTATCTGACCGTTTCCGAAAAATCTGGCCCGGAATCTGACTTTGTAATGTATAGTATGGAGCTCAATTGCTAACTTTTCACGCTTATATCTCCGCAACGGTTGAGATCGAGGATGCTTCCCTTTCCGTGTTATGTACTTTTTGGACAAGGCATCCAACGGACATAGTCTCGACTCAAAGTCAGAGTTACACTTGGATAGGTTCCCTCCTAAGAAAAAGACAATTGTTATCAAGAAATAAGAAAATTAAATATAGGAAGAAAACCCATCTAGAGGCGAACGCTCCAGTGGGGAAAATTTGAGTTTTTTAGACAACCTTAGTTCAAGGAATTAGGATCATAAAGAATGTATATGTAAAGTAAAAAATCCTGGTTCAAAATAGTAGAACAGAAAAAATACTTGAAGTTTTCGTTTTATAGAAACATTCATGCATTTATATAAGCATATTAGAGAACGTAAAGAATCCGGTAATTTATGATTCTATACCTGAATTGAATTTTCTCTACACAGAAATTATTTTAACAATTAAAATAACAAGCATTGTATCATTGATAATAAGATTTTTCAATATAACAAACCCATGTAAAAATGTCTTCGAATTAGGAAAACCCATTCTGTTTCTAAAACTATCAAGTAAAGTGATTATCACTATTGATTCTATAAATACCTACTAAACAATGTAGAAATACTTAGGGGAGACCGGGGCTTGTTGTCAAAGTTTTTGGTTTCTGGAAAGTAACTTCGCAGGACAGAAGGTTACGGAAGTATCGGTTGTTCTGTGTTAACTTTGAAATTTCTTTCACACAATACTATGGTTTTCATTGAGAAATGTTATTACGAGAGAGACATTTTTAAAGTTTGAAAAATGTCTTCCATATGTGACAACCTGTCCAGTCTCTGGGTTGGTCGCCTCACTAAACAAGGTCTATGTCTCAGCTATATTAAATAGAACGTACAGTAAATTTTAACTTCAACCAAAATAATTTATTTCAAAAGTACAGCAAAGAAAACTCAAATTGTGCACCCGTAAGAAGGTTTAAACTATAAAACATAATTCAAAAGGCAAATTTTGTGCAAGGGCAGTTGTTTCAGGTATTAGTGAACTTAAAATAGAACTTGTTTTATTTAGACAATAATGGAAAAAAATATGCTTTAAGAAACCAGCAAATTGTAGGCCTACAATAATAATAAATATGAATTACACACAATACAGTCCGTAGAAGGACAAATAATGCGTATAAGAATTTAAAGACAAAGTAACTTGTTGTTACCTGATTTACAGGCCTACTAACCTAACTGAAATATAAGTATGAAAGAAGAATAAAAGGCTGTGATTTAGCCCATTAGTCAGATTTTGCTTAAGAAATAGAGGATTCACAGTTATGACAAACATAAGTACTAGATCCTGGATCAGGGATACACTGGTCGTGCAACGATTTTTTACATTCAATAAATGTACTCATCAACTTTCTTTGGGCAAACTATTTGAAAATGGTTCTGGAATTCTAAACAATAACATTCTTCTTCGTACTTTTCAGAGTCAGTGTCATTGTCATGTACGGATTGTGTCCTTCTAGGAATATCTCATCTGCCTGAAGTAGCTGCAGTTCTATACAAACTTTCATTTTCAGAAAACAACCGTTTTCTTGAACATTGTTGTAAAGTTCTAGCCATTCTGTCTTTGGAGGTTTGTCCTTGTTCATTGGAAGTATATTCTGATTTCAATCCTTTTATTTTTGTGCTCTCTTTTCTTTTGTTTATCTTATTTCCTTTCCACTGGAGTGTCTCTCAAGATAGTGGTTTCTCTTTTGCGTGTGATTCTTTTATTTTTACTACGCTGCCCAACTATTTGGAGGGATCTAATCATTTCAGCAGAAATTTGTAGTAATTGGCTTACTACATCATTAGGGCTTCCAACTGGACTGTTTATCTTCGGCCGAATTATATCAGACTGGATAGGCCTATGTATTTCAGAATTTTCATAGGTTGAGCTTGATCGGTGGGATATGTCTTGATGTCAGGGTTGTCATCAGTTGAAAAATCAGGATTAGGTCCATCGTCGGAATCAATTTGGTTAGAAGTATTATGAGATAATTCCATTTGTGATTCTGGTCGATCAGTAGTATACCATGGAAAGAAGTCGACTTCAGAAAAAAATGTTCATTATAACTGTAAATGCCAGTGAATTGAAAACCAGATTGAGTATTTGCTAGTTTCATAAAAAGAGAATAAGAAGTATCCATTATCTTAGGCATGTCATAAATAGTCATCGTCTTACCAGGGTTGTTGAGCATCCAAGAGTCACATGCAGAATTAATGTACTTTTTAGTGCTTCAAACAGAGTTCTGTTCACGGGCTGTTAGCGGTAGGAACAATATGGGGAAACAATAACATAATTACACCGTGTTGCTTTGCGAAGTAAAGATCTAAATGCTTACGTGGAAAATGTGGTTGTCCAGGAGCAACAAAAGTGCATTCTCATGTGAGGATCGAACTACAGAAACAAAGTGTTGTAGAAATGTAACATAATGTCATTCTGCCATCCATCCAGACGTGGTTAGCACATCCCTTGAAGTCTGGAAGTCCATCTGTAATAAAATGATACTTGAAGTGAACACGAGAAAAGACAAAGAAGAGTGGTATGTGATTGCCGACTGCCGAACTGCTGTAGGTAAAGTTTAAGTTTCCACTTTCGGCAACTATGGTTCCCACATGCTTGTATCCTCTTCAAGCGAATACTTTGTCTGGTCTCTGCACCGTTGTTACTCCTGTTTCATCCGTATTCCAAATGTCTTGCAGCAGAAACTTGTACCTCTTCAACACGTCAAAAAGATAGCGAAAAATAGTTCTACATTGGTGCGGTTGAACTAGTCCTTGTGCGGTAGTCCTTACTAAACTAGTTGTCTCTGGCACATTAAGAACTATTTCAGGATGCCGCTTCAAGAATGCAGTCAACCAATCTGCAACAGTCATATTATTTCCATACCAATGACGGCATTTTAAGGTTATTTGCTGCATCTTGAAACACCAATTTACGAACTTCTCTTGTACTCAATCTAAAGTAAATATCGGAAGCGCGTAGCAAGTACGCTGTTAATTGTTGTTTTGTGGCATCTTCAAGAACTTGGCGGTTTTTATGTATCCAAAGGATATTGTTGGTGCCGATACATTTTTATCATTAACTTATTGTAAAATCACTGTCGGGATTTTCTGCATCTAATGTCTTATAATTTACATTAAATTCTTTGGCAGCCTGTGGAATTGAACATTCTTCCAATTTAACATTTTAGCTGCTGTTAGCAAAACACAGTGGCGTATTTAGGGGGGCTTCCGGGCTTAAGCCCCCCCCGAAATCTTACTTACTACAGTAAAGTATATGAAATATCTTGCAGATTTTTCACATTTTCAGGCAAAGCCCCCCCGAAAGTTAGCAAAGCCCCTCCCGAAACAAAATCGTAAATACGCCACTGGCAAAACACCAGATGGGACTTTTCCTCTGTTGGTTGATTTTTTGAAACTCTGAAACATTGTATTCTGAAAAGAGACATAAAAAACCAAGCACATTTAGAAGTGACAACCAACCCTATTCGGTAGGTGGCAACCAATCCCACTCGTGATGTTAATATTTTGTACGGCCAGCAAGCATCAAACAAACTAATAGTATGTAAAGTTGTGTTGTTACAGTACCGATGCCACAGCTATGTGTCCATACTTGTAGAAACTTCGCAAGATTTATTCGTAATGTTCTTCCTTGGCGTCCATGCAGCCGACAATTCGTCGCATCACGGTTTACCATACCTGCTCCAATCGTCTATCTTGCACTCAAAAAGCAGAACATGCTGCACGGATACATTGCTCAAGTATAGGGCAATCAGGAACTAGCTCAGTATACACGATATTTTTCAGATACCTCCACAAGTACAAGTCGAAGTGGTTAAGATCAGGTGACCGTATGGGCCATTCAATAGGACCTTCCTGTCCTATCGATATGCCAGGAAAATTGTGTTCAGATATTGGCGAATGGTATAATGGAAGTGAGCTGGAGCACCGTCACGTAACATTCACATGTTGCGTCGTAATTGCAGTGACACAACTTCGAGTTCAACAGACAAAATGTTCTTAAGAAATCCAGATACATCTGTCCCCCGAGGCATGTGGAACAAATATTCCCCAAATAGGTAGTCCCTAATAATCCCCGTCCACATATTGACGCTACACCGTCCTGATGGGACGATTCAACCATTTTATGGGGGATTTGTGTATCCCACACATGACGGTTGCAAGAGTAATAAAGATAGGATTATCAACCGTTGCCTCATCTATGAAAAGAATCGAAAAAAGGAACCAGCAATGGTGGTGGCCGTGTGCAAAAACCCACGACCAAACTTTTCTTTCGGAGGAAAATCCCCGAAATGCCTACACACGTTGCAGGTGATAGGAGTAGTAGTGGTTATCGTGAAGAATACTCAACACAGTCCTTTGTCTGATATTATACTGGAGGGCCAAATCCCTAGAACTTACACTTGGATTATTTGCAATGTCTTGTAGTACATGTTCGTCTAGGTCTGATATACGAACCTAATGCGGATGTCCTCCACTTTTACCCGTTCCATCAAAAGAGTCTGTTTCACAGAAATGCAAAAAACGTCACCAAACGTCTTGTGCATTCGCTTCTGTCTGAGAGCATCCTTTACGGTAGATTCGTGCTGCTGCCCAAGTATTGCCTTCTTCTTGGCAATAAGAGAATAGTAGTATTCATAAAACCAATCTGGGGCCACTTCCTCAAACCAGGCTTTTTTATATATGAAATCCTCCAGCATAGAATCTAATTATACACATCGAAAATTACAAATCCACTACTAACCATAGTACTTTAACAAAGTAAATTGAGTAATTGCACTGCATATAGGTATTTATGACATTTAAAAATCAAACAAAAATGAACTAAGTATTTTGAAT